>NC_143137.1:55402500-56027500 GCF_059928025.1 Delphinapterus leucas | reverse complement strand
TATTTATTACCTATTTTTAAAATTTAGTTATTTTATTTATTTACTTTGGGCTGTATTGGGTCTTCATTGCTGTGCGCAGACTTTTCTCTCGTTGCAGTGAGCGGGGGCTACTCTTCGTTGCAGTGCGCGGGCTTCTCATTGTGGTGGCTTCTCTTGTTGCGGAGCGTGGGCTCTAGGTGCACAGGCTTCAGTAGTTGTGGCACGTGGGCTCAGTAGTTGTGACTCGCAGGCTCTAGAGCACAGGCTCAGTAGTTGTGGTGCACAGGCTTAGCTGCTCCGCGGCATGTGGGATCTTCCCGGACCAGGGATCGAACATGTGTCCCCTGCATTGGTAGGTGGATTCTTAACCGCTGCACCACCAGGGAAGCCCTGTTTATTATATATTAAGACCATACATTATACAATCTAATTTATATTTAATATTTATTTGGGCGGGGGCGGGGGGGAGGGATAATCTCCTAGCACCTAATGCAACCCTTTGTGCTTAGTAGGTGATCACTCGATTAGTGTTTACAAAGTAAATCAATTAATTGATTTTCTGCTTAATCTGGTTATTTGAATAGGTGGTAATTGTAAGGTGATAAATTGACATTTTTAACTTAACAGATAACAACTTTGGAACTGAACATGGGTTACAAGGATTAAAAAGCAAACATTCCCCTGGGTAATATTTTTCGAGAGGTCATTTTATGAACATGGAAAATTCCTCTGCTAATCAAGAAAGATAGCAGCTAAAGCATAGCTGCAGTTCAAATGCAGGTTACAGAGGTGTTCTATAGGGTGATCCATGACTTCCTCATCTTTTTAGTACAATGAAAGTACTGTAACTAAACAAAATCTTTCATCTTCCATTATGCATGAATCATTACCTTTCTATAACAGGTATATCAGCATACACATCTCATCTGCTAGAAAACATACCCTACTTTTAATTGTTGTTTTGCACTGTCCATTGAGATTATGAATAGTATTTGTATGTTCTTTTAGTTGTTTGCTTTAAAAGGCATGAGTCCGAAACTTGGTCCCCTTTGTAATTTGACCCAAGCAAATTCACTTCACTGATAAGACAATGGTGAGTGAGTTTTTTTGCTAAACCTACATTTAGAATTGCCAATTCAAAATGAATTAATGTTTATTGGAAATTTTGACATTCATTCTTTCTTTTCTTGATGATAAAGGTATAAGAATTCTAACAGGTGTAGAGAATATATATAGTGACGCCAGAGGAAGGACTATTAGGTTTAAGTTTGACTTGAGCACCCACCACACAGTGACAAATGTCCTCTTCCTTTCTTGTTCACCATGTAAAATATTTTACCTTATCATCTGTGTGTAATAGCGGCCAGTAACCAGAAATATCTACCATGTATAAGTGTGAGAAAGTGTGTATATTTAGCTGCTGCATATTATAGGTCTACTATAAACTGGACATTTTACAGAGGCTAAATGACTTTCTAAGGTCGTACAGGGAGAAGTGGCTGAGTAGGGGTTCGGTCACGCCCAGGACAGTCTATCACCAGAATCTATGCCCTCTCCCCAGTCGGCAGGTATCCTGAAAAATCAACATGTTGTGGGGCGGGGGCGGGAGAGGGGGAGAATGTTAAGGTTTAACCTCTCACAGATTTAATAAAGCCTTGGGGAAATCCTTGATTAAAACCCCAAGGTCTACACTTGTTTTGGCACAGCAGTGCCTAAGGTGAGGTGAGAAGAGAAATGACTCTGCTGTGGTTTGAAATGAATGCAATTTGCCATTGTATTTTGCAGGAATCTCCCTTTGGTTAGGAAAAAGGAAAAAAAAAAACATGTATAAATGAAAATGTATGTGTTTCATAGAGTTTATTTTATCAGCATTAACTATTATCAAGTATAATGGTGAAGAAAGATGTTTGAGGAAAATACTTGGAAATAACCTAAAATCCTCTTTCGTAAAAACATAGCAATGTTCAGTTTCAGATATTGTCCCCCAAATATTGCTTACCTTGTCAAATAAGTTGCCTTCTAAGGGTAGCATGGCAAAGTCCTTCCAGTAGGCTCCTCTGGAGTTTATGTGGGAATTCATAATAGAAAGAGGCTCAGGGGCATGTGAGACAGAAGGAGGGTTTCTGCAATAGAATGTAAAAGTCCCAGAGAGTGTGGAGAAAATCTTCTGAAGAATAACGACAATCATAAGCAAGGGGAAGAGAAAAGAAATGTAGGTATAAAATGGGAAATGGATTCATGATACTTAGATTCAACAAAGGTCTTTAGCAATAATGTTTGTGCGCTGTTACCCAGCCACTTGGTTAAACTACTGAAAAGTATCTAAATGAAGTGATTAATTGTAGTTTTTGATGTAGTAAAATGCATAAAAGTTACTGACCTTCAGTAATGTTCTGTATAGTAAAAGGATTTTTTAACGTGTTAATTCAGTAAAGCAATTGCAGTCTTCATTTTGGGATGTTTTTGGTAGGAGTAATCTTTCCATTTTATTATTTAACCCCCCCAACCCAAAAATGTGTATATAAGAATTTTCTTAGAAATATAAAAACAGCCCTCAGATTTACTGTCCTCAATAGAATATCTCTGTTGTTAACTGTATTTTTAAATAATTAGTTTAAAAGAATTCCTGCGTATGTCACCTGGGAGGCTTATGTCTAAAAACAGACAAGATAGGATAGCTTTGTGGATCTTCTCCCTGCAGTGACTTTTTCTAAAAATGCATGACGTTTTATCTTTGATGAGGCTCTGTCTCATGATATATACCAGAGCATTCCTCTTCCATCTTCCGTCTCCATGCGGGGCCTCTGTACCTAACATCCTAGGATTACCAGGAGAGGTAGATTCTTAGGCAGTGGGAAGAAACAGAGTTTAAAGTTATTGTGAACCTCCTCAGGTTGTCTCTATCTGGCCATCTCTATCTCAGTCTCAGTCTTTCAGTCTTTCTGTGTCTTTTATTCTCCACCATTTTGCTCCTTCAACCCTCTACTTCCTTCCAGCTCAGCTTTATGTCTTGGTAATAAAGAACCAGCCAAGTCGGACTCATACATGTGTGTGTTTTAGCCAAATCATCCCTCAATTATACGGTTATTCCAGGCAGTAGAATTAAACTCTCCCTCATCACTAAACCAAAGAATATAATCAAAGATTATGTTCATATTTGTCCACCTAAAATATGCCATAAATTATATGAATTGAAGCTTCTTTGGCTCAGCTAATATGAGGGAGGAAGAATATTCAAAATAACCTCAATGAAAATACCGGTCCTGTGTGTTTCTTCAGTTCATGGTGCACACATACCTGATACAGCCAAGACTTCTTACCAAAGAGCCTTATTTAAAGATAGAATAAGGTCCTTAGGGTGATCTTATTCTTACGTCTCCACACTCCACCATAGCACACCCAGGAGTTCATCATGATGAAAGGTTTCATCTCTCCTCTAAATCCATTGTACCTCTCCATGCTCCTTACGTTCATAGCACCCACTATCATAAAACCAGCTCATACAAACTATTCCAACTTTTCAGCTGAAAACTGAATAGATGGTTCTAAGAGTTTGATCAGATTCATGACCAACCTCTTGGTCAGCTGAGAGTACCAGTTCCAGTTAGGCCTATTGCCCTCTTCATTTGACCCATTTCTCTTGTCTTGTGACTATGTCTTTGCATCCAAAGATCCATTTTATAGGAGCTAATTGCATGCATTCAGGGTTCAGTAGCTCTTATAACTCAAGCCAACCCACATTTGCTGCAAAGACAAGTTAATAGACCCCAGAGTCACATGCCAAGTCTTCCTAAGGTGGCAAAAGGCAATCTGAGCTCTACACCGAATTGCAGGCTCTGAGTTTCTAGTATCCCCTAGCAGGTTTTACTGAGTGTTCACAGAAGAGTGGTTATGATTCAGACCTTCTGCTTGCTGCCCTCATTAAAGGAAGCCAAACTGATGGGCCAGTCCTAACTCAGGGATGGCAGGCACATTTCATTTTGTGGGCCAAGTCCAACCAATAGAGATACGACTTCAGGCTCTTTCAGTATGGTAGACCACGTGACTTGAAAGTCCTCTGCTAAAACATGTAGCAAATGTAAGATAAAATAGAGCAAACTTAAATGCATAGCAGAACTAGCAAAAAAGTTAGAATATTGCCAAGGGACAAAAACAAGAAAAGAGCTCAAAACCAAAACAGTAGGGACATGAGCCACTGCTGCAGCTGAGCTTCAGGCTGGGGTCTCAGTGCCCACCCCAGGAAAGAGATGTTCTTACGCCTTTGCCTGGAGACATCCATTCAAGTTAGTCTGCTTTGTTTGTTTCCCGATAGCCATGCCAACATATTTATTTTAAACTGCTCCATAATCCTCACAAGTAATTTCACTCATGCTTCTGTGGATACCAGTCTTCTTCATGAAGGGTGAGGGGCTTGGCATGTTTACATAGCGACTTAACCAGCTCAGCAGATTAAACTGATGCTCTCTGTTCCCTCTGTGCTTACTGACCTGGCACACTCACCACTCCAGCCATTTGAGATACTTGCTTAGCAAGAAAGGGTCATTTGTGTTTGTTCCCAAACCTCATAATGCCGGCTATATTTAGTTTTATAATTTCATACTTTATTTTATTTTTAATTTTTTTAAATTGATTTTTGGCTGCGTTCGGTCTTCATTGCTGCGTGCAGGCTTTCTCTAGTTGTGGCGAGCGGGGGCTACTCTTCGTTGCGGTGCGCGGGCTTCTCATCGTGGTGGCTTCTCTTGTTGTGGAGCACGGGCTCTAGGTGCACGGGCTTCAGTAGTTGTGGCACGTGGGCTCAGTAGTTGCGGGCTGTAGAGCGCAGGCTCAGTAGTTGTGGTGCATGGGCTTAGTCGCTCCGCGGCATGTGGGATCTTCCCAGACCAGGGATTGAACCCACGTCCCCTGCACTGGCAGGCGGATTCTTAACCACCGCACCGCCAGGGAAGTCCCAATAATTTCATACTTTAATATTAAGAAAAATAGATGAGTGTGAAGAGAAAGAGAACTGTTGATTCTTTGCAACCCGAGTTCTATGCTTTGGAAGGAATTTTAAAATGGTGCATCAATTAAGATGTGTGAGCTAAACAGCTATAAAAGATTGGGCTTGTAGGAAGATTTAAAGATCTGGAAGGGCCGTCATCAGTTAGTTTGTGGAGAGACTAGAGAGTCTCAATCTGGTGAACTGCTTTGTTCCTTGTTAAAGTAGAGCAAGAGTTTAAAGACATTTAGACACTTGCAAAGCCATCTGAGTAAGAATCCCATAGGCACCCGCTTATGAGACACAGGTTCTCTACACAGCGCTCTTCACAGAGTCCCTGTGCTATTTCACCCCAGAGGCTCAGCTAAAGTGACTGTCTGTGATTGCAGAGAACATTAGTAACCAAAATAAAAGTATTACGACATAATAATGAAGCATACAGGCTTTGGGGCAAGGCAGACCTGGCTTGAATTTTAAGTCTGCAATTTGTTATGTGTCCTTAGGTAAGTCAGGAAGCTTCTCCAATCCTCAGTTTCCTCATCAGAAAATAGGGATGATAATAATACTACCTTGCTCCTGGAGTTTTTGTGATAATTAAATGATATAATGTTTGGGGAGCATGTGGCACTATGTCAGGTACAACACCAGTGCCCTATAAATAATAGCTGTTAAGATTCCATTGTTTAACTTTTCTAAAACTTTCACTTCTCACCTTGCTATCTTTCAGGACCTGTCTAGATGTCTTTTAGAATCCAACTCCATAATTCTTTATTAATTTGGCTGTGTTAGTGATGTCTGTATCCGTTTTCTAGGGTTTGCCATAACAAAATACCAAAGACTAAGTGGCTTAAACAACAGAAATTTGTTTTCCCACAGTTCTGGAGGCTGGAAGCCCAAGATCAAGGTGTCAGCTGGTTTGGTTTCTTCTGAGTTCTCTCTCCTTGGCTCACCTCCCTGCTGTGTCCTCACGTGATCATTTCTCTGTGTGCACGCATGCCTCTGGTTTGGATTGGATTAGGGCCCACCCTAATGGCCTCATTTGGACTTACCCATCACTTCAAAGGCCCTCATTCTGAGGCACTGGGGTTGGACTTCAATGTAAATTGGGGGCACGGGGCGGGGGGACACAATCCAACCATAACATTTACACGAGTAAATTATTTTCCACTTCATTTGAAAGTAACCACCTTCAAGAATCATGGCCTGAATAGAAAGTGTATGGTTCAGTGTCTCCTAGCCACTGAAATGCCATGACTTTGTAGGAGTCTCCATATATAGCGTATATAGCAAGTTCATTTATTGTGTGTAAAAAATATTTAAGAGGTCTGGTTTAAGGCTTTATAAATTGAGATATAATATTTCTAAAACATGATCTCTGATAATAGGCTGCACATATTTTTTAAAACACATTATTCTTGAAAAATACTTTTTTTTTTTTTTTTTGCAGTACGTGGGCCTCTCACTGCTGTGGCCTCTCCCGTTGTGGAGCACATGCTCCGGACGTGCAGGCTCAGCGGCCATGGCTCACAGGCCTAGCCGCTCCGCGGCATGTGGGATCTTCCCAGACCGGGGCACGAACCCATGTCCCCTGCAACGGCAGGCGGACTCTCAACCACTGTGCCACCAGGGAAGCCCAAAAAATACTTTTTTATGTCATTTGTTGAGCAAGGAGTTAGGGAACATTTACATGTGTACCATGGGTATATATAAAATCAAATAAGATATGTATTAACTGAGCACCTGTTCAGGTAAAGCACTAAGCCAAAGGTTAGGGGCAAACCTAGAACACTCCCTGCTCTCTACTTAAGAAAATGCCAGAAATGTCACCAAGTGAGTTCATTTAATTGTCAGTTAAATGCTCAGTACAGATAATGAGTCTTGTGTGTTCACAATTGCCTCTGAAGCCCAGAGTTAGGATTTTGAACTTGTGATGTTTAGCTACCATAATATTGGGAGAAGGGGGAGTGGTATAATCAGAAAAACAGACCCATAGGTAGCTCACTGCAGCATTCAGGACAAGTGGAAGGAGAGAGAACTGTGAGGAAGCACTGCGATAGCAGAGTGATATTAAGAAAGGGTGCTCTGTCAGAAAACAAACTTATGGTTACCAAAGGGGAAAGAGAGGGGAGGGGTAAATGAGGAGTATGAAATTAACAGATACAAACTACAATACATAAAATAGATAAGCAACAAGACCTACTGTGTAGCACAGGGAACTATATTCAATATCTTCTAATAACCTATAATGGAAAAGAATCTAAATATATGTGTATATATATACATATATATGTGTATATATAGTTGAATCACTTTGCTGTATACTTGAAACTAATACAATATTGTAAGTCAACTATATTTCAATTAAAAAAAGGAAGGGTGCTCTGAGAAGGATCTGACCAAGAATAATATCAAAGAATTCCACAGGGCTTCCCTGGTGACACAGTGATTGAGAGTCCGCCTGCTGATGCAGGGAACACGGGTTCGTGCCCCGGTCCGGGAAGATCCCACATGCCGCAGAGCGGCTGGTCCCGTGAGCTATGGCCGCTGAGCCTGCGCGTCCGGAGCCTGTGCTCCGCAACGGGAGAGGCCACAGCACTGAGAGGCCCGCGTACAGCAAAAAAAAAGAATTCTACATACCTCTGGTTTGAGCCTATGATAGCGATGTGTTCCAGCCTACCACAAAGTTAAGTAGAACTTTGAAGCCAGGGCCTGTATATGATGGTGGCAGTGTTGTTACAATGACTGAGAATAGGTTACCCAGGATTATCAAGTATGGGAGTCAGGCACCGCCAGATATTCATAAGAGATCTTACTGTAAGGGGAATGCAAGAAAAACCTTCATTTACCAAAGGTTACTTCTTCCCCACACAAAGAATATTTTGATTCCTGTTAAATAATGATCAAGACAAGTATGATTGAAATGTAACCAGAGAAAAACTCCTTGTTTAATATGTATCTTGCTTCTTTCAGGCCGCTTTTTCGTGGAAGTTCAGATGTCGATCAGCTAGGAAAAATCTTGGAGTAAGTATTAACTGTAATTTTACATCTGTGTCTGTAACATTAAAACATTACAGTGACCTTCCTCTGACGTTTATGTAATATGTTTATCTCTTGTCTTTCCCAAGCTGCTGCTGCTGCAGACAATGTTACTGTTTGTGTGGTGAGTGGGGACATGGTAGACGTCTGCTGTTTTGTGCAGAGCCCATCATGCCTTGTGGCCTGATTGCTCTGCTCTGGAAGCTTTTATGTTGCTCGTGTGGATCTTTTGACAGCTGCCCTTTCTCTGCTTGGCTGAGCTCCAGTTCTTTAAGTTCAGCTGTGTTGTCTGCTTGGGGTCATTTCAGATGCTTCCACTCAGAGGTGGGGCGCTCAATGACCAGGTAACCCATCCTTACCCACTGGGCTTCCTGTCCCCATTGAGTATCCTGTAGTCATCCAGGTTGGTTTTACATTGTTTTGTTTTGTCTTCCTGGACAAAGGACGGTATGCTACAAATCCATTTTTCTTTGGAACACTGAAAAAGGAGATAAGGATCCTAGGTTTCAATCCTACGCCTGTGGCTAAATAACTGCAGTCTTGAAAAAGTCATTTAAAACACTGGGTAGAAGACTTACACAGTGCCTGGTACATAGTAAATGCTTTTGAAAAAATGTTAGCTATTATTATAATTCATCATTAATTGTTTAACCTTTTTGTTCCTTAACTTCTTCGCCTGAGAAATGAAACTTTAAGGCTTTCTTGTGCTCGAATTCTTTGGTTCCAGTTGTCTGTGACATAGCTCCTTGATGATTTTCAGAGTTCCATTAGCGTACATGTTTGTGCATGTGAGAGTATGGACGCTTTCATGTGTCTAGAATGGGAAGAAGAGGCTTTTCTTCTCACAGAGCATGCAGTACAGCAACCTTTTGGGATCTGTGTTGTTGCCAAGCCCCATCAGGATTCGGGTGGAGTAGGAAGAAAGTGGGAGTTCTAGAACCAAAAATAGCCCTGATCATTGCTCTGTACCATTTTATAGGCATCCTAGTAATTTTTATGATATTTGCAGCCTGTAAAACTGATGAAAAGTCCCCCTAAAGAAAAGCATTATATTTTAACACTATTTTCTCATGTTTAACTGCTTGAAACAGTCGGAATAAACCCGGAACCTGAGTTTGTTCTTTCAGTGACTGGAAGCAGCTCCAATAGGCTTCTGTTAGTGCCAGAGTCACTGCTGAGTCAGAACCCAGTGGCTTTAAGGCCTGAAAAACATTTGCTAGTTTTATTGTCTGGGGGCTTCCTGGGTCCAGGGCAGCTGCCACGACGGCTGCTCCTGCCACTGCTACTGTCCGCTCTGTAAGATGGATGAACTCAGGACCAAACTTGCACATTACTCTCTGCTTCTGGGTGTCACGTTCTTTGATCATTCAGTGATGAACTCCCATCTGTTCTTCCCTATCCCTGTTGAATGTATTTTGTGTGCATGTGATTGTGAAGAGGGAACTGTGAAAGTCAGGCATACCAGTGACTCTCTTGTTAAAAGTAAGAACAGTCTTGACTGAAACCAGCTTGCCAGACACTGACGTCCTTCACCTGCTTTTCCTTACTGACTCCACCTGGGCGTTCTGTCTACCTCTAACACCGACGTCTTCAATCATGTTAACACTGCTGGTGCCCCTTAGTACGTGAAGCCAGTGGGACGGACCAGAAGGAACCTTTGACGAACATGTTTGACTTGCTTCCAAGGGAAAGCCATTTCCACTTTTGGCAAAGGCCTAAGATCCCAGGTTGCCAGCAGAAAAGAAGCCATAAAGTTTGATATGTTTTGTGCCTTTAGATTTTACTTCTTGGTTTCTGGCATTGTTTCATTGAAATTATATTGTTTCCTCTGAATGTATTCATTGCTTTGGCAGAGAGAAGAGGGACAATGCTGCACCCTAGTGTCACTTCTCAAGTACTTGAAAAATGATTTCTGTCTCAGCCACCACTGCCATTTATAGGTTTTGTGCTTTGTCAGTGTTTCCAGTACAAATGTCAACTTTTAAGGCTTATATTCGGCTTTGTCCAAATATTGAAATTTGATGCAAGCCCTTTTTAATGGACCTATCAGAATTTCACAACACTCATATATAGGCCATAAATGTTCACACTGGATATTAAACTGAATATTTTTTAAAAGAAAGCCATATTCACATTCTCTTAAGGGGAAAACTGTTCCTGTGTTTTGGAAGATTTATACTTTCAAAGAACAGTAAGTACTTTGAAAGTGAAACTGAATGCTTTTAGCCTGTGACATTTTAGAGCATTTTTAAGAGCAGAGTCATAGTTAAATGGAAACAAAATACTGGATTTGGAATACGTTTGCTCCAGGCTCTGGGCTGAACTATGTGTGAAGTTGGCAGTTCATTTTATTCCTCATCCTCAGTTTCCCCATCTATATAATGGAAATAATAATACCTGACCTACATGTCTCAGGAGGTGGCAGATTTAAGAACACTTTTATAAGTTATTTATATAAACAGGTATGTATATATGTATACATCACACATATACATACAGGGACACTGTTTTTCTGAGAGCTTTTGGCATTCAGCTGCCCACATTGCCAGATTTAGCTCAATATAAATATATTCAAAACTGCAAATAAAAAAGATTTTAAACTTGTACTAAGAGTTGTTATAATCGATTTCTAGGTGACTGGTGATAATATGCAAAAATATTGATATAAAAATGGCTAAAAGGCCAAAAATGACTGAAAGACAATTTTTTAAAGTTATTTAGTAAGCATTCTTCTGTTCTTCTCTGCCTGTCCC
This sequence comes from Delphinapterus leucas, assembly GCF_059928025.1. NCBI lineage: Eukaryota > Metazoa > Chordata > Mammalia > Artiodactyla > Monodontidae > Delphinapterus > Delphinapterus leucas. Next base: position 56,016,754 of record NC_143137.1, on the reverse strand, counting down.
ATTCTATCCAAACACACACATTTTTTAAAAAATAATAAATGGTAATGTTTTTGTTTTCCTCTTTTTATTCTTATTCTAGATCTTGCTATTAAACAAATTAGTATGTTGCTCAAGTTGTCCTTTCCATTCATCTGTTCTGTAAACATGCCCATGAGTCTGTTTTTATCTACCTCAATAACCTGGCTCTCCCCACATGTCTGACAGAGGTAGGATTACTATGTCTTTCCCCAGACACCCAGTGATAGGTGTCTGCTCTTCCCAGGTGAGGTCTGTTACCTGGGCTCTGTTGAGGTGAGGGAAGGGGGGGAACAAAGCCCTACAGAGATCTTGTGACATTTACCACCACGTGTTCCTGCACCCTGGAGGACTTGTTCAGGAGGACATCCCTGGGTCTTAGTCCCAGCGAGTGCAGGCCAAGAAGACGACAGTGCAGGCCAGCACCTTTTCTAACTGTAGTCAAAAGAGTTTGCTCAGTATTCGAATAGCCATATAGTCTGTCCACTAAACAGCCTGTGCTGTTTTTGTATCACTTGATGCTCTCTCTACCTTTCTGATCCCAGGATGGTTTTCAGGGGGAACATAAATGATACTGTTCTTATTAATTGTTTGCTCACTTTGTAATAGCATAAATTAGTTATATAAAATATGTAAATTAAATTATGTAAGTTAAATTTGATATTAAATTATAAAATGGTATTGCATAATATAGGACTACCATACCTTTTAGCCTCATTTTTTTGGTCTGGTTCTGATTTATGTAATTACTGTGTGAGGAATTATTCTTCAACCAAAAATGCAACCAAATTTATGTGTAAACAAATCATGTTAGATGAGTATCATAAAGGCATGTCAGTACAGGAGTGTTCGATCAGAGCACGAAAAGCACTCCTGGGCATAAAGGAAAATATGATATGCCCATGCAGGTGTCCTTTGAATATATAGGTCCTGCTCTGTCAGTATTTCAGGGCTTATTGGTAATACAGTAGTTTCCAGTTCTGCATGATCTCTTACATTTTGTGTCTTCCGCCAAAGTAATCTCTTATCTCTTCCCAGTGGTTTTTACAGTTCTCCTGTGAGATTACCCTATTGCAGCACCTGATCACCCTGTCATGATCACCGTATTGCGGTAGGACAGAGAGAAAAGGGAGTCCTGCCGGTCATACAAGTGATGAACTCCTGAGGCTCTGTGTCCCCCATGCCTGCCCCTTAGGCTTTACCTTCTTCTAGAATTGGTGGAAAAATCGCTTCAGCACAGCAGCTAATGCTTACATTCACCTGTGGTTCTTTTGTAGTGTAATTGGACTCCCAGGAGAAGAGGACTGGCCTAGAGATGTTGCCCTCCCCAGGCAGGCTTTTCACTCAAAATCTCCTCAACCAATTGAGAAGTTTGTAACAGATATTGATGAACAAGGCAAAGACCTACTTCTGGTAAGTTCACATGATGCAGAGTTGGTCTGCACTGTGCTCGTGAGAGACTTGCCCTGTCCACACTGGGCACTGGGCACAGTGTCAGTTCATCGTCATGTGCCACAACCACACGGGGCAGAGGCCACAGTCTCTCTGCAGCTTTCATTTCCAGCCCTATAGCAGCTAGTGGCTTTTGATTCTGCAGTGTCTTCAGGTCCTATAGAAAGAGAAAGAGGGACTTCCCTGGTGGTGCAGTGGTTAAGAATCCGCCTGCCAATGCAGGGGATATGGGTTTGAGCCCTGGTCCGGGAGGATCCCACAGGCCGCAGAGCAACGAAGCCTGTGCACCACAACTACTGAAGCCTGCGCTCTAGAGCTTGTGAGCCACAACTACTGAGCCCGTGTGTTGCAACTACTGATGCCCGCACTCCTAGAGCCCGTGCTCCACAAAAGAAGCCACTGCAATGAGAAGCCCGTGCACCGCAACAAAGAGTAGCCTGCACTCGCCACAACCAGAGAAAGCCCGCATGCAGCAACGAAGACCCAACGCGGCCAAAAAATAAATACTGTGTATCAATAAATGCAGCCAAAATTTGAAAAAAAAAAAAAAATGAAAGAGTCTGATCCACACCCCTTCAGTCTGCCATCTTCGAATGTTCTTTTGAATGCAGCCTTAGAATCCTCTGGGTTCGTCTAAACACATGCTTCTTTAGAAGTAAATATTATGTTTCCTTGTTTACACTTTCATGCTACTTTAAGCAGCTTGTTTGGCATTTTAATGTGTCTTTTCTTAAACAGGCACATTTTTAGGAAGATGTTTTTCCAAAGGAACTGGATAGCAATACTCCTTTTAGTTATTGATTTATTTAATAAGTATTGAACGTGCCCTGACATATAAAATACCTCACTGAAAATAAAGACTTCTGTGCCCTGTTTGAGACTCAAACTCATAATACTTGGCTTTGTACATAATTCTTTGTATTTGGAGACCAAACAGTAGGTAGAAGAAAGTACCTATGGGGCTACTCTTGGTGTTTGGAACCCAATGAGTAGTAATGAGTATCCTTTACCAGCTGAATTAACAACCTTTGATATCTAGCCAAGAAAGTGCTCCTAGACTCAGAAGCTTACTCCCATTCTGAATTTTAGATATAGACCTAAGAGTCTATAGGTCCTAGTAGACATGTTATGTATGCTTCAGCTCTGTGTGGACACAGCCATCGATTGGCATGTTTGCAGAGCCAAGGATTTTCCCAGTGAAAGCCCTAACTCCATCTTCAGCTGATGGTGGCTCACTTTCTGATGCTTAGGCAAAAGTTCCCTCCACTGCCAAATTATAGACAAGGACAGCTCTATTCCTCCCCACTGTTGATTTGTAAGATACTCACTAGTGTGGCCTGGAAATGGAAAGCCATCCAGAGTGTAAATGCTCTGTCTCCGTCCTGTGCATCACATGCTCTTAGCAACTCTGCTTTTCTCTGCCCTTTTCTCCACCTCATTGCTCCTTTTCAGTCCTACTTTCTGCTCCCCTAACTTTAGCTGGTTCCTTGACTATCAGAACTTCAACTAATTCACAGATCCTTTCAGCTCTAATCCCACTGCTAGCATTTGCCCTGTCACTGTTTCCTGTATCAGATTCCTACAAGGAGGAACCTGGCTGCCATACCTCACCTTTTTTGCCAAACCGTGATAAGGGTTGCTACCTATGGCCAGGCTGCACTCCTGGCCCAATCGGGTATGCCAGGAGACAGTGAGGACCGCGTGTTATAAAATATAGCCACCATAGGATTTCCTTTTCAGCAGGAACTTTGAATGAAATGTTCCTCTTAGTAGAGGATTCTGGACAGAACGTGACAGTGATGAACAGCTTTGGTAGTGAAGTAGCCCAGTCCTTCGGCTAACAGAACATCCAAAGACAACCCAAAAGATCTCCTGGCTCCAACATTATTAGGAATCACCAAGAAGAACTTAAAATGTAAAGATAACAGACCATGCCATGTGTTCATTCAGGGTCCCCCACTAGAGATGGTGGCTTCCAAAGTCAGACCACACACTAGTGCTAATCTAAAGAAGTAGCAGGAGACAAAAAAGAAAAAGGAGCAAAGAAACCTACTAAAGAGAGAAGAAAGTAGGTAGACAAGGAATGGCAGCAGAGATTAGAAAAAGGAGAGGAATAAAAAGCAGAGCCAGTAACATCATGACCAGGTAAAACTTAAGCATGGAGCATAATATCCACAGGCATGCAGGGAAAGGACAGTCCAAGACCTTAAACCTCAGCAGTCTCTGAAAGCTCTCACTGTTTTATCCTAGAGGGACACAAGCTAGAACTCTAAAGCAGAGAAGGCAGGCCATTTGGTACAAGAGAGGCAGCTGAGATCCCAAAAGTAACTTTTGCCGCTATTGAAAATTTTTTACTAAAGGAAGAAAAATAAAGAGTATTTTAGAAAGTTGTTTTATTTAAGAAACAATTAACATTTAAAAGTTTAGCACTTTAAGAGTTATCCTTCATTTTTATCTGAAAAAACAGTTGACTTTATAGAATGCCTCAATCTTTCATGTATGGATGTATTATACATCAACATTTATAAATGCTCTTATGTAGATATATAAGTAGTGTGCAGTAACAAGACAATTCAGGGGAAGAATTATTTTTAGCAGGCAAAACCTACGTATCTTTATAAGTTTTGTCCCCTTCATCATGATTAACTTGGGAGTCTGGGTACTTACTCCAAATATGATGCTCTTGCTGAAAAAAGTTTTGGAGTTCTTGCTATCAAACTGCTTTCAGAGCCTGAGGTACTTTTTTTTTTTTTTGGTCCTTGTATTAGTCTGTTTTCGATGCATAACAAATAAACAAAAAATCTCACTAGCATACAGCAATAAGCCTTTGTTTCTTGCTCATGTGTTTTCACATTGGCAGAGATGGCTCTTTGAGTCATCTAGAGCAACTCTGCTTCAGCCGGTGGGTCAAGTACTGGTCTTCTCCACGTGTCTCATTCTGGGGCCCAGGCCCTAGGGCCTTTGGCTCCCCGCGACATGTTTTCTCATCCTAGAAGGTAGGTGCTCCCAGAAGGGCAAGCAGAAACCTACGATGCCCCTGAAGGCCTAGGCTCGGAAGAGATAGGCTGCCATTTCTGTCCACATTCCATTGGCCAAAGGAAGTTACATGGCCAACTTTAACAGAAGAACGAATACTTCTCCCATGGAGAGGGGGAAGGAAAGAAAAGGAATATGTGTCAGAAAATGATCCAGTCCACTGTAGTAGTTAACTCTTGACTAGGTGGTAATTCAAAAGCTCATTTTTTAAGGCAGTTATTTGGCAAGCAAATTATATTTTTTTGCAGAAACAATATTATTATGCAAGATTTTAAAATTAGTTCTCAAAATAGCCAATTGTTCTACTGAGATAGAGCAATAATAGGATTCAGCCACCTTTTCTAACAATATTTCTATAGGACAAAATGTATTACAACCTCCAACTTGAGCTTCTCACACACACCCCACCTTAGGCTAAAGATTTCTCCTTTTCTCTACCCTCTTCCCAGACCTAAGCCATCCGTATAGTGTGGGAACAGGGCTTCCTCTCAGATAATCCTCTAGGGACATGCCTCTCTGTCTTGGACATATCTCCACAACTTCTTTTTTCTTTTTCCTATGTCCTGGGAATTAAACTGGCTGCTTCCTTTTCTAATGCCACTATGTAATTTTTTCCTTCTTGGACTCTGGGAAGAGAAAACTCAGGCTCAAGAATTTTGCCCCCGCTTTCCTGTCCTTTGGGAATTCAGCCCTTGTAAAGCTTTTCTCAAGATGTTTATTGCTATTAGAGACAGTAGAACCATTCTACGAACAATCTCCTTCCTCTGCTTGTCGTTTGGGTCTTTGATTTTCAGAAGACACTATGCGCAGGTTGGCGTCCACGGACTGGTAGGGAGCTCAGGATAAATAAGATTTCAGGGGACCCAACAGTTCACCTGAAGTTAAATGTAGAATTTTCTGTTTGTATGTGTTTTTCTAGCTCAGTTGCATTCAGCAGAGTTTTAGAGGAGCCCCTAATCCACTCAGGACCTAAGACTGTGAGATACTTAAGCGCAGAAACCCAGATTAAATGGAAGAGGTCTACGTAAGCATGGTAACGTTAAGTCTAGATTACATAGAGGACTGAAATCAAGAGAAATTTCAGATCCCCAGCCCACTTCAGTAGACACTGCATCACAAGGATGGAGAAGCTGGTATAGCTTCTCTGCTACATGTGAGCTCCTGGGGCAGAGGGTGGGGGGAGACATTACTCATCATTAGTGCTTGCCACCTGCTAGGCATGCTGGAGGAGTTGGTGGAAGGAGAGGAGGAGGACTTTTTTTTTTAAAGAAGATGTTGGGGGTAGGAGTTTATTTATTTATTTTTGCTGTGTTGCGTCTTCGTTTCTGTGCGAGGGCTTTCTCTAGTTGTGGCAAGCGGGGGCCACTCTTCATCGCGGTGCACGGGCCTCTCACTGTCGCGGCCTCTCTTGCTGCGGAGCACAGGCTCCAGACGCGCAGGCTCAGTAGTTGTGGCTCACGGGCCTAGTTGCTCCGCGGCATGTGGGATCCTCCCAGACCAGGGCTCGAACCCGTGTCCCCTGCATTGGCAGGCAGATTCTCAACCACTGCGCCACCAGGGAAGCCCCGAGGAGGAGGATTTGAAGAGCGAGATTACCTGGGGTTGGAGTGGAAATGGCACTGAATTAGGGAAACGTTGTGACTGATTATGTATCAACAGCTTGGGAATGCAGATTGCTGCTCCAGAGTTCACCTTTCCCTCCTTTCACCTTCTACGTGCACTTGAGTCAACGCCTGGAATAGAGTTTAGTGACTTGACTTGAATCTGATGGTCCCCTTGTAGGGCTGCTGCTAGCCCATATGGCACCTTGACTTGAATTAGAAGGAAGGCATCTCTTTCTCTGGGTGGCGCAGCCCTGGGGCAGTGGATCAGGATAATTAGGGTCTAGGCTTTAGCCCTTACTTGTTGCCTCCTCCACTGGCCCTGGGTTCAGTAATTATCCTTTACACCTGAACAAGGCAACCCCCTTCCATTCCCTGCTCATTGATAAAATCAGGGTAAAAAATTAGGGTGAAGATTCCGACTATAGCACTAAGTTTGCTAGCATCAGAAAAATCACTACCCTAAATAAAGTTATATGCATGCTGTAATAATAATATGATAGGGTTGGAGAGAAATCCTCAGTGGGTAACAGTCCACAGGCAACCCAGAAGGTGTTGCCTTTTCCTGAGCAGACATATATGAGTACTGTCTACATTGTATTTAGTGTCCCTTGAAGTAGATATTCATTCTCATTATAGACACATGTAATACGGGGCAGTGAGTAGATACATAATTATGTGTGGCAGTGAATAGACGCATAACTATGTAAGCACATTATTTAAATGGATATGTTTTATGTCAATCTGTTATTTTTTCTCTATCACAGAAGTGCTTGACATTTAATCCAGCCAAAAGAATATCGGCCTACAGTGCCCTGTCTCACCCATACTTCCACGACCTGGAGAGGTGCAAGGAAAACCTGGATGCCCACCTGCCGCCCAGCCAGAACAGCTCAGAAATGAATACAGCCTGAGCTGCCTTGAGCTGATCATCCGGAGAACCTCCTTGGTAGCTGATGGGTCTCCTGAGTAAGCCCTGCAGAGCTGCTGAGGATCACTGGCTGGAGACCTTCTAGCTGCCGTCTTCTGGATGGGCTCTGCTTCTCTGAGGAAACAGCCTCGTTTACTGTTTTGAAATCAATGCAAGAGTGATTGCAGCTTTATGTTCATTCGTTTGTTTGTTTGTCTGTTTGTTTTAAGAACCTGGAAAAATTCCAGAAGAGAAGCTGCTGACCAATTGTGCTGCCATTTCATTTTTCTGATCTTGAATGCTGCCAGTGTGAAGTGAGCAATCCAGACACAGCTGAGTTATGATGTAATCTCTCTGCAGGTGCTGGAGCCTGATTTGGTACTTTTGAGTGAGTGTGTGTGCGTGTGCATGTGTGTGTGTGTGTGTGATTCTTGATCTCTTAAAAAGTGTTACTTTCTGTAAACAACAAGAATAATTGAATTTTAAAGGCTCAAAGTGACCGCTAAATAACAGGTGTCTGTTGACTAAAGGTGATTCATCAAAATGGGCTTCTCAGATTTAAAGTTGAGCCTATGTCCTTAGCATTTCTTTTCTGGCCCAAAGCAGTAAATTTGCTAATAGTAAAAGGTTCACTATCTAGGTGAAGTTTTATACACACAGCAAAAAGAAAAAAAAAAAATTCCACTATCTTTTAAGAAACCTGTTTTTTGAAGCACAAATTCTATTTACTTTTCAAAAAGCTCATTTACTCCTTGTAATTTTAACCTGTATAATGTGCTTTATTGTTTCTTTTGAAAAATACCTATAAGCTTTTTCTTAACTTGCTATAGATTTAGGGAATGTACCTCAACTAGGTAAAATCGTCAAAAAATAATAGAGAAAACCTTTATTTCCTGGTTTGGAATTTATTTTCTTTGTGGTTTTTGTTGTTATTTTGTTTTGGTTTTGATTTTAGGAATTTGTCAGAAACTGTTTCCTGTTTGGGTTTGGAGGATAGTTCTCTCTGACTAGAGACAGAAATGGCATTTAAGTTTTCCCCCACCTATTACACTGTACTTTTTCTACCGTGCACTGCCTCATTTGCAAAGTATCCATCTTATCTATCCCCCAGCGCATCTAGTATGTATTACTACCCTTACATAATTAATAACAGATTGCTTAAGCTGTTCTCATGCATCTCCTACTTTCTTTCTTTCAATGAACCTTTCATAAATAGTTTGATTCAGATTTATGGCTTATGGCTCCAATTCCACAATCCTAACAGAGTCCCATATGTTCTCCCTCTACTGCAATCTTCCTGCCTGGCATTTGGCATTCACGGTTGTTACCTAGGCAATGAGTAGAAGACTGGTTCTTCTCAATCACCAGCAAGTAGACTGCTTTAAAGTGTAACTTAGTGTTTTACAGCTTTATAGAATATATTGTCAGTGTAGTATCTGAGGGAATGTCCTTAACTATTTTTTAGAAATATATATTTACTCTATAAAATTACCTATTCTCCGTCGCCAGGCTGTGCTTGTTTCTAGTGCCTTATGCACATGCCCGCTCTCTGCAGAGCCAGCCTGACCTGGGCATTGTGAACAGCTTTACTTTTCCTCTTGCCATTTTCTCTACAGTACTTTATATTCCATACCATCTCTGCCTTCTGTGTGGTTAGTGCTCAGTCGGCTCTAGTAACCAGAAGACACAGAGATGAAGTATCTTTTGGTAAGTTTAGCTAATTTCTCTTCCTGATTCATGTTTTACGAGCATGCAACAGTTAGACTGTGTTTAGAGTTAGGGTTTTCAAAGAATGGACATTGCTTCCCTCAGAAGAAAATGTGCCAGATGATGTTTATGCATAATCAGGCCTTTCTGAGTTCTCCACAGCTTAATATTGTATACAACTATCTTTATATATATATATATAGTTTAACATTGTTCTAATTCAGTAACTTCAAGAGCAGGAAAATTTTTCTAAAGCAAGATATGATGAGAAGATGGGCCATAAGAATGTTTTATACTTTCTTCCTTGTGACAACATCGATTATGTTTTGTCATCTCTGTAAATGCTTGAGATATAATGGATCCAGAGCATTCAGGTCAAGCATACTTGCAGTCCCCCTGGATAAATGAGTTCTGCCTTTCCTTCGATCGGGGGTCAAAACACAAAGACCAGGGGCCTAGAAATTGAATTTTAAAACTCACTGAACTAATCCATCATGAGCTTTTCAGTTAGTATCCATGGTTAGAGTGAACATAACTTGGGTTTTTGCTTTTGCAAAAGTTTTTCATAAGTTCACTCAAGAAAAATGCAGCTGTTCTAAACTGGAATTTTTCAGCATTCTTCAGCATTTTAAACATGTAGAGAGTTCAACTTTTATTTCTAACATATGCTCCTGATTCATTTCTTGGTAGTGTTTATAAAGAAAACTTAAAGCACAAACATTTTGACATTAGATACTTGCCAGATTCCCCTCTGAGAGGCAGAAGGAGAGGGCTTTTCAGCCTCTCTGAACTTGTTAAAGAGTCTGTCCCCAGCTCTTCCATCCGGGTGGTTGTTGCACTTGAGTGATTACTCTCATTTTATGTCTTTTACATCCGCCTCACCACTTCTGAAATCCAGATCCCACACAAGCACCCTTTGCCATTAGGGCACTTTGAAGCACAGAGCAGAATACAAGCTTACTGAATACAGCTTACTCTTCTGCTACATACGGTTTCAAACATGTTTGCTAAAAGCTAGGCAGTGGTTAGCTGAAAAGGTCATATTGCCCCAGGGCTATACTGAAGCAGCTTATAGCAAGTAAGAAACAGGATGACAGACTTGAACTCACATTTGAATTTCTTACTAGGACTGGGGCAAGAATATGCCTGATAGTTTCTATATGATATTTAGTTCTAGTGGCCCAAGCTCTGGGAACTGCTGTGCTGGGGTGGAGTTGTAACAACCTGCATTTAAAGAGTCCATTTAGGCATCATAAGCTATCACGTGGCAAAGCTAGTAAGGCCCTAACCTTATAACCTTAAAAACACAATCCCTGAGAGCTTGTCAGAACCCAGTGTGTTGGAGCCTCCCACTTTGTCTCTCCTTTGAAGTAGATGGGAACTCAAGGAGCAAAGAACCTGTTTCCGAAGAAAGCTCCAGGCCATTTCTGCCCTCTGTGTTCTCATGATTTTCTCTCAGGAAACACACTTTGAATGGCAGAATTTTCATTTTGCCCCAGGTGACATACTAAAAATAGTTCAAAATATTCACCTAAGACCAGAATCTCAGCCTTTTAGTTTTAGGTGAAAATGAAAATTTTGTAATGCACAGGATGTTAATAGCTTAAATAAAACATGTACCTTTTTTTTTGTTTGTTTTTTGTTTCGGTACGCGGGCCTCTCACTGTTGTGGCCTCTCCCGTTGCGGAGCACAGGCTCCGGACGCGCATGCTCAGCGGCCATGGCTGACGGGCCCAGCCGCTCTGCGGCATGTGGGATCTTCCCGGACCGGGGCACGAACCCGTATCTCTTGCATCGGCAGGCGGACTCTCAACCACTGCGCCACCAGGGAAGCCCAAACATGTACATTTTAATAGAGAAACTTATGGTCTGACTCCAGAATGTGATACTCTCCATCCTGATGGAAAAAACTTAAATATTACCAAACTTTTGAATCTTAAATTATGTATTTAAATTACGTTTTTAACTAACTATAGCTGCTTCTCTTAAAAGTGGTACCTATAAAAGTCAGTAATGGTAATTCTCATTCCTTAATGGAAATTAAATCATGTAAGCTTCCTAATATCATAAACATATTAAAATTCTTCTCTCTAAAGAATTACTTCTTTTTTTAAGTGACAACTTTACTGTAATTTTTATGATAAGCACATGAGAGTGTCTCACATTTTCCAAAAACAGGCCTGTGTTGCATAGGTGGGTCTAGGAAAGAATAATGCTGAAAGTTAGTAAGCCACTGTAATTACTTAATTGTGTTAGTACAGTTTCTTGGAAAGAAAATATTGAAATATGATAAATTCCTAGATATTGATAGAATTCAAAAGAATGCATAAAGACAAAATGATGTCTTTATAAAAAATAAAGATGTGATTTCTAAATCTTTAAAAACCATGAGACACTAGGCAATGGATAGAGGAAATTCTGGAGAAAATGAAAGTATTCAAAGAAGGATAGTTTCAAAGTTATGTATATTTTGAAGGGTATATATTTTATTAACATGTATTGCAAGAATTTATATTCAAGTCACCTGGCAACTATGAACTTGATATGGGCAAAAACAAATTTTATGGAAAAGTCACTCCAAACAGTTACCATTTCAAAGGTTGAGCTAATCTTACTAAACCATCCCTATTCCTTCCTCATTTCATGGAAGGAAGCAGCCATGTGAAGCTACACTTGTTATGCAAGCCTAAAAATGTTTGTTGTAAAAAAATAAATAAATTTTTTAAAGGTGTGTTTCCTATGTCACCAGGATTTTTGAAAACTTGTGAAACCCAAACCATTTATCATGTGCATTCAGTACATTCAGATGTATGATTAGGAAGATAATTACATGTTCCTTCCCCACAGTGGAAAAACTTCTCAAGGCTACCAAAAACCTGTCAAGCAGTGTAAGTCCTCAGATAATTAGTAGTGGTGTTTTCCTCAAAAGCATAAGAAAATAGCATTTTCATTTTTTATCAATGCAATTTTCAACCTGGTTTTGTTACATACCTATATCTCAAGCATTTCTAACTTGTACTTTTTCAGAAAATAAACCAAAAATATTCCTTTGGCCTTTTCCATCTTCTGACCTTTGTTAACAACAAAAAATGGAGAAAGAGGAGGGGTCTGATTTTTACATGTTTTTCGCGATTAGTTGTATGTTTTTTTTAATGAAGTGCAAACCAGCTTTTCAAAATGTTTTCTATTTCTTAGCATTCCCAGGGAGTTAATTTAGATAAATGAATGGACTTCCATCAACATATTTATGTTTCCTTGATACTGGTGCTCTGGCCTTGAAGAAGAAAACAAGACTCTCCTGAAAATAAATACAGGTTTTTTCCAAGCATCTGTTTAAATACTACTACAGCAATTTGAACTTAATATGGTAGGAAAGGGAGGCGGTTTTTCTTTGAAATGTCTGTTTTAAAATTCACACTGTCCTAAGGGATGAACTTTCTTGTTTTATTCTAGTATATTCCACAAGGTGGCACTTTGAAGCGGGGTGTGGAATCTGAGCAAGGCTTCTACCTTTATTTTTCTGCACACATTTAACTCTTGCCTAGCGCTTGTTTTTCAGGATGATTAATAATCTTCACAGTGTTCTGTAACTCAGATATTTTAGTTGTTAGCTAAGTTCTGAACAATTGTCTGCAAGTAAATTGTTCTTGAGGATGAATAATACACCTATTTTGATTATTTTAGTGTATAAAGAGAGCCTAGTCATTCATTTGGTCATGAAACATTTTTTGAGGTAACTAATTACCTCACTTTTCTAGGTGCAAAGTTACAAAGATGGACATGCTTATTACTCAAAAGGCAACACTCATCTGTGAAGAGGATAGTTTTGTTAGGAGTGTAAAACTCCTACAGAGGTCCTAGGCAAAATGCCCATATCCCCTGTCACCTGCTTTCACATTCCCTACCATGGTGGCTGTTAGACGATTAAATTTAAAAATACTAATTTAAAAAATCAGATGCAGAAACTAAGTAACGTATCAGTTACTATATAGACAAAACTATTTTTTCAAAGAATTGCTATGCTGAAACAGAGCCCTAAAATACTAAAAGACCTGGTAATTTTTACACTTGTATAGTCACAAGTGTAAATTCACAAGAAATTGTAATTTTTTAAAATTTTCAGTAAGCATATGAGCTAATAACTTAGTATATCTACATAAGTGTTTGATTTCTCCACTTGTGAAGTTCTTTGGCAACTTTATTATAAATATATATGTACATACACTTTTTTCATACACTTTTGTTTTAATTCACAGATCCGCTCAGAGACCCATTATCTGCCACATGATTTTAGTTAATTTTAGAAGTCATTTTCTTTAACAGTGTCACTGAAATTTAGGAGGAAGGAAATTATATTATTTTTTCAGAATTTCCTTAGCACAACCCAACGGAAGGCAGTTTATTCCTTCTGAGTGGCAGAAACTCCTTAGTGCCTGCTTCACTTTCCTCCGGAGTAGCCAGCGGGCAAGTCTCAGTAATTCATACTGAATCAAAATACCGCACACACTAGGGGCTGTCAAATCTTCGGCCTCATCCCTCTGCTTAAAATCCCACTGAAGTATTTAGATTCCAGTTTAAGCCCCTAAGTGGAAGGCCGAATTCAAACCTCGAGTTTGTTATCAGTTGGGCCAGTCTGAACTCTTATCTGCGCGCGTTCAAAATTTCCCTCCCACCGAAAGCCTTCCGGGTGCGTTGCGCCGTCGCCCCGCCCCTTTGGCAGTAGAGTGGCAGTGGGCGGAGCTGGCTGGGACCCGCCCGCCGCTCACCTGTTAGTGCCTGAAATGATGTACAGACCCGGCGGGATACTGTCCGAGGTCCATGTGCCCTGCTGCTGTCTCAGAGGCATCTGTTCTGCAATCTTAGGAAGTAAAATATCCCTAGAAGCAAACAGGTGTCATCTGTGCGTAAATAAGTACAACACAATTCTCCGAGAGTTCGGGTATAAAGAGATGCTGCTCTGTATGAAGCTATCTACCAGGCATCTCTCAAGCTCTAAGCTCAGATTTTTTTTTTTTTAAGAGAAGATGTATAATTACAGGAAAGATTTTTTATTTTTTTATTTTCTATCATTCTACATATATGATGGCAAAAGATATGCCTGGAAAAGTTTTGTTTGGAAAATTTGTTTATTTTCTGCTTCATCCTCAGTTGGCAAAAGCTCCTAACTCTTTACTTTCTAATTTCTTATTCTTTTTTTCTTCGTCAAGTAGTTAAAGGTATGTGAGCAAATTATCTCATGTGGGAGGGAGACTTTCCTGTTTAGAGGAACCTTTTGTGTGAATTGTTTTGTCAAACAAATAACCCCTTCTCTATTTAAGGAGTTTGGACTGTCAAATGTAGGTTTTCTTAAAGGGGACACATAACTGTACATAACGCTATAAAGAATTATGACTATAGCACTAATCAGCAAGCATAAAGCCACAAGTTATATCATTTCTAACTCCCTGTGGTTTCTAGCCAAATCCGTTGAAGTGCTTAGGTTACAGTCCTGAAGAGACCTTTCATACCCTTACTTGAAAGTTTCTAATCTTAAGTTTTATGAAATGCAATAATATGTATTAGCTAGCAATATTTCTGTGATCACCAGCAACTCCAAATTTGACCTTGAAGTCTCTGGATAATGAAAATAGATCCCAGCAGTAATACACTTCTTGAACACCCCCCCCACCAAGTGTATTATGTATCTTTCTTATTTTGATACTGTGTTTGCAACAAATGTATACGGGAATATTTTAGTTCCTTACTTTGTATTCATTTATTTTCCTATGACCAGTAATAAATATACTAGTTAGTACATGGAATCAGTAGCATCAGCTACTCCTAGGATCAGCACTTAACAAGGTGGGAAATTTCTATTTCAAGTTGTTCTGCATTTGCATAAATTATTTCTATTATTCATGTATATTATTTATTTCTCAATCACACTAGTCCTGTGAAAGTGCAACAGAAGGCAGACCACATTAGGATTTGCATTAAATGCTCATTATCATGGTCTTGATGGAACTAAGAAAATTAAAATTAGACTAAGCCCCCAAATAGCTGCATGCATTTTAATATGATTAGAATTTAAGTCTAGAGAGATAGTATTTTTATGTCTAGCTGTTTTATCATTATGTAAAGGAATTAAAGCAAAGGACTTTGTAGTTGTTCTTTTGTCAAGTATGCATATACTATAGTGTGAAATACAGCAAAACTTAAAACTGCAGGTAAAAAGCATCAAATACTGCCTTAATTTAGGAACTCTGCCAGGTGGCCCTCAGAATAGATGCCAGGCAGAGACAGGTGCCTGGGTGGCGCCTCCTCTTATCTGGCCTGGAAAAGAAGCTTCCCCCACACCATCTAGTACCCTTGTAGGTGGTGTGTCCTGTAGTGGGAACAGGTAGCACTGTTGAAAGGAGAGCAGTGTGAGAGGTTTCTGTAGAAGCAGACCTGTCAGCGTGTGCCTTGAGGCTTCCAGAACATGCCAGGTGGAGAAGTCCAAGTCTCCATGCTTCGAGCAACTTGGTTTTGTAGAGAAGCAATCCAGTCTGGTAAGTAAAACAAGGATTGCGTATACAGTAGTCAACAGTGGGGTTTTAACAACAATCCCCAACACCTCAAAAGCTTGTTGCATTTCTGGTATTTTAAGTTTTGATCTGAAGGTTAAATGGCAAGTGTGTTGTAGAGAAGAGCAGTATGTAGCAAGAAAAGCACAATGTCGGTTCCCGTAGAGTGCAGATTAGAACTAGAGGGTTTTATAGGCTTATCATTTCTGAGATGTGTAAAAGCACGTTTTCACTGTAAAATGTATTAATGTTTCTGCATTCTTATAGGGCCTAGTTAAAACTTTATTCTAGATTTCAGCAAGGGTGTCACAGCCAGTGAGCTATATTTTTGCTTTTTTTTTTTTACTTATTTTTATAGTAGAAGATATTTTAAAAGTAGAAGAAAATCTTAATTTGGACATTCGACTTGTTGGTTTCTGTGTTTGAAATCACGGTTCTGGAGATGTAGAGATTGTGCATGTGCATGTCAGATACTAATCTAGGCTGTGTGAACCAGCCCAGGATAACTGATACTCTGCCAGCCTCTGCATCCTTTCCTCCCTTCCTCTGAAGTGCTCCCTGCCCCCTTCCTGGACTGTCCACGTGCTGCTCTCCATCCTCCTCTGCTGTACTTTGGGGTCAGGGACATGATGAGAGATGCTTTAGGCAT
This sequence comes from Delphinapterus leucas, assembly GCF_059928025.1. Classification (NCBI taxonomy): domain Eukaryota; kingdom Metazoa; phylum Chordata; class Mammalia; order Artiodactyla; family Monodontidae; genus Delphinapterus; species Delphinapterus leucas. Next base: position 56,000,839 of record NC_143137.1, on the reverse strand, counting down.
CCCAGGTATGCCTGTCCAGGCTTGGCCACCACCCCTACTTGACCTCTGGCTGGCCACAGTCATGAAGAGAAGGTTCCTGGTGCTGAGCACAGTGCATGGTCAAGACACCAATCACAAATGCCCTCTAGCATCTTCGTATATGTCTTGATTTTTAAACCAAGTCGTGCTACAGAGCATTCTGTTTTGGCTGTGGTGCAAAGAAAAACCAAGAATATAAACCACATTCCAGGCTGCTGTTTTCTATCCATCTACAGGCTATACTTTTACTGTATTTCTTCATACTTGAAATTCATTCTGCTATTTTAATATCAGGGTACAGACTTATAAGGGTGCATGTTCCTTAAAGGTGCAAAATTACTCTCATTCCGTTTGCTTATATTGCTACAGAATGCTCTGTTTTGGTGCTTTGGGTTCAGCAGGTCAAAGAAGCAGTGTGGAAATTGACTGCCTGGAACACAGTCTTACAAGAATGCTGGCAGATGGCTTGGTGTTAGATATTGCTTCTGCTTTTTTCTCTGTACACAAGATTGAGAGTTACCACACTGGTCTGTCAGGTTCACCTGGGTATCCTTCCTCACAGGGTCCATAAACCCTGTGCTCTCCCCAAGTGTGGGTGTGATGCCGCTCTCTGAAAGCAGGGATCTTCCTACATATCCGGATCTTTTACCCCTCAAAGAAAAATGACCTCGTGTGCAGACAGGAGGAAAATGGGAAGAGCCGTCTCACTCTAGCGACCATCCATGTAGAAAGCCCTCCTGAGGCCAAAAAAAAAAAGAAAGAAAAGGAAAAAAAAGAAAGCTGACCTGTAAAGTTATCCTCCTCCTAGGGTCCTGAGCTGAGTGATCTTGCTTCCTTACTTACAGGTAGATGAAAATATAGGTCAGTTTACCTAGGCTCTTCCCACCTGAAGAGAAAAATAGAAAAGTAGGTATTTGTGTCACGTGAAATATGTAATCCAAGGACCATCAAAACTTACATTAAATACCCCATTGCTAGCAATCAGTTTTACGAATTAGCTCAAGTAAGTGATGCTTGATGACCTGGGGTTTCTGAGGGCAGAGGTAGCTCTTCTAGCATGCACCTTACTCTTAAGACTTGTTTGGAGAGGGAGAACTACCAGTGGTGACTGTGACAATGGAAAAGGTAACATGTCAGAAAATTCAGAGGGTTATAGGTCAAGAATCCTTTGGAAACTGGATGTCTTACTGGGTGCTAGGATGCAAATTTAGGTGTTTATTGTCAGATAATGGAATTCATTGTTTTTTAAGAATTGGTGTTGAAATGTCATTGTCCAGTTCATTGTTTTCACTTATGCACAAGCTAAATTGAAGCAAAAAGAGAAAATGGTTTGTGTATTTGTCATACCTTTTGTACTTCTTACAATAAAACTGTTGGTAGCAAATAAAAATAATAAAAACAGCAATTTTAACCTGCTTTCTTGGAGATGAATTACTATTCTAGCTATTTTTCTTTTTACTTTAATGTAAAATAAATGTAATTGCAGTGAGTAAAGTAACGTCTAATTCAATAGCAAGTTTTAGCAGAATATGTTTCAAATTCTTGTTTTAAGAGACTCCTTTTCAGGCTTCAGATGTTTAAAAAAAGTAGCAGCTCATTGAACTTAAAAGTTCCATAATAAGTACTTAGTAAGCTCTTAATAGTTGACTGTAGTAAACACTGAAGACCCAAAACATGAATAAGGCACAGGCAGTCCTTTCTGAAGCTTACAGACTGAGACTGTGAAAAAGGTTTGTGTAACCAATTGCCGATAACCTGGGAAGGAAAAGAGATTTCACATTGGAAATGATGCTTGAATGGATTCAAAAACAAACGTTAACGCTGGCCAGTCACAGAAGGAGAAATACTTTGTGTGTGCAATGGTCTGCAATTATGAAATAGCAGACAGGAAAGGGCAGGAAGATTGGTGAGGCCACACCTGGGGCAGTGGTTTCCAACATTTGGATCATAACCTACAGAGAGAAATATAATCCAACAGCGTGGCTGGTGCACACAGATACACATGGAGACATATATCAGAAACTTATATTCCACAAAATGATGCTGTGCGCCCCACACGTTTTCTTTTTTTACTTTATTATCCTCCACACTTTGAAAATACTGGTGGCAAGCCACGAAATTCATTTCACAACCCCACCAACAGGCCATGACTTAATGTTTTAAAACAATTAGTAAGGGGCAGAGGGGTGGTGAAGGAGGAGGAGAGGTCCAGAAGTGCTTAATATACCATATAAAGGAGTCGGGAGCCACTGAAGGATTTGGAAGAGAGAGATCATTTCTGTTAATGTGTGCCTATTTTTGTTCGACTTATATACTAGACGAGAGTGATAGACGAAGCAGCTCCTGAGGTGCTACAGGCAAACCAAAAGTGGGACTGTAGTTGCTGTCTGATATTTATATTCCCATCTTTGTGTACAGTATCAGGTATTTTAACATTAGTCCTCCAGAATTCCTTGGGAGCTCTCATTAGGACTTGCCTTAATTTTTTTTAACAGGCCCCAAATTGCATCTAAATTTGTAAAATCTACACAGAATATTCAGAAGGGATGATATAGAGAGTCAGGAATTTGATCTTTATTAAGTAAGTGAAAGTTTGTAGTTTATTAAGAGGTCAGTCATAACTACCTGTTTCTACAAACCACAAGTATTTACAGCCAGGTTTGGCAGGACCATTTTTTTCAAAGTGGTTTATCAAAGACCTTAAGCTAGTTAGTTATCTCTAGTTATCTCTGCTATACTCACTTAGAACCTCAGTCCATTGAAAGCCCAGTAGGCCTTTGCCACTGATTTTGCCCTCTGGAGTGTGAGCCCAGTTTGCACCCCCCTGTTCTCTAGCAAAGAACTCCTCGTGGATGGTGATGGTCATATTTGTTCCGCATATGCCATTTTTCTGGACATAGCAGATGAAACAAGCAGAGCATCCCATGGGATGTGGAGCCAAGCAAATGACTGTGTGTTGCTCTCGTACACGTCTGGAGCTGCTACTGCCTGTACATTCTGAGTTGCGCGTGGCCACGTTTCTAGATTCCAGAGATACAGCAGTGAACAAGATAAATAAGGTGCTTGATCTCATGGAGCTAACATTTTAGTGGGGGAGACAGAAAATAAATAAAAAAGTGTATAAGTACATTATGCTTAATGCTATAAAGGGAATACACAGGTCTTAAAACAGAAAGTACTTGGAAAATGGTGGTCAGGAAAGGCTCCATGAAAGCTTTGAGTTGAGGCATAAATTAGCATGAGACGGAGGAAGCCAGGCGATGTGCTGAGGGTAGAAGAACTGAAAGCCTCACTAGAGTGGATTCAATAAAGAATTGGTAAGTGAATATGGGAAATGCCCAACATGAAGTGAGAGGTACGAAGTGTAAAGTAAAAGGTGTGAGGGGTAAAGTGTGACCGGGTACTGGATTGAGCCCAAATAGACTTTGATAAGTTCAACATACTTTCTTCCCAAGATCAAGAACAAGGCAAAGACGTCAGCTTTCACCACTTCTGTTCAACATTGTGCTAGGGTAATAGGCAAGAAAACAAAAGGCATAGAGATTGAAAAGAAAGCAAAGCTGTCCTTATTCACAGACAACACGAGAGTCTCTGTAGAAACTCCTGAAGAATACCCAAAAAAGCTACAAGAACAAATACATTTTGCAAGGCCAGAGGATACAAGGGCAATATATTTTTTTAAATGTATTTCTATATACTTTAAAATTGCAAACCCACATTTAAAAACCAATTACGGTAGCAGTAAAAAATGAAGTCATCCTGGATTCAGGTGGGCCCTAAATCCAATGACTGTTAAGAGGAGAGGGCACATGGAGATGCACACAGAGAAGACAGATACGTAAAGATAGAGGCAGTGATTGGAATTATGCTGCCACAAGTCAAGTAATGCCTGGAGTCATCAGACGCTAAAAGAAGCAAGGAGGGGACTTCCCTGGCGGTCTAGTGGTTAAGACTTCGCCTTCCCATGCAGGAGCTGTGGGTTCCATCCTGGTTGGGGAGCTAAGATCCCACATGACTCACAGCCAAAAAACAAAAACAGAAAACAGAAGCCATATTGTAACAAATCCAATAAAGACTTTAAAAAAAAAAAAATCCACATTTCCTCCCCCCCCCTAAAAAAATCTTAAAGTAAGGAGGAATTCTTCCCTAGAGCCTTCACAGGGATCATGGCCCTACTGACACCTTGATTTCATACTTCTTGCCTCCAGAGCTGCAAAAAAATAAACTCCTCTTCTTAAGCCACCCAGTCTCTGGTACTTTGTTGTGGCAGCCCTAGCAAACTAATACAGTAATTCAATGTGGAAAGGACAATCTTTTCAACAAATGGCTCTGGAAAAATTGGATATCCATATAGGTAAAAAAATGAACCATGACCCTTACTTCACACCATGAAAAAAATTCAAAATGGGTCATGGACCTAAACATAAGAGCTAAAAGTACAAAATAAGAAAAAGAAAGAAAGAAGAAAAATAAGAAAAAGATCTTCGTGACTTTGGGTTAATATCTGTAAAGTTCATGGAATATTAAAAGCACTATCAATAAGCCATGAAAACAAACTTCCTCTTGTGCATACAGAAAAGCCTGTCTGGTCAGAGAATCCCCAGCTTAAGTCAGGGGTGATGGAGGAGGAGGGGGAGAATTGAAAGCATGGAGGCCCAACTTATAGTAAAAAGCAAAGTGGGTTACTAAGGAGAATGAACTTTCAGTGCAGAATAGAACCACCAATGGCTGCATTTGAGAGTCTGGGAAAGTTCTGAGAGATAAAATGGGAGTTGGCGTCATCTGTTGTGCGATGCAGCATGAGAAAGGGAGGGAGAGACAAATTGGGAAAGATGATTTTAAGGAGTTCTCATATGTTTGAGTATAAGCCCATTTTGCCATTTTCTAAGAGCCTAGAAAAGACCCAAATCGATTTTCAATGACTTTCTAATGATGTTGCACTGAGACGGGTCCAGGTTTATGCAGATCTATTAATTCTAAATAAATATAATGACACCTTCTCTGAAGCCCAGACCACCTCCCTTGAAGTTGCAGTATTGTACTGCCATTATTATGACATGCCATGTGGTAAAGTTGACCCTGTGTATATCTATCTCCCCTACCAGATTACAAACATGCCCTTTGAAGGTAGCACTTGTGTCTTATTCTTATCTTTGTGTCCTGCTCCATATCCATCTTCCACTCAGTGAATTACACCAAGTAGATGTTCAAAAAATAGTGTGAAATGAATGCATGAGTGATGGATGACTGGAATTTAACTTAAAGAGCAATTTCTTTAGCAACATCTATGACAGCAGTGTCTTCTCCCCCACGGCCTGATGGACTCTGAGGGACCACGTCTGTCCTGGTCCTCACTTTATCTCCAGCATTTGCACTATGCTAAGCACACCATAAGCGTTGGAATAATCACTGTATCCTCTAGAAAGGATTTCAGCGCATCAGGAATGGAAGAAAGCAAAACAATCCAAAGCTAAACGGAAGTGAGCTGCCTGGCCGAGGCTGTCGTACTCGGTGGGCGGTAAAGAACAGGAATCCCCAGGCGAACCCTGGGAACCGCGGGTGAGTGCGGGCGCCTTCCTCTCCTCCGAGGCGATAGGTGGCGCTGTGGCCGGCCGCGGCCCCCGGGTCTGCGCGGCGCCGCTCTCTGGACGGGGTGGGGAGTTGGCAGAAGGACCTGCGGCGGGTCAGCTTCGGCCGCCGCTCTGGCCTGGTCTACCCCAGCGGCTGACTGATCGCTCAGTGCGGCACCATGGGGAAGCGGGACAATAGGGTGGTGAGTACCCGGTGGGGAAAGCAATGCGGCGGCGCGGGGCACGGCGGCAGGAGAGCGGGAACCCTCGCTCTTCCCGGCTGGGCCTGAGAGTCAGCGGCGGCGCTGGGACCTCAAACCAGGAGACCCAGCTCCCCTCCCCGCTCCGGCCCCAGACGCGCGTGCGCCGCGCACGAAGTTGGCGCCTTCGACTTCCCCGCTCTCTTTTCTCCTCTCTCTAGTCTCCCTTTTCTCTACACCCCGTCAACCCTGCCGCACCCTGTGGTAGTGTTCTCTGGCATCCTTCCCTTCCGCACTCGGGCCAGCAGTGCCCAGATTCTAGAGCTCTGGGGTCCCCTGCACCCTCCTGTAAGTAAGTCCAAAGTCTGAGGCCCGTGGAGGTGCCGGGACTCGCCCCCCACGCACCGCGACCGGGATCGCGCACCCAGGTGGGACGGAGGCCGTGGACGTGGTCCCTCCACCCGGTGGCCTGCAGGGCGCCCAGTTCTAGCAGCAGTCGAGCTCGCATTTGAGAACCAGGATCAAAGCATTTGGCTTTGGGCCCCAGTGTCCAGCACTACCTGGCACCTAGTAGGCTCTGTAAAGGAACGAATGGCCTGGTAATGTTCACTCTGGAGTCAGGCCCAGACTGGAATGTCAGTTCTGGTCCCTCGGGAGTTGGGGGACCTAGGATAAGTTGCTTTTCTTCTTTGAGCCTCAGTTTTTTCATCTGTAAGAGGGGATCATTGTTGCCCATAACTCTGCAGAATAGTTGAGAGTGCAAAAGGCAAGGTGGCCAGGCGAGTGCTTGGCATGAAGGTTATTCTAGTAAACGAGATAAAAGAGATGCAGAAGTACCTAATAGCAGAAAGAGTAAGAAATATCTGTAAGTAAGAAATTCGAGGTTCTGAGGGCATTTTGACAGGCGGAGATGGGAGGAAGGCATTCTGGGTGGCTACTGGCTTGGTGTGGACAGCCCAGGTTATGAATCAGTTTGAATGGGCTTTAAACAGAAGGGATTAGCAGTAAGCTTAGGTTGCAGCCTTACAGTTCCTAGGCTTGGCAATGATAGAGTTTTAAACCACTGAGCAGCAAAATGAAAAAAAATAAATGTCGTTGAAGCTACTGTACTAAATTTAGTGAACTAGCTTTTTAAAAATTAAGCGATTATTTCCTTTGGGGTTAGGGGGTGGGGGGAGATGGGGCAAGGTACTAAAAGAGCTTCACTTTTATGAAATATTTCTTGTTTTCAAAACGTTTGTTTTAATTTTATTTAGTCTTCATAATCAAAGATGTCTAGGAACCACAGTGGTGAACTTTGATTACAAGGTTGAGGAATGTTCTTTTCTCTTGCTTTCCTGGCTGTAAGTCAGACCTTGTGGTATTCTGATTCTCATAGAGTTGAAATGATGTCCTCCTGGAGCATCCTTAGGTTTAAGGTGTTAAGAGTGTTTGGGCTCTTTAATGACCTTAGGCCTTAAATGCTTAGAAATTACCGGACCTTGGGTACAGTTTTCATGCAGAGACCTAAGATGTTTTGTTTTACTGGCAAAAGGTGTTGGTTTACACATACTTTTAAAGCATTTGAAAAAGTTTCCAAATTAGTTTCATTTACTAGAGCATTTTGATAATTCCGAGCTCTACTTATTACTTGGTATGTTGTCTTGGCCCGTGGTGGTTCTGGTAACATTTTATATGCACTTCAAAGGTTGTGGAAAGGAAAACAGGAAATTAAGAGGTAGAAGACACAGATCTTCTCATTCAGTCTCCTCATTGCAGTGGAGGAGGAGATGGAACTGTTTAAACTGGGACCAAAAAAAAAACCTTGGGTCATCTGATAACTTAGTTGTGGCCTCTCCCGTTGCGAAGCACAGGCTCCGGACGCGCAGGCTCAGCGGCCATGGCTCACGGGCCTAGGCGCTCCGCGGCATGTGGGATCTTCCCGGACCGGGGCATGAACCCGTGTCCCCTGCATCGGCAGGTGGACTATCCACCACTGCGCCACCAGGGAAGCCCATAACTCTTGATTTTAATTAAAATGAACATGTGCCTCTGAAAATAATGGCTTTTTTCTTTTTACATTGATGATAAAAATCATGGTTTTAGAGATGACAGAATTGCTTTCTAAAATGCCATAAATTTCAGGTTGAAGTTTTTGTAAAAATAGGCTTTACTTTTTAGAGCTGTTTTGGTCTCAAGGCAAAATTGAGTAGAAAGTACAGAGAGTTCCCATATGCTCCCTGCCCATAGACATGCTCAGCTTTCCCTACTTTCAACTCCCACACCTGAGGGGAACATTTGCTACAGTCAATGAGCTTACATTGACACATCATTTTCACCTGAAATCCTTAGTTTACATTAGGGCTCACTCTTGGTATTGTACGTTCTTGAACAGCTTTTATTTATTTTTTCACTGAACATTTTAATTCTTGATATTTGTAAAGGGCACTTTAATTTGTGATGGCCACCCTTTGTGCCCATTGTTTTCCAGAAGTTTCCTTCGTGTTCTTTTCTGTTACTAAAACAGATGTATCCTCTAGATAAAAATAGGTAATCAAAGTAGCAAATGAAATTCTGCACATTTTGTCCTTAGCAGTTTCACTGCATTGCTTTTTTCCTAGCTGCCCACTTATATATTCCCTTGAGCTCAATTTGCCATCCTAAGTTTCAAAGACAAATCTTTTCTGTTACCCAAACTCACAGCAGCAGTTTGGAGCCACAGGCAGTTCTAGTTACATATGAGTATGAGTATTTGCTTTAAAAGGGCATAGTATTTAAAGAGATTGTCATAGACATTTTAAGAAATTGCAGTTTCTTTATTTTGATTGATGCCCAGCCACCCACCGCCTAATGTTAGAAGCATTATTTTTCACACTTACTCATAATAAGTGAAAGAGCTTTACCTTTGTGAAATACTTTTTTGTTTTTAAAACCTTTCTGTTGTGCACAGTAAAATGAGCACTGTTGCTTAATAATTATGAGCACAGAATTTTGCAAGGAGCTTGTGAGATGCGCTTCATAAATATTGCTATTATAATTGAAATAAATAATGGACGTATTTAGAGTGGTTGAATTTTTCTCATTTTGTTTACTATTAATATTATGGCAGTGTTTGCATGTAGTATTTTTATTTTTGTTTTATAAAGGTAATGAGTTATTTTAAATTTTTTTCTCCATTGTATGAAATGATGAAAGTAGACATCTTCCTTTACATTTTGGTGCACATGCATCAAAAACTTTTTTAAAATTTATAGCTGTTTATTAAAATGGTATCTTTTTTTTTTTTAACTTGCTTTTGCTTTTCACCTGAGAAATTTTGGACATCATCTTTTTAATGGCTACATAGTATTTCATTTTGGGAATATAATGTATTAAATTAATCTCAAATTGACAGCTATTTGGGTATTTTCAGTTTTTCCTATTTTAGTGATAACAGTTTTAACATCCTTGTATATATTTACAACTTTGAAAATAAACAGTTTTTACAGTTTTAAACTTAAAATATTTTACTATTGAGTACTGCTAAAATTATGACATGCTACCAAAGAAATGAGGTGATAGATATTATAGCTTTTAAAGTGATGATCTTAGCTTGCACATTGTACTTGCTTTTGGTTATGATGATTGTCAGTGTCATTGGTTGGGCCAGCAGCTGCTCTGTTGTGGCCTCTGTTGTCATTTCCACATGAACTGATTGAAATTCTCAGCAGAGACAGTTGAATGAAATATTTGAGGGCATAACATTTGATATAAAAAATAGGACTTTATGCCTCGGTCTTAAACGTTGCATTTGATATCCACATGTAGCCCTGATTCTGTCAACATCTCTGACCGTAGGAGCTCTAGCATTCATTCCTGCCAGTAAGAAAATTATATTAAAGGTTTAACTTTTTCATCTCAAGTAGGCAGTATGCAGTTGAATGGAAGTAGTTCTCGGTATGTGTTGTTTATAGTGGTTTTATATTGTTTATTCTGCCAGAGTAATCTAGAAATATATAACTTATATTTGTTATGAAGGTGGGCGATTTTGTCATTTTTAAAGATATTGTTAAATAAAATGCATCAGAGGCTTTGTACCCTTTCACTTCTTTTGAAATGTTAGGTAATTAGGTTTAAAATCAACCTTGGTAATAGTCATTTTCAACCAAAATTCTTTTTATTTATAAAGTAGAAGAGTTTTTATAAATGTTGACTTGAATTAAATTTGGAAAGCTGAATCATAGGGTCAAGAGGTTGAGACTGAATTAAAGACCAGATTTGTGAATTCTATTTAATAAAGCAACACCTCTTTGCTAGACACTGTCGTTAACAAAGAAATATTCTGGGGCTTCCCTGGTGGCGCAGTGATTGAGAGTCCGCCTGCTGATGCAGGGGACATGGGTTCGTGCCCTGGTCCGGGAGGATCCCACATGCCGCGGAGCGGCTGGGCCCGTGAGCCATGGCTGTTGAGCCTGCACGTCTGGAGCCTGTGCTCCGCAGCAGGAGAGGCCACAACAGTGAGAGGGCCCACGTACTGCAAAAAAAAAAAAAGAAAAAAATATTCTGCTTTATTTTGTCTCAGTGTATTTTGGGGGAAAGTGTCTAAAAATGTGTTTTACTGCTATAGTAAGTGTAGTATACAGAGCGTAATATAATTTCTGTGGTTTTTTATTGTACAAAAATATGTATAACAAAGTTCACCATTTTAAGTGTATAGTTAAGTGACATTGAGTACATTCACAGTGTTGTACAACTATCACCACTGTCCATTTCCAGAACTTTTTCATCATCTCATACAAGAAGCTCTGTACCCATTACACAGTAACTCCCAGCCCCTGGTAAACTCTATTTTCTGTCTCTATGAATTTACTTATTCTAGGTACCCCACATAAGTTGAATCATACAACATTTGTCCTTTGGTGTCTGCCTTATTTCACTTAGTATGCTTTCAAGGTTCATCTGTGTTGGAGCATGTATCAGAATTTCACTCTTTTCTAGGGCTGAATAATATTCCATTGTATGTATATATCACATTTTGTTTATCCATTCTTCCATAGATGGACATTTGGGTTGTTTCCACCTTTTGGCTGTTGTGAATAATGCTGCTGTGAACATGGGTGTACACATATCTGTTTGAGCCCCTGCTTTCAGTTCTTTTTCAATCCTACTTAGAGGTGGAGTTTCTGTTTAACTTTTTGAGGAATCATCAAGCTTTTCCAAAATAGCTGCACCATTTTTTATTCTCACCTGCAATGCTTAACTGTTCCAGTTTCTTCACATCCTTGACAACACTTGTTGTTTTCTGTTTTTGATAGTAGCCATTCTAACTGGGGTGAGGTGGCATCTCGTCGTTTTGATTTGCATTTCCCTAATGACTAGTGACTAGTGACATTGAGTATCGTTTCATGTGCATATTAAGACATTTGTACATCTTCTTTGGAGGAATGCCTAAGTCCTTAGCACATTTTTGAATTGGATTGTTTGGGGGTTTTGTTGTTGAGTTGTAGGATTTCTTTATGCATTCTGGATATTAACCCTTGTCAGATACATGATTTGCAAATATTTTCTTCCATTCTGTGGATTGTCTTTTCAGTCTTTTGATAGTGTTCTTTTTTTTTTTTTTTTTTTTTGTGATACGTGGGCCTCTCACTGCTGTGGCCTCTCCTGCTGCGGAGCACAGGCTCCGGACGCACAGGCTCAGCGGCCATGGCTCACGAGTCCAGCCACTCCGCGGCACATGGGATCCTTCCGGACGGGGGCACGAACCCATGTCCCCTGCATCGGCAGGCAGACTCTCAACCACTGCGCCACCAGGGAAGCCCTTGATAGTGTTCTTTGATGAACAAATGTTTTTAATTTTGATGAAGTCTTGTTTATCTATTTCTTTTGTTGCCTAGCATGATTTAATTTTTGATGTTAACGATTTGTGTATAAAATTGCTCTCAGCATGGCGCAGTATTTCCTGAGATAGAAGATATAGTAGAATAAGCAATGAATTTAGAGTTAGGTCTTCTTTAACTTCTTTGGAATCGAGTTTCTTCATTTACCATTGTGCATAATATTATTACCCTCAGAGCTTTATTGGGCTTTAGGAGAAAGCACTGTAAAGCCATCTTAGAGTAAGAGAGAGGTGTAATTATTATTTTCATCAAATCTCTGGTAAAAACACATTTTCTGTGAAAGAGCAGTATTACTTATCTCCCAAACTTATGAGGCTTAATAGAGCATTAAATCTACTTTTTGTAATGAAAAGTTGGTTAGTCAGATTGTTCATGCTTAGTTGGACATAGTATGCATTTATAATAAAGATTGCTTTATGAGTATGCAAATGTACTTTTGTGTTTTCAGTGGTTATTTTAATGGAGTTAATTTTTGTTTTTTCCTCAAGGCCTATATGAACCCAATAGCAATGGCCAGATCAAGGGGTCCAATCCAGTCTTCAGGTCCAACGATCCAAGATTATCTGAATCGACCAAGGCCTACCTGGTATTTGTGAAACAATTTACCTATATATAAAGTTTCATAAATTTTTTAAAGGTTATTTTTACAACTTTTATTGATTGCCAAGCAGTTGCTAGATACATAATTTTTTGAAGTGGTATTTGATATGTGCTTTGTTTTGAATGTATAAAACACATGCATGAATGTAAAGCAAACATTTGAGAACCCACCACCCAATATAGCTAAAGCACTGCCAGGGAATCTTTTTTGTTTTGTTTTGTTATTTATTTATTTTGCGATACGCGGACCTCTCACTGTTGTGGCCTCTCCCGTTGCGGAGCACAGGCTCTGGACGCACAGACCCAGCAGCCATGGCTCACAGGCCTAGCCGCTCTGTGGACCGGGGCACGAATCCGTGTCCCCTGCATCGGCAGGTGGACTCTCAACCACTGTGCCACCAGGGAAGCCGCAGAGAATCTTTTATACCAAGCACATATTTATGTCTTAAAACAGACCTTAACCTTGAAGTGTTCTAAGCTATTTAAAATGGTAGGTTTGAATAATTTTGCCCTTCCTCGGGGTGTAACTAGGTGTTGAGAAAGATGACTTTAGACCTTGTTTCTAGTTTTATCTGCCGGCTTTTCAAAGAGTTAGGGTTTCCCACTGTAAAAGTTTTGTTTTAAATTTTTTGTTTGTTTTGCCCTTGTTGAGTGGCTCTGATTTTTTGTAAATAAAGTATCATAGCACTTACATTATTGTTTTTTAGTATGTCTTATTAAATACCCATACTCCTGAGGTAACATAAGGCAAGCTTCAGAGTTGTTAACTTTGGACTCCTTCTAAGGGCCCCTGATAGCTGGGCAACTATAGTTGAAAGTTGTATTTACATACAACAGGGAATCCTTCCTTTGGGTTAAATAGGAAGTAAGCTGTGTCTGCCTCTTAGAATGTTCTTGAGTGCTATTGTTTATTGTTGCAGCTTACCAAAAAATAAATTATCTCAAAGCAAAGTATATTTTATCTTTAAAATTGGGGAGAAGGGATGAATTTTAAAGGGGAAGTGCCTAAGCTAGTGGATTACATGTATGGTCAGAGGTCGCCAAGACAACCCTCAGGTTGGGTAAATGCTAGAAGAGCTCACAGATAGTCGTACTCGTGGGCAAGATTTATTATGGTGAAAGGATACCAGCCATAGTCAGCAAAGGAAAAAAAGTGCATGGGGTGAAGTCCAGGGGAGCCTGGACGCAGGCTTCCAAGGCTGCTTCTGTGGAGTCATACAGGATGCATTTCATTTCCTTAGCAATGAGTTGTGATAACACATGTAAGGTATTGCCAACCAGTGTGATTCAGCGTGTCCAGCTTATTTATTGGCAACTGATCCGCCTCTGCCTGTCAGGTGCCAAAATTCCAGACTTCCAGAAGGAATGAAGGTGTTCATATAAACTATATTATTTGTATAGACAGGCACAGTAAGCCACTCTTATCAGGGGGTGGTACCAAAATCTAAGTTCCCAGATGCCAGCCAGGGCTACTCGTTCTTAAAAGCAGGTACATTATAAAATGGGTGATTTAGTAATAGACTATAGTAATTCAGTCATATAGACCTTAACTCACCCTAACACTGAAACTACTAGCTTTGTGACCTTAGGCAGATTTTCTCACCTTCCTCAAGTTTCAGCTTCTTCATCTCTAAAATGGGGGTAATAATACTACCTTTTCTCACAGGATTGTTGTGAGGATTAAAGGAAGATGTATTTAAAGCAGTGCCTGTTGTATGGAAGTGCTCAGATGTTTGGTGTGTTAGTTCTTATAATCCGTGTTTAGAAGGGAAGTGACTAGTGTTATCTGATAGGCTTTATTATGATAATTGATTTACAAGGACGTGAACAAAGAAATTTAAAATGTAGCAGCACTGGAACTACAATGGAGGTTTATTAGGATATTAAGAAAAATTTATTTATGAAATTTTTGTTGCCTTGTTTATAAGCATCCGTCTCGAATTTGAATAGCTTGAAAACTTACTTGTACATTCTATTTTTTTAAGGGAAGAAGTGAAAGAACAACTAGAAAAGAAAAAGAAAGGCTCCAAGGCATTGGCTGAATTTGAAGAAAAGATGAATGAGGTTTGTAAATTGTGCCTTTAAAAAAAATAATCTTTTTTCTTATAATAAAAAAAATGAAATCAATTATTTTAATAAACCAAGAGTTTGGGCCTAGCTCTTTAGGTTAAGGGTGCTCTGTATTGTAGAAATGTTCTTGTTATATTGAATACGGTTTGTATGTGTTTGATTTCTTAAAAAAAGAAATAGAGAAAAGCCATCTTACAGTAATTTAAATCATCTTAAGTTTTCTAAATGTTAGGTTCTTCCCTTCTCTCCCCTTATCCCCAGGTCCCCATCTTACCCTGGGATTTCCATGGTGATGTTTGCTTGTTTTGATTACAAACATATATGTAGTATTTCAGCCACAGTATAGATTAATTCAACTTTTACTGTCTGGAAAGAGAATCTAACCACCGTTGTTAAAAAGAAAAAAGTTCTCAGCCTCAGTAATAATACCTACTCTTCCTTTCAATATACGGTAAAGAGCTCCCACCTCATAATATCCTCTTTGAAAGGAGCTCGTAGAGGCTCCTTTGGTGACAGGGTAAAGGATTCTGGCACCTGCAGTATCTTTTGACTGTAATTAGAGGCTGAGATGAGAGCGAGGTAGTAGAGGATGGAAGGAAGAAAGTAGTGGCTGTCTCTCTATATTTAGGTGTATTGGAAGGAGATAGGTAGCCTCTAATGTGTTTATAACTTTTCTGCAGAACTGGAAGAAAGAACTAGAAAAACACAGGGAGAAATTATTAAGTGGAAGTGAGAGCTCATCCAGAAAAAGACAGGTAATGCCATTTTTAGTTTATTGCTATTCTTAACCTCAGAGTTGGGTTTTCATAATAATGCTGTGTACTACTATTAATAGATACATTTGAAAACACCACCTTATTTAGATTTGTACTTGTATTTGTTTGCTTTTAGAGAAAGAAAAAAGAAAAGAAGAAATCTGGTAGGGTGAGCAAAAGTTTTCCATTTTTCTAAATGTTATAATCAAGAGCCTACAAAAAAAGTAAGAATAATTGATATAACCTGTATGCTAACTCTAGCTAAGTCAAGGAACCTGGAGGTCCTTTGGTAGTTACGGGTGGTTTTGTTCTATTAGTGATAATAAAAGAAAGGTGCCAACCTCCTTATAACCTAGTAACTCCTTCATTACTATTAAAGAGGGAAAATGGATTACTGTTGCTACATCTGTTGTTACTTTGTGTGTGTGTCTGTGTGTGTGTATGTCTGTGTTTGTGAGGGAATGTGAGATTTGACATTTTAGTATTTAAGTCATGAATATGGCATCTGTTTCTCAGATACTAGATTAATTTCGTTAAGTAGTTGAGAGACTTAGTAAAAGAAAAAAATTCCTGCATCTCACAAGCTTTAATTGTTTTGTGCTTGGTCAAGTATTCATCTTCTTCTTCATCAAGCTCTGATTCTTCCAGCAGTTCTTCAGATTCTGAAGATGAGGTAATGTTTGCCTGTAATGATTCATGAAATAATATCTCTGATATCTTTAATGACAAGTGGAAGAAACCCATTATGAAATATCTGTTAAAAATGTTTACTTCCAGTTTTTGATTAATCATCCATAACTGAGAGCGCTGATATGAATAAATAACTAGGTATTTAAATATTGGTAAATGTGTTCTTTAGATTCCTAAATTTGTCTTTTTCATTTAAAAATATTAGTAGAAGAAATGGATTTAAAAATCAAAAATTCTGTTTTAGCTAAGAATTACATGTGACTCATCACTTAACATTTTTTAATAAAACAAAGTGATGTAAGTTACATTTTAAATATTATTAAGTAAAACATATTTACACACTGGTCCTTTCATTAAGTTTTGTTCATTGATTAAGTTTTGATGTTAATAAAATGCAACGATTATATTTTTGAAACAGAAAGCAAATATTTCTGAAATGTTTCATGTAGGATAAGAGGCAAGGAAAAAGGAAAAAGAAAAAGAAGAGCCGTTCACATAAATCTTCTGAAAGTTCCATGTCAGAAACTGAATCAGACAGTAAGGTAAAATCATTTAAATGAGCACTATTTTGGATAGCAGACATTTAATTAGGTTCTTCTTTTAGTTCTTCCTGTCTTAAATTGCTCTCAGTTTAGAAATGTGATACTGTTTTTGTACTTTGATGCTCTGTGTCACTTAATTGATGTACTTAATAATATTGTACATAGGGCATTTAATTGTTCTCTAAGTACTTTGACATATAGGTCTCCACATGTCAGCATTTTTATGACAGCTTTATGATAAAGCATGGCAGACATTATTTTTCCCATCTACATAAAAAATTTGTAGTGCAGATGAAAACATCTTGCTTAAATTCATACGGATCGTATTAGAATTGGAAGTTGAATCTATCTTCTGATATCTGATCCAGTGTCCTTTTTACTGTACTGTACCTAAATCTGTTCTGTACTATCCAGAATTATCAGATGCAGTTAACTCTCAAACATTAGTGGTCATAAGAAATACATGCAGGTTATAATAAAAATGTGGATTCCTGGGCCCTATCTCCAGAGCCTGATTTAGTGAGTCCGATTAGGATCAGAAGTCTACATTTTAAACAAATGGTCCCTAGGATTCTGATGCAGTGCTGTCCATGGGCCACAATTTGACGAGCACTGTCCTGGGGTCCCAGGAGAACAAAGCAACTATTGATATATGGCGGTATGGCAGGTAATCTACTTGCCCTACTGAGACTTCTTTTGATAAAATGCCTGGCATATATAAAGTATTCAGTAGATGTTGGTTTTGTTTTTTAAAGCTGAAGAGCCAGTCTAATGATACTGATAGCTAACATTTATAGAATGCCTACTATAGATTGAGCCCAGCTCTAAGCACTTGACTTGTTAACTCAATCCTCTCAACACCCCTATGAAGTAGTTTTTTGCATATCCCACTTTATGGATAAGGAAGGCTCAGAGAGGTTAACAGCTAGCACTGAGGGATTCAAAAGTAGAAATTCTTGCCTCCCCACTTTATAAGGAAGAGTAGGGAAATCAGATTGATGTCTGAGCATGGTGTGAATTAGAACTTCAGTGCATATGATCACTACAGGTAAAAATAAGCAATAGCATAAAGTCTTATTTTAAACTAAACCCTGTGGTTATACAGATAACGTCCGTTGTTTTAGGTGTACAGAGATTTGATATACAGCCAGATAAATGAAGAAGTCTCATTCCCTCATAAGCACATATATACACAACCTGTATTTCTCCCGTATTTTCAGAATAAAATTCTGGAATTAAACTTTTTTCAATCATAGAGTAAATCACTTCTTTGGTATTTTTGTTCCTTCTGTCATAATGCTGTATCTTTCACATTTAAAATTGATATATATATATTTTATTTGTTTAGGATAGTTTAAAAAAGAAGAAGAAGTCAAAGGATACAACTGAGAAAGAAAAGGTAATTTATACTTTACAGTGCCTTAAGATACTTCATTTACTTCAAGAATTGCTTCAAAAAATTAACATTAAAGCATTCCCCTTTTTACCTTAAAAGATTTCTTTTGCTTTTTGAGTTCATTTTTGAAGGTAAAAGATCAGAGGAAGCTTCCTGCAGAGAATTTGAGTTTGTATAGATAAATGTATTATCTCAGTTTAAAATTCAAAATAATGAAGATTCTAAACATTTCCTTTGTTTCCTCAAGTCATTTTAAAGAAGGTCCTTTTAATGAAAGAACATGGACTTCTGTTTCAAATTGAGTGTACCATAGCTAAATTTGAAAAGTTTTTTCTACTGTAAGTAGATGTTTTATCTTCATTTATAGCTTATCTATACTTAATGCTTAATTTATCCCTACCTAAGTTTCTGGTTTACATTTTTAAATCTTTCTGATTATTAAAAATAAAAGCCTAAAGAAAGCAACTACTAATAAAAGGAAAATAAAGACCAGTGTCAGTGTATTTTATTCAGTATTTGTATATCATTTCTTAAAAATTGAGGTGAAATTCACATAATATGCTATTAACCATCTTTAAATTACAGTTTGGTAGTATTTAGTGTATGTACAGTGTTGGGCGTTGATCACCTCTAGTTTCAAAACTTTTTCATCGGGCTTCCTTGGTGGCACAGTGGTTGAGAGTCCGCCTGCCGATGCAGGGGACACGGGTTCGTGCCCTGGTCCGGGAAGATCCCACATGCCGCAGAGCGGCTAGACCCGTGAGCCATGGCCGCTGAGCCTGCGCGTCCCGAGCCTGTGCTTCGCAACGGGAGAGGCCACAACAGTGAGAGGCCCGCGTACTGCAAAAAAAGAAGGAAAAAAACTTTTTCATCATTCCATTAAAAACAACCCATAGTCACTAAGTAATCAGTTTTCTTCTCCCCACCCACCCCCAATCCCATGATAGCCTCTCATCTGCTTTATGTCTATGGATTTGTGTATTCTCGATATATCATATAAAGGCAGTCATACTATATGTGACCTTTTGTGACTGGCTTCTTTCACTTAGTATAATGTTTTCGAGGTTCATTCACGTTGTAGCATGTGTCAGTACTTCATTCCTTTTTATGAATGCATATAATATGCCATTGTATGTATATAGCACAATTTGTTTATCCATTCATTCATTGATGGACATTTGAGTTGTTTGTAACTTTTGGCTAATGTGAATAATGCTGCTTTAAATATGCATGTTTCTGTATGGATGTATATTTTCATTTCTCTGGGGTATATACCTAGACATGTTTTGGGTTTTTTTTAATCAGTTTGCAAATAAAAATGCATTAACACACTAAAAAAAGAAACCATATTGACAGAGTTGGTTTAATTAATTCCAAGGATTCAAGGATAAGAAATTTATTAATATAACTTGCCATATTAACTGGTCAAAGGAAAGAAACCGTGTGATTATTTTAATAGTTGCCAATAGGGTGTGATATAATTTCAACAGAACTTCCTGATTTTTCAAAACCATTATAAAATAAGAATAATTGGTTACTTTCATGTTTTAAAAAAAATTGTAAAACTAAAAACTGGCAATTTGCAAACATGAAATACTAAAACAACTGCACTGTGATTTTTGAAGTACTTCAAGATATACAAAGTATAGAGTAATATACACATATATAAAAAATAACCCATATGTATACCAACTAGAATTAACAGATGGTTTAAATGTTGTCATATTTCCTTCAGGTCTTGTTTTATGGGAAAAAAAGAAGTCCCAGGCACTTTCTCCTTCCTTAGAGACAGCTGTTTCTGAAATTACTGTGCCTCCTTCCCATCCATATTTATACACTTATTAACATAAGTATGTGTTCAGAAATAACTTAGAGTATTTTGTATTTTCAGAAGGGTGTCACCATGTTTCCTCTGAAGCTTGTTTTTTTCTCTCAAAATTACTGTTGGCATTTATCCTTGTTGATACTCTCAAGTTTGTTTCTTTGGCTTATAATATTCCGTTATTTTAACTCACCACAACTTGTATCTCCATTCTCCTGTTTGTGGACATCTAAGTTATTTTCATTCTTCAGTAATGCAAACAGTGCTGCAATGGCTATTTGTTATCCATTTCTCCTTTTCCTTAAGTTGTCATTAATTTTCTGAGGTATACCTGGGAGTATAACTTTTAGGTCCTAGCATATACATACGTTTCACTTGTCTACATTTTGCTTACCAAAGTGCTTGTTATTAATTTACATTCCTACTAGTAATGTATGACAGTACCCTTGTTCCTCATACATACTTGTCACGCTGTGAGACCTCCCTTTTTGCCAGTTCAGTGTGTAGAGATGTTTGAGCCCCTTTATTTGTTTATTAGCCATTCAGATTTCATTTTCTGTGAATTGCCTATTCATGGTCTTTGCCCATTTTTCTGTTTGATTGTTATTAATCTCTCTGATTCATAAGAGTTATATACTTTGGATGCTAATCTTTCAGACAGATAGTTAACATCTTTTGGTCTATGGCTTCTGTTAATCCTGTTTAGGGTGTCTGTTATAATCTTACATGGTTTTAATTTTCAGTTATATGTATCAGTCATTAGTTTTAGCTCCATTTTTATTTTAAATTGTTCTGAAAGTGCTAGGCAATGGAATACCTAATTAGAAAATATAGTGGAAGAAAATATTTCATTTATGATGGTAACAAAAAATATATAGGAAAATCTTAAAGAAGTGAGGACTTATTTGAAGAAAACTATACAGATCTATGCAGAAACGTGAAAATTTAATAAATGTTCCTGGGTATGACTTGCTCTGCTAAAAGTTAAAACATTTTTCATATGCTTTGATGAAAACAATGTGGTATGATCCAGGAATAGAAAAACAATGGAACAGTGTAGAGTCCAGGTAAAAATTTGTAAGTATTTGTGGAATTTAATATATGATAGAGGTGGCATTTCTTGGACCAAAATGACTAGCCATTTGGAAAATATACAGTTGAGCACTCCTTAAGGCCAAATATATTCCAGATAAGTGAAAATTCTAAATGTATGAAAATGCAACTAGAGAAAGACATGGGTGAGTATAACATTGGTATGGGAAAGGCCTTTACCTCAAATCTCATGAACTTCTGACCACATAATTCAAATTCTGAATGGCAAAAAAGACATATAGGTTATAAAAAATAAGCTGTGAACGAAGTTTAAATATAATGAACAGACTAAGAAACACTACTAGGAATACATAAGACAAAAACTTGATCTTCAGTAATTAAGGGAAAGAGAATACCTCACATACACATAAAAATAGGTAAAATACATGTTGAGGCAATTTTTAAAGAAAATATGAACTATATTCTAATAATCTGAGATTGATATGGCTGATAAAAGAATCTGACGAAGAGGCTTTTTGGTGAAGTGTGATTCATAAATGAATGAAATAAGAAACCATTTTGAGGGTTATGGGAGAGTGAGAAAATCATTTGGATGAAGGCTGCTTTGGTCTTTGATTTAGTCATTATTGTTAAAGATTTTGCCCTCACGTACCCTTTACTATATTTCAACTTTGTTTTTAATAGCGAGGAACTCATATGCCTGCCCTCCAGAAGGAGATGGGTTAAGTAAATTGTGGTATCTACTTTCAGTGGTATATACTTTCAGTGAATGTCAAAGGCAGCCAAAAATGATGGTGTAGTTGGCATGGAAAGATACTGTTGGGTGAGAAGAGTGGGTTCCAAACAAGTATTTATGTAAAATTGTACATACACAGAGATGTTTCCCAAAATCCCTGTAGTGGGATTTTGGTGAATTTTCTTAAAATGAACATTTATAATTTCTACCAAAATAATAAAGCTGTTTGCAGAAACAAATCACCTGTAATCTACCACATATATCATCACTGTTAATTTCTTTTCTTGTTTGTTTATATCTTCAAAATTGGGTTCATGCTATGTAAAAGTTTTATGTCATTTTTTTCTGTGCAAGATTAACTGGTGAGCATTTTTTCCTTTGTGCAGTTTTGTTTTTGTTGTTATGAACTACTTCATACATACTGATGAAGCATATAGAAAAAATAAAATGACAACCAGCATATTCACTATGCAGCTTTAATAAATCTTAACATTCTGTCATATTTGTTTCACATGTTTTCAGAATGTTTTATTTCTTTTTTTTTTTTTGGTACTTTATTTTTTAATTTATTTTATTTTATTTTTTGGCTGCGTTGGGTCTTCGTTGCTGCACGTGGACTTTTCTCTTGTTGCGGCGAGCGGGGGCTGCTCTTCGTTGTTGTGGGCAGGCTTCTCATTGTGGTGGCTTCTCTTGTTGGGAGCACAGACTCTAGGTGCACGGGCTTCAGTAGTTGTGGCACACGGGCTCAGTAGCTGTGGCTCGCGGCTCTAGAGTGCAGGCTCAGTAGCTGTGCCACAGTAGCTGTGGCACATTAGTTGCTCCGCAGCATGTAGGATCTTCCCAGACCAGGGATCGAACCTGTGTCCCCTGCATTGGCAGGCAGATCCTCAACCACTGCACCACCAGGGAAGTTCCCAGAATGTTTTATTTCTTTAAAAATGTTTTATTTCTTAAAATATGTACTTAAGCCCCTAAGTACTCCTCCCCAGAATTATACATTTTCTCATCATTAAATACTTAGAGATGAAGTTTTGTTTTGTTTTTTAATGTGAATTTAACACATTAAATGCACTAAGGGAACTACAGTGCAGAGACCTTTTTAGGGCATCACAAATAATTACCTGTTGATTTTCTTTTCTGTAACACTAGGCCTGTCTGATCCAACCCAGACTAGAAACAAAAAGAATTAAACTGCAAAGGACCCAAATCTTATACCATATGTTTTCCTTAACTCTTTAAAACTTCATCATGTATAATTAAAGAAAATAAGGAGGATATTACATCTAAATGGATGTATAGGTATTTCTTTTCAAGTTATTTAATAAAAGCATTGCTTTATTGGAATTAGAAACTGATTGCTGATAATTGTCACCAATTTTAGACGTTTCTAAAATGAAAATGGATAATTTTTGTGATAATTGGGAAAATTCTTAAATAGAACTTAAAATTCGTGTGGCATTGTATTATATCTCAGTCGGCATACATGTATTTATTTTTCATAGGACATTAAAGGACTCAGCAAAAAAAGAAAGATGTATCCTGAAGATAAACCTTTATCATCTGAGTCCCAGTCAGAATCAGATTATACTGAGGAGGTAAGTCTATAATCAAATCCATTTTCTTTACTTTAAAATATTTAGTTACTTGATTTAATAAATACGAATTAGTAAAAAAAATTTTCATAAGATATTTGATTTACTCACTTTTCTAATATGTAAAAGAGACGCCATTTCAGAATAAGTTTTGTATTTTTACAGAACATAGTAATATGGCTTTTATTTTGAGAATCATATTCCCAGATACCTTTCCAATCTGAGATCTTTTATTTTTACTCTTCTAATGTTTTCTTTTTACTACCATTTTGATGACATGAAAGATACTGTATAGCATGTACCATATTAAAACCCAAGCATTCCCTTGTTTTTGTTTGGCGCTACTCTTTTTTTTTTTTTTTTTTTGCGGTACGCAAGCCTCTCACTGTTGTGGCCTCTCCCGTTGTGGAGCACAGCCTCCGGACGCTCAGGCTCAGCGGCCGTGGCTCACGGGCCCAGCCTCTCCGCGGCATGTGGGATCTTCCCGGACTGGGGCACGAACCCGCGTCCCCTGCTTCGGCAGGCGGACTCTCAACCACTGCGCCACCAGGGAAGCCCCGGCGCTACTCTTTAGGGAGTAGAAAAGTGATATGGTGGAGCAGAAATGTTGACATGACCTCAGTTTTCCTATCCATAAAATGAGGGAGTAGAATTAGGTAATCTGTACAGTCCTTTTCAGCTCTAATATCCCTGTCTTAGATTTTGTATTCTCTTGGAATTAGAGTCCATTCTTAGTTAATTTTAGGTTTACAAGTTATCTTTGAAGTATTTCTCTGCTTGGACTTGATTTCCTCATTTGTAAAATAGGACCTCTTGTCCCCATGTGTAGCAATATTTTGTAATACTCCTTTAATGAAGTTTGTAGCTAATATAGGCTACCTGTACACATTTTTATATTAGTGTCCCCTAAAGAAATAAAAATGAATACAAGAGAATAATATATAATTTTATAAAATTATATTTCTGTGCATAAGTACTTGCGCCTAATAACACTAGAAGACATAAAATATTAAGCTGTGACAAAATTCAGGCTGTAGCAGGTACGTTGACCTATGCCCTTCAAAAGCCGTACAATAGCATTGTCACCAAAGACATTTTCCAAAATGGTGGACAATTCCCAGTAAAGCTCTGAATGAAACAAAATACAGTCTTCCCTCTATTTATATGATATAGCTATTCTGGGACATCCACTGTACTGTCATCCTTCAATATCTGCAGGGAATTTGTTCCAGGACCCCTGTGGATACCAAAGTTCACAGGTGCTCAAGTCTCTTACATAAAATGGCATAGTATTTGCATCTAACCCATGCACATCCTCCCATACGCTTTAAATTATCTCTAGAGTACATCTAATACCGGATACAATGTAAATGCTATATAAATAGTTGCTGGCATGTGACAGTCAAGTTTTGCTTTTTGAAACTTTCTGCAATTTTTTTTTCCCCAAATATTTTTGATCCATGGTTGGTTGAATCCATGGGTGCTGAACACACGGATACGGAGGGCCGACTGTATCTTAAAACCCAGTACAAAATACTTTGTGTTCATATTGTAATAAACTTAGATTTTATATTATAATTGGGTCCATTATATGAATGTTAAGCAGGCTATTCTAAAGTTATGTCCAGGCTCCCTGGATATCTCCTGATGGCACTCCCTGTCCTGGCCCCACCCCCTCAGTCACTGAGATGACAAGAATAACCACCAGAAACAAGGATTGCGTTCTCCAAGTTCTTTCAGGAGAGAGCTACCGCTTCTATTGAAAGCTAATAGTCTTTAATGCTTCTGTATTCTATTCCTTCAGTCTATTTTAGTTTATTTGTGCTATTCTTAGTTACATTTTCATGTACTTAACATACAGTAACCTAGCAGATAAACCAGCAGATAAACCTAGCAGATAACCAGCAGATAAACCGGCAATTTTTGTGCTTTAGTATTGTATTAATTATGTTTGTCTTAATATAAAATATGTTACATTTGGATTTAACATTAATACACATCAGCTTTAGCAACTTTGAATTTAACGTAAATCCAGTGTATCACACTTTAAAATATTGAAATAACATATTAATGGGGTAATAATTGTTACTTGAAAAGATTTTTATCAGTTCATTGATACTGAGTACACTATATATATAAAGCCACCATTCGTTAAACACCATAGGTAAGAGAAACACCTACTGTATTCCAGGCATTCCCCCTTGAGGGTGGATATTACCTACATTTTACAAAGACGATGAAACTGAGGGTAATACATAGCAGAGGTAGGGTTCAGAGTTTGGTCTGTTTTATTTCAGAGCCCATGTATTTTATCTACTGTACCTCACTGCTATTTTTAGGTGGTGAAAGAAAATCTAAGAGAAGCCCTCTAGAGATTTAATTTTCTTTCCTTTAAATGTTTTTCATTGAATCCTCATTGTGATATAATAGAGGTTTGAGGTACAATAAGGCATTTAAAATGTTTTTTGATTGTCAAAAAAAGGTTTTTTGTATAAAAAAGAAATAAAGGTATATTAGTGAATGAAAAAAATGCCTTGGAAATTACATATTTATCTTCTGTTCTCCACAAAAATTTTAATTTTGTAGATACGAGCAAAAAAGAAGAAAAGCAGTGAAGAACGAGAAAAAACAACAGCAAGTATCACTTATGTTTTTACATGACAACAGTATAGCTGTTTTTAATATAAAATTAGTCATTGTAAAGCATGATTACACTTACTAGAACTAAATAAATATTTATTGGGAAAGGTGTGGTGTTCAGCTTCACTTAATGGGTTGGAGAAAATTAAATTGGCTCAGAAGAAAGGAAGCATATCCTGATAGCAAACATCTCTGTTTCATTTTCAGTATTTTACTGTTAGAAATGTAAGCTTAAACTATTGTTTGACTTTCTTAAGCTGTAACAGGAAGTATGAGAGTAAAGTATGGTGATTCCCTCCATCTTCGATAGTAGATACTCCCAGATCTGCCAAACCTGGTAATAATAGAAAAAGGCTCATGAAGCACACGCTGCAATGAAAAATAAGCAGGAATGTTACAACATAAATGATTCACTAATAAAGATGATTCTTTCAATCATTTCTAAAGCCAGCTCTGCTATCATGCAGGTTGAGAAGTAGAAAGAGGAGAATAGGAAAGTGGAAGTGGTATCCAATGAGAAGCAGACCAACCTAGAGAAAGTCTGTAGCAAATTATCAAGGAGAAATGCAGATCATATCAGCAGAGTAATTTAGGAGCACCCACATAAGTGTGGACTATGGCCTTTGAAGGCATTTTCTTAGGGAGGAGTAAAAGAAAAATGAGAACAGCATCATTTGTAGGTTTGAGAGTAACTGCCCCTTCCCAGAATGTCCCTGAATCTTAAAACGAGGGTCCTTCTCTGAGAAGGTTCACCTGATAATGTGTGATTCGGAAATAACATTTTATATGCTTCAAGACCAAGGAGACATTTAAGAGACATTTTTCCTGAGTGGGAAAATAACTTGGGTGAAGACTGCATCTTTGGTTCAGATTATTAAGACATAAAGTTAATTTTGGATAATTCTAATTTATATTTTCATACTTTACTGTTTCATGCATTCAGCTAGCATGTATTTATTAAGCTTCTCTATGCAGGCACTGTTCTGTCTTGTTAGAGCTGTTATAATGGAGTACGAGATAGATAAGTGTGACAAATGAGAGGCTGACTCAGGGAGAGAAAGCCTCTTTGAGGACGTAAAATGAAGCTGAAATCTGATTTACAAAAAAGAGCCAACCATTAGAAGATGAAAGATAGAACATCCTAGACAGAGAGAAGAGCTCAGGACCTATGGTGGGAGTGAGCTTGATATGTTTGAAGAAGTGAAAAAAGGTAGGCTTGGCTTACACGTAGTAGATAAAGAGGATAGCATATAATGAGGTTGGGAAGTAAGCAGAGGCCATCTCACAGAGCACACTATTTAGGTTTTAATCAAAGCAAACAGGTAACCTATATCAACTTTACATTTTAAAAATATTTTGGCAGAAGTGATGACTGGACCTAAATGAGGAATGCTGTTGTTTGTATTACAGTGGTAGTGATGGAGATGGACTGGCATGATGGATTTGAGATATGTTTTGGCCTTAGGTGGTAGGACTTGCTTGGTGCTTCAGGGGTGGAGAGTGGAGTTAAAGAGTAGAGTCAAAGATAGTTTAGATTGTTTGGCTTAAACAATACGATGAATTAGTGGTGCCATGCACTAAGATGGTTGAGAAAGGATTTGGAGGGAAAAATTAAGCATTTTTAATAACTAGCATGGTAGAGCTAGTAATAAGGCACTTGCAGTCTTGAGTTTAGAGCATAGGACTGGATATAAAGATTTGGTCTGTTAAGTGGTATTTAAAGCATGTTACTGAGAGAGCATGTGGAAAAGAAGGGAAGGAAGCCCACAAAGGTTGAGCAGAGGAAGAAGAACCAGCAAACAAGGTCTTTGTTATAGAAGGAAAGCAGCAGAGTGAGGTGTCATGGAAGCCAAGAAGAAAAGTGTTTTAAGAACAGAGTGGCCAACTATCCTTTTATGAAAAAGTAACCTATACCCAGAACTTATTTTTAAAAGCCCAGATATAAGATTTTGGACTCTCTAAAAGTCCCTGCATACCTGGGCTCGTAATGAAAAGAACAGTGAAAGTTTGTTAGTGTCACAAAGTGGTAGAGGCCTTTGGGAAGGCGGAGGGATGGAAGTTCTAATAGATAAGGAGATGGAGAGGAAGTTTTATTTTTGCCACCCTTAAATTAAGGCTCTTGCCTTTTCTTTTTACTTCTCCTGAATATCAACAACTAGTATATTATTTGATACTACATTTCCACATATCTGTTTCTAAAAGTTCTGCCTTCTCTTTTACATCAGAAAGTCAAGAGAGTCAGGGTTCAGCAGAATTCTAGCTTCCTTTGTCTAGTCACAGTATGACTACTTTTACTAGGCCTCAGTGGTGTTTTCCTCTAAAAACCAAGCGTCCATTTTTCTAAGCTAACTATACTTTTCAACTGTACGTCAGTATTTTGTACCAGATAGTTGTTAACTTAATAATTAAAGTAGCGCTACCAGTCTAAGCAGTACCTAATACCTGTTCCTATTTACTTAAAAGTAGCAGGTTTAATGTATTCTCTAAAAGTTATCATTTTACAAACAATTGTGTTTTGCTGTGGTATGACGATTCCTTTGCAGTAACTAAAATGATTTCACCTTTAAAAATTAGATAACATGAAGTATAACAGTTGATACCATAATCCAGTTGAATTTATTTTCTACAGGAAATTTTGTTAGAAGCTACATTAATGTGCTACTGACCTAGAGTTTTCCTTATCTTTTGAAAATTGACAAGCACTCTCTTAGTCCTCATACAATTTATTGAGACTTTTCGAGAAATGTTTTCAGTAGCTTACCTGTTTGTGTGGATTGTTAGAAATAACTATACATAGTAGATTAGAAGTACCATGGTGAAGTTGTTGTTTTTAATTTGCAGATTTTCATGTAGCTAAGTCTAACATGGAACTATCTTTTCAGGAAAAAACAAAAAAGAAAAAGAAGCATAAGAAACACAGTAAGAAGAAGAAAAAGAAGGCTGCTAGTTCAAGTCCTGACTCACCATAACATTAAGAAGAATCAGGATTCACTTATAAAGAAAGTGCAATGTCTAAGGAAATATCAACTGTGAAAATTATGACATATTTACTAAAATGCATGAATTTTCTTGTTTTTAGAATTATTCCTGGACTATCAGTAGCCACTCAGATGCCACTGTGTGAAAGGGCCATAATTGTTGCCTGCTGCTTGAACATCTGTTTTTTTCTCATCCAGTGCTTTATAACTGGGAGATAACACACCGCAGTCATACTAGTGGTTAAGATATTTGGGAATAAAGTTAATATTTTTGACTAGAAGTATCTAATGATAAATCAACAGAAACTGAATCTGGATACATCATGAAGATGTAATCAGACATGACCAGATGACTCTAGTTAACATTTTTGAAGTAGGGATTACGTTGATGTTTCAAAATCCTTACTCTGTAGATAAGCGTATTTTAATTTTTTCCCCTTGTATACTTTTGTTTACCTGGGGAAGGAGCTTTTAGGGGTGGGGGTGGGGTTTGATATCACTTCAGCTAGCAGAATAGCGTGCCTTTATCCTCACACATCTTATTTTTGTGGACACAGTAGCCATGCTTCATGGGGAGGTCAGGGCCGGGTATGACAGTCTTGCCCTTTACTGAGCTTAGTGACATCGTTGGACTCTGTCGTATGCTACTTTGAGTGAACCAGAGAAATAGCCTTTTGCAGCAT
This sequence comes from Delphinapterus leucas, assembly GCF_059928025.1. Classification (NCBI taxonomy): domain Eukaryota; kingdom Metazoa; phylum Chordata; class Mammalia; order Artiodactyla; family Monodontidae; genus Delphinapterus; species Delphinapterus leucas. Next base: position 55,971,636 of record NC_143137.1, on the reverse strand, counting down.
GAGAATGCCCCAAAAGCTCTGGGATTTACCTCCACTTCAATAATACTGAATGTTTTTTAGCATTAGAATGTGTTATAACATTTGAACTAATTTTGACTACACTTTGGCTTTGAAAAGGAATCATTTCAAATGACACTGGTACTTTTTGAACTTGATAGCTAAAGATTCTAAAATGCATGTTTTATACTGTTAGGTTTTAACCAGTCAGGAAAATTTTATGTAATCAGTGATAGTTCCTTTATTTTTTGTATGAGTTTTGTTTAGGCTGTAATGTTTAGCTTTTTATTAACTCCTTATTCTTGCTATTCTAAATTCCTTACTGTGTTTAACAGCATACTTGCCAAGATATTTAGCATGTAAAAAGCAGGTTTTTGATTTTTTTTTTTTTTTTTTTTTTAACAGCTTCATATTGAAGCTGAGACTTAACCATAAATAAGTTGAGTGACAGGCCTGGTATGCTGTGTCTTGTTACACAAAACTATTGCCAGAATCTTAGTAAATATAACGTTTTAAAGGTTTGTCTTTGTATATTCACAATGGATTATGACAAGTTAAATTTAAGTGAGAATTACATATTTGCTTTTCCTGTGTCATATTTTACTAAGATTTTGTGCCTCATGTCTCCTGCTGAATTGTTTACTAGTAATGTTAAAAAGAATTGATAAATCATTTTCACTTTACATTTTTATATAATCAGGTAACATGAAATATAATTTGATGTACAATTTTGCCTGTTACAGAGGGTGTGCTAATTATAGTGGTATATGCACAAAACATTTTGGCATGACAAGCTGAATAAATAGCTATTTTACTTAAAAATAGCTGTGTTCTTATCAGCTCCCTTTGAGTCTCAAGTTATAAAGATTAAGGAACACTACTAGGTGTTAAGTGCTAGGTGGATAAGTCATGTCCCCAAGTTTTTAGCCATAAAATATAATACATTTCTTGGTAAATTTTCCTAAATTTTACGCTTAAAGCTTCATAATCTTTCCTAATAAAAGAAATCTATAAGCTCTTGAGTACACAGCAAGTTTGGGAGACATTTTTTATCCAAAAAGAAGTTCCTCAGAATTGTTCGTGAAAATGCTAAAAGATAAGGTTATCAGGTTATCTGTTAAATCAGTTTTGCCATGACATAAAAGTGTACCTTTGCAGACTGGTCCAGTATATGATGATTATGTCCCACTAGAAGCAGCAGTTCATTTTATTAAACTGGAAAAGAAGGTGATTTGGCAAAAATTGTATTCTTTCCAGGTTGTGTTGACTGCCTGGGAAACACCTTTTTCATTATTCTTCTTGTGGTAGCCTTAACAGTTTTCTAATAAGGTATACAAAGAAAATTTGACCAGGTGATATTATGTGCAAGTTAATAACATCTCTTTCTCCACCAAACCACCCTTTTACTTGAATAATTATATACTAATTTTATAAACACAAAGCATGTTATTTGGGTAATGATGCCAGGGTAACTGCAACAAAATTGATGAATGTCTTGAGTAGGAAAATTGAATTTATACCTGGTACTATCTTTTTCTGGTGGTTTTGGATTCCTTGGGTTGCCCTTAGTATGTTTAGGTGTTTTAAATACCCTAAGAGTGTCTTGAATTTATTTTATCCAGAGTATAGATTCGTATTCCTCCAGTCAAGATGTGTTAAAAGCCTATTGCCTAATTTTCTTTAATTTTACAGAGAACAATAGACTAGCCACTAAGAACAGTTATTAAAAATGGTCAGTTTTCAACTTAAAATCTATGAACGTTTGGTATTTCCTTAAACGTTTGGGGAAACTTTTTTTTCCCCCAGTTGTATTTGCCTTATTTTAAAATTTGTTTTTATGTGTTATTTAAAATTTAGTAAGAGTACAGTGTCCTAAATTCTAAAAATCATTTTTGTACTTTTTTTTTTTGCCTTGCCACAGTGAAGGCCAGCAGACATACACAAGAAGATGTTTGTTCTTTATACCAGGATTTGACAATGGACATGAGAACAGTTGCCATCTTGCCCAGCTTTGGCATAATCATACCATGTTTTCCTAACCAGTCAGTCAGATAAGTTGGAGGGGTAAACGTGAGGGGTTTTACATTTCTCTAGAAACTCCCAGATTGAGGCCTTTGTTTGCTTATTATGAGAAGGTGCTTGGTTAGAGTTTTCAAAGGAGGTTATAACCTTTGAAGGAGCTCTTCGTAGCCTGAGAAGTTATTTTATTTCTACTTAAAGAATCAGGTCTTTATAGCCTTACTTAGTTATTATGTGTTCATCCGTAAACATTTTCAACTCTAGAATTTGTGCCCAAGAAGTATAAGTGGGGCTTCCCTGGTGGCGCAGTGGTTGAGAGGCTGCCGGCCGATGCAGGGGGCGCGGGTTCGTGCCCCGATCCGGGAAGATCCCACATGACGCGGAGCGGCTGGGCCCGTGAGCCATGGCCGCTGGGCCTGCGCGTCCGGAGCCTGTGCTCCGTGGGGGGAGAGGCCACAGCAGTGAGAGGCCCGCGTACCGCAAAAAAAAAAAAAAAAAAAAGTATAAGTGGTAATAATATCAAATACCACTTTAAATGGTGTTTAGCCCCAAAGAAGAGATAAATGTTGGAATTGCTGTAATATTTCAGATCACATCATTAATGAAATCACTGCATTTATACTGAGTGGTAACAATCATTGTTGCATATTTTTCCAATTACTTGAGAACCTTCTGTGTTTGGTTGCTGGAATGTTGCCATGGTCACGTTCTGTGCTGGGTATGGAGTGGTGGTGCACTGTGGAATCAGTGGCAACCCAGGACACCCAGGCTTGGAATTAGGCTATCTGAGAAGTCTGCATTGTGTTGAAGCCACACTTGACATGGACCAGTAGGTTCTGAAGAAACGGAATCCATCAGTAATACTGTCAACAGCTGTAAGTACTGACCAAATATCCAGCACTGCCTGAACATATTCAATCAAATAGAAACGTTGGTAGACATACTAGTTGGACCTTAACAAGTGCTTTGTAACCCCAGAAGTAGAGTTGCTCTATTTTCTATCTAATATTTTGGCCATTTAAAAAAAATAGTTAGCAAGTGAATGATTATCCCTGCACTTACACTGAAAATATTTTAATCATCAGATGTCCTAAAATATACTGCATACGTGGGAAGACTAGCATGAGAATTTACATGACATCATAAACGCTAAAGGATTATCAGCCATTTTATTAATGGTCTGAAATTTAACCAGAGATTCCAAAGTATAAAGGTGTACTTAGGCAACTTCCCTGAGTTCTCTGGCACAAAAGCCATAGAGGCAGTTGATTGCTGTACTTCACAGTATTGATAGAGATACATAAGATAGTTCAAATGTTGAAGAAATATGGTGCTTTTGCACATGGCAAGTGTTTATTAAAGCTAAGCTAATTTAACAGATTTTTTTAGGAATCCTTGCCCTGCCAGACCTTAAAAAGTAATCTTGTGAATCTTTGTTTCTCAAGCCTGGCCACAAGCAATCCTGACTGATAATTCTAAGAATTTGTTTTTATACTTTAAGGAAATTACTTTTATTTCAGCCGGCTTTACAGCCTCATTATTGGGTGCTTCCATTTTCCATTGTGTGACCTTGGCAGGATAGTCACCACCTTGTCTGAGAATCTCATTGTGGACATAATTCAGTTTTTTCTTTTCTCAGTTGGATTTTAAATGATCTAAGCTCCTCAAGCACTTCTGGGCCCTGTTTTCCCATCGTGCTGTTATACTACCCTTTAAAATCCATCCGGCAGATTTAGCCAATATTGAATATAGTAAGAAATGCCTGCTGTCATGTGCTACTTTCTTAACAGCCTGAGTTTTATAACATTCAAAAGGAAATTTTGCATGCTTTAAAAATCTGACTCCTCTCCCCATCCTAATGAAATTATTTTTAGCAGTGTCTGCTACCCATATGTGTGTTTAATATCGTTATTTGTTATTTGAAAGCAGTTTCTGAAATAGTCTGTAGATATGAGTATGTAATACTTGATGAGACCCATATCCCTTATAGTCTTCTACAAAGAAGATAACTTATAGCTGTTTGAAAAAAGGAATAAGTTGCATTCCTTTCTTTTTCCAAAGTTTTTGACACTTAACTGATTCTTAAGTTATTGTTGAAAGTTCAGGCCCTAAATACTGAAACATAGCTATTGACCAGTATAGCCAGATTACTAGATTTCTAACAGCTGATGTTTATTGAGCTCTTCATTGGCAAGACAGTGCAAAATGGTTTATGTTCATCATCTTTATTCTCAGAACAAACCCAGTGAGGAAGGGGATGTTATCCATGTTTTCAGGTGAGGAAACCTCGTCTTAGATTGTTTGTGTAAAACTAACAGTGGACTTTTCTTGTTGAGGCCAAGCTAGTCTGATGCAGAATCTGCCCTCAGTGTTTTTCAAATTAATCCTACTGATCAGCATTATAGTCCCTCATAGTCTTTCTGTACAGTGTTTTCCCATAGTAAGGGGACTATTAAAATTTGTCCAAATCAGTTTAGTTCTTGAGTCCTTCTAGTTGAGACCAGGATAGACACTGGTCCTCTCATGACTAGAATTTGTTTATTAATGGGTAGGAGAGGGAAGGACTAAAAAGCTAGTGCTGCCTTGACCTTCTCAAGAAGGGACTGTCTGTATTTCTCTTGGTGTACAAAGTTCTAATAATTGCTCTGTGTGGCAGAAAGTTGACTTGATTTTTCCTGGGCTTTGCTTTAGAGCTTCTTGTTAGTCCCTCATGTGCCACATGGCCTCTTTCAGTCCAAGCCACTACCATTGCATACTCTCCTCTCAGATCCTCAGCCGGTTTATCCTCAGTCCAGTAGCTACATTTGACTATTCAAATGTAACTTAAAATTAGGTAGAACTTAAAATCCAGTTTTGGTCACACAAACCATTTTTCAGGGCTTAGCAGCCACATGTGGGTTGTGGCTACCAAATTGGACAGCACAGACAGAATATTTCCATCATCTCGGAAAGTTCTGTTAGACAATGCTGCTCTGGAGTCATGCAAATAAATCTATTTCCTGTTCCAAATAATAGCCCTAATCTGGTGGGAGAGGCAGATAATTACCTCAGGGTATAGTACATGGCTTCATGGTGTTTGTAACCTATGTGTTCTCATAGGGCCGCATGCTTAGTTTAATGCTCTGCTAACACTGACTTTAATTTTTTAAATAAGGGGCCTGCATTTTCATTTTGCATTGGCCCCACAAATTCTGTAGTTGACACTGGCCACATACCTCTTATTTGTAGTATGGTAGGAATATTTCCACCATCAGAATCACCTAAAGGTTTATACTGAAGATGTAGATCCTGGAGTACCACCCTTAGTATAGTAAAAAATAATCTCTGGAAGTGGGGCCAGGCGTCCAGATTGTTAGCTCTGTGTGTTCTTAGACACTGAAGTTTGAGAGTCCTGATCAGAATTGTCTTTTCCACTTGAAACTTCAGTTCTGTCAGCCAAATGTCAGTCCCAGTTTGATTGATGGTGAGTTGGGAATTGACCCAGTCTTTTTCACACAGATTGTCATTTTTATACTTAGGTACATTAACGAACTTTTTTAAAGATAAGCGAAGAACTTTAAAATTATTCCTAGTAATTTCATGTGGTTTGATTCAACTGATCATTTTGGCTTCTCAGTGTTACTCTGGAGCTTGACTCTCATCCAGCGTATTCCTTAACTTCTCCAGTTTACAAGTGATTGCTTATCATTTATTTAGCAAACATGTATCGAGAGCCTTCCACTGTACTAGGCACTACTGGTTACTGAATAGATATTAACATAAGAATAAGAGATTTTGCTAAAATCCCAAGTATTTTGTGAACTGCATTTCTCTGATCCATTCTTATCAAGTAGAGGAAATAGTTAAATGTAGTATGATTTGACCTTGTGAATTCATGAGCCTGTCTTTTCTGAGCACTCATGAGTTTTTAATACAACTGATCATCTCCTTTAGGACTCAGCCCAGGACCACCTAAGGGCCCATTAGTCCAGTATTTGGCTTTTTCTGTATTTGTGAGACCTAACATGGGCCACGATGTGTGCATACGTAGGTTAGTGTACGTACATATTTCCTAGCTATGTCTACTAAACAGGCTTAGAAATATTAGCACCCCAATAGTGATTAGCATACCCAGTGACTAGACCTTGGTTTCTAAATACCAAACTAATAAGAGAACCAGATTTCCTTGAAAAAATAGCTGAACAGAGCATAAAGGAAAAACCTACACTACTCCTGCTTTAACACTACTACCATACTCACAGTTCTCCAACTGTGTGGGGGTTTCTCCCAGCAAACAGTTCTCTGTGACATCAGCTGGGTGTCCCTACAATTTAACTCAATTCTGACACTACTTGGAGAGTGTCGGGTTCTACCAGTTAAGAGTTCAGTCCTACAAGACTGCTTCTCACCAGATGCCAATCACAAGTCCAGGTTGTTACCTGTGCTTCTGACCAACTGGCTATCAATCAGAGGTTCCCACGACCCCCTCCTTGTGTTCAATTAGTTTGCTGGAGCAGCTTACGGAACTCAGGAAAGCAGTTTACTCTCTAGATTACCAATTTATTGTAAAAGGATATAATTGGGAATAGCCAGATGGAAGAGATGCATAGGGCAAGGTATGTGGTAAGGGGTGTAGTTTCCAGGCTCTCTCCAGGCACCTTTGTGTGGTCACCAACCCAGAAGCTCCCCGAACCCCATTCTTTGGGGATTTTGATGGAGGCTTTATCACATAGGCATGATAGATCATTAACTCAATTTCCAGCCCCCCTCTGGAGAAGGGGTGGGGGCAGGACTAAAAGTTCCAAGCTTTTGAACATAGCTTGGTTTTTCTGGTGACCAGCTCCCGTCCAGGAACAACCAACAGTCACCTCATTAGAACAAAAGACATTGCTATCAACAAGGAAATGGCTAAGGGATTAAGGAGCTCTGTGCCGGGAACCAAGGGCAGAGACCTATTTTTTTTTTTCCTGTTATCTCACGCAGGGATAATACAAGATGAGCCTGGCAAGTAGTGCCAGAAAGCAAGGCAGTGTTGCAAAAGCAAAAGGATGACGGTATGTGAAAGAGGAGTCAACTTGAAAAATCCCAATGGCCAAAGCTGAAACAATTTGGGCAGCAAAATTAGTAGCACAGTATTGGTCTAAAATAAATATATGTGACTGCATACTGAAAGAATTGAATAAATAAATGGAAAAGAGACAAATCTTCCTTAGAATAAATTAATAGTATAAATACTTTCCTAAGAAGTGGAACTTAATTCCCTTTACCTTGAGAGACTGGCTTCTAAAGAATAGGTGATGGAAAGGGAAAGTAGTATCAATAGATTCAGTGGAGAAACCTGTAGACTCACTTAACCGAGTGATCGAGGTTATCAGCAGTGATTGGTCATGTTATTGATAATACCATGTACCTCCTGATACATGACAAGAACAGCACTTGTAGTATTCTTTCCCAAAACAGTCTAATGAGGAAAACGTTAGGCAAACCTAAATTGAACTTATGCAAAATAAAAAATGTCAAGGTCATAAAAAGGATTAAGACTGAAAACTCACAGGTTGGTGGAGACATGACAACCAAATGGATCCTGGATAGGATCCTAGAACAAAAAAAAGGACATTAGTGGAAAAACTGGTAAAATCTGTAATTTAGTTAATAATAATGTGACAACGTTAGTGTTTTAGTTTTTTTTTTGTTTGTTTTTAACTTATTTATTTTTGGCTGTGTTGGGTCTTCGTTGCTGCGCACAGGCTTTCTCTAGTTGTGGTGAGCGGGGGCTACTCTTCGTTGCAGTGTGCACGGGCTTCTCATTGCGGTGGCTTCTCTTGTTGCAGAGCACTGGCTCTAGGCGCGCGGGCTTCAGTAGTTGTGGCACGAGGGCTCAGTATTTGGGGCTCACGGGCTCTAGAGCGCAGGCTCAGTAGTTGTGGTGCATGGGCTTAGTTGCTCTGCGGCATGTGGGATCTTCCCAGACCAGGGCTCGAACCCATGTCCCCTGCATTGGCAGACGGATTCTTAACCACTGTGCCACCAGGGAAGCCCAGTGTTTTAGTTTTGACAAATGCACCATGGTTATGGTGTTAACATAAGATGTTAACAGGGAGAAACAGCGGAGAACCCTACTATTGCATCTCTTACGTAAATTAAAATTATTCCAAGCTAAAAAGTTTAATAAATAACACGGGCCAATCTCTAACATATCAACACCATTCTCATTACCCACAAATTCTCAAGTATCATTTACAGTGGTTCCTTGACCACATGTGTAAGGTCTTTAGATATAATGAACTGTGAGCTGTATGGATAAAACTCAGAAAAATTTGCTAGCTTCTGCAGATTATGTCTAAAATCCTTGATTGTTTTGTTTGATGACTTGTCAGTATTTAACCCAGAGCAGCTGCTGACTCTGAAACCTCGCTTTCTTCGGGGATCCATTTTCACAATGCTGTTGCACTCAGATGTTGATTCTCCATCAGAGTTGAGCAGAGCTAGTTTCAGGAAAGCATTAATATACTATGCACTCCATACAATGTGTCCACACCTGAGGTCTTTTTTCTTCATATTCCATAAAAGAAAAAAAAACACTTTCCAAGTTTTTGTCCTCAGAGCACCCCCTTCTATGACCAAGTCTTGAAAAGTCACATTGCTTTATTTCCACCATACTCTTGGTTAAAATAGTCAAAAATTCTCCTAGTTTCAAGTGAAGGAGACACAAACCCCATCTTTCTAAAGGAGGGGTATCAAAAGTCTATCGTAAGAAGAGCATATGAGATGGGATAGATTGTTAAAATCGTCTTTGGGAAAATACAACCTGTCACATCTGGATTCGCCATTCGTAAGGTAGTTTCAAGAATCTACTGCCAAAGTGATCTTCCTTAAATGCAAATCTGATCCTGTTAACTTGCCAGCCAAAATTTTTCAGTAAGCCCCTCGTAAAGTCAAACAATTCTGCCACCTGGCCACACCAAACTTTGTGGCTCTCCGAACATGCCTCCCTGCCTTCAAGCTGCCTCCTCTAGCAAATGCTTACTCCTTTGATGGCTTTAGCTCAAGTGACACCTCTTCCTGGAGCCCCTTCTTAATCTCTTATCGCCTCCCCCCTGTTGATGATGCCTTTCTTTGGGTCACTACCAAACACCATCAAGCCTAGTGTTTGTGATACTTCATTGCACTTTTATCTCTTGACCAAAGTGTAATAACTTTGAGGGCAGGAACCATGGTGTATTCATTGCCTGGTTCATGGCAGGCCCTTAATAAATGCTTATTTGATGGATAAAAATTACCTTTATGTCAAATTTGGAGCTATGTGTGAAGCCTGAGAATCTAATTCAGTTCATAAAATTATATTACTAGGTACCTTTGTAATCGCTTATTCTATAGATTTATCAAACATTACCCGAAGAGTCAAGTAATTCTCTGACCATATTAGAAACCCTAATGTAAACCGCATATTTGCTAGGGGTTCTCATTGGTTTTGGATGGGTAACTTGAAATCATCTCAAAGAAAAAAATCTAAAAATATGTCTTTGCCCCCACCTCCCCCCCCCGCCAAAAAAAAGGGAGGGAGGAAAAGGAAGAGAAAAAATAGTAATAATAACCAGCTTTCCCTCCTAACTCTTTTAGTTCTCTCAAATAATCTTTAATTCATAGAATCAGACTTTTAGAACCTGAAGGAATCTCAGAGATCATCTAGGATAATACCCAAATTTTATAGTTGAGGACTTGAGGCATAAACAAGCTGAATTGTCCTAAGTCCGCTATATAGGATAAGAAATGGAAGTGGAACCCAGATACTTAAGTCTAGCCAAGCCACGAAGCCTAATCCCTTAGTTTTCAGTCCTGACAGTGCATTAGAATCACTGTGTGCTGCTTAAGCAGCATCTCAGGCTCCCTACCTGCTTTCTGACTTCATTTCCACCTCCCTAGCCAAAGCCCTATCACTCCAAGCCTGGCTTCTATGCTTCCAGTTTTCCCCTTCAATACAACTTCACCAGATGTTTCTTAAACCACTCCTCAGCCCTTAGAGCATAGAAGAATCAGCTGAGCTCTTGTTTCAAAGCTAACCCCTAGGCCCACTGTTGGCAATTCTGATTTAGGAGGTCTGGGGCAAGGCCTGATAATCTGCATATTTAACAAGCCCTGAGGGGGGATGATTTTGACGCAGAGGGTCCAAAGGTGACACCATGAGAAACCCTGCTCCAATAAAATAAATGTTAATCCTCTGACTAGGTATTCAAGGCCCTCTACCGTCAGCCTGTCCTCTTCAATCTTGCTTTTCACTTCTTCCCTACTTGCTGTGCTCCCAATGAAACATGTTCTACCTCAACCCCAATTCTTCCTCTTTCCTTTACTCATGTTATTCCTCTTCCTGGAAGTCTCCACTTCTTTACCACCTTCAATACATTCCTTCCTGTATAAATACTATACATTCTTCAAGCCCCATTTCGAAGTCTACTCCCCTGAAAAAAGCACAACTCTTCTTTCCCATACTGATTCCTCTTTATATGTCTATAGTGGTGAGTGTTATACCACATAATTTATTATTTATATACTGTCTTATTAGAGTTCTAAGTAAAGCCTGTCTTGATTGTGTGAGCTCTTAAGTAGCAAGTCCATGTCATACTTTTTTTTTTTTTGGCTGTGTTGGGTCTTCAGTGCTGCGCAGGCTTTCTCTAGCTGTGGTGAGCAGGGGCTACTCCGTTGCGGTGCGCGGGCCTCTCATCGCAGTGGCTTCTCTTGTTGCGGAGCACGAGCTCTAGGTGCGCGGGCATGTGGGATCTTTCCAGAGCAGGGATCGAACCCGTGTCCCCTGCATTGGCAGGCGGATTCTTAACCACTGCACCACCAAGGAAGTCCCTGTCACACTTTTTAAAATCACTAGAGCATCTAGAATCATAGGAACAAAATAGCTGCTTAATAAAATATATTTAACTGGGTTGGAGAACTCAATGGTTAAATCTAAGTTGTATTTATTTGTATTTTCATTTTACAGTAAAAAAAAAGTGAAGTAGAGTGTCTCATAAGAATTTTTCACTGCTTGGTGGAAAGAGCTGTTGTAAGACTTGATAACACTGGACTAGATCATAACACATTTCGAGCCATCCTGCACAGCATATTTGGAATGACTGATGATATGCTAATGAATAGGGGTAAGAAGTCATGGAGACTGAAATGGGCCAAGCTGAGATGACAAATATGTATATATTTATTTATATATATATGTTAATACCAGAATTAGAAAGACGATTCTGGTAGTGCTACCAATTTAAAACAGTAAATTTGATTTGATTGTGAGGATGGTTTTTAATATAAACTCACTCAGAATTTCATATTTCATAGCTATACCACTTTGAGAAAGAACCAGTAATGACCTAAATAAGCTAGCAGTATTGATTTTTTTAAAAAAGATAAGCTTGTGGTTTCAATTGTCTTTGGAGTCATATGCTGTGTAGACATGTAAATTATTTACTTCTTCAGCACAAAAAAAATGAGAATTACTCATTATATTGAAAAAAATCAATGAAACAATTTTGTTTTCAGAATAGGAAATTTAATGTGATCCAGTCAGTTTCACTAACAGATTTTTAGTGTTCAACTTGATATGTCTTGATGTATGTATACACCATTGAAACCATAACCATAATGAAAATAATTAATATATCCATCACCCCCAAAAGAGTCAATAATATTTTATAGGATAATTCTAAGATTTCACTGGTAATTTAAAAAATGTGTTATTTTGGTAATTTATCTTTAGGTATTATACAAATTCTTTACAACAGGATTTTGCCACACTTTAGAATAAAAATTATCACATTGATTATCTCTACTGTTGGTCTTTTTTTGCTGATAGTAACTGTACAAAACATCACAAGTGAAGCTCATAATTGACCATGGAGGAGAATGGCTTCTTTCTATAAAAATCTGTTGGAAATACATTTCCAGTAATTTTGACTCTTTCAAGAAAGATTGTGTCAAAAACTTTTTTCCCCCTCATTTTGGGAGGAAAGATTTTTTTAATCTCTTCATAATACTCTTGAATTATAAAATAGCTATAAATTACAATACACTTACACGTTCTTTTTCCTTCAGTATTTTTTGCATTTGACAAAGACATAACTACATAAATGTAAAAGAGTGTGTTAAAGGATTATCAGTGTTTCTTTGAGGGACTTTTGAAGAAAAGCTGAAGTGTAAGATTTCTATGTTATTATTAACTTAGTAATATATATTGTCAATTTTATATTAGTTAATCCTTATATTTATTTATTTTTGGCTGCGTTGGGTCTTCGTTGCTGCTCGTGGGCATTCTCTAGTTGTGCTGAGCAGGGGCCACTCTTCACTGTTGTACGTGGGTTTCTCATTGCGGTGGTCTCTCTTTGTTGCGGGGCATGGGCTCTAGGCACGTGGGCTTCAGTTGTGACACACGGGCTCAGTAGTTGTGGCTGGTGGGCTCTAGAGCACAGGCTCAGTAATTGTGGCGTGTCCCCTGCATTGGCAGGCGGACCCTCAACCACTGCGCCACCAGCGAAGCTCCTAAATATTTTTTTAATATAAATTCATTGTTCTCTATATCTCCCTTGCAAAAATAGTTCATGAGAGTTAAAAAAACAAAAACAAAACACAGATGAAATGGGTGGCCTATTTTATAGGAGAGTCCCTAGATCCGGAGTCTCCAAACACTTCCTTCACTAGTTCTGTAATACCCCAGTGTCACCAGGATGGCTCTTCGGCTTAAGGCCCAGGCGAAGGACAGCAACTGAAGTTCAGGACATGTGCCAACTCTGATCAGCTGGCAAGGCTGAGGTTTCTGGGGCTGCCTCTGGGCTCAGCAGAAAATGGCCTTGAATATGGGGCAGCATATAGTTCACAGTGAGGCTATTCCTTGTCTTTCCATCAGAGAAAATGTGAGGGATTGACACAAAACACGATAAAACACACAACCCGCAGACACCAATACTCTAGTGTTAGACTAAAAAGAGAGGAAAGAAGGCTGAGACAGTGAAAGAGGAAAGAAGGCTGAGACAGTGAAAGCCCAGAGGAAGGAGGGTTATAAAGGGAGTTTCCTACAGAAAAGGACCAGGGATTCCAAAGACAAAGATCTCCCAGTTCACAATTTTGTAGGAACAGCTCTGGCCTCACCTCACCCTTTCCATTGATGTGACGTATATTATCTGTGTTTTACACCTCCTGTGCCAGGATTTGGGGTGTGAAACCCTGGAAAGAGAATAGGAACAATTTTAAGTAGCAGTTTTCAAGGGAGCAAATTGCTTAAAGTGTCAAATTACTTAAGAAAAGAATGCAGAGTTCTGAGTATATAAGGAAATTTTTTTCCCTTCTTGTTCTTCCACTTGAATTTGGATTTGGGATGTTCAAAAGATCTCTAAATTAAACACACATTTCAAAAATGATAGTAACATTTTAAAAACTCACCAACTTTATTTGACATTTATGACTTTTTTGTTTCTCTGTTTTGTGGGGGGGGTTCCTTTTTTTCTTTTCTTTTTTTTTTTGCTTTTTTAAAAAATTGAAGTATAATTGGCATACATTACATAATTCTTTTTTTTCTCCTTACAACATTATGTGCTTTTCTTCCCCCACTTTTCTCCAATCTAATTTTTCACGGGATAACACGTATATATAGTTGTCACTTAAGTTTCTTATAGTTGCAGTGTTCTTATACAAAAGTCTCACTGAGAAATGAAAAGTTAAGTTTCGTGGTTGTAAATTCTTGTGAAAGTGGTCGTGACATAATGCAGCTAGACATGATTGAATAGCATCACACTATCAAGAATTTTTTCCTCCTCTAATCCCACTTCCTAAAAATGTTTCATATACATTTCAAGATATGTTAATTTGGGGAAAATACTACTTCTAGTAGGGTTGTGTCACAAACTCATATATGCTATATATTGGAGAAATGCAACAAAAGACAGAATTAATCTGATGCTTTGGAATTTTATACCTGGTTTTTTTTCTCCCCCGCTTCGTCCCTTCCTATCTTTCTCCTGCTCCCTCTCCCTCCCTCCCTCCCTCCCTCCCTTCCTTCCTGTCCTAAAACGTTTAACTAGATTACAAACTCCACAAGAACTCCTTCACTGTTATATTCCCAGGACCTGAGTAAGGTCATCTGTGGGATGAATGAGTGAACTGTAATAGTGCTTACACAGTGCAATGGAAGTCATGGAAATCACTCTCTAGGGAGAGATGGATCATTTTGGATAATGCAGATGAGTAGACCCCAAGGAAATGACAGACTCACTACCCAAATATATTGAAAAATGTTCTTTGTCAATGATACAGTGAAGTGTACACACTAGTTTTTGCACTCTATGTAAGAAGGACATTATAACATTAAGGTACACACATATTTATATGTATATGTGTGTATATATATATATATATGCACTATATATGTATGTGTAAATTCTTTCTTTTCATATCCCCAGGGGTATTTAATCTTGTGGAAAGATTTATAAAATTCCTCCACTATGTAGAATATAGGTTGTATAAATTGTTTTTATCCTTCTTTAATTACATATTGAAATAACTAAGGAGAAGACTAATGACATTTTAACTGTTCTTACCAAGTCTTTAAATTTCGTATGCTTTAAAAAGTCTGTTTTGAAGTTTACTGTTTCAATGGTGATGGGTACATTTCTCGAGAGAAAACGTTTGACATGTTGAACAGTCTACACCAACAGTCACCTGAAGAAGAGACTGATGAAGGAATAAACGAGTTGGTGGATATAACACTGAAGAAAATGGTAAGAATAAAAAAAACTGTAATTCATTATATCTAATCAAATGGATGTTAGATAAAGCTAAAGATGAAGAAATGATTTATTTCCCTACATAATGAACATAACCATTGTGAGGGCAGGAGTTTGTTCTCTGCTCTATCCATTGCCTAGAACAGTGCCTGGCTGATAGTGGCTACTTAAAAAATATTTATGGAATGCCTGGGTGATTAAATGAATCACTACATTAAATGAATGTTAATTTTATTATTTTAAAATATTTTACTATCAGTAAAACCTCATTATTTGGGAAGTGGGGTGACAGATTCAGTTCTTTTAAAATTGGATGCAAATGTAGTCTGTCTTCATGACTTTTGCTCTCTAATCCATCTAAACACTCATTATACAGTAATAACATAATAATAAAAATAGTTGTCCCTTATAAATTGTTTACTATATGCCAAGCCCATCACAGAACTTTAATATATGAACTCATTTTAGCCTCAGAACAACTCTATGAAGTTGAAATCATTATCTCTACTTTGCAGATGAGAAAACTGAAGTGCAGATAGGTTTATACAAGGTCATGATAGAAAATGAGGTGCAGAATTCATCTTTCAGTGAAACTAATAATACCTCTTTATTATGGACATAGTGATCTCTCTCTTTTTCTTACTGTGACCGTAAACTGGATACCAGTGAAGGTTTATGACTCTAAGGCGGCCCGGGCCCAGCTCACCTCCATTACTTTGGAGCTCAGGAAAGTAACAGATGATGAGGTCTGCCGAGTCTCAGATTCAGCTAACACAGACTTCAGGATGTCCTCTTCCATTAGAAATACTTAAGAGCCATGGCTAAGGCTGAGGGTAGACTTCTTGAGAGACAGTATGCTTCCCACTACCACACCCACCCCCTTCTTCTTTTGAAAGAAAGTTATGGAGTGAATCTTTTTCTGAAAATTATTCAAACCTTTCTTTAAACTAGACTCTCAGCAACCCTGATTTAGTTATGCCCAGAAGTGAAAAAACAAGGACCCATTAAATCAAATCCAAATTGGATTAAGCAGTTAAAGGTATTCATAATCTACACATATGCTCCCTCCATGATTTAATCTTCCATAGTCCCTGTCATGAATACTCCATTCCAGGCTGGTCTGTCTTCTTCCTGACTTGCATTCCTGCTTACTGTCATAATCCATGTTGGGCCATTCGTCTGCATTTCCTCCTGACACCTCTCCACCTATCTAGATCCCAAACATCCCTAACGGCCTAACAGTAATCTGCAAGCTTCTTCTCATGACCCTAGTCCATCTTGAATTGTTACTGTTCTCTCAGTGCCTTGCTCCTTATTAAGCAACTTCACTTTTATACTTTTTACATTATATCCTTATCTCAAGTAAGAGATCCTTTGAGAAACAAAGCTAAAAATTAAGCTTAAAAATCTTTGGCACTTATTTTATCACAAAAGTATTATAATGGGCTTCCTTTAATTTTCTGTCTTATTTCCCCAATTAGGGTATAAGTCCGTTAGGGACAGGGTTTTTATATGTCTAAGGTAATTCAGGTATCTTAGCCTGTTTGGGCTGCTGTAACAAAATATAGACTGGCTGGCTTAAACAACTGGAATTTATTTCTCACAATTCTAGAAACTGGGATGTCCAAGATTAAGGTGCCAGCAGATTCACTTCCTCACTGAGGGCTCTCTTCCTGCCTTGCTGACAGCCACCTCCTCAATGTGGCCTCACATGGCAGAGAGAGGGAGCTTTGGTCTTTCTCTACTCACAAAGACACTAATAACATGATGGGGCC
Organism: Delphinapterus leucas; assembly: GCF_059928025.1. Lineage (NCBI taxonomy): Eukaryota > Metazoa > Chordata > Mammalia > Artiodactyla > Monodontidae > Delphinapterus > Delphinapterus leucas. The sequence goes on along the minus strand of NC_143137.1, from coordinate 55,955,096 downwards.
CTATCTTCATGACCTCATCTAAATCTAATTTACCTCCTGAAGTCCCCTACCTCCAAATATCATCATATTGCAGGGGTTAGAGCTTTTAAGACATGAACTTGGGAGGTGGGGAGAGACAAACATTCAGTTCATACCAGGTATGCCTATTAGACTAATAGGAACAAAGTAAGTGGCCTCCATAAATTAGTACCTTTTGATTTGTGTAAGCAGTGCCTACAGAAGTGTGAACTTACAGTTTGACTTGGTAAAATCTTTTATTCTAGACAGTTATTTTCCATGCAAAATTTAAAACTATCATTTATCAAGAAATTATCTCCTCTCTAGGATTATGACAGTGATGGCAAGGTATCTTTTGCAGACTTTGAAAAAGCAATGAAAGAAGATGAACTTTTGTTGGAAGTGTTTGGACCATGTTTACCAGAAGCAAAGGTACAGTGCCAGCAGCCAAACTGGTTGAGGGAAAATTTCAAAGGATCAGAAAAGAAATACTTGCTAGACACTTACCTCTGTAGGACTTCAACACACTACTGAAGTTTGGGCAACCATGAAGATCTCAGCCCCATCCTAACAGTTGGGACCCAAGACAGTAGTGACTAATTATATTCAAGACCTTTTTTGAGCTTGTAACCACCTTAGCCATACACAATTCCTAATTTCCTGTAAATATTTTCCCCAAAAAAACCCGAGGTATATTGGCTTGCTTAAGGGATAGAACAGTAAATACAGAGTGGATTCAGCAAGTACCCACCATAAACTGCTAGGAGAAAACTTGATCTCTTTCTCTTCTTTATTGTCAAACAATGAGAATAAATTAAGCTTTTAAAATTTTGGACACGTATAGTACTTTATAGTATTTTATTTGTGCTCATGAAGGATTTTCGAGTATGAATATGACAAAGGTTTTCTGAGCCAGAAGAGTCAGCCTGATAATTAATTTCACTTATTAACATTAACTTTTTTTTTTTTTGCGGTACGCAGGCCTCTCACTACTGTGGCCTCTCCCATTGCGGAGCGCAGGCTCAGCGGCCATGGCTCACCGGCCCAGCCGCTCCATGGCATGTGGGATCTTCCCGGACCGGGGCACAAACCCGCGTCCCCTGCATCAGCAGGCGGACTCTTAACCACTGCGCCACCAGGGAAGCCAACATTTCCTTTTTTAATTCTTCCTTTGACCAGCTGTGCTTTGCAAACATGTGATGTAGGAAGAAACTTTTTATTCTCTGCAGTAATTTAGATGGTGATCTTGCGGATGAATTTGCATACTGTTAAGCTGTCCTTAGCCATCTCAGCTCATCTAACTTGTCCCGTTGTCGTTTATTCTCACATTTTAATTTTGTCTGGGAACCTGATGGGTGAAAGAGTTCAGAATAATGGACTGGATTGGAGTAATTACTTAGGTTCAGATGGAACACCAATGGTTCTTCAGCTGCTCCCCAAGTGTTCATCTGTAAGCCAGTTATCTAGAGCCTTACTATTCGAAGTGTAGTCTGTGTACCAGCTGCAATGGTATCACCTAGGAACTTGTGAGAAATGCAGAATCTTGGACCCCACCTCAAACCAGCTGAATCAGAGGTTTTGTTTTTGTTTTTGTTTTAAGTGCTTGACACAGAAAGGTTTATTTTTTCTCTCATTGTGGTCAAATTTTGTGTATGCTGGCAGGAACAAGGAGGGCTGGCCTTCACACAGTCACAGATCAGGAATCCACTCAAGAACACAGAACCCACTTAGGAGCTCCTCCCTTTAGGGCTATCAGAGAAATTTTTTTTTAATTGAAGTATAGTTGATTTACAATGTTGTGCTAATTTCTGCTGTATTGGGGTAAAATACACCTATCATAACATTTACCTTATTCTTTTTTTTTTTTTTTGCGGTACGTGGGCCTCTCACTGTTGTGGCCCCTCCGCTGCGGAGCACAGGCTCCGGACGCGCAGGCCCAGCCGCTCCGCGGCATGTAGGATCCTCCCGGACCGGGGCACGAACCCGTGTCCCCTGCATCGGCAGGCGGACTCTCAACCACTGCGCCACCAGGGAAGCCCAACATTTACCTTCTTAACCAATTTTATGTGTACAGTTCAGTAGTGTTAAGTACATTCATGCTATTGTGCAACCAATCTCGAGAACTCTTCTCATCTTGCACAACTGAAACTCTATACCCATTAAACAACTCCCAGTTTCGGCCACCCACCAGCCTCTGCCACCACCATCAGAGTGTGCATTTTAATAAGACAACAGGTGGAGATTCACAGCACCTTAAAATCTGAGAAGCCTGATCCAGAGAGAAACTTGCTTTTTCCAACTCTATGCTGAGGTGACTAATGTATTTTTTTAACTGAGAGTGCAGCAAAAAGTATAGTTGACCCTCGAACAACACGGGTTCGAACTGTGAGGGTCCACTTGTATGTGGATTTCTTTTTCAATAAATACATACTACAGTACTGCATAATCCATGGTTGGTTGAATCTGAGGATACAAAACAGCAGATATGGAGGGCAGACTGTAAAGTTATATGTGGATTTTTGACTGTGTGGAGGGTCAGCAACCCTAACCCCGTGTTGTTCAAAGGTCAACTATATATCTAATTAATTACCTCACAAGGAGGTAGAGCCAGACAGACACCTTGCCTGCAGCTTCTTTTAATACCATCCACAACTAAGTGCCTTCCTAGCAAGTTTGAATCAGTAGGTCATAAATGAAGGTGGAACTTCCTAACCTTTATATTCAAATTCAATCCATTAGGCAAGAGGCCCTTAGGACAGGGAGAAAAACAGACACCATTTTGTATGGGCCTCCTTAGGTTATTGTTATCAGTAAAAAAAAAAAAAAAAAAAGGAAACAGCCTGGACATACTTGGATTTCCAATTATGTGATGCACTGCCAGGAAAAAAAAAAAATGTGGATGTGCTAAAAGTAGTGGTAATAAAAGTCTAGCATTTACAAATACTGATTTGTTTCTGCCATAGATGAAGTAAATTACTCTTTGAAGTTAACTAAAGCATATAAGCTTCTAATTTTAGCTTTGTTCTAATAGTTTAACTTTTTTGCTTTATAGAATTGTCTTGATTTTGAAGCCCTGGCATTCCAACACATCCTGACTTCTAGATTTTGAATGTGAGTTACTCAAAATTATTAAATTCAGAAACAGATCCTGGTTGCCTATATTTATATTATAAAGTTTCTATATTTGCTTCAGTTAATTTATATATAGTGATTGCAGTGTGAGAGGTAGTAAGAATGATTTCTGTAATATTAAGTATGGATCAAAATAACATCTATGATAAGTAATGATAAACTAATTAATTAATTTGTTTGTTAAGTTAACCAACAACCTTAGATTTGGGGGCACATATTGTGAATCAGCCATTCACAACCCTCTTTTCTCTTGCTTCCTCAACCACAGAAGTTGGAAACCCAAACATTCAACATTCTAGACTCCTCTATAAGGAACAGCCACGGGCCCAGTTCTAGCCAATAAGATGTAACTAAAGTCACTGGGTGGAACTTCTGGAAAAGTTTTAGTTTTTTTAAGGGACATAATTGGCTGGCATGTATTTTGTCCATGATAAACTAATTTTAAAAGATGAAACTATATGAGACAAGTAGGTTGAATGAAATTACAAAGAGGAGTGCATTAAAAAAAAATACCAGCAGTAAAATCTCTTTAAGAATTAAAATGACAGCCTAAAAATAAAAAATAAATAGGCCTTTAAAAATATTAGTTTACTGCAGACAATTTATATTCTTCTTCTTTGTTTTAAAGGATGACTTCCACGCACACCTTCCAGCTTGTCCTCTGGAGACTTCGGCACAGATGAAATTACCTAGTTTAAAAAAAAGAGAACCACCAACACTATAATTTTTATAGTACAAGAGTAATAAACCATTAGAATAGGTAGGATATACATCCAGTAGTTTAATCTTTGCCATCACATTTAAGGCAGTTAGCCCAAGTTCAAGGTGCAGCCTACGATCTAGGCACAGAGCAAAGTTTTCTGTCCAAACATTGATGGGAGTAAAATTTCTAAAGCTATTTAACAAGAAAGAAATTTTGAGGGGAGAAAAGTAAACATATGCTCTACTTTAACATTCCTTTATAGATCTGTTATTTTATGATGAAGTCACTTGTAATTTTATAAATACAGATAGATACCCTGGTTATGCATAACTTGAAACACTTATAATATTTGATATATTTAGAGACATTGAGGCTCCAGTGGGGATGGGGGATGAAAAATTTAAAGAAATAAGCAGAAAATGCTAGAATCCTCAATTTCTTAGGGAAAAATGAAATCAAATACATCAGAACAACGTAGACAGTATAAGTTAAAGCACAGTAAGACAGTCTTCACTTAAAATGGAAAATTATTACAAACTGTATTTAGTGTTTCTCCTTTTTGTTGTTCTACTATTTCTATATCTAGGATTTGGACCTAACTCTTTTTTTCTGGAAAATACAGTCAGCTCTGTCTAAGATAGCTATGTATCTGTATCTATGTCTCAGTTTAGTTGTATCTGAAGGAAGGGTGCCAGTACAAGCAAAAAAATGTTTAAAGAGGCTTAAGCATAAAAACTGTGTCCGTGGATTTTTATTATTATAAAACAATTCCTCATCCTCAACTGGATAATTTTGAGGTTAAAAAAGGGTACATAAAGAATCTACCTTAGCCTCTCTTAATTACATTGTAAAATACATGTACAACTATGTGAAAAGCACTTTCTGAACCTGAGTTCAAGTATAAGAGAATGGTCTTTCTCCAGCAGATTATGATCTCTGAAAGGCTTGCCCCACGATAAGGTATTTTTCAAACGCTAACTCAAATGTTAACTTTCTTTTATTTGTGCTTAGAAAATGGAAAATGGTTATGTAAATAACATTAAAAAACTGCTACCTAAGTAGAACAATCTAGCTCTAAACTATTTAAGAAATTTAAAATTCAGACCTTAAGGCCTAATCTTTAGAAATCTCACCTTCCTTTATGGCTATCTGTATCAAAGAAGCAAAATAAGCATTTGAATTTTATGTAATTTGTAATTTTGAACTTGAGAAATAAATTGTAATAATTTTCCCTCAATGCAGTAGTTCTCTATGTTGGCTCATATTAGAACTATCTGGAGAGCTTTTAAAAAAGGGAGGGCCTGGGCTCCATTCTCACAGATTGATCTAACTGGCTAAAACTACTGCTTTTACATTTTCTACTTAGAGTGATATAAAATATGTTTAAAGCAAGGATTAAAGGTATCAAAGCAAATACATATCTGTGAGTCAAATTCAGTTATTGTACTTCAATAGAGAATTGTAGGAAACACATCTAAAAAGTAAAAATGAAAAAAACAAGAATGATAATACTGTAGTTCCCAGAAATAAGTCTCCATTCAGTTGTTAGTCCCGTAACCAAATCGTCTCTTAAAACATTTTTTTTTTTTAAATGATCTTACCTCTTTAAGTTTACTCCGAATTAAATTCGCTGTTGTATTCAACGAGTCATCATGCATGTCTACTTTAGGAATGTCTGGTAACTGAGGGCCAATCATAACCTCATTACTACTTGTGCTTGCTTCAAGAAGAGTTCCATGTTTACAATCATCTTCTCTTCTTCTTTTCCGCTCCTGCAGTTGTGTTGTCCTAGGCATAAATCTGTCAACTGCCTCTGAAGGAGTAATAGCCTTCTGTGCGCCAGGGAAGGCCAATGAATTTTTCAAAGTTTTCATCTGCATTTTCTGCAGAGAGTCATAGTGGTTACAATGCTCCAGTGTTTCATCATGGTTTCTACCATCCTGAGAGGAGTTTGATGCTCTGTCCACATGTTCTCCTGATGAACATGTACATTTGGGGGAGAAACAGCACAAAGGCAACTCACAAGAATAAGGAAGACAAAGATCTGAGTTCCCAGTAGATGTGTTCAAAGAGGCTGCAGGAAATCCAGAGGTCTTCGAATAGAAGTCCTGTCTAAAATCTTTTGTATCTTTATGCTTCTTTGTCATGTAATGATCTTTATATTAGAATTTAAAAGGTGAGAGAAAGGGAAACAGAAATGGTTCATTTATTGTTTTCATCATTCAGAAACATGTACTTTTAAAAAGAAACATTACTTTAAGATGTTAATGAACACTACCCTAAAAAATTTACTTCTTGAGTAGGGAATACATTCACATGGTTTAAAAGCTAAAAAGGATATCTGTCCAGTATGTCTTACCTTTCTTCCTCCCACTTACCCCTCTTTTTCTCCTGTAATACCCATTTCTCTTAACCTTTCTGCTTTCCAGTTAACTCTAAATCTTGCAGAGTTTTTCCATGTCATTACATAGAAAACTTTATGGCTTCGAAGTATTTTACTATATGAATGTATGATGCTGCTTAGTTTGTATTTGTAGCTTTTAAAGGAGACAATACGCTGGGTCCGTATTTTATCATTTCTTTGGTCACACATACAGGTTTTCCTGAAGCTAGTTATTCACACAGGTTAAAGTTCAGCATCTACAACTGACCAGAGACTCCCAACAGCTCTCGCCAAAATTTTTGGTAAGTTTTACACTTTATTTCTCTCTTTACATTGCCACATGCCCCTTACTCAATCAGCCATAAACTCATCATATTTGATAGCTGTATGGACACTGTCTTTGTCTTTTAACCAAAGGGTGGAAATTTGGTAATTTGAGCCTCTGGAACTATTCAGATTTCAGACCACACACATTATCTTAGTCCAATTCTGACTGCTCTAGTTCTACAGTCCATGTGCCAGATCCTATGACTCCATTCCGTGCACTGGGAATTTGTGTCTAGGGCAACTTGGATGGGCATATTGGGCATCTGGCCAGCTGGTGTTCATCAAAAGTGGAACTTATCCACTTTTTGCTGTTGTAACTGGCCTGCACATCAGAGGTGTTTCTCACTGCCTTTTGGTCAAAGCCTTAATTCCTCAGCATGGACACAGGCTTTTCAGGCTTTACTTCCTGTCTCCTTTTCTCTTATCTCTCACTGAAGCTGTGTTGTGGTTATCATGTACTACTCACTGTTCCTTAAAATGCATGATGCTCATTTATTCCTCTGGCCCATCTTTCCATCTCTTCCTCTCCCCTTCCAAGTAATGTCTACTTACCCTTCAGAACTCAGCCACCTCTCTCATCCTTAGGAAGCCTTCCAATGAAACAACACCTCTCCCTTCCCAGCCCAGATTACACAGCATTCTGTAAAGAACCCTGTAGTCTACAGATATTGAAAATTGTGATCCTTTACTTGTCTGTTTTCTCACTAGACTGGGAACTCCATGATGATAAACGTAGCAAAATATCTGACACGTAGGAGGTGTTGTTTAGTAATAGGCTTTCCATACCTTTATTTTTAGTAGTTCTTGCTACATAAGCATTCCTCTCTTGTAATTTTTTTCTGGTTTCTTCAACTGTCTCAAATTCTGGAGCATAGCACACATGAAGCAATCCACCAAAGAAACTTTGTTCATCCATTTTTCTCTTGGCTATCCTAAACAGAAATACATATCATGGTTTACTAATCTAGATTTATTTAGGATGAAAGCTTAACTAGTATACAATACACTGATCTAAAGAGCAAAGTCCAGCTTTTGCTGTGTATATATATTCTATAGCTTGGGAATTAAGATGCTCTGCTTATGGATGGTATTGACCCTACTGATTCACTGCATACTCTCTTAGAGCCTTTCCTCCCCTCTCCCAAGAGTCTTAATAGGTTTTAACTAAGTCATCCACACAAGCGAGATTCCCTTTAACCAATATAGGGTCCAGCTTGTTGGTCTGAGGTACACAATCTGTGGTCATGAAATAGAGATTTTTCTCTGTGTTAAGTTAAATGGCGCTTGAGAGTTAGCTCATACCTAATTTAGCCTTTTCAGCACAATGTTTTCCTATAATGGAATTCATATGTAAGAAATTAGTTAAAAATATTATTATTGTAAACCTTCAATAATGGAGGAAATATTGAATATGTAACAAATAGTGAGAAAATAAGAGGATGATATTCATTCAACAAATACTTATTAAACATCTATGACGGGCTTCCCTGGTGGCACAGTGGTTGAGAATCTGCTTGCCAATGCAGGGGACAAGGGTTCAAGCCCTGGTCTGGGAGGATCCCACATGCTGCGGAGCAACTGGGCCCGTGAGCCACAACTACTGAGGCTGCGCATCTGGAGCCTGTGCTCTGCAACAAGAGAGGCCGCGATAGTGAGACGCCCGCGCACCGCGATGAAGAGTGGCCCCCGCTTGCCGCAACTAGAGAAAGCCCTCGCACAGAAACGAAGACCCAACACAGCAAAAATAAATAAATTAATTAATAAACTCCTACCCCCAACATCTTAAAAACAAAACAAAACAAACAAAAAAAAAATCTATGACTGGCCAGGAATTACTACAATAATTAAATACTTCTGTGCCCAGGGAAAATGATAAGAAATATTCATTGAGATTTTACCACGTACCAGGCAGTGTCCTAAATGCTTAAATGCTTCACTTGAATTAACACTTTACAACAATCTTATGATGAAACTAAGGCCTGGGGAGATTTATAACTTGGCCATACCCACATTGGTTTGTGGAGCTAGGATTCAAATCCAGATGTCACACTGCATGGTCTACTGTCCTAGGTGGTGTGGGAGATGTAAAAACTCCTTAGAATGAATGCACAATGAGAAAATATGCTTCCCTCACCATAAGGAGCTGGCAAGTTGGTTAGAGCAGTGAGATTATACATAAGAGCAACCGGACAACACTACATGACCCTGTGTACCCAAGTGTTATTTGTAGCACAGAAAAGAAAATAAGAATTTTAATAGCCATGGAAGGCTGGGTCTTGGAGTGTATTAGTGACAAGAATAGGAATCAACATAAAAAGAGATAAGGCATTTCACATTTCAGCCTTATTGGAGCAGAGAGTTTATTTTATATATAGAAGGATAGAAAAGATGGGGTCAATTCACATAGGTGCATAACAATAAGAAACTCAACAGCTAATCTTTTTTTAAGATTTTTTTGATGTGAACCATTTTAAAAGTCTTTATTGACTTTGTTACAATATCGCTTCTGTTTTATGTTTTGGTTTTTTGGCTGCGAGGCATGTGGGATCTTAGCTCCCCGACCAGGGATCGAACCTGCACCCCCTGCACTGGAAGGCGAAGTCTTAATCGCTGGACAGCCAGGGAAGTCCCTCAACGGCTAATGTTCTGAACAGAAGGCATTTGCTAATCCCTTTACGTGAATTATCTCATTTCATCCTCACACAACTTCAATAAGTAGATCCTTTTACCATATGGATTTTACAGAATACGAAAACAGGTTTAATGGGGTTGAATAACTTGTCCAAGGTCACAATGTTAGTAAGCAGTGGAACCTGAAAACTTACTCCAAACCCAATCTTTAATCTATCACACTACACGACAGAAAATTGTTAAGTATGGGAATGATCTATGGACAGAGTTTTGGTAAAGCTAACACTTAAAAAAACTGGAGAAAAATAATAATGGCCATGTTAGGTTATTGGGTAATTCAGGAATGAATGAGAGAGGCCAAAACGATACCAATGGGAATGGAGAAAGTGAGACACTGCTTAACTTGCATATTACCTTGCACTTTGTAAATTAAGAAATTTAATAAGGTAAACTTCTGTAAAGTCTTCTGCTGGGTATTCGTCCAGAGCATTATACTGTTCAATTGCACCATACAGAGCAAATCGCTCAACTAATTCCTTCATCGCTCCCACTGCAGGAACTCCTTGTATTAATAAGTACCGAGATTCCAAATTGACTGTATATACCTAAAAGAAATGCAGACACATTAAATGTATTTCACAAATAAGCCTAAGACAAATCTCCTATTAAAAAAAAATTGAAAACAAGAACTATTCTGTTCAGAGGGTCTGCAAAAAATAAAGAATCAAAAATTTGCCCCTCTCTCTGCATAAAGAATTCACCCTACGTGTGAAGGCCTCTAGCTAAAGCACCTAATAGACTACCTTCAATCGACACGTTTTCCATAAGTTAGCTCGGTAGATACGACAGGAAAGGGTTAACATAGTTATTGAGCCTTACCGTGTGACAAGGACTAGTGTAAACGCGGATGATACAATGACTAAAACACAGCCCTGTTTTCACGGAGCTGAAGTTCTAACAGTTGGCTAAAGAGATCGCAAGAATATCTGGTACCTGAGTACCAGCGTTCCTCACACATCTCCAGTGAGTGGATGTGACCGCAGCCTTTCAAGATTTTATTTACGTAGGCTAGGCATGTGAAGCTAGAGCTCACATAAAGCTACTGAGGACAGCGAATGAAACCAAAATCACTTTACCTTGACAGCGCGAGGCCGTCGCCCCTCCCGATACTTGGCCCGCGAGTCGCATACAGCCTTTTGGACGTGGTGGTCGAATACGCCTCCAAGCTCCCCGCCACTCGACGCCATCTTGCCGGTTTGGGCCCTCGCAGAGACGACAACATCCGCCTCGTTGCCCTCTTGTGTATCCAATAAGAGAGAGGGCTGGGTCAAGGCGTGCCGAGATTGGCTGAAGAATCGACAGCGTCAGCCATCGTTTCCTGTGAGCGAGAATTCGGTGAACGAGGTGCCGCCCCCCTGCGGCGCGGCGGAGAGGCCCGGAGAGCCGGAGCAGGCTCGCATGCCCCTCCCGCTACAGACGCTCGGCAGGGCTATGGGCGGGACTAGGGGCGGGGCCGATCGATCTTCTCCGGCTTCGACGTCGTCGGCCTGCCGGGTTAGCCCGGGTCGGCTAGGGTGAGCGGCCGTGGGAACAGTTCCTGTGGATGATGTGGGGCGGCGGTCGCCTGGCAGGTGCGGGGGATGACGGGGTGGTCGTGACCGTGGCCTTCACCAACGCTCGCGACTGCTTCCTCCATTTGTCGCGGCGCCTCGTGGCCCAGCTGCATCTGCTGCAGGTAACGCGCCTACCCCGGACGGGATTCCCGGCCCCGAGTCGAGGCACCTGGTGGGCCGTCTGCGGTCGGCCGGGACCCAGGTCTGTTAGGGACGCAGCGGCCGCTCAGGCCTCTCCCGGCGGCGGGACGCGGGCTGCTTTGCCCGGGCCGCCGAGCGGTTCAGAGGCCAGACTGTGGGCCGGTCTGGGCGGTCTTTGCAACCATACCACGTCTAGTGCAGCCCCGGGCCTTTGAGTTAACTTGCCGCATTCCAGGTCTTTTACTCGGTGAAACTGGGCTTTCAAACATCCTGATATTCTGCCACTGCGTTCAGCTATTCCTCACTCCAGGTTGGAAAAGCTTTTGGGAAGTCGGGTTTGTCTTTTTGGGTTTTGTTTTGTTTCATTTTTAAAGAGTGTTTTTTCCTACCAATGATTTCCAGGTGCCTGAACGGCTGTGGCCCGGGCCTCCAGAAGGAGGGGCAGCCTTGGTTTGTGGAGCCCCTGTAGGTTAACAGAGACTGAACCCTGTGTCCCACGAGCGGGATAGGTTAATAAGATGAAGGTTCTTCCAGCGTCTCCGTTACTCGGAACACCTCTGAGGTGTGCTGGGAATGTGCAGTGAGATTATGCATATTTGGACGTATGTAGTTAGGATTACTTGAACCTCTGCTTTCAGTTGCCGTCTGAACATTGTGATTGTGGTAGTTCATAGCTCTAACCACATCCCAACTTTCATTATTTTAAAATAGAGGCACCTGGCCTACGAGTTTGAGTGTGCTTCTGGGGGCAAAAGGATAGAATATTCGAAATCTTTGAAAATCCTGGATGCCTAGTACCCCACTACTGGCTAATCCTTGCGGGAAATATTTAAGAGTTTGCAATAATTTCAAATATCCCACCTTTCCATTTTAATAACTACTTTTCTAGATTATATTTGCCCCGTCTTTCAAAGCACGTTAATTTCAACAGATCCTGCTATTATTTGTTTTACCATAAAGTAGGTAGTCTCTTGGCCCTAATGAGCTCCCTTCATGGCAGGAGATGAGTTAGTTATGTCACCAGATCTCAGGTAGATCCTGCCTGCCCTGTGCTCTCAGTCAGCTTTGATGGAAATTGTCCACAGTGCCTTCAAATCTCCACCTAATGAGTTTATAGGAAACACTCCCCACCTAATGAGTTTATAGGATTGCTTCTTTACTTTAAAATGTGGATGCTGTGTTGCATTCATCACTATTTAAGAATTTAGTGGTCTTGATCTATTTAAAAAATTTTTAGCCTTCAATAAGTATTCATAGGCATTAATTCGTAGATATATTTTTGAAACTTAAATCCCTTTAGCCTTGGAACAAACTGTTGTTTCGGTCCAGCCTATATCAGCAGAATAGGCCAACTTTTCTCCCCAACTAGAAAAGTAATACATGTTTTATAGGAAATTTGGAAAGAATGGAAAATTATAAACAAGAAAATAAAGTTACCCATAATCCCCAAACCTAAAGATAACTAATGTTAACAGTTTGAATCAAACCTTCTAGTTTTGTTTCTAATCTCTATTTTTAACAGAAATGGAGTCCTACACACACCCTTATATGTGGTGTTGTATCCTGATATTTTACCTTAGAGTTATTATAAGTGTTTTATTTTGTTAAAAGGTAATTGTCACTTTTAGTGGCTAATTAGTACTCTGTCATAAGTTTGACATAATTTAATTGTTCACTGTGATGGAATGTTTATATTGTATTCCATTTTTAGACATTAAAAGTGATACTGTAATTATATTTTAATAAAAGTTAAAAATAACATATCTTTGTTGTATAATATATAATAAAACATTGTTTTATTTTCTGGTTATTTAGGATAGGCTCCCAGAAGTATTGAGTTAGAGGGCATAGATAATTGTTAAAGTAGAAACTCATGAGTCGGGAGTTAATAGGTTGAATTATTTTACTTCAGCTGAAGCATTGAATACATAATACTATATTGGGTACTGTACCCAATAGAATACTGTAATGGGTAAAGAGTCAGAGTGATGATTTTCTGGCCTGTGTCAGATTTACCTTTTTTTCTTTCAGTTTTGAGATATAATTGGCATACAGCCCTGTGTAAGTTTAAAGTGTACAGCATAATGATTTGACTTACAGGCATCATGAAATGATGAGCACGATGTTTAGTGAACATCCATCATCTCATAGATAAAAAATTATAGAAGTAGAAAAAAATGTTTTCCTTGTGATGAGAACTCAGTGTTTACTCTCAACAAGTTTCATATATATTAATGCAACAGTGTTAATTGTATTTATCATGTTGCAAAAGGCTTTAAAAATACCGATGTTCTGGTTCTTCCTCAGTCCTACTGAATCAGAGTCTTGGGGAGTGGGCTTCAGGCATCTGTAGTTTTAGAAATATCTTTAGGCTACTTGGATGCACAAAAAGTTGAGACCCGTTGTTCTAGAATCACAGAATATTGATGGTGAAAGAGAACTTAGGTATCTAGGTCATTTCTGTACTTTCATGCATGAGGAAGCTGGCCAGTCCATTTCCACGCAGTTAATTTGCCCTCGTCTGTAACTCACCTGCATCATCAACACTCGCCTCCTCGCTGTTTCTTCCATAACCCAGCTTCCCACTTCTGTGCTCTTACTCAAGCTATTCTTCCCTAAAGCATTTTTCCTCATTCCATGCTTTTAAAAACAGCATAATTCTACCTCCTCCACGTAGTTTCAGATTCTCTGTTGCCCACATTTGTCTCCTTTTCAAAACTTCACTGCAGTGTTTATGTGACACAGCTCACTTGTTATATTCTGTTCTGTGTTTTAAGTATTGTCTTCTTTTGTTTATCCAAGTCCTGTTTCAGGACTGGGTACCCAGAGGATCCTTTAACTCAGGATTTCTTAACCTTGGCACTATTGACATTTTAGGCTGGGAAATTTCCTGTTGTGGGGGACTGCCTGGGTATTGTAGGATATTTAGCAGCATCTTTGGCCTCTACCCACTAGATGTCAGCAACACCCCTCCTCCTGGTCGTGACCAAAAATATCTGGAGACATTGTCAAATGTCTCCTGGGGGAGAAAATCACCCTCAGTTGAGAATCACTACTGTAACTCTCAGTTACTTTGTCTGCATTACTGAAACAGGGGAAAGGATTCATATCCACACTGAGAGCAACCAAATGAACCTAAATCACCCTCCAGAAATAGCCATTTTGTCATTTCCTTTGTGTTACCCAGGCCTCGGACCTGGCCGATCCTAAGGCACTGCAACCTATGGTTTCACCCAGCAATTCCCTTCAAGTGATATGGATACCATGGGTTTAGGCAGAAGCAGGTCAGTCATTTGTTGATTAGATTGAACTCCTGGAAAAGGGGCTCCTTTTTCTCTAGGCTGTCCTTTTCTTCTCTCTACCTGAGGACCCAGGGGCTCTGTGGTCCAAGTGAATGATTTTTGACGTAAAAATGAACTCAGAACATTAGTCTGCAAAGTTTATATCTGAACATATATTATGACTTTATGGGGCTGATTACTACCTTTTGACCAAATGAATAATTGAAGTATTTTTCATATTTAATGAAGTTGATTTTTCCCTTTTCCAGGGAGTTGGTGGGTTCTCCTTTTTGATATTTCAGGGCATATTTCCTATTTCCTTATTTAACATCTGTGGTTTTAAAAGTTTCTTCATATGAAATAGGGCAGCTGATCTGCCTTATATGTCAATGACTGATGAAACCCCGTAGAAAGTTTTTAGGGGATTGGTCACTTTGACTCTTATAATCTCAGCTCACATAGTTACAGCTGACCTAGTAACTTTGGACTTTGACTGCAAATCTGAGTCTCTTTCTACTGTATCACATTGTTCTCAGTGGAAAGATTTTGTCAGCCAGAGTGGTGGAACTGTCCTGTAAAGAATTGTAAGAAGGACTTCCCTGGTGGCGCAGTGGTTAAGAATCCGCCTGCCAATGCAGGGACATGGGTTCGAGCCCTGGTCCGGGAAGATCCCACATGCCACGGAGCGACTAAGCCTGTGCACCACAACTACTGAGCCTGCACTCTAGAGCCTATGAGCCACAACTACTGAAGCCCATGCCCCGCAGCAAGAGAAGCCACTGCAATGAGAAGCCCACGCACCACAACGAAGAGTAGCTCCCGCTCACTACAACTAGAGAAAGCCCTTGCGCAGCAGCGAAGACCCAGTGCAGCCAAAAATAAATAAATTAAAAATATATAAATTATTTAAAAAAAGGATTAGCCAGAAATAGACTAACATGTTTGATATTCACATGGGAATATCAGTAATTCCTTTTTTCCCTTCCAGGTTTATATATTTCCCAAGGTTTCTTTAATAGGTTTGTAATTTTTAAATCAAAGAAAACATTTTTTAATCCTTAAGCACAGGCATACATATTTTATATAATTGCTCTTAAGAAGAATAAATTTTATACTTTGCTTTTTTTTACTTATGTTTCCATAGTTCAAGACTTTTAAAAATTATTATTTAAGAAGCTGCATAATATAAAATTTCTGGAATGTACATAAGCTATTAACAGTAATTACCTCTGGGAACAGGGACCAGCCCTCACATTTTATGCTTTTATACTTTTTGTGCTTTTACCATGTATTACTCTTCTAATAAATAAATACTACTACATTTTTATTGATTACATGTTTCTACTTATTGACTTATACTTTACTAAAATGGTAAATTTACAGCTTATTTAGTAATTTCCATATTGCTAGACATATAAGACAGTTCTAACTTTTTTTTTTTTTTCATAGAGGAGTCCTAAGTTTCCACATAGAAAATACTGAAGAGATATGTTCTGGTGTAGTTTTTTTCTTCTTCTTTGAATCATTAATTCTAAATAAGTAAGTAAGGTCAAAGGCTGTGTAAGTTCATTGGCTACCTGTTGCCATTGTAAATTCTGGAATGGTTGAATCAATTTATAATGCCATCATAAGAATGTAAGGGTATTGGTTTCACCCATAGCATCACCATCATTGGGTACTGGAAAAGATTATAGCTTTTTTGTGTGTGTGTGGTACGCGGGCCTCTCACTGTTGTGGCTTTTCCCGTTGCGGAGCGCAGGCTCAGCAGCCATGGCTCACGGGCCCAGCCGCTCCACGGCATGTGGGATCCTCCCAGACCGGGGCACGAACCCGTGTCCCCTGCATCGGCAGGCGGACTCTCAACCACTGCGCCACCAGGGAAGCCCAGATTATAGCTTTTAAAATGCTGTGACAAATGTGGATATAACAGAGTGCTATCAACTATTTATAGAACTCTTTTTGTATGTGTGGATTGCAATAATAGTTTATCTTTTATGTGAATCCAGAGAAGCATGTAAAAACTTTCAAAACTTTTCTCCCCCATTTCTTATGTTTTGAATAAATAGAATCAAGCTATAGAAGTATCCTGGGGTCACGAGCCTGCATTCTTGAGCTGGGTGGAAGGCAGACATTTTAGTGATCAAGGTGAAAATGTGGCTGAAATTAGCAGACAATTTGGTCAGAAACTTGGACTTTCAAATGGGGAACAGGTAAGCACAAAATGTGATGACAATGACTTTCTTCTGATGTCACATAATACAGCAATAGAAATAAAAGTTCAGATATATTTTTTAAGGCGGTAAGATGACACCTAACTTGTGTGCTACTATAACCAATCCAGGATGTTCAAGTTGACTATAACTGTTGTTAAGTCACTATCTATCATATACTCCATTAAGTCATTATCTAGTAGTCTACCATGGTCCCTAGTTGATTTTGTATTCTACTATTTTACTCACTTTCCAGGTACCTTAATTTTGTTTTTGTGCAATTTTTTTTGCTATATGAATTAATGAGTTTTACTTACTATTATTGAACTTCATTTTATTTGTTTCTGACAGATTTTCTAACCTTCCAGGGTCATACTTGATTTTTAAAAATCTGTCCTACAAAAGAGAGTTATTATTTTTCCAGTTTCGTCTTGCCTGTGAATTTCATGTGCTTGGATTGTAAACTCTAAAGCTTAAGGACTCATGTTTCTCTTCATTTTATCATATTCACCAGTTTATGGTTTTAACTATTTTAAACTGCAGGAGTAATACATACTCAGTACAAATGTTTTACAGTTGAAAGTAGAAAATGTTTTTCCCTTTCTCTAATCCCAGCCTTAGAATGATTGTGTACTGTGGGATCTCATTAGACCTTCAGGATTTAAAGAATGAGATCATACATATTTTCTGCAATTTTTTCCCCCACAAACTATATCAGAGATCCTTTCCACATATTACAGACAATATACATTGAACATGTTTGTATATGTATGAAGTGAAATAAATATTAAAAGTTGAATTGCCAAGTCTAGGGCACTGCACATTTAAAAATTTGATAGACGGGGCTAAATTGCTTTCTATTACCAGTTTCTCACAAGAATACTGAAGAATGTCACATCTATTTTTTTTTTTTTTTTTTTGCGGTACGCGGGCCTCTCACTGTTGTGGCCTCTCCCGCTGCGGAACACAGGCTCTGGACGCGCAGGCTCAGCGGCCATGGCTCACAGGCCCAGCCGCTCCACGGCATGTGGGATCTTCCCGGACCGGGGCACGAACCCACGTCCCCTGCATCGGCAGGCGGACTCTCAACCACTGTGCCACCAGGGAAGCCCAACATCTTTTTAACTTGTTTTGAACACAGACTAATTTTTTTCATGCATGTTTCTGATAATGAGAATAGGCCACTGATGAGAAATCCATAGGCCTAGCACTAGTCTTTTGCTTACCTTAAATTTTTGCTAGAATCTTAAAACTTTAGCAGCTTAGTGACCTTAGAAATCACTAACTTTGGTGCCTTGCTCTGCAAACCTAGGGAGATGGACTATTTTGCCCAGGATTGCATAGCAAGTTATAGTTCTGCTCTCTTTGAGTATATGGCACTCCCCTATGGGAAAAATCAACTTCCTATTCCTGATGTTGATGTCTTTATCAGCACCCTGAACAGTCCTGCTTGTTTTTAATTCCCATTTGCTTCAAAGTGAACTTCTATCCGATTTTCTGCACATTCTTTGTATTGTAACAACACCACTAAGGCACTGTCTCGCAAACAATCATTGATAGGAACAGAAAGTGGACTGGCTTGGCCAGGATGATAGCTTCTTGTTTTGTGCTTCCTTAGAGTCACCGCTTTCAAATAGGGTATATGGGAGGTACTGAGGGAAATAACTGAGGAACAGGTGAGGCACTTGGGGAAAGTCTGCTCCAATCCACAAAAGGCAGAGAAGGAGCATTTAATACTCAGTGGCTTTGGATTTTACTCCTCTAATCCCCAGAAATGCCCATAGAAGAGGAAAGAAAGTAAGAAGGTTAATTCCAAATTCTTGAGAGACACTAGGATTTCCTGTGTATCTATAGACTAGAATGAGGGGATATTTGTTTTGCTATACTTTTTAGCTGTGCATGATTATGCTTCTAAATAATTGGTTCTGATCTCTATTTCAGTGTGTTTTTTACTTTTCCAGAAGCAGCATGGCTTGAAGTTAGTTATAAAACTAAATTGCAGAACTGCTAGAAATAATAGTATTTATATATAAGATCAAGCCATGACTTCATGACATTATTGTTTTTTCTTGCATTTTTAACTTATATTTCTTTTCTTTAAATGGCTATCTTTATATTATTTTTTAAAACTTATATTGTGCTAGAATGTATTTTCCTTTATTTTATAATTGGTTGTAAAATAATTTTTTCTGAAATGCTGAGTATATCAGGGCCTACCTAAGGACTACACACAAACACACATGCACACAAAATTAATTACGTAGCTAAAGAGAGAACTTCTTATTTTCTAGGGATATAAAAAAGGCTTTTAATAGTCGTTTTGTACTTTAATGTTTTCCAGGTGTTTCTCAAGCCTTGTTCCCATGTGGTGTCTTGTCACCAAGTTGAGGTGGAACCCCTCTCAGCAGATGATTGGGAGATACTGGTAAAGAAAACAAAATGAGAACTATCCCAGTTTAAGGTTAAACTACTTCAAAATATCAGTGTCTTTTTTTTTTTTTAATTATAGTTGATTTACAATCTTGTGCTAGTTTCTGCTATACAGCAAAGCAATGCAGTTATACACATACATACATTCTTTTTTTTATGTTCTTTTCCATTACGGTTGATCCCAGCAGATTGGATATAGTCCCCTGTGCCATACAGTACAACCTTGTTGTTTATCCATTCAAAGTGTAATAATTTGCATCTATCAACCCCAAACTCCCAGTCCATCCCTCTCCGTCCCCCTTCCCCCTTGGCAGCCACAAGTATGTTCTCTGTGTCTGTGAGTCTGTTTCTGTTTTGTAGATAGGTTCATTTGTGCCATATTTTAGATTCCACATATAAGTGATATCATATGGTATTTGTCTTTCTCATTCTGACTTCCTTCACTTAGTATGATAATCTCTCGTTGCATCCATGTTGCTGCACGTGGCATTATTTTGTTCTTTTTTATGGCTGAGTAGTATTCCATTGTGTATATGTACCACATCTTCTTTATTGATTCATCTGTCAATGGACATTTAGGTTGTTTCCACGTCCTGGCTATAGTGAATAGTGCTGCTGTGAACATTGGGGTGCATGTATCTTTTTGAATTATAGTTTTGTCCAGGTATATGCCTAGGAGTGGGATGGCTGGATCATATGGTGGTTCTATTTTTAGTTTTCTGAGGAATCTCCATACCGTTTTCCATAGTGAGTGCACCAACTTACATTCCCACCAACAATGTAGTGGGTTCCCTTTTCTCCACATCCTCTCCAGCATTTGTTACTTGTAGACTTTTTCATGACGGCCATTCTGACCAGTTAGAGGTGGTATGCCTCATTGTAGTTTTGATTTGCATTCCTCTAATAATTAGTGATGTTGAGCATCTTTTCATGTGCCTACTGGCCATCTGTATGTCTTTGGAGAAATGTCTATTTAGGTCTTCTGCCCATTTTTCGGAGGGGTTATTTATTTTTTTGTTGTTGAGTTGTATGAGCTGTTTGTATATTTTGGAGATTAAGCCCATGTCTGTCACATCATTTGCAAATATTTTCTCCCATTCTGTACGTTGTCTTTTTGGTTTTTTTATGGTTTCTTTTGCTGTGCAAAAGCATGTAAGTTTGATTAGGTCCCATTTGTTTATTTTTGTTTTTATTTCTATTGTCTTGGGAGACTGACCTAAGAAAACATTGATACAATTTAGTCAAGAGAATGTTTTGCCTATGCTCTCTTCTAGGAGTTTTATGGTGTCATGTTTAAGTCTTTAAGCAATTTTGAGTTTATTTTTGTGCATGGTGTGAAGGTGTGTTCTAAGTTCATTGATTTACATGCAGCTGTCCAACTTTCCCAGCACCACTTAATAAAGAGACTGTCTTTTTCCCATTTTATATTCTTTCCTCCTTTGTCAAAGATTAATTGACCATAGGTGTGTGGATTTATTTCTGGGCTCTCTATTCTGTTCTGTTGATCCGTATGTCTGTTTTTATACCAATACCACACGTTTGATTACTGTAGCTTTGTAGTATTGTCTGAGAGAGTTATGCCTCCTGCTTTTTTTTTTTTTTACCCCCTCAGGATTGTGTTGGCAATTCTGGGTCTTTCATGGTTCCATATAAATTTTTGGATTATTTGTTCTAGTTCTGTGAAAAATGTCATGGGTAATTTGATAAGGATTGCATAAAATCTGTTGCCTTATTGATTTTCTGACTAGAAGATGTGTCCATTGATGTGAGGGGGTGTTAAAAGTCTCTTACTATTATTGTATTCCCATCAATTTCTCCCTTTATGCCTGTTAGAATTTATTTTATGTATTTGGTGCTCCTATACTGGGTGCATATATATGCTGACAAGTGTAAAATCCTCTTCTTGTTTTGATCCTTTTGTCATTATATAGTTTCCTTCTTTATCTTTATAGCCTTTGTTTTTTTTTTTTGTTGTTGTTGTTTTTTCTTGCGGTACGCGGGCCTCTCACCGCTGTGGTCTCTCCCGCTGTGGAGCACAGGCTCCGGACGCGCAGGCCCAGCGGCCATGGCCCACGGGCCCAGCCGCTCCGTGGCATGTGGGATCCTCCCAGACTGGGGCACGAACCCGCGTCCCCCGCATTGGCAGGTGGACTCCCAACCACTGCGCCACCAGGGAAGCCCTAGCCTTTGTTTTAAAGTCTGTTTTTTCTGATATGAGTATTGTGACCCCCACTTTCTTTTCATTTCCTTTTGCACGAAATATCTTTTTCCATCCCCTCACTTTCAATCTTTGTGTGTCCTTTGCCCTAAGGTGGGTCTTTTGTAGGCAGCATGTTGTAGGCTCTTGTTTTTTAATCCAGTCTGCGACTCTATGCCTTTTGATTGGAGCATTTCGTCCACTGATATTTAAGGTAATTAGTGATACATATGTTATTTATTGCCATATTAAACCTTGTTTTTCAGTTGATTCTTTGCTTCTTCTTCCTTTTTGTTTTTCCTTTTGTGGTTTTATGATTTCCTTTTACTTTATGTTTGTGTTCTTTTCTTTTTGTGAATCTATTGTATGTTTTTGATTTGTGGTTGCCCTGTTTTTCAAGTATGTTAACCCCTTCCTATATCTGCTTGCTTAAGACTGATAGTCATATAGGCTCAAACACATTCTAAAAAACAAAAAAAAAGAATCTGTATTTTTTTTGATATCCTTTTTTACACCTTCATGTTTATCCTTTTGCTGTTCCTTGTATTTATCATCACTTTCACAGACGGGGTTTTTTTTTTTCTCTCTTTTTGATCTATATACTGGCTAATTTAAGTGGTTTACTTTCCAATCATGATTTCTTCCTTCCTATATCTTCTTTTCTATTTAGAAAAGATCTTTTAATATTTCTTTTAGGATAGGTTTAGTACTGCTGTATTATTTTAGTTTTTGCTTGTCTGAAAAATTCTTTATTTTTCTTCCTATTCTAAATGATAATCTTGCTGGGTAGGATATTCTAGATGGCAGATTTTTCCCTTTCAAGACTTTGAATATATTTTGCCACTCCTTTCTGGCCTACAGTGTATTTGTAGAGAAATCAGCTAATAGCCTTATGGAGGTTTCCTTGTAATTAACTCTTTGTTTTTCTCTTGCTGCCTTTAGAATCCTTTCTTCATCTTTAACTTTTGCCATTTTATTATGTCTTGGTGTAGGTCTGTTTAGGTCCGTCTTGTTTCTGTGCTTCCTGTATTGGGATATCTGTTTCCTTCTTTAGGTTTCAGAAGTTTTCGCCATAATTTCTTCAAATACATTTTCAGTCCCCTTTTCTCTTTCTTCTTCTGGAATCTCTGTTATGCATAGATTGAGATGCTTTGTATTATAAGTCTCTAATACTGCTTTCATTTTTTTCATTAGGCTGTGCCTGCTGTTTTAATTGAGTAATTTCCATTATTCTGTCTTCCAGATCACTTATTCTGTCTTCTGCATTATTCATTCTGCTATTCATTGCCTTTAGCTCAGGTTTTGTCTCGGCAAATGAATTTTCTAATTTGTCTTGGCTCTTCCTTATAGCTTCTGTTTCCTTTTTATAGTACTCTGCATTTCTGTCTCTAGGCTTTCTTAATTCCTTCAGTATTTTCATTACTCCCTTTTGAAGTCGGTGTCTGTTAGACTGAAGAAGTCTGTTTCCTTGTTTATTCCTTCAAGGGAATTCTCTTGGTCTTTCAACTGGGAGCATTTCCTCTGCTTCTTCATTTTGCTTATATTTCTCTTACTCTGTGAGTTTAGGAGAAACAGTTATCTCCTCTAGTCTTGGAGGGCTATTTATATGCGGAAGCATCCCTGCATAGCTTGTGTGGGTTTAATATTTTTTTGGCATGAGGGCTGTTTTTGGTTTGGATGCTTGCCATCTCTTTCCTCAGTGTGCGCTGGCCATTATCCCCTTGATGGGACCATGCAGGTGCATGGCCCGCGCACGCTTCCAGGAGGGGAGGGGCAGCGGTTGGTGCCCAGGCGTGGGACACTTGGTGGCGGCAGCGGTCTGCACCTGCCTCTGCAGTCCAAGATGGCAGTGGCGGCTTGTATCCGCCCCCCGAGTGCACATAGGCTGTACCCTGCTGCCTGAGAGTGCACATGTGGAGAAAGAAGCTCCAATGGTATTACTGCCCCTCTCCTTGCATGCCCCCCAACAATGGCACCTTACCTCTCTGGCGGGCCCAGGCTTATTCCTGTACTCTCTCGGTTGTGGTGCACCACACCCTAGCCCCCCTCAGGCTGTCTTCATGCAGCCAACCCCAGTCCTCTGCCTAGGTCTGACCTCCAAAGCCCAAGCCTCAGCACCCAGCCCCCACCTGCCACAGCGGACAAGCATCTCAGGCTGGGGAATGCTAGGCAGCACACTGACCGTCTGTGCAGGTCTCTCTCCGCTTTCCCCTCTGCAAACTGGTTGCTGCGCTCTCCTCCAAGGCTCTGAAGCTCCCCCTCTGTCCCAGCTGATCTCCCCACCAGTGAGGGGACTTTCCAGTGTGTGGAAACCTTTCACAGTTCCCTCCCGGGAGCGCAGGTCCTGTCACGATTCCTTTCTCTCTTTTTTTTTCTTTATTCTTTTGTCCTATACAGTTACATGGAGATTTTCTTGCCCTTTTGGAAATCTGCGGTGTTCTGCCAGCGTTCACTAGATATTCTGTGAGAACCGTTCCACACGTTAGATGTATTTTTGATGTATTTGTGGGAGAAGGTGAGCTCCCTGTCCTGCTCCTTCACCATCTTGATCTGATCCTGCAACATATCAGTGTCTTTAGATTTCTCTTCTGTGACTGGCATTATATATTCTGAGTTGGTTTGATTTATAAGAATGAGTTGAGATTTCCTTACTAGGCCTGGAATAGACAAAATGTAAAGTGAATTGATCTTTTTGTTTATTGATTCTAGGAGCTGCATGCTGCTTCCCTTGAACAGAATCTTCTAGATCAAATTCGAATAGTTTTTCCAAACGCCATTTTTCCTGTTTGGGTTGATCAGCAAGCTTACATATTTATCCGGATTGGTAGGTGCCATTGTAATATTTTCCATCATACTCTTCACAGTAACACTGAATCCACAGCAGAGGTAAATGCACACTAATGACCTTTATTTTCTACACAGTTGCACTAATACCAGCTGCTCCTTATGGAAGGCTGGAAACTGATAGCAAACTCCTTATTCAGCCAAAGACCCATGAAGCCAAAGAGAATACATTTTCAAAAGCAGATAATGCACATGGAAAATTTCATAATTATGGAGAAGACCAAAAAGGATTGACAAGAGAACTTCAAACCAAGCAACTTCAATCAAATACTGTAGGAGTCACTGGGTCGAAAGAAACAGATTCAGAGGATACAATTGACTCATCATTAATACCAAGCTTATGGACTGTGATAGGAAGCATTTTTTCTTTTGGGTCTGAGAAGAAACAAGACACATCCTGGGGGTTAACTGAAATCAATGCATTCAAAAATATGCAGTCAAAAGTTGTTCCTCTGGATAATATTTTCAGAGTATGTAAATCTCAGCCTCCCAGCATATGTAATGCATCAGCAACTTCTCTGTTTCACAAACATTATACCATTCATGTATTTCCATGGGACCAGGAATATTTTGATGTGGAGCCCAGCTTTACTGTGACCTATGGAAAGCTAGTTAAACTACTTTCTCCAAAGCAACAGCAAAGTAAAATGAAGCAAAATGTCCTGTCACCTGAAAAAGAGAAGCAGATGTCAGAACCACTAGATCAAAAACAGAGTAGCCCAGACCATAGTCAAGAAGGTGGCAATGCCTGTGTGCTAAAGGTAGTCTGGAATGGACTTGAGGAATTGGAGAATGCCATTAAATACACCAAAAACTTAGAAGCTCTTCATCTTGGGAAAGTTTGGGTTAGTATAAATCTTTTTTTTTTAATTGAAATATAGTTGCTTTACAGTGTTGTGTTAATTTCTGGTGTACATCACATGGGTTAGTATAAATCTTATAATTGGGGAGGAAGTAATTTTATGTTGCTTGAACTTCCCCAAATTATGAACTAAAATAATATTTTATATACAAATTGAAAACCAGTATAATAAATAGTATCTAAAGTTCCTGCGGGGACACATTTCTGATTGCAGGGTAAAGTCCTTGTTTGGGTAGGGTTTGTGTATTTCCTGGCTAAGTAAACTTGGACCGGCATAAGCTAAGATTGGTGCAGGCCCAGAGAGGTCAAAATTATTTGCCTGGGGTTATTAGCTAATAAGTAGAACTAGGATTCAAACCCAAGCAGGCTGACTCTTGAGTTCATGCTTTGATTGGAGTGCCCTACAAAGCCTCACATCTTTAATGCCTGCAGAAGATGTGTTTCCCAGTTCTTGAAAGCAAAGGAAGGACTTGTTATGTATTGGGGGAAATGCCTAGTGTAGGGAGAGACCCACTACATGAGATGACCTGGATTCAAATGTACCCAGAAGGTCCTTACCCTGCTGGTATTGGCTCTTTAACTTGTGTGTGATGGAGAGCAAAGTAGAGCAGCTAGCGTTTCACCTTCTCATCCTGGCCTCAAATATTTTTTTTTAAGGTTTTTTTTTTTGATGCAGACCATTTTTAAAAGTCTTTATTGAATTTGTTACAATATTGCTTCTGCTTTATGTTTTGGTTTTTTGGCCACAAGGCATGTGGGATCCTAGCTCCCCAACCAGGGATTGAACCCACACCCCCTGCATTGGAAGGTGAAGTTTTTTTGTTTTTTGTTTTTTGTTTTTTTGCGGTATGCGGGCCTCTCACTGCTGTGGCCTCTCCCGTTGCGGAGCACAGGCTCCGGACGCGCAGGCTCAACGGCCATGGCTCACGGGCCCAGCCGCTCCGCGGCACGTGGGATCCCCCCGGACCGGGTCACAAACCCGTGTCCCCTGCATCGGCAGGCGGACTCTCAACCACTGCACCATCAGGGAAGCCCAGAAGGTGAAGTTTTAACCACTGGACTGCCAGGGAAGTCCCTGGCCTCAAATATTAACACGAATTTTATATGAAATGAGTCACCAGCCCCCTTTATTTGAACCTAATTTTGAACGATTGTGAAATGAAACTTCAGGGTGAGAAGGGAGGAAATTGTTAGGACAGGGAAGAACAATGGGAAGGAAAGGGGGTCTCCTTTGTAGGTTTCTTTTACTCTCACAGTTTTACCTATGACCTTTATGTAGGCGACTTACAAAATTTTAATCCCTCAGCCTACATCATTTTCTAAAGCTCGAACGATGCCTCATATTTTCTGTTAGCTCTAATCTCTTACTTAAGAAGATCCCACTGCATCTTCAAAATCAAATTGTCTAACACTGAACTTACTATGACTTATCTCTTTCTATTAATGGTTCTGCCATTAGGTAGGAAATACCATTATTTCCTTGATATTACATGGTGAGGACGGGGTGAAAAAGGGATAACGGTCAAGTCCTGGAGAGCAGGTAAGATGGCAGTGAGGAGCCTGCACTTCCCATTCTGCTTTAAAGGTCGGGAGAATGACCAGTGAGGAGTGGCAGTAGCTGCCATCAGATACTCAAACAGGCTTGACTGGATAGATCAAAACTGATCACCTTCTGAAGAGGATGTTAAAAGAAACAAATGTAGGGGAAAAATTGAAATGTGTTATAACAGTACCTGAACGCCCATCTGGTTATATTATAAATCATGATAGCGTCTATCATTCACCTGAATTGATAGAAGTTAACATCAGTATTTATGCTATGGAGTATTTCTTAATCAAGCTTTTAACATATTTATATTTTTTATTTATTTTTATATATTTCAGATCCCAGATGACCTGAGAAAGAGGCTAAATATAGAAATGCATGCAGTAGTCAGAATAACTCCAGTGGAAATTACCCCTAAAATTCCAAGATTTCTAAAATTACAACCTAGAGAAAACTTAGTGAGTTCAGATTTATATGTTACATCACAGTTTTACATGTGTTGTAAAATTTCTAGTTGCTTTAGTTAAGTAATAAGAATGTACTCCTTTATGCTAGAAGGGCAAGGAAGTCTTTTTTTCTTTTTATTTTATTGTGGTAAAATATATATAAGATAAAATGCTATTGTAACCATTTTTAAGTGTGCAGTTCAGTGGCATTAAGTACATTTATAATGCTGTGAAATCATCACCACTATCTATTTCCAAAACTTTTCCATCACCCCAAGCAGAAACTCTGTGCCCGTTAAGCCATCACTCCCCATCCTTCCCTCCCCCAGTTCCTGGTAACCTCTCATCTGTATTCAGTCTCTGTGAATTTACTTATTCTAGATCTTATATGCAAGTGGAATCATACAATATTTGCCCTTTGTGTCTTGCTTATTTCATTTAACATGTTTTCAGGGTTCATCCACACTATAGCATATATCAGAACTTCATTCCTATTTATGGCTAAATAATATTCCATTGTATGTATATACCACATTTTGTTTATCCATTCATCTGTTGATGGACATGGGTTATTTCTGCCTTTTTAACTGTTGTGAATAGTGCTGCTGTGGATGTTTATGTACAAGTATTTGTTTGAGTCCCTGCTTTCAGTTCTTTTGGGTACATACCTAGGAGTTGAATTGCTGGGTCATATGGCAATTCTGTGTTTAACTTTTTGAGAAACCAAGAAGTCTTTAATAAGCAATACACATATCAATTGTGCCAATGCAAATATGGATAACTTGGCTTTTAAAAGTTTGGTATTTTTGCTACATCTGGGTAAGCTTTAAAAAAATTCTCATATGTTTCAGTATTAACATTGCAGCATAAAAGAGAGCTAGATTGTTTTACTTTTCAACACTGTTAATTTAGTAGAAACTGATATGGTCAGGAAATGAGGTATGGAACTTAACTTTAAAATCTTTTTAATAGGGTATCATCATCTGTACCAGTTTAGATTACCAGTTCTCAGAGAATTATAATACAGGAAAATTATTATATGTTTAAAAAATTCCAGACATAATTTAATCCTTCTCTGATAATTCGAGTGATACTTCTGGATCCTCTGGATATCGATGGTCATTATGTCAGGGTCATTATATAACCATTTTAACAGATCTTTCTACTTGATGAAACCCCAGGTAAAATAGCTTATATTTTGTGACTAGAGAAGAAGAAAACAAATAGAATAATAGTATGCAACTGAGCATTTAACACATTGGCTGAACAGTATACAGTGATTTGTAGTTTTCTTTGAACTTTTTGGTTATTGATCTTAGGGTTTTTTTTAATTTTTATTTTATATTACAGTTGATTTACAATGTTTCATTAGTTTCAGATGTATAGCAAAGCGATTCAGTTATACATATACATATATCCATTCTTTTTCAGATTCTTTTCCCAGATAGGTTATAACAGAATATTGAGTGAGTTCCCTATGCTATACAATAGGTCCTTGTGGATTATCTATTTTATATATAGTAGTGTGTATATGTTAATGCCAAACTCCTAATTTATCCCTCCCCCCCACCTTTCCCCTTGGTAACCATAAGTTTGTTTTCGAAGTGTGTGAGTCTGTTTCTGTTTTGTAAATAAGTTCATTTGTATCATTTTATTAGATTCCATATATAAGTGATATCATACGATATTTGTCTTTCTCTGTCTGACTTACTTCACTTAGTACGATAATCTCTAGGTCTATCCATGTTGCTGCAATGGCATTATTTCATTCTTTTTTATGGCTTTTTAAATATATTCCATTGTATATATATATCACATCTTTATCCATTGCTCTGTCGAAGGACATTTAGGTTGCTTCCGTGTCTTGGCTATTGTAAGTAGTGCTACAGTGAACATTGGGGTGCATGTATCTTTTCAAATTAGGGTTTTCTCTGGATATATGCCCAGGAGTGGGTGGGATTGCTGGATCATATGGTAGTTCTATTTTTTGGAGGTTTTAAGGAGCCTTCATATGTTCTCCACAATGGTTGTACCAATTTACATTCACACCAACAGTGTAGGAGGGTTCCCTTTTCTCAACACTGTCTCCAGCATTCATTGTTTGTAGACTTTTTGATGATGGCTCTTCTGACCAATGTGAGGTGATACCTCATTGTAATTTTGATTTGCATGTCTCTAATAGTGATGTTGACCACCTTTTCAAGTACTTTTTGGCCACCTGTATGTCTTCTTCGGAGAAAGGTCTATTTAGATCTTTTCTACTCATTTTTTGATTGGGTTGGTGGGTTTTTTTGTTTTTTTGTTTTTTGTTTGATATTGAGCTGCATGGACGGTTTGTGTGTTTTGGACATTAATCCCTTGTGGGTTGCATCACTTGCAAATATTTTCTCTCATTCTGTGCGTTGTCTTTTTGTTTTGTTTATGGTTTCCTTTGCTGTGCAAAAGCTTTTAAGTTTAATTAGGTCCCATTTTTGTTTTTATTTTCATTACTCTAGGAAGTAGATTCAAAAAGATATTGCTGCGATTTATGTCAGAGAGTGTTCTCCCTTTGTTTTCCTCTAAGAATTTTATAGTGTCCAATCTTACATTTAGCTTTTTAATCCATTTTGACTTTTTTTATTTTTTTGCGGTACGCGGGCCTCTCACTGTTGTGGCCTCTCCCACTGCGGAGCACAGGCTCTGGACACGCAGGCTCTGCAGCCATGGCTTACGGGCCCAGCCGCTCCGCGGCATGTGGGACCTTCCCAGACTGGGGCATGAACCCATGTCCCCTGCATCGGCAGGCGGACTCTTAACCACTGCACCACCAGGGAAGCCCCATTTTGACGTTATTTTTATGTATGGTGTTAGAGAATGTCTAGTTTAATTCTTTTATATGTAGCTGTTTAGTTTTCCCAGCACCACTTATGGAGACTGTTTTTTCTCCATTGTATATTCTTGTCTCCTTTGTCATAGGTTAATTGACCATAGGTGCATGGGTTTATTTTTGGACATTCTATCCTGTTCCATTGATCTATATTTCTGGTTTTGTGCTAGTAACATACTGTTTTGATTATTGTAGCTTTGTGTTATAGTCGGAAGTCAGGGCGCCTGATTCCTTCAGCTCCGTTTTTCTTTCTCAGGATTGCTTTGTCTATTTGGGGTCTTCTGTGTTTCCATAAAAATTTAAATATTTTTTGTTCTACTTCTGTGAAAAATGCCGTTGGTAATTTAATAGGGATTGCATTGAATCTGTATATTCCTTGGGTAGTATAGTCATTTTGACAATATTGACTCTTCCAGTCCAAGAACATGGTATATCTTTCCATCTGGTTGTGTCATCTTTGATTTCCTTCATCAGTGTCTTATAGTTTTCAGAACAGAGGTCTTTTGTCTCCTTAGGTATGTGTATTCCTATGGTAAATGGGATTGTTTCCTTAATTTCTCCTTCTGATCTTTTGTTTTTAGTGTATATAAATAAGAGATTTCTGTGTATTAATTTTGTATCCTACAACTTTACCGAATTCATTGGTGAGCTCTAGTAGTTTTCTGGTAGCCTCTTTAGGATTTTCTATGTATAGTATCATGTCTTCTGCAACAGTTTTACTTCTTTTCCAATTTGGATTCCTTTTCTTTTTCTTTTCTGATTGCCATGGCTAGGACTTTCAGAACTATGTTGGAAAAAAAAAATGGCTAGACTGGGCATCCGTGTCTTGTTCCTGATCGTAGAAGAAATGCTTTTGGCTTTTCACCATTGATGATGATGTTAGCTGTGGGTTTGTCATATATAACCTTTATTATTTTGAGGTAGGTTCCCTCTGTGCCCACTTTCTGGAGAGTTTTTATCATACATGGGTGTTGAATTTTGTCAAAAGCTTTTTTGCATCCCTTGAGATGATCATATGTTTTTTATTTTTCAATTTGTTAATGTGGTCTGTCACACTAATTGATTTGTGGATATTGAAAAATCCTTACATCCCTGAGATAAATCCCACTTGATCATGGTGTATGAGCCTTTTAATGTATTGTTGAATTCAGTTTGCTAGTGTTTTGTAGAGGACTATTGCATCTGTGTTCATCAGTGATATTAACCTGAAATTTTATTTTTTTGTGATATCTTTGGTTTTGGTATGAGGGTGATGGTGGCCTCATAGAATGAGTTTGGGAATGTTCCTTCCTCTGCAACCTTTTGGAATAGTTTCAGAAGGATAAGTGTTAACTCTTTTCTAAATGTTTGATAGAATTTGCCTGTGAAGCCATCTGGTCCTCAACTTTTGTTTGTTGGAAGTTTTAAAATCACAGTTTAAATTTCAGTGCTTGTGGTTGGTCTGTTCATATTTTCTGTTTCTTCCTGGTTCAGTCTTAGAAGATTGTACCTGTCTAAGAATTTGTCCATTTCTTCTAGGTTGTCCATTTTATTGGTGTATAGTTGCTTGTAGTAGTCTCTTACGATCCTTTGTATTGCTGTGGTGTCCACTGTAACTTTTTTTTATTTCTAATTTTATTGATTTGAGCCCTCCTTTTTTTTCTTGATGAGTCTGACTAAAGACTTATCATTTTTGTTTATCTTTTCAAAGAACCAGTTTTAGTTTCATTGATCTTTTCTGTTGTTTTCTTTGTCTCTATTTCACTTACTTCTGCTCTGCTCTTTATGGTTTTTTTCCTTCTACTGACTTTGGGTTTTGTTTGTTGTTCTTTCTCTAGCTGCTTTAGGTGTCACGTTAGGTAGTTTATTTGAGATTTTTCTTGTTTCCAAGGTAGGATTGTATGGCCATAAACTTCCCTCTTAGAACTGCTTTTGCTGCGTCCCATAGGTTTTGGATTGTCATGCTTTTTTTTTCATTTGTCTCTAGGTATTTTTTGATTTCCTCTTCGATTTTTTTTTCAGTGATCCATTGGTTGTTTAGTAGCATATTGTTTAGCCTCCATGTGTTTGTGTTTTTTACAGTTATTTTCTTGTAGTGAACTTCTAATCTCATAGCATTGTGGTGGAAAAGATGCTTGATATGATTTCAATTTTCTTAAATTTAATGAGCCTTGCTTTGTGTCCCAGCATGTGCTCAGTCCTGGAGAATGTTCCATGTGCACTTGAAAAGATTGTGTATTCTGCTGCTTTTGGATGGAAGGTCTATAAATATCAATTAAGTCCATCTGGTCTAATGTGGCATTTAAGGCCTGTGTTTCCTTATTGATTTTGTGTCTGGATGATCTGTCCATTGATGAAAGTGGGTTGTTAAAGTTCCTCACTATTATTGTGGTACTGTCGATTTCTCCTTTTATGGCTATTATTATTTGCCGTATGTATTGAGGTGCTTCTGTGTTGGGTGCATATATAATTACAATTGTTATATCTTCTTCTTGGATTGATCCCTTGATCATTAATGTAGTGTCCTTCTTTGTCTCTTGTAACATTCTTTATTTTAACGTCTATTTTGTCTGATATGAGTATTACTACTCCAGCTTTCTTTTGATTTCCATTTGCATGGAATGCCTTTTTCCATCCCCTCACTTTCAGTCTGTATGTGTCCCTAGATCTGAAGTGGGTCTCTTGTAGACAGCATATATACAGGTCTTGTATTTGTATCCATTCAGCCAGTCTGTGTCTTTTGGTTGGAGCATTTAATCCATTTATCAATACATTTAAGGTAATTGTCAATATGTATGTCCTTATTGCTATTTTGTTAATTGTTTTGGATTTGTTTTTGTAGGTCTTTTTTCTTCCTTTCCTCTTTTGTTCTCATGTGATTTGATAGCTATCTTTAGTGTTGTGTTTGGATTGCTTTTTCTTTTTTTGTGCATATCTATTGTAGATTTTTGGTTTGTAGTTCCCATGAGGGTTTTTTTTTGTTGTTGTTGTTGTTGTTTGCGGTACGCGGGCCTCTCACTGTTGTGGCCTCTCCCGTTGCGGAGCACAGGCTCCGGATGTGCAGGCTCAGCGGCCATGGCTCATGGGCCTAACCGCTCGGCGGCATGTGGGATCTTCCCAGACTGGGACACGAACCCGTGTCCCCTGCATCGTCAGGCGGACTCTCATCCACTGCGCCACCAGGGAAGCCCTCCCATGAGGTTTTGATATAGCAGTGTATATATATACGAGATTGTTTTCAGTTGCTGGTCTCTTAACTTCAAATGTATTTTCAATATGCTGCATTTGTGCTCTCCTCTTCTCATGATTGCTGGTTTTGGTATCCTGTTTGTATGTGGATGATTTCCTACCTTTGCTCTATGTTTGCCTTTACCTTTGAGCTATCCTATTTATAATTTTCTTGTTTCTAGTTGTGGCCTTTTCTTTTCCATCTAGAGAAGTTCCTTGAGCATTTGTTGTAAAGCTGATTTGGTGTTGCTGAATTCTCTAAGCTTTTGCTTGTCTGTAAAGCTTTTGATTTCTCCATAGAATCTGAACAAGAGCCTTGCTAGGTAGAATGTTCTTGGTTGTATGTTTTTCCCTTTCATCATTTTAAATATATTGTGCCACTGCCTTCTGGCCTACAGAGTTTCTGCTGAAAAATCAGCTAATAACCTTATGAGGATGCCCTTGTATGTTATTTGTTGCTTTCCCCTTGTTGCTTTTAATATTTTCTCTTTGTATTTAAATTTTGTCAATTTGATTAACATGTGTCTCGGTGTGTTCCTGCTTGGGTTTATTCTGCCTGGGACTCTCTGTGCTTTGTGGACTTGAGTGAGTGTTTCCTTTCCCATTAGTTAAGGAAGTTTTCAGCTATTCTTTCTTCAAATATTTTCTCAGGCCCTTTCTCTCTTCTCCTTCTGGGACCCCTATAATGTGAATGTTGGTGCTTTTAATGTTGTCCCAGAGGTCCCTTAGACTGTCCTCATTTCTCTTCATTCTTTTTTCTTTATTCTGCTCCGTGGCAGTGATTTCCTCCCATCTGTCTTCCAGCTCACTTGTTCATTCTTCTGCCTCATTTATTCTGCTATTGATTCTTTCTAGTGTATTTTTCATTTCAGTTATTGTATTGTACATCTATGTGTTTTTTTCAAGCTTCTAGCTCTTTGTTAATCATTTCTTGTACCCTCTCAGTCTGTGCCTCGATTCTTTTTTTGAGTTTTTGGATCATCTTTACTATCATTACTCTGAATTCTTTTTCAGGTATATTGCCTATCTCCACTTCACTTAGTTGTTCTTCTGGGGTTTTATCTTTTTGCTTTGTCTGGAACAGGTTTCTCTGCTGTGTCATATTTTCTAATGTTCTGTGTTTGTGGTCTCTGTTCCTCAGGCTACAGGATTGTAGTTCTTCTTGTTTCTGGTGTCTGCCCCCTGCTGGGTGAGGTTGGTCCAGGGGCTTCTGCAGGCTTCCTGGTGGGAGGGACTAGTGCCTGCCCCCTGGTGGGTGGAGCTGGATTTTGTGCCTCTAGTGGGCAGGGCTGTGTCAAGAGGTGTGTTTAGAGATGGCTGTGGGCTCAGGAAGACTTTAGGCAGCCTCTCTGCTCATGGGTGGGGCTGTGTTCCCCCCCTGTTGGTTGTTTGGCCTGAGGCGTCCCAGCAGTGGAGCCTGCAGGCTGTTGGGTGAGGCCAGGTCTCAGTGCCAAAAGGTGACCTCTGGGAGAGCTCATGCCATGAATATTCCCTGGGGCCTCTGCCACCAGTGTCCTTGCCCCCACAGTGAGCCACAGCCAACTCCCCACCTCCCCAGGAAACTCTCTAAGACCCACAGGTGGGTCTGACGGCCCAGGTTCCCATGGTGTCACTGTTTTGCTCTGGGTCCCAGTGCATGTGAAACCTTGTGTGCACCCTCCAAGAGTAGAGTCTCTGTTTCCCCCAGTCCTGTGGAGCTCCTGCACTTAAGCCCCACTGGCCTTCAAAGCCAAGTACTCTGGTGGCTCCTCCTCTCAATGCCAGACACCCAGGCTGGGCAGCCTGACATGGGGCTCCGAACTCTCACTCCTGTGGGAGAACCTCTGCAATATAATTATTTTCCAGTTTGTGGCTCACCTACCCGGCAGGTATGGGACTTGAGTATATTGCAAA
Source organism: Delphinapterus leucas (assembly GCF_059928025.1). Taxonomy (NCBI): domain Eukaryota; kingdom Metazoa; phylum Chordata; class Mammalia; order Artiodactyla; family Monodontidae; genus Delphinapterus; species Delphinapterus leucas. The sequence continues at coordinate 55,920,387 of NC_143137.1, read as the reverse complement.
AGCACTCCTCCTACCATCTCGTTGTGGCTTCTTCTTTATCTTTGGGTATAGAATATCTTTTTTGGTAGGTTCTAGTCTTTTTTGTAGATGGTTATATAACAGTTGTGATTTGGGTGTTTCCTTGAGAGGAAGGTGAGCTCAAGTTCTTCTACTCCACCATCTTGTCTCTGTCTAGTTGCTCAGTATCTTTTTTAAAAACATGTGAAGGAAATTTAACATTGTCTTGATAACTGCAGGATTTTCAAAGTCAGATATTTTGCTTTCTATATATATTACCTTGATATTCTTAAGAAATCTTTAAACATGTAGACCATATTATAAAAGTCTTTGGAACAGGGAACTTCCATGGCTCTTGACTTTTTTTAAGTTTACAGGAGCTCTGCTTTTACCTCGGTTATTGATCTTGGTATTTTTTTTTTTCAAAATTTAGGTCTTATGTACAAAAATAATTAGCCACTGCTCATTGTTTTTTTGTTTTTTTCTGGTGTCAGGAATGGAATATTACTACCGAATTTCTTTCCTGTCCTGAGTTGCATACTTCAGTGGAAGCTTTATGACCTTGGAAGGTCTCTCTGGGCTGATCATATCACTTAGGACTTAAGGATGTTTGATTCTAGAGGAACTATGAGTTGCTTTCTGATCCTAAAAGTCTTGATTTTAAATAGTTTTCATTTTCATTTTATGACTTCCTTTAGGTCTTTAATCCCATTGCACAATAATATTCAAAGAAGTAACTGACTATTTCTGTGATTTTTAAGAATGGGAAAATGATGCCTTTTCTTAGCTTAGCTTGCTTTTGGTGGTAAGCATATTCTCAACTGAGCTTAATCAGTGGATCTAAGCTTGACTCTGAATAAAGAGAGAGAACAGAAATGGACCAGTTGAGAAATGGTAGAATAGAGGTTTATTTTCCTAGGCAGATATTATCTTTCATATATGAATTTTTGTTATTCCCTTTTTAATTTCAAATAGATTTTTAAAACTTAATGTAAAAGCATCAAAAATTAGCAGTGTTTTTCTCAGAATTTCTTAATACCTTTTGAACAATTTATTAACACTCTACTTGTTGAGTACATCGGCCATATTAACAGAAAAAAAAAGTGACACTAACATATAAAAAGTTTATTTTTCTCATGCGCAAAGAAGTTTGGAGGAGCTCAACAGGGTTAAACCATGTAACCAATGATCTAGGCTCCTTGGGTCTTTTTCTTCTGCCATCTTTAGCCTTTGCCTCTCCTCCTCTTAGATGCAAGACATTTGCAGTAGTAATAGGTATCACGTCTGCATTCTTGGCAGCAGAAGGAAAGGCACAAAGCAGAATTCTTCTCCTTGCAAGGTTTCTCTACCTTTTAATTAGGAAGAGAAGGCTTTCCCATGGATTGCTGATTGTAAAGCATTGGCCAGAGTGCAGCCAGATGCATGCACACACAGTTCCAAGCTGGGAGTAGAGGAGTTTGCTCTCCCACTGTAGAGTTTGCTCTACAGTAGAGGGAGGCAAGGGAGAATGGGGCTGGAATGGTTATCAAGTGAGCTAGATTATGGTGTGTGTATCACTGGGCATAGAGAAAAGGAGCATTTAAAACTTTGCCACTTGTGTAAATGTTTCTTCAGGCTGTGCTGTACTCATACTGTAATGTCAGATCCCAAATCTGTGCCTATGAACATCATTTTATTGGCAAGATAAGGTGTTAAAATAAGAATGTTAAGGTTAAGTTCATGTATTAGAATATCATTACTGTTCTTTCCTTTCCTCTGGCAGCTTAAAGACATAAGTGAAGAAGACATAAAAACTGTGTTCTATTCATGGCTACAGCAGTCTACTACTACCACACTTCCTCTGATAGTATCAGAGGAAGAATATATTAAGTTGGAAATGAAAGATGGTGAGTATATTTTATTTGTTATTTCAATATTTTTTCTATTAAAGAAGTCAGAAAAATTTTCATTGTTTTTCCAACTTGTGATATGTATGAACAGGAAACCTAATAATGATAATTAAACAGTAGATTTTATGTATCAAAGAATGCCTCTGTTTAAAATTAAATAAATTTAAATTTTAAATTATTTCATCTCAGCTTTAGTACTAACTACATTTATTACCTTCCTTTTAATAGGGTTGAAGGAGTTTTCTCTGAATATAGTTCATTCTTGGGAAAAGGAAAAAGAAGAAACTCTTTTTCTGTTGAGTACCAATCTGCTACAGAAGATGACAGTACAAGTAATGACATACTATTGAATATTTAATGAAATAATATTTTCACATGTGATTGATTCTAAAGTATGAATTTACCTGTTACATTGCATCCTAAAGTGTATTAGAAACTTGAATGGTAAGAGTAAGGAATAACTTGACTTAAAATATTTTATTCTATAATCTCTTTAACTTATCTAAACAAATTGTTGATTTATCCTAAATTTGAAATTGATGCCTCCACACAATTAAGTTTTAAGAATAGAATTGATCGTGTTAACTGGCAAGTGCATCATGATTTTAAAATCTTTTAGTACTGAAATAAATGAAAACTTAGCTTAGAGGTTTAATTTTTTTAATTCATATTTTTATTTGCAGTTTTGCTGCACAACCCATGTTGTTTTGTCAGTTCTTTATTTCTCAACTCTTCACAAATATTATCAGATAACTTCTCTTCCAGAAATATTTTTAAAGTGCTCCTTTTAGAATATTATGTTTTGGTTAGGATATTCACTCTTGTCCTTAATAGAATTAAAGATTCTCTAGTCATTTAGAATTTCGGTGGTTTGAAATTAGACATTATTTGTCTACTTTTGAAATATAATTTAAGGAATACCATTCAGAGAAGATACAAATGTAAGATTGTGAAAAGAAATAAATGTGACAGAAATCAAAATTGCAAATAAAGGTATATCTGTAAACTGTATTAAGAAGATGACATTCTTTACTGCTTGTTAACTGTAAATATTTATATTCCTTGGATGAGTAAATTATTATTGTTAGGGCTATTTTAAGTTATAATCTTGCGTGTACAATATATCTTTTCTCTCTGGTGTAACAGAATCAGCAATTCAGTTTCCTGGGACCCAAGAAAAACAGGCAAAAGGTATAACTTTGAAATGTAAAATTGATTTTTCCTTGCTACTATAGGTCCTTCTGGATCCTATGGTAAAAGAAGAAAACAGTGAGGAGATTGACTTTATTCTTCCTTTTTTAAAGCTGAACTGCTTGGGGTAAGAAGTTATGGCCAAACTACCATGTTTAGACACGTTTGACATTATCTTTTCCAGGGCTTTTATGTGTAAATGTTAAATTAGATGTTAATATCATTGACTAGTCTTACTAATGCAGTAGTAAATATTTTTTTCAAGGATTGTTTCTGTTTTCACACCTGGCTTAGTAATTTGCCTTCTCTTCTTAGATAACTAAAAGTCTGAAACTTATTAGAAATTTTACTTTGAGAGTTGATTTGTGAAAAGGGAGCCAACTAGATATGACCTGGATCATACATGCTTGAATAAAACAATAATCCTTTAAAATTAATAAATTAATTTTAAAAGTTAAATCCAAAAACATTAGTTGAATGTTTAAAAATATTTCAAATTAAGTTATTCCTTCACTATCTTATTGATGTACTGATTGGGGTTATTAGTGTTTTCCTCAACTTTAAGACAAACAAACCTGAAAAGAACCTCCTCAATTTCTTTAGCTCTTAATACAATATAATCTCACATAAACATTACTTCTTAGAATTCTTCACAGAGGCCTTTAGTAGATATAGTAGTAGTGATTTGATTTCCTGCAATAGTATAGTCTATAAATATTTTAGTAAAAGGATTAAACTATAAAGTAACAATGCTTAAATGTGGCATAATATTCAAGTATAAAGTAAAATCTCTTCAGTTCAGACTAATTTTAGGAATTTATGATATTTATTTTCAGAAATAAACTGGCAGTCAGAGTCAGGAAGTAGGTCAAAGTTCATATTTATATAATCTACAGATTGAAACTGGATTTCAAAAATGATGTTTAAGAGGAAATAAGTCTTCAATTATGCTAACACTTTAAAAACACCCATTTATGATAATTTTTGATGACAAACCAGAAATCATTTTCAGGGAGATATTTGTATGCATTAAGACAAATTCCTTAAGGAGTCCTATTAGGACAAAACTTTTAGTTACTGCACATGTTTGAAAGTAATAAAAATAGTTTTAAAATCTGTGACTCAGATTTGGCATTAATTCATTTTACTTTCAAGTAAGGGATCATTTTTAAGATTTTACTTTTTTTTTTTTTTTTTTTGGCGGTACGTGGGCCTCTCACTGATGTGGCCTCTCCCGTTGTGGAGCACAGGCTCCGGATGCACAGGCCTAGCAGCCATGGCTCACGGGCCTATCCTGTCCGCGGCATGTGGGATCTTCCCGGACCGGGGCACAAACCCGTGTCCCCTGCATCGGCAGGTGGACTCTCAACCACTGCACCACCAGGGAAGCTCAAGATTTTACTCTTTTTATTAACTCATTAAGTAGCCTGGGAAGAAAAGTTTCAGAATTTTTTATAGCTAGATTTTACCCTGTTTCAGTGTTTTATCATGCAATTTACATGTTTGCAGAGGAGTGAACTCCTTAGGCGTCTCCTCCGTGGAGCACATCACTCATAGCCTCCTAGGACGCCCTTTGTCTCGGCAGCTGATGGCCCTTGTGGCAGGACTTAGAAACGGAGCCCTTTTACTCACGGGAGGAAAGGTATGTGGTTAAAATGTGCTCATTTTCACTAATTAGCAGTTTTTAATTCTTCTCTTTGGGTTTTGATCATCTATTATATACGGTTGTTGATACCAGATATGGAAAGCATTCATTCATTCACTAATATTTTTGAGTGCCTGCTGTTAGATATTGGGAATGTGGTGATGAATAAGGTGATGGTCTCCCTGCACTTTTTCTATATCAATTGATATGATTGTATGAATTTTCTTTTTTAGGATGTTGGTAGGGTGTTAATAAGGTTGACTGATTTTCAAATGTTCAACCAGCCTTGCAAAACTGTAATAAATCCCACTTGGTCGTGGTCTATTATTCTTTCCATAATATCTTATGGAAAAACCCAAACGAACTTTTTGGCCAACCCACACATTGCTGGGTTCTGTTTGCTAATATTCTGTTGAGGATTTTTGCATGTAAGTTCATGAGCAATATAGTTTTCTATAGCTTTCTGTTTTTGTACTGCATTTGTCTGCATTTGCTCTCAGGGTAATACTGGCCTCGTAAAGTAAGTTGAAAAGTGTTCCCTCCTGTTCTGTTTTTTGGAAGAGATTGTATAAAATTGATGTTAATTCTTTAAAATGTTTTGTAACATCTCCACTGAAACCATCTGGGCCTAGAGATTTCTTTATAAATTCTTTATAAATTCAAAGTCCTTAGTTGTCTGTTTCATTTTGGCAGGCATTTGGTAGTTTGTAGTTTTTGAGGAACTGGTCAAGTTTTTGAGCATAAAGTTGTTTGTAGCATTCTCTTACTGTGCTGTTAATAGATGCAGAATCTCTTTTGATGTCCCATTTCCTGTTATTGGTGATTTGTATCTTCTTTTGTTTTAATCTTTGTCAGTCTTACGAGAGCTTCCCTGCCCTTTTAAGGGGCTTACAGTTTTATTCTCTACCAATGCAGTATTTTTTCCAGGGCTATGGTGTGGTCTTTGTGAGTCTTCGTGCTTTTTTTCAATTCAAAATTATAAGGCTTTTTCATTTCTATTCACTTTTAACTGTAGTATCATAACTTTTTTTTCCTCTTACTAGCCCAGTTGCTCTCTTTTGATTCTTACTTAAAATATAGCAACTACTCCAATAATCTAAATTTTCACTTTAGGAAGCTAGAAAAAGAAGAACAAATTAAATCCTATGTAAGCAGAAGAAAAGAAATAATAAGAATTAGAGCAGAAATCAATGAATTGAAAACAGGAAATCAGTAGAGAAAATCAGTGAAGCCTAAAGCTGGTTCTTTGAAACGGTCAGTAAAATTGATAAGCCTCTATCCAGGCTAAGAAAAAAAAAGAGGATACAAATTACTAATATAAGAAATGAAAAAGTGGATATGAATACAGATCCCATGGACATTGAAAGGATAATAAAGTAGTAATAGTAATAAACAACTCTGTGCCTAAAAATTCGATAACCTAGATGAATAGACCAATTCCTTGAAAGACACAAGGAGTCTGCCAGAACTCACAGAAGAAGACATGGACAATATAAAAAGGCCTATATCTATTAAAGTCGTTGAATCAGTAATTAATAACTTCCAAAACAGAAAGCACCAGGCCCAGATGGGTTCACTGGTGAATTCTACCAAACCCTCAAGGAAAAAATTATACCAATTCTCTACAGTCTCTTTCAGAGGATAGAAGCAGAGGAAATACTTCCTAACTCATTCTGTGAGGCCAGCATTACCTAATAACAAACCAGACAGAGGCATTACAAGAAAACTACAGACTAATATCTCTCATGAACATAGATGCAAAAATCATCAACAAGAGATGAGCAAATCAAATCAACCAATATATTAAAAGAATTATATACCACAATCAAGTAGGATTTATTCCAGGTATGCAAGGCTGGTAAAATATAGCAACTACTCTACATGTTTTCTAGATGACCTGTGTCAAATTTCAAAATATATCATCGTGGTAGAATATTTATTTTGAAAAACAATATCCTACTGATTCAGAAACCAGAGTTCCTCCTTCTCACATAGAGGTAGCGTGATTAATAGAAAGAGCAAGTAGAAGACCTGAATTTGAGTCCCACCTTTGTTATATACTTACTGGCTGTGACCTCAGGCAGTTTTCAGCTTCTTAACCTGCCTTTTAGGATTAACCTCACTTAAGAGAAATAATATATATGAAAGGTGCTATACAAATGTGAATTACTTTGAGTGAGAGAAAAGGCACTCTGATTCAGCAAAAAGTGACAGGTGGGGCCTATACACCAGCACCCCTAATTTCTTTATTCTTTGGGGTCCAGTGACTTTAATTATAAATGCAGTTCTGTAAACTATAATGATGGTAGTATTGTTGAATGCCTGCTAAATTTCAGACTTTGCACAATAAGCTTGGCTGTTTTTTCCAGTTCACAGTAATGAAAAGCAAAATATTACAGCTGGTACAGGGGTGTTAAAGCTAGACAAAGCAACAATGGTAAGAAATAGTAGATTGGACTTCCCTGGTGGCACAATGGTTAAGAATCCACCCGCCAATGCAGGGGACACGGGTTCAAGCCCTAGTCCAGGAAGATCCCACATGCCACAGAGCAACTAAGCCTGTGCACCACAACTACTGAGTCTGCGCTCTAGAGCCCGTGAGCCACAACTGCTAAGCCCGCATTGCACAACTACTGAAGCCTGCATGCCTAGAGCCCCTGCTTCGCAACAAGAGAAGCCACCACAGTGAGAAGCCTATGCACCACAATGAAGAGTAGCCCCTCCTTGCTGCAACTAGAGAAAGCCCACACGCAGCAACGAAGACCCAACGCAGCCAAAAATAAATTTATTAGGGGGAAAAAAAGGAAAGAAATAGTAGTAGATTGAAGGAGGAAACCTATATTAAAAGAATTATAGGGCTTCCCTAGTGGCGCAGTGGTTGAGAGTCCGCCTGCCGATGCAGGGGACACGGGTGCGTGCCCCAGTCTAGGAAGATCCCACATGCCACGGAGCGGCTGTGCCCGTGAGCCATGGCCGCTGTGCCTGCGCGTCCGGAGCCTCTGCTCTACAAAGGGAGAGGCCACAACAGTGAGAGGCCCGTATACCGCAAAAAGAATTACAAAAACCTAACAGTGGCAGACATAGAGAATGGACTTGAGGACGTGGGGAGGGAGAAGGGTAAGCTGGAACCAAGTGAGAGAGTGTCATGGACATATATACACTACCAAGTGTAAAATAAATAGCTAGTGGGAAGCAGCCGCATAGCACAGGGAGATCAGCTCGGTGTTTTGTGACCACCTAGAGGGGTGGGATAGGGAGGGTGTAAGGGAGGGAGATGCAAGAGGGAAGAGAGATGGGGATATATGTATACATATAGCTGATTCACTTTGTTAAAAAGCAGAAACTAACACAGCATTGTAAAGCAATTATACTCCAATAAAGATGCTATAAAAAATAAAATGAACACAGAATCCAAAAAAAAACCTAACAGTGTTCAGTCTTCTAAGGGGCACTTATAGCAATGTTTAGCAAAATTTAAATATGTATACCTTTTGATGTAGTAATTACACTTCTAGAAATTTATTCTGAAGGTATAATCTGACAAATAAGTAAACATATATGTATGGATATTTAGTTTAGCTTTACTTATAATAGTTAAAAAGTGGGAGTAGCATAAATATACAGCAGGAAGGGTTTTGATAAACACATTATGGTCCAGTACATCCTCACAGTGGTATTGTACTAGGGAGCTGATGCAGCTCTATATCTGTTGATAAAGAGGACAATGATTTATTATAAACCCTCAGGAATACTGTAATCCCATGTTCATAAATTTGCATAAAATGTGTGTGGAGTGTCTGGAAGGATGATACAGCAAAACAGTTGACAGTAATTCTGTGATGTGGGACGATTACAGATTTTTAAAATTTTTTTATTTATTTATTTTTTGTGTGGTACGCGGGCCTCTCACTGCTGTGGCCTCTCCCGCTGCGGAGCACAAGCTCCGGACGCGCAGGCTCAGCGGCACAGCCGCTCTGCGGCATGTGGGATCTTCCTTGACCGGGGCACGAACCCGTGTCCCCTGCATCGGCAGGAGGACTCTCAACCACTGCGCCACCAGGGAAGCCCCTATTACAGGTTTTTTTTTACCTTTCTCTACTAAGTATTTACAATTATTTCGTATTTTTTAAATGTTATTTTATAACCAGGGATGTGGATTTTCTTTTTTTCCCCGGCCGTATTGAGATGTAATTGTTATATAACATTGTGTAGTATATACTTGATTGATGAGGCTGAATCTTGGTGGTTATCACAGTGACAGAGGCTATTTCTGTGACTGAATATATTGAGAGTTCTAATTTAAGCAATTATTTTCTAGGGGAGTGGAAAATCAACTTTAGCGAAGGCAGTCTGTAAAGAAGCATTTAACTTATTGGATGCCCATGTGGAAATAGTTGACTGTAAAGCTTTACGAGGTATGAATATGGTAATACTCTACATAAATCTTTTTTCTGGTAGAAAGAAATGTTACTATTTAATGCTGGTAATCTAATAAATACAAATACCTAACCTTTAACTTTTCTGTTGGTCATTTAGTCATTAAAATTACTTAGAAATTTTAAATCTGGCTTTCGAATGTTTTTAGTGTTTCTAATAAAAATTTTAAAACTCTCCATATTTGATGGAGGCCTTTTTTTTTTTCCTAGCCAAAACTCTTTGTAGACTATATTCCTGAAAATTCCAACTTACACCACTCTGAGAAAGTTAGTATCTAGAATATACTCTAATGGGTATAGATTACCTCTGACTTGCTTTGGGAAACTCGTAGGGTGGCTACCTCAGGGGAGGGAAAGTGGGTGGCTAGGGACAGCAAAGAGGAGACTTACAGTTTATCACATACAGCTGACCCTTGAACAGTTTGAGTGTTGGGGTGCCAGCCTCTATGCAACGAAAGTTCTTTGTGTAACTTAGAGTCACAGCCCTCTGTATACGTGGTCCCTCTGTGTCCGCAGCCAGCCTTGGGTGGTACAGCACTGTGGTATTTACTGCTGGAAAAACCCACATATAAGTGGACTTGCACAGCTCAAACCCATGTTGCTCCTGGGTCAGCTGTACACTTGTACTTTTGAAAATCTTTGACATTTATATTATCTATTCAGTTTTTTAAAAATCAGAAATATTTTACTGAGTAGTTAATTTTTCCTCCCTTGGCTACCACTACCATATTAGTCCCAGCTAGTCATTATATTCTGCTTTTTAATATAGTATATGATAGGAAACTAAGAAATGGCCTTTGAAAACCCATTATTTCATATTCTATAAATGTGGTTTCAGAGACATTGTCCATCTCTTTAGAGTCTTGCTTGAAGCCTCATGTGAAAATTTTGTTTGAGAACTAAGTAACAGGAACTCTTTATATTGGTTTATGAATTGGTATGTTCTCTGTTCTTTGAAAATTAAGTTGTAATTCACCAGGATGATTGAAGCCAAATTAATGATTCAAATATAGCAATTCTAGGATCTCTAGGTGGCTACCTTTGTGTTTGATTTTATCTGACTTGTGATCCCCTGCTTTCATTTATATTTTCCCACATCCTGCTTTTATTTTACTGTTTTGTTGTAAGCCATCTGAAATTCTCCGTGGAATGAGGCAAGGATAAATAAATACATATGTATAGAAATTATAGTAGCATATTCCTTTTTTCAGTTTTATAAAATTCAGTACTTAGTCCTTTGAGGCTGTATTATTTAAACCATGTTAGTGATTAACAGATTTTAGTGATTGGTTTATATATATATAACAAAATATTGTATTGATTGAATTTTCATAGTCAAATCAATATTGAGCTTTTCTAATGCTTTCAATGGCAGCCTGACCTTTCCCAGCCCTCAAATAACAGTAAAACTATTTCATATCTTCTGTGTTAAGGAAAAAGGCTTGAAAACATACAGAAAGCCCTAGAGGCAGCTTTCTCAGAGGCGGTGTGGCGGCAGCCTTCTGTTGTCCTGTTGGATGACCTGGATCTCGTTGCTGGCCTGCCTGCTCTTCCAGAACACGAGCACAGTCCTGAGGCTGTGCAGAGCCGGAGGCTCGCACATGGTAACGTAACGCGTTCATTCACTGGCTGCAGGCCCTTGTCCTTTATCAGACAGCATTTCGTCTTCGTAGTAAATCTGCTCTCTTTAGAGAACAGAATATGTGCTATGTAATGTGTTGCTTTTGAGGCCTCTGGTAGCATTCTAAGGTTGCTCTGTATTAGCAAAATCAGTAGAGTCAGAGCAGTGTGAAAATTCTACGAATTCATCATTAGTCTTTGGGGCCTTTTCATTCTCCTCCACTTATTAGAAATTGCTGAATTGTACAGATTTACTCTTGTTTTGTTCATTTGACAAATATTTCTGTGCACAGTCTATATTCTCAGAGTCTTGGAGAGGAAATAAAAGTAAACAAGTACAATGTTAGTACGGAAGACTGATAGTCATAATGATAGCTACCGTTGACTGCCCTTTCGGGGCTAGGGGTTGCTTTGTACTCTACATGCAGGTATTCTCCTGGTTTTACAGGTGAGTAAACGGAAATTCAAATATTATGTAATTTGTCCGGGATGACACAACTAGGAGGTAGGTAGGATATGTTCTCCTAGAAGTATGTACAGGGTGTGATAGGAGCACATACACTAAATTGAGGGTGGTATGGGAAATTACCAGGGTCTTTTAGGGGGAGTTCATAACTGAGATGAGTTTTTTTTGTTTTTTTTTTAAATTTATTTTTGGCTGTGTTGGGTCTTTGTTGCTGTGCAAGGGCTTTCTCTAGTTATGGCGAGTGGGGGCTACTCCTTGTTGCAGTGCGCAGGCTTCTCATTGCAGTGGCTTCTCTCTTTGTGGAGCACAGGCTCTAGGCACATGGGCTTCAGTAGTTGCGGCACATGGGCTCAGTAGTTGTGGTTCGCGGGTGCTAGAGCACAGGTTCAGTAAGTTGTAGCGCATGGGGCTTAGTTGCCCTGCAGCATGTGGGATCTTCCTGGACCAGGGATTGAACCCATGTCCCCTGCATTGGTAGGTGGATTCTCAACCACTGCACCACCAGGAAAGCCCCCTGAGATGAGTTTTGATGGAGTAGTAGAAGTTAGTATGGAACAGTTTCAGGCTAATGAAGATGCAAAGGAAGTGTGGTCCACAGGCAAAGGTACAGAGGTAGAAGAAATCACAGTATGTTAGACAATACTCCTTTGCCTAGAGCTTAGGGTTCAAGGAGAGGGTGGGACCAGGGTGGGGGTTGGAGGATTTTGCAGTCTTCTGCTGCCTCGAGGTTCTTAAGAGGTGAAATAGATAAAAAATGCAACCACAGTGGCTTGGGTTACCGTAAACTGGTGTTACTCTCACATTTGGGAATCCTGTAGCATCTGCAAGACTTGTTAGTCTAGTATTTAAGGGAATGCTGCAGATTTCTAGGTCAGGACTCAGATATATGTTATTAATGCCTGTTTCAGTTCTAACCTCATGCCAGCCAAACCTTGCAAAAGCTAGGGTAGAAAGAGATTGTTCAGGAAGTCATAGGAGTATGAGCTGTATTTTGCTTACTTAAAGTTCCATATTGTGTTCTATTATCATCCTTCTATAATATTTATTTCAGAGACCCCTTTTCATTTACTTAATAAGATCTAGATGAAGGAACCTCACCTAGGCATTGTTCTGAGTGTACAGAGTTTACAGTGCTTACTATACCTTCATTAGATTGACTAGAGCCTGGCCAATATTAGGTCCTCAGTAGATAAACTGATGAATGAATGGAAGATTTAACTTTTAAACGGTAAAGAGGAGCCATTCCATTCATACTCCACCTTAAAGCTCAAGTTTAGGTTATTATTTTTAATGAATGTATGATTTTAAAATTTCATGCTTTTGTGTACTAAGTTTTTACACTATATTACTTAATTCTAGCTTTGAACGATGTGGTGAAAGAGTTTATTTCCATGGGAAGTTTGGTGGCACTGATTGCTACAAGCCAGTCTCAACATTCTCTACATCCTTTACTTGTTTCTGCTCAAGGAGTTCACATATTTCAGTGTGTCCAGCATATTCAACCTCCTGACCAGGTAACATACTACTTGTGAAGATTATTGAAATATGTCCCCTTTTTTTTTTTTGGCTGTGCTGTGTGTTATGCAGGATCTTAGTTTCCCAACCATGGATTGAACCCATGCCCCCTGCCGTGGAAGTGTGGAATCTTAACCACTGGACCGCCAGGGAATTCCCATATGTTACTTTTTATATAAATTACATATTTTTCAATTTTATTCATGATTTATGGCTTTAAAGTAATGCTTATGTTAGTGATCTTAAGGGTTCTTAAAAATCGACCTTCAGTGAATGTTTTGCTATTAGATGCACAATTTTCGTTTGTAACCATCCGAAATATTACCAGGTACTTTCCAAGGAAATGTCTTTTTATAAAACAGCATTTTTTTTTCATTATTAAGTTTTCTTTTTTTATTCCATTTAAAAAGAAACAAAAACCCTAAAAATTCTGAACTGCTTCATTTTGCATTGGTAAAATCTGTAAATACACTATGGAAATTAGAATTTTTTTTCCACTTTAGTGAGATATAATTGATAAGTAAAATTATATATATTTAAAGTGTATGACATGATGATTTGCTATACATGTACATTGTGAAATCTTTACCACAATCAAGTTAATTAACACATCCATCACCTCACATATTTACCTTTTTTTAAGCATTTCTTCTTTTAAAAATTTGACTGACTAAACTGTTTTTTTTTTTTTTACCAGCACTAATATTCTGTACCCATTATGACTCTGGCACCCATTTCCAACATGTGGGTTTTTTCCCCACACCATCAAGCAATTTTTGGACACCAACTGGGTGTCCTGCAATTCAGCTCAATTCTGACACTACCCAGAGAGAGCATCAGATTCCACAGGTTAAGGCCTCAGTTCTACAAGACAGCCCTCCACTTTAGATGCCAATGTTACCTGTGCTTCTGACTGGTGATAAGTCAGAGGTTCCTACTATTCCCTCTTTGGGTTCAATTAATTTGCTAGAACAACTCACAGAACTTGGGAAACTAGTTTACTCACTAGATTACCAGTTTGTTACAAAGAATATTAAAGGGTACAAATCAACAGTCAGATGAAAAGATACATAGGATGGAGTCTGAAACAAAGGAGCTTCTGTCCTTGTGGAGTTTGGGGCCTGGCCCGGTGGCACATGGAAGTGTTCTGGTTCTCCAACCTGGGAGCTCTCCAGCCCCGTCCTTTTAGGTTTTTATGGAAGCTTTGTTACATAGGCATGACTGATTAAAGCACTGGCCATTGTCATTGACTCAGCCTTCAGTCCCTCTCCCCTCCCTGGAAATCAGGGGGTGGGACTGAAAGTTTCAATCCTCTAGTCAAGGTTGGTTCCCCTGGCAACCAGCCCCCATACTTAGGTGCTTTCCAAAAGTCACCTCATTAACGTAAACTCAGGTGAGGCTAAAAGGGGTTTGTTATTAATGTCAAGACACCTTTATCACTCTTATCATTAGGACATTTTAAGGGTTTTAGGAGATCTGTGCCAGAAGCAAGACAAAGACCAAATGTATACAAGCACATACAGCTCATCATCACCTCAGGGGACTTCAATCCTGATGGTTTTAGTGGCAGCACGCTCAAAAAGAATGTTCTGGGACAGGCAAGCATATTTTAACTTCTTGTTTAAAATTCTTACGTCTACTCTAAATATTCAGACCCTATACTAATTAACTATTATTGAAGAATAAAAATACACCTGTTATTAAGCATAACAGAATGGTAGTGGTATTGGTCATTGAATGTGTTTTTAGAATTATGTTTTATAGGAATAACAACCCTTAAAGGAACCAAAATAAAAATCTTCTTACTGGAGAAAGAGAGCAATCATTATGAATGTGGTTTTTTTTTTACAACTTTATTAAGGTGTAATTGAAGACAACATACTCACTATTTAAAGTGTACAATTTGATGAGTTTTAACATATATATATATGTTAAACCATCACCACAATTAAAGTAGCAAACATTTCCATCCCTCCCATATGTTTCCTACTGCCCCTTTGCAATCATCCCTCCCCCACTCCACCTGCAAGCAAACACCAATCTGCTTTCTGTCAACCTGATATTTCTCAAAATACATGTACAAAAATTTGCACTTGAGTAAAACTATAAATTTGAATTTTGTGTTTTTTTCTTTAGGATCAAAGATGTGAAATTCTGTATAATGTAATAAAAAATAAACTAGACTGTGATATGAACAAGTTCACTGATCTTGATCTGCAGTGTATAGCAAAAGAAACTGAAGGGTTTGTGGCTAGAGATTTTACAGTGCTTATGGATCGAGCGATACATTCTTGTCTCTCTCATCAGAGTATATCCACCAGGGAAGGTAAGTTTTACTGTTAAACCCAAAATTTGGACTCTTCTTTCCGTCGTGGAGAAGTGTAATTGTAGTAAGGTAAGAATTAAATATATCCATTTTAGTATTCAAATAAGCAGCTATTTGAGTAGAAAATTGGCATTTCCAGCTAAATTGATGGCATTTTTTTTAATTGAGTTAAGATTGGCTAAGTGAAATCAGACGGAGAAAGACAAATAACATGATTTCACTCATATGTGGAACATAAAAAACAAAAAATAAAATAAATGAACAAACCAAACTAAACATAAACACGTAGATACAAAGAACAGAGTGGTGGTTACTAGAGTGGAAGGGGTAAGGGAGGGGAAAATGGGTAAGAGAGGTCAACTGTATGACAGTATGTTTTGAAAATTCATATACAAATAGGACTACCAAAAGTTTTGTTTATTTTTAAACAGAATTAGTTTTAACAACATTGGACTTGCGAAAGGCTCTCCGAGGATTTATTCCTGTGTCTCTGCGAAATGTCGACCTGCATAACCCTAGGGACCTGGGCTGGGATAAGATTGGAGGATTACATGAAGTTCGGCAGATACTTGTGGACACTATCCAGTTACCAGCCAAGGTACTTAAAAAACAACCAAACCAAGCACTACCAACTGCCAGAAGAACCACTGAGTCATCCATCGGTTCTGGCTGTATATGTTGGCTTGCCCAGCTTCCATTTGGTCCAACAAGTATTTATTATTACCAAGTAAATGTCCAGTCCTATTTTTGGCGCTCTAACAGATTTTTAAAGTATCTGATATATTCCTTGCCTGGAAAGAAAACTGAGGTGATATTTATAGTAAACACATTTTGATGTGAATTTCAGAGTTCTTGTGTTTTTCTTGAATCGTCCAGGTTGTACTAAAGCAAATGAACTGTCAGCTAGGGTTGAGCAGAAACAGATAGGAATAAACTGGCAGGTGGGAGAGTCATTTAGATCCACAGAGCTGATGGATTAAGCCAGATTTCTAGACTCTGGGTGCCAGTCTAGAAAGGCAGAGTTAGCAGGCAGCATAGACCAGGCAGACAGCAGGATAGAGGGGGCAGTTGTAGATTGTTCTAAATAGAAGATCAAAAGTAGAATCTAGGAGGTGGTGTGTTTGAATCAGAAACCTGAGAGAAAAGGATCTTTGCATGAGATCAGGGGCCCATCCAAAGAGATAAAGAAATGGGTAAGGATCTCAGTTACATGTAAGGACCTCAGTTACAGACAGTCCTGGGAACTGTCTGTTGGGGCCTGGGACATACTGAGTGCAGCCCAGGACTGGGGGTTAAAGCCTGTTTGGGAGAACAGGGGCGTGGGAAGTACTTGCCTGCGGATCATGACCCCAAATGCTGGGTCTGGGCACCAAACATCAGTATCCAGATACATCCCGGGCCAGGTACGTGAGGCCATCTGCGTAAGTGCTGACTTTGGGGCCTCCCTCAGATTAGAATGGAGGTCGAGATGAGGTTGAAATTTTGTCAACACGTGGGACTAAATAGGTGTACTTAATAGAGGAGACTAGGAGATTGCTGACAGTAGCCTGATGTTTGGCTCACCTGTTCAAAAAATTTTCTTGCTGAGAAGCTGGTGATTTAGAAGATAATTTAGAAGCAGTCAGTTACTTGTTCAGCATTGAGACTCTTGGGAGATTTTACTGTCAATTATAATTACACATGCTTCTCTATTATTTATTTTCTTTCTTTGATTGAATATATTTGAATATACATAGCTGTCATAACTTGCCCCATGAACCATACAAGTGGAAGGCAGTATACTTATTAAAAGGTTGGGTTTTATTTTCTTAATGTAGTACTATTATAATGTTTGGAAAAAAAAAAAAACAGGAAAAAATGGAAAGAAGTTCTGATGCATTTATATGCTTTTTATGTGGAATGTATTCCATGGTCCAATTGGGAAAAATCTGTGGTAGTTCCTTTGAGTTCATTTATTATTCTGAGTAGGAATTTTTTTTCTATCATTGTACTGTCATAAAGATGGCCATTGTTACCACCCAAGTACTTTTTTCTATACATTGAACTTTGACCACTGCTTAGTCATTTGTTTTAGAGTTGAGCTCTTTGTCATATTTTTCTTTCAGTACCCAGAATTATTTGCAAACTTGCCCATACGACAAAGGACAGGAGTGCTGTTGTATGGTCCTCCTGGAACAGGAAAAACCTTACTAGCTGGAGTAATTGCACGAGAGAGTGGAATGAATTTTATTAGTGTCAAGGTATGTTTGGCATTTATCTTTTTTCTCTTCTTTTTTCTTTTTTATTTAGTTGAGGGAAAATTTACATAATTAACTATTTTAAAGTGTACAGTTCAGTGGCATTTAGTGCATTCACAATGCTGTGTAGCCAGCACCTCTCTCTAGTTGCAAAACTTTTTCAGCCCATTCTCCTTCCCCCAGCCCCTAGCAACCACTAATCTGCTTTCTGTCTCTATGGATTTGTCTGTTCTAGCTATTTCATATAAAAGAAATCATGCAATATGTCACCTTTTGTGTCTGGCTTCTTTCACTTAGCATAATGTTTTCAGGGTTCATCCAAGTTGTAGCATGCCTCAGTAGTTCAGTACTTTTTATGGCGGGATGATATTCAGTCTTTTTTAAGGTGGTGTGGATATGCCACAGTTGGTTTATCCATTCATCACTGGTGGACATTTGGGTTGTTCCCATTTTTTGGCTGTTATGAATAATGCTGCTATAAACATTTGTGTATAAATTTCTATGTGGACATATGTTTTCATTTCTCTGGAATACATATATACCCAGGAGTGTAATTTCTGGGTCATATGGTAATTCTACGTGTAAGTTTTTGAGGACCGCACCATTTTACATTCCTACCAGCAGTGTGTGAGTGAGTATACCTATTTCTCCATATCCTCGCCAACACCATTTATGTTTCTCGATAGTGGGTTAATCTCATATTTGGAAAACTAGTAGGAGCAGTGATCCATCTATTAGTTAAACTGTGTGGGAAATTGAATAATGAGGCATCTCTCTTTTGTAGGGCTTATTATGTTCTTGCTTAAGGCAGATCTTCATGCATTATAAAATAGAATTACGCCTAAATAATCAGATAAAAGAGCAAACTTGAAGGGGGAAGAAAACCTAGAAGACTAGGGGCTGGAGACCACACTAAGGCAGGAAGCTGGGGTTTTTATTTGTTGGCTATATTTCACCCTTGCTGTGTCACACCAAGTTAAATTTTTTCAGATATAGGGTGAGTATGGTCATTAAAGGACATGCTAGCAGATCATTTTGGGTACTGCTTCACACTCCACCACTGGTGTGTCATTATGGTCTGGGATGTGCTGTCTTATCTGTACAGCTTCAGCACCCCAGCAATATTTGTTTGCCAAAGAGTGATTACATTTCAAGGCAAAGTAGTCATATGCAGATTTCCCCCCACCATCCGGAAGTAGAGTGTTTCTATGAAACATTACTGTAAACTGAAATGGTAGAAAACAGAGAAGCAATTGGACACATCTTGCTAATGGATGAACAAAATAAATCGAGATAAAGCACAGATGCTCCCAGACACAGTTCAAAACTATGATGGCTTGATGCTGCGTGTAGTTCCCTAGAAAGAAGCTTGGTGGCGCCACTGTTGCCGCTGGGGTATGTTCTGCCTCTCCAACAGCTCACAGCGGGACAAACACTGAATGCTTTTCGCTTTTCACCCTTTTTCATAAACGTGAACATTTTCTTTGGATTTCTTTGTTAGCGAAAACAGTTACTAATGTAGGTCTTTAATAAAAGTGAAGTAGTGTAAAGCAAACTTCAAAAAGTGAGGGAAACCTGTATTGTAAACTTATTCAAAATTGATTTATAATCTGAAAGCCAGTTTATTAATTTGCAGTTGGGTTATGCCTACCCTCTTTTTATCACATGAGATTTTCTGAGCTGGTTATGTGGGTATCCTGGCATTGATGGAGAGCTATAACTTTTAAATTTTCCTATCTTCTTTTTTTGGAATTTGGAATAACTATGACCATATTCTTCTTTTTTACTTGTCACTAGAATGTAGTTTTACTTTTTTTTTTTACATATAATTTTCAAGATTAACACTTGCAAATATTGTTGTATTTTAGATTGTTCCATTAGGGAGGACATCTTATCTCTTCCCTTTAGTAAATCTTCAAATCACATTTGGGATGAGTTCTCAATGCACAGGTTTCGGTAGAGAGTTGAGGCTGTGTAGGTCTGGGTGGATCCTAGGAGGCATGTATCAAAGACAGCCCTTTCACTGACACCAGTATGTTGCCTTTTTCCTAATACTTTGCCTTAGTTGTTTCTTGTTCCATCCTCTGTAGTTCTCTGACTATACTGAGAAAGTATAATCAAATACTAGTATATTAATAGCTACCTAGATGGCTGAGTATTAGAAATTCTTTATTTTGGTCACATATCCTGATCACTTTTTGGTCTTTTTAATGTAATGATTTTTCATTGGAGATCACTTTAGGGCCTATTCAGTTTTTTAAAATATCCCAATTTAAGGAAAGACCGTCCTCATTATTGATATTGTTATATGTAGTAAAGTTTGTTTTGAAAGTTTCGTCAGTTGACTTTTAGAAAAAATGATATATTCTTCAACTTCTGAGCAAATAAATTGGTTTCAGTTACTGAAGATGCTAATTAAAGTAATTCATGTCACATTACATATTTTTTGGAGTCTCCAAAGATTTGAGATAAATGGAACATTTTCCCTTTTTAAACCATTCATTACCTTACTAAACAAATAATTATTCAGTACTTATTATGTAGCAGGCACTGTTTTTGGCACTGGGGATTCAGTAATGAACAAAACTGCCTTTTCGGAGCTTATATTCTACTAATGGAGGGAGGGAGACAATAAACAGACACATTCAATGTATAATATACTGTCAGGTGGTGGTAGGTACTAGGTAGGAAAACAGTCAAGGGAAGGAGGTGTAAAGTAACTGGAGTGAGTCATAGATGGGTTTGTCAGACAAGGCCTTTCTGAGGATGTGGCATGTTGTCAGAGATCTAAATAAAATGAAGCAATGAGCCATGAGACTATCTGGGGACAAATGTTCTAAGCAAAGGAAACACCAGGTATAGAACTTGTGGTATGATATTTAGTCCAGCCGCATTAATTTTTTAAATGTAGTTCAGAGAAATCCATTAATTATATTAAAATTTTTCTAATATTGCATTTAGACTTAGTCATGAACAAAAAGTATATTTTGTTTTTAGATAGTTTTGAATGAATTCTAATTTAATTTTATTTTACCTAATAGGGACCAGAGTTACTCAGCAAATATATTGGAGCAAGTGAACAAGCTGTACGGGATATTTTTATTAGGTTAGTTACCAGTGAATGTTTTTTTAAAGTAACTGGCTCTGTGGTTATTTATCAGTCAATGCTTTTTGGTCTTCAGTTGTTTTTATGAAAAACTGATGTTTGAAACCTGTGATTTATGTGGGTTATTAATAAACTGAAGAACAAAAATTCACTGTTTTACCAAATACCACTTAAATATAAAACATTTTTGATAATTAAGTTTTGGAAATTATTTGGTTTTATATTTACAATAGAAATATTTCTGAAATGCTGAAAGTGGAATCATAAGTGGTTACTCAAGGATTCTCAAAGTATATGAAGCACATAATTACCCCAGTTTATCTCTTTTATAAATTAAGATTCCATGTGGTCAATGTAATTAAAATAGAGTATAATTATTACTGCATTTATATAAAAATACATATGAATACAGAAGCTAATATTTAAGAGTAAAAAAATTACTTAAATGTGATGGGATTACAGGAAGCTTCTAAATGAAAGAGCTACTTTGTTCCATTCCACTAAAATTTTATTATAAAATATGCAATTAGGAGAATATATATAATGTACATATATATTTTAAAGAATAATAAAATGAACTCTTGTATTGCTACCACCCAATTTAAGAAAAGAATATTACCAGAAAAGCCTATTACAGGTAAAGACAGTCAACCACATATTGACAAAAGGTTCAATTTACCAGAAATATATTACAATTATAAAATTATTTGTATCTAATACTGTAACTTCAAAATATTTAAGGCAAAAATTTATAGAACTCCAAGGAGAAATTGACAGCTCCACCTTCATAGTAGAAGATTTTAACACAGTTCTCGGTAATTAGTTAGTGAAAAAATAGTTTAAAAAAATAGTAAACATTTAGAAGATGTAAACAACATATTCAGCAAGGTTGATGTAAGCATATTTAGAACATGTACCCAACAATCGGAGAATACACATTCTTTTCAGGCACACCTGGAACATTTTTGAAAATTGGCCATATGTCAGGCCATACATAGTGATTGCAATGTTTCAAAGAAATAGTATCATACAGACTCCATTTTCTGAAAACACAAGTTAAAATAATCAAGAAAAGGATAAGCCCCCCCATACATTTAGATATTTTTTTAAAAACTAAATAAATCATAAGTGAAAGAAGAGATCTAATGGAAAATAATGAGCACTAATAAGGAAAATGCTGTTTATTAAAATTGTGAGATACTGCAAAACTTATTTCAAGGAAAATATAGCTTTTAATTTTTAGAAAAGAAAAAAAGACTGAAAGTTAATCACTAGGTATCCATCTCATGAAATTAGAAAAAGACAGATATAAATGAAAATAAAGAGGGAAATAATAAAGAACAGAAATTAGTGAAATAGAAAACAATTCAGTAGAGAAGTTCACAAACCCAAATATGTTTTGTAAACCTGATACAGTTGATCTCCAGCAAGACTGATCAAGAAGAAAGCAAGCATGAATAAACAACATTAGGGATAAAGGGGAGGAGGCAAGACTAAAGATATACCAGAAATGTAAAAGATAATAAGGGAATATTGTGAAATAATATTATAAACTTTATGCCAGTGTTTTTGAAACTTGGGTAACATAGACAAAATATATTTGACCAAAGTCAAGCAAGGAAGAAACAAAATCTGAATAGTCTTGTAGAGGTAGGAAAACAATGGGCGCTAGTTAAAAATCCTTGCATAAATCAAACATCAGACCGAGTTGGTTTTTTAAGAGAGTTTTGCCAAACGTTCAAGGCACAGGTAATCCAGTGTGTTGTTGGCCCCAGATTTATCTTACTTGCCATGTATTTACTAAGATATTTGTTGGGTTTTTTCCGTCACCATGACAGATATTTTGTATTAGGGGCAATTCTTTAGACATCTAGTCCATCATTTTACCAGAGATGGAACTTATGTTACCTTCTTTTTAATGAAAACAAAATTAGTTAATAAATTAATAAAACTATATGTCAAAGTTCAAGTTAGAAAAAAATGTAATATATATAACTAAAATATATTTTATAGAGAGCCTTACAAAATAAAAGTACTAAGCTCGCCAAAATGTAATGGACAAAAGACATGAAGAGACATTGCACAAAAGAAGTGCCGGTGGCCAATAAGCATATTAAAAAGAGTTTACTTGTAATAAGAATCAAAGAAGCATTTCACTCATTGAGTAAGACTGGTTTTTGTTTTAGTCTCTGTCCAGAAGGCATTTGTCTTCCCTGACCTTTCTAAGACCTGGTTTACTGAAAACAAGGATAATTACATATGCCTTGCCTTCCTTAAGGGTTTGTTGTGAAGAATTAAATAAATACATAAATATATATATATGTATGTATGTGTATACAGATATAGATATATATGTGAAATTACTTTGCAAACTCTGAAGCCCTATTCAGATAGGAAATACTGTTTGTTTCCCCAGAGCACAGGCTGCAAAGCCCTGCATCCTTTTCTTTGATGAATTTGAATCTATTGCACCTCGACGAGGCCACGATAATACAGGAGTTACAGATCGTGTAGTTAACCAGTTGCTGACTCAGTTGGATGGAGTAGAAGGCTTACAGGGTAATAATTGTAAATACAGAAATATCTTCTTATAACAAAATTGCACCAGGATTTAGTAAAGGATTTTTATTTCCCCCCCCAGGTGTTTATGTATTGGCTGCCACTAGTCGCCCTGACTTGATTGACCCTGCCCTGCTCAGGCCTGGCCGACTAGATAAATGTGTATACTGTCCTCCTCCTGATCAGGTGACAATTTCATGTTTTGAGTCCAAAATCCAACAAATGCTATACTCTTTCCTTGTGAACTTTACTTCTGCCAGGTAATAGAAGTCATCCTTAGAAGACCAGCTTTCAGCAAAGGCCTTAGTCAGTGCTTTCTTACAGCATGAAAAGATTCTGAATTAGATGCAAAGCCTTTTTTTGGCCCAGCCATTCCATGCAAGTCTGAAAACGTTATACTCTTTCAGTGTTGGCCAATTGGAAAAACAAATATTGCATGTCCATGTTCCCTGTGTTCAAAGATCACACACCTCATTATCCAGACAAAAGACTGATACTGAATCAAGCATAGGACTAGGAAGCATCTATGCATGTTACATAGAGATATGACTTTTTCCTAGTCCTATGTTGATGGAGCTCTTTTTCCCAAATTTAGAAATGAATGAGTAAAAGAAGAAATAGACAGATGAATAGTCAAAGGTATAAAATGTCTATATATCACATGTAGCAGTTATTTTTTCTTTCAAAACACTTTCTTGGCTCATTTGCCCAAATCTAGAAAATAAGCACTGTCTGAATTAGAAATGATTTACACTAAATAGTTAAGAATGTTGATTTTCATTCATTTTCCTATGTTCCTTCTGTTAGGGAAAAAGTTCCAAGGAAGATAGATGTAGCCTACTGGTACATTCCTCAACTTATTTGTAAAGCTTATAAGATATATGAAGTGAATTTATAAGAAAAATCCTAAGAGACACAGTTTAAAATAACATATTCAATTTTATTTGTTAAATCAATTAGTTTTTCTCCCTTCAGGTGTCACGTCTTGAAATTTTAAACGTTCTCAGTGACTCTCTACCTCTGGCAGATGATGTGGACCTTCAGAACGTGGCATCAGTAACCAAATCCTTTACGGGAGCTGATCTGAAAGCTTTACTTTACAATGCCCAGTTAGAGGCCTTACATGGAAGGCTGCTGTCCTGTGGGCTGCAGGTGAGTTATATGAGGAGATCGTTACTATGGTGTCTTATGAGTGATATGAGCAGTTCAGTGTCAAAATTTCAACCTTAAAAGAAATTCCTACTTTTTAACAATTTTAGTTAACTGTATAGAAATTTACCTTTAGTCGAGTGTACCATAATTGGAATATTGGCTTTGCAGAGAACTTGTAATTATATGAAGAGTTTGGTGTCTGTTTCTCTAACATTACCTCACTATCGGCAAAATATGTTGGTGTGTGGAAGGGTATTCTTTGAATTGAGGTAAGAATTATATTGAGATTTTAAATTTGTTTTTTACTTTTAAAAAAGATCATCAGATAGTTATTTTGAAACTCAAATTGTCCCAGATATGGCCAATAGGAGCCCCTTTTGGATGGCTTCTGTGTCCTTTTGATATGTCCTCATCATCCTTTGATCACTTACTTACTTCCCTATACAACAAGATGTTCTAGGTTTATCTTATCTGTTCTCCAGCCCTAGAATCAGTTTTTTTCTCTAAGGATAATACTTTAATTTTGGCAGAAAATAATTTGATCTCTGCCACATTATGGACTTTACCGTATATTTTCTGGGAAGGGTTTTCAACTGTATACTCCCCTCTGCTATATTTTGTTGGAGATTCTTGCAGGGACTAAATTTAGATACTGCCAAGTTTTTGCTGTTTATTTTGGCAAGCCATTGAAGTTTTTTTTCTGCTAATGAAAGGGGAAAAAAGGTGTTTACAAGTGAACTACTCTATAATGATGAATCAGCCATGTTATAGAGTGCTTTATCATTTCAGAGAAGAAAAATGTGAATTGAAAGAGACATGAAAATAAAATCGAGGTCTGAGTCCTAGCTTTGTTAGTTTTGGGGGAGATGGTTGGCAAGTTATCTACACATTCCATATGGTCTTTCCTTATTTTAATAGTTAAAATTTTGCGATGTGACTCAGAACCATTAGAGAATCAATAAGAGCTTTCGTAAAAAAAAAATGCCTCAAGTTTCCTTGTACTGGTCTATTAGAATGCTGTCTCTGTGTGGTTTATTTTTGAATTGTGGACTATTTAGAGCTTTACAACTGGTTGTCCTTTTGTGTGTTTTAGGATGGAGGTTCCAGCTCTGATAGTGACCTGAGTCTGTCTTCAATGGTTTTTCTTAACCACAGCAGTGGCTCTGATGATTCAGCTGGAGATGGAGAATGTGGCTTAGAGCAGTCCCTTGTTTCTCTAGAGATGTCTGAGGTGCTTCCAGATGAATCAAAATTCAATATGTATCGGCTCTACTTTGGAAGCTCTTATGAATCAGAACTTGGAAACGGAACCTCTTCTGATTTGGTACCTTGTGCAGTCACTGTACAATTCTGAAATAGACAGCTGTATGTTGGTGTAATTTATGTCCTAACTAGCCCCACATGTTCTTTCTGGTTGGTTTGTCCTTCAGTAAAACAGTCTTTTCTTACACTAATCATTTTCACTCCATGTTAAGACAGAGCTGGCAGTAAGGGGAGCCGAAGTAGCCAGTGGTTGTGATTACCCTTTGGTTTCTTTCAGGTTTTTCTCCCTTCATTAGTGGCTTTAAAACATCTTTAGTAGCAGATTTATTTTGTATTAAACTTAAATTCTGTTATTGTAGAACAGTTGAGGATAATGAGAAATTTGGTACAATAATGTCAAAAATTCTAACAACCAAATGTTATCTATTGGTAATACTTCTGGTGGAAAATATAAGGACAGTGAAAAACTTAGTAGTAGTAATGTTTCAACAAGGAAAATGTTTAGATTAAATTTGGGCAATATAATTGTTTTTCTAAACTAAAATAGCATTTGACACATATCTCAAAAAATTAACAGTGGTTCACTGTTGCTTTAGTGGTTAACATTTTTACAAATATTTAGTAATTTGGGGGTAAATTTCCTTTATTATGTTTTAAAAAATATAAACATAACCCATTTTTATTCTCAAGAATAGTAAGCTGTTTTAATTCTAGTCTTTGTTTTCTGTTTCTTAACTTACATGTAGAAATGTCCCAGAACCTTAGTATATACCCTATCATTAGGGCATTTGTGGTGGATTTAATAACAAAGCATTATAAAAACCTTGTATGATTGGCAGTTTTTACTGTGGTGGTTCAACAACATAGGTATAGATGAACCTTTATAGAATATGAAACGTATTTTAAACTTGCTTAATTTCAGTTAATTAAAATGTAAGCTTACCCATGTTAAAGTTTTATTGCTTAAAGTTCATAATTCTATCTTTGATAAATAATTTTTTTCTCCTTTGCTCTTTTTCCCTCCCTTCCTCTCTCCCCTTCTCCCTTCCTTCTCTCATTATTATGCTTAACAACGAAGAGCTCACAATGCCTGTCAGCACCAAGCTCCATGACTCGGGATTTTCCTGGAGTTCCTGGGAAAGATCAGTCCTCACGACCCCCAGTCTTCAGAACAGCCTCACCAGAGGGTTATCAAGAGCTCACACAGGAACAAAGAGATCAACTGCGGGCAGATATCAGTATTATCAAAGGCAGATACCAAAGCCAAATTGGAGTATGGCTTTTTCCTCTTCATTATAATTGTAAAACTTTTTAAAAATTGTTTTTCCTTTTTGATATGTATTTTTTTGATTGGTAAATGAGCTCTCTTTATAAACAAGGGACTGAAACACATCAGTCAAATGATGATGTGCTAACAATTTTTAGTAATCTTATGAGAAAGGGAATGTATAGTCTGCTAAGAAAACTGGCAAAAAGAAATAACACTTGGACTTCCTTTTCCATCATGTCTCTAAGTTAACTTTTGTCTTTTTTTTTTATTTAAGGAGGATGATGCCCTTAACCAACCAGGCCCCATCAGAACCAGTCTGGCTATTAGTCAGTCACATTTAATGACTGCGCTCAGTCACACAAGGCCATCCATCAGTGAAGATGACTGGAAGAACTTTGCTGAGCTGTAAGTAAAAGATTCTGATCCAGAAGTATAGATATTATTACAGGTGACAGTTATTCAAACTTTTAAAGTTCTTTTAAAATCACAAATAATACTTTGAATATTTAAAAGCAATTCAAAACATTTGCTTAGTAGCCATGCGTTTAAATACCCCAAAACTTCAGGAATATAGAAGTCAAAAATGAATTTTCATTATAAATGAATTTTCATTATAAATAATTCAAATATAATCAGATGAATTGGTTAATGACTTGGTTTAATTTTAAAAGCATCAAAGAAAATAAAGGAAAATCAAAAGCCCAAAATGATTCCACTATACAGTTTCCAAAAATTATGAAAATATAACTTTTGTTTTCAAAATAATTTATATTTTATTAATCTCAATAATTAAAGACCATTTAAATACATTCACATTTATTCACTTGTAGACCGTGTTTAATATACATTTGAATTTATAGGCTTGCAGTTGTCTCACTAGTAACTTTGGAGTCTGAGACCCATAGACTGGGAATCATTCTAGGTCAATGATTCAGCTTAATTCAAGAAATGCATTCCTCTGTAATGTACAGCATGATGACTACAGTTAACAATACTGTAGTATATATTTGCAAGTTACTAAGAGAATATATCTTAAAAATTCTTTTCACGAGAAAAAGCAATGTAACTGAGTTGATGATGGATGATATCTATACTTATTGTGGTAATTCTTTCACAATATATACATATATCAAATCACTATGTTGTACACCTAAAACTAATATAACCTTATATGTCAATTATATCTCAATTTAAAGAAAGTTAAAATGGGGAAAAAAAAGAAATGTATTCCTGGTCTTTAGAAGTTACAACTTTCTTGTTGAATTTTGCTATATTCTGGGGGTATGCATGCACATGTATGTGTACACTGAAAGGGTAGAAAAATTTTCCCTTCCCTTCTAGATTCTTTGGTTGGTCTAATAATTAAATTGACATAAGATGGATTAACAGGAGAAAAACTAATTTTGTACATTCAGGATCTGCATAAAAATAGTAGACTAAAGTCAGTCAGGCAGTTGAGGCTTATATACTGTCCTGAGCTAAGGACAGAGATAAGGGCCTGGACTTCAAAGGGGAGGAGGGTAATTCACAGGAAAATGGGAAGAACAGGTGTTTGGTAATCAGACATTTGTCCTGTCATGCAGATAAGTCTTTTGAGATTAAAAAAGTTATCTCTGGTAATAGCTCATTCTGGTACAGGCCCCGTATCTAAATTCTTTTAAGGCAGTTAAGGGACAGGTAAAAAGCTTTTCTTAAGTCTGCTAGGTCTTGATTCCCTTTAAGTCAAAATAATCCACATGGCAGTTTGGGGTGGAAACTAGAATAATTCAGGATCCAGTCTAGTTTACAGGTAGAAACGCAAACGTCAAAGACAATTAACAGCACTAGAATCTGATATCCACAAAGGTGTATTACTGAAACATGATTTCTCTCTCTACAGTGACCCCCATTTCTAACAAAGATAACCATGGTAAGACTTAACAAAGAAAACCATGGTAAGACTAAACTATTTTCATTCTAGTTGCACTAAACTTGGCCTGATTTTTTACATAAGTTCGACAAGAACAGTAATGGACCATATAGATGCTTTTAAATCTCCTTTCCTGGAAATTTTCATAAGGAATCTCAGATTGACCTTTTAAAAGCCTCTTGAGGCTAGGAAGCCGAGCCAAGGACTTACCATCAGATTTCGCTTGCAATAGCTATGTACTGTTGACCCTTGAACAACATGGACTTGAACTGCGTGGGTCCACTTATACAGATTTTCAATAAACATACACTACAGTACTACACAATCCATGGCTGGTTGAATCTGTGGAGGCAGAACTGTGGGTACAGAGGGCTGACTATAAATATGCAGATTTTTGACTGTGTTTAGAGGGGGTTAGAGGGTGGAGGGGTGGGGTTGGCACCTCTAACCCCTGTGTTGTTGAAGGGTCAACTGTATTTGGGTTAATTTCTCTTTTAGAGGTCCCCAAAATAGCCTGAAGTCCTTGTACTTGCCAGGAAATAACCTTCCTTACTCACCTGGTAAGGTTACTGGGAACTCTGTAAGCAAGATACCAGGCTGGTTTTCCAAGGAGGTTTATTGGCTCCATAAAATCAACCTTAGTTCCTTAAAACCGTCTAGTTTTTCTGTTCTATGCACAGTCTCAAATAAGACATTCCAGTCAAAGCCTTGAGGATATAACCAGGGTTTCCAATTGTGTCCTGTTATGAGGAGAAAGGATTCTTATTGGACTTATGGAAATAACTGTATCCATGAAAATAAGAATACTCAGTTTCTGAATTCTGGAGGGATCAGGTAGGAGAAAAACATGTTTCATCTTTGTTCACAAAGGTATATTTTACCAAATTACTGATAGCTTAAGAGAAAAGAACAAGGTTTCCTTAAATCTGGAAAAACAAAACATAGCAATGTTTCAAACAAAGTCATAAAAATTATAATGATCCTCAGTAGTTCATTCAGTCCCATGTAGTTAATTTTTTACGGATCTTTTGTTAGTTTTATGAAGCCATCAGTTTCCCCATTAGAGTTCTGCAAATTCTTACCTAATTCAGTGGTATAAATTGAAAATTATCAGAAACCTGTTCTTGTTAGAGTCCTTTCCATGAGTCTCATTGAAGATGAAGCACTTTTGCAGGAACACTTTTACAATAACGATAAACGACAAGAGACTTAAAAATGTCCATGGTTAAAGATCTGATGAAACTTCATTATAAAGCATTTGATAAGGAAATTTGGTTATTTCTATGACACAGTATTTTAAGACAACTGGAATTATGGTTGATAATATTACATATCAGATATTTAGGAATTTTATAGTTTCTATAAGACATTAATAACATCCATATAATAACATATCCATATAAATATAACTTTTAGTATTATTTCAGTGTTTCCCATTAAATAATATATCAAGTAATCCTAATTTATATCTCTCTTTTTATAAGGGGGAGAGAGAGAACAAATCTTATGAGACGTTCCAGGGGCCCTCTGGAAAATCCCAGAGTTAAAGGTCAAAAAGCCTTATTTAGACTTTGATTTTGGAGAGATTTGTCAAAAATATTTGGTTTTAAAACACCATACTATCATAGGTCACTGTTAAACAATACTATTCACTTAACCAAAGCAACAATTAAAGACTTTGCAGGCAAATACAGAAAGTTACATAGTTGTAAAACAAACAACAAAAAGCACCTTAGAGAAGAGCATTTTCTTAAGCAGTCAGACATGAGGCACAGGAAGTTATTTTTCTTTGTTTTCTAGGCAGACTACTTAAAAGGTAAAGAAAAACCTTTCACAGTCTTATCAATAGCAGACCAATAGTCCAAAAAAATTTTGTCCTGAAAGAGAAGTTTTAATATCAGTAGTGTACTTTATAAAACTAAAACTTACTTTTTAGAACCCTTATAATAATTTCCTTCCATTTTAGCCAGCTTGACAAAGTAAAAGTCTCTCTCCAATGTTCCATACCCATTTAGTTTGTCCTTTATTCGCTTTCCTATTCTGAATCAATCAGAATAGAGTTGCATACAGTTGTTTTCCTTATTATTTCTCAGTTTTAATTATATAAATTAGAATTCTTAACACTTAAACCTTAATTTCTAGTAATTGTGAACTGTACACCAGCATTCTGTAGACTAGCAAATTAATGCATACATTTCATAATTTCTAAAAGAATACACTTTAACAGTACAATTCTTCATTGTAGAATAGGACACATTTATTTATACATCCAAGTATTTTTAGTTCCTATGTAGTAAGAATCCAAAAGTAAATAAATGTTCAATAATTAATGTTTCAGTATTTTATTTAGAAATGATCAAGATATCCAAAGAAATTTCATCACTTACCAAAACTCTAAGGGTATAAGTTACCAAAGAGATTCTGGAAACTATTTAAGTAGACATATCATAAAACTTAATTATTGTTGAGAAGTTCACTTAAGAACTAGTTAAGTTTTAAACAATCATATTTAGATTACTTATGAAAATTTCATGAGACATTAAAACAGCCACCATGGCAAATTTTGTAACAGACACATACTTAAACTAGCTTTTATTTACTGAAAATTATCCCAGATCACATAAACTTGAGAAGAATTTGGATTGGTTTGTAGTATGTTTCTGAGAGTTTAGAAATATTAAATTTGATGAGTCCGTTTTTCTTTAAGCCAATTAAATCTTTTTACAAATTAATTTTGGCAATATTCATCCAGAGGTAGAAAAGTATCACATATACATAACATATCCATAGACGTAACATAAACACACACAGACAAACAGACCCTGTAGCTTCCATCCCAAAATTTTAGCCATGGAAGTTTTTATAGCAGTCTATTTTCTAAAAGCCTCTTCCCCTCAACTCCTTTTTTTTCCCCCAGTCTCAGGTGATTATAGGCAGTACCTTAGCTATCTCCTGGGTGTTTACATTTCAAAGACATGATAAGATTTACATCTTCAAGGGACAGAGGAAGAATGCAAGTTTTCTCATAGGAGTTTTTTTTTTTTTTAAGTATAGTTGATTTACAGTATTAAATTAGCTTTAGGCGTACAACATAGTGATTCAATATTTATAGATTATACTCCATTTAAAATTACAAAGTAATGGCTGTATTTCCCTGTGCTGTACAATCTATCCTTGTTGCTTTGTACCTCTTAATCCCCAGCTCCTGCCTTGCTCCTCCCTCCTTCCCTCTATCGACTGGTAACCACTAGTTTGTTCTCTATATCTGTGAGTCCATTACTGTTTTGTTTCGTACATTCGTTTTATTTTTTAGATTCCAAAATAAGTGATAACAGAGTATTTGTCTTTTCTGACTTACTTCACTGAGCATAATATTCTCTAGGTCCATCTATGTTGTGGCAAATGGCAGTATTTCATTCTTCTTTAAGGACTGAGTAGCATTCCACTGTGTATACATACTACATCTTCTTAAGCCAGTTGTTCGTTGATTGACACTTAATGTTGCTTCCATAACTTGGCAATTCTAAATAATGCTGCTTTGAACATTAGGATGCATGTTATCTTTTTGAATTACTGTTTGTTTTCCTTGGATATATACCCAGGAGTGGAATTGCTGGATCTTAAGGTAGTTCTATAATTTTAGTTCTTTGAGGCACCTCCATTTTGTTTTGTTTTTTTTTAAACATCTTTATTGGAGTATAATTGCTTTACAATGGTGTATTAGTTTCTGCTGTATAACAAAGTGAATCAGCTATACATATACCCCCATATCTCCTCCCTCTTGTGTCTCCCTCCCTATCTGACCCCTCTAGGTGGACATAAAGCACTGAGCTGATCTCCGTGTGCTATGTGGCTGCTTCCCACTAGCTAGCTATTTTACATTTGGTAGTGTATATATGTCCATGCCATTCTCTCACTTCGTCCCAGCTTACCCTTCCCCCTCCCTATGTCCTCAAGTTCATTCTCTACATCTGTGTCTTTATTCCTGTCCTGCCCCTAGGTTCTTCAGAACCATTTTTTTTTTAGATTCCATATATATGTGTTAGCATACACTATTTGTTTTTCTCTTTCTGACTTCACTCTGTATGACAGACTCTAGGTCCATCCACCTCATGACAAATAACTCAATTTTGTTTCTTTTTATGGCTGAGTAATATTCCATTGTATATATGTGCCACATCTTTATCCAGTCATCTGTTGATGGACATTTAGGTTGCTTCCATGTCCTGGCTATTGTAAATAGAGCTGCAGTGAACATTGTGGTACATGATTCTTTGAATTATGGTTTTCTCAGGGTATATGCCCAGTAGTGGGATTGCTGGGTTGCATACTGTTATCTATAGTGGTTGCACAAACGTTCATTTATACCAATACTGTAGGACAGTCCCCTTTTCTCCACATCCTTGCCATTATTTGTTATTTATAATCTTTTTGATGATAGCCATTCTGACAGGTGTGAGGTGATACCTCAATGTGGTTTTGATTTGCATTTCTCTGATAATTAGAGATTGTGTCTGTTGGCCATCTGTATGTCTTCTTTGGAAAAATGTCTATTCAGATCCTCTGCCCATTTTTTACTCAGGTTGTTTTTTTGATATTGACTTGTATGAACACTTTATATATTTTGGATATCAATCCCTTATTGGTCATATCATTTGCAAATATTTTCTCCCAGTCAGTAGGTTATCTCTTTGTTTTGCTGATTGTTTCCTTTTCCTAGGAGTTTTAAGGTATATTTCTTTATTATCAGAAGTGTAGGGTTACTACTATTTAAAATTTCCTATCTATCTTTTTAGAACAGTTCTCTTCTAACATCCTGATCTTTTACAGTATCTGCAAGCATTTTGAAATGAATAGGGGAGGTCTGGGGATTGGTAAAGTGAGATGAACTTTTGAATTGTTTCTAGAGCCACATTTCTGGTTTTGCAGACTCCAATTTGTAAAATAAGGACAGTCTGTTTTACTTCCTCAAAGAACTGGGTTGCAGCCTGAATGCAATCAAGGGGCTGACCCACCTATCCAACTACATGAGGATTTTTAATTATGATGGAAATCAAAAGATTACTATAAGAGCCTACAACATGCTGCCTACAAGAGACCTACTTTAGGGCAAAGGACACACATGAATTGAAAGTAAGGGGATGGAGGATTAGCTCAAGACAATGAAGTAGAAGGATGTGAGCTCACCCTCTTCCTACGAAAACACCAAAAGTCACAACCAACTGGTGAACGACCATTGACAAAAAAACGCTGGAACTTACTGAAAAAGATACCCTACATCCAGAGACAAAGAAGCCACAGTGAGACAGTGGGAAGGGTGCAACTGCAATAAAATCAAATCCCATACCTGATGAGTGGGTGACCCACAAACTGGAAAACAGTTATTCCAAGAAGTTATCCCACAGGAGTGAATGTTTTGAGCCCCATGTCAGGCTTCCTAGCATGGGAGTCTGGCAACAGGAGGAGGAGTCCCCAGAGAATCTGGGTTTGAAGGCCAGCAGGGTTTGATCATAGGATTACCACAGGACTGGGGGAAACTCACTCCACTCTTGGAGGGCACACACAGTCTTGTGTGTACCAGGACTCAGGAAAAAAAGTAGTGACCTACTTTTTTTAGTGACTGGGCCAGACCTACCTGCTAGTATTGGAGGATCTCCTGCAGAGGTGGGGGGCAGCTGTGGCTCACTGAGGGAACAAAGACACTGGCAGCAGCAGTTCTGGGAAGTACTCATTGGTCTGAGCCCTCCCAGAGGCCACTGTTAGCCCCACCATAACAGCCTGTAGGCTCCACTGCTGGGATGCCTCAGGCCAAACAACCAACAGGGTGGGAACACAGCCCCACCCGTCAGCAGACCAAGGGGCTTATTAAAGTCTCCCTGAGCACAGCCCTACCCACCAGAGGGACAAAACCCAGTCCCACTCACCAAGGGGCAGGAACCAGCCCCTCCCATCAGGAAGCCTGCACAAACCTCTTAGACAGCCTCAACCACCAGAGGGCAGACAGCAGAAGAACTAAAATCCTGCAGCCTGTGGAACAGAAACCACAGTCACAGGGAGTTAGTCAAAATCAGATGGAAGAAGAGTATGTCCCAGATGAAGGAACAAGATGTAACCCCAGAAGAACAAAGTGAACTGAAGATAGCCAACCTACCGGAAAAGGAATTCAGAATAATAACAGTGAAGATGATCCAAGATCTCGGAAAAAGAATGGAGGCAAGGATCGAGGAGGTACAAGAAATGTTTAACAAAGACCTAGAAGAACAAACAAAGATGAACAATATAATAACTGAAATGAAAAATATACTAGATGGAATCAATAGCAGAATAAATGAGACAGAAGAATGGACAAGTTACCTGGAAGACAGAACGGTGCAAATCACTGCCAAAGAGCAGAATAAAGAATGAAAAGAAATTAAGACAGCCAAAGAGACCTCTGGGACAACATTAAAGGCACCAACATTAGCATTATAGGGGTCCCAGAAGGAGAAGAGAGAAAGGACCTGAGAAAATATTTGAAGAGACAATAGCTGAAAAATTCCCTAACATGGGAAAGATAACAGTTATCCAGGTCCAGGAAGCACAGAGAGTCCCAGGCAGTATAAACCTAAGGAGGAACATGCCAAGACACATAGTAATCAAATTGACAAAAATTAAAGAGAAAGAAAAACTATTAAAAGCAACAAGGGAAAAATGACAAATAGCATACAAGGGAACTCCCGTAAGGTTATCAGCTGATTTCTCAGCAGAAACTGCAGGCCAGAAGGGAGTGACACGATATATTTAAAGTGAAGAAAGGGAAGAACCTGCAACCAAGAACATTCTACCAAGCAAGGCTCTCATTCAGATTTGACAGAGAAACTTCTCTAGGCGGGAAAGAGACCAGCAACGTAAAACAACCTTGTGCATATATATATTGCTATATCAAAACCTCATGGGAACAGCAAACCCCAAAACTACAATAGATACACACACAAAAAAGAAAGCAACCCAAACACAACACTAAAGATGGTTATCAAACCACAAGAGAACAAAAGAGGAAGGGAAGAAAAAAGACATAGAAAACCAAACCAAAACAAGACAGTGGCAATAGGAACATACATATCTTTCATTGCCTTAAATGTAAATGGATTAAATGCTTGAACCAAAAGACATAGACTGACTGAATGGATACAAAACCAAAACCCGTATATATGCTGTCTACAAGAGACCCACTTCAGCCCTAGGGACACATACAGACTGAAAGTGAGGGAATGGAAAAAGGTATTCCATGCAAATGGAAATCAAAAGAAAGCTGGAGCAGCAATACTAATATCAAACAAAATAAACTATGAAATAAAGACTGTTACAAGAGACAAAGAAGGACATAATGATCAAGGGGTCAATCCAAAAAGATATAACAATTGTAAACATATATGCACCCAGTGTAGGAGCACCTCAATATATAAGGCAAATACTAAAAGCCATAAAGAGAGAAATTGACAATAACACAGTAATAGTGGGGAACTTTAACAACCCACTTTCATCAATGGACAGATCATCCAGACACAAAATCAATAAGGAAACACAGGCCTTAAATGACACATGAGACCAGATGGACTTAATTGATACTTATAGACCATTCCATTCAGTAGTAGCAGAATACACATTTTTCTCATGTGCACGTGGAACATTCTCCAGGAGTGACCACATGCTGGGCCACAAAGTGAACCTCTGTAAATTTAAGAAAGTTGAAATCATATCAAGCATCTTTTCAGACCACAATACTATGAGATTAGAAGTCAATTACAAGAAAGTGTAATGTAGAATGTAAAAAACATGTGGAGGCTAAACAATATGCTATGAACAACCAATGGATCACTGAAGAAATCAAAGAGGAAATCAAAAAATACCTACAGACAAAAGCACAATGACCCGAAACCTATGGGATGCAGCAAAGGCAGTTCTAAGATGGAAGTTTATAGCAATACAGTCTTACCTCAGGAAACCAAAAAATCACAAACAACCTAACCTTACACCTAAAGCAACTAGAGAAAGAAGAACAAACAAAACCTGAAGTTAGTAGAAGGAAAGAAATCATAAAAGATCAGAGCAGAAATAAATGAAATAGAAAGAAAACAATAGGAAAGATCAATGAAACTAAAAGCTGGTTCTTTGAAAATATAAACAAAATTGATAAACCTTTAGCCAGACTCATCAAGAAAAAAGAGGACTCAAATCAATAAAATTAGAAATGAAAAAGGAGAAGTTACAATGGACACAGAAATACAAAGGATCATGAGAGACTACTACAAGGAACTGTATGCCAATAAAATGGACAAACTGGAAGAAATGGACAAATTCTTAGAAAGGTACAATCTCCCAAGACTGAAACAGGAAGAAATGGAAAATATAAACAGACCAATCACAAGTCATGAAATTGAAACTGTGATTTAAAAACTCCAAACAAGCGAAAGTCCAGTACCAGATGGCTTCACAGGCGAATTCTATCAATCATTTAGAGAGAAGTTAACACCTATCCTTCTGAAACTGTTCCAAAAGATTGCAAAGGAAGGAAAACTCTCAAACTCATTCTATGAGGCCACCATCACCCTGATACCAAAACCATACAGAGACCACAAAAAAAATTACAGACCAGTATCGCTGATGAACATAGACACAAAAATCCTCAACAAAATATTAGCAAGCAAATCCAACAATACATTAAAAGGACACACCATGAGCAAATGGGATTTATCCCAGGGGTGCAAGGATTTTTCAATATCCGCAAATCAATCACTGTAATACACCACATTAACACATTGAAAGGTAAAAACCATGTGATCATCTCAGTAGATGCAGAAAAAGCTTTTGACAAAATTCAACACCCATTTATGATAAAAACTCTACAGAAAGTGGGCACAGAGGGAACATACCTCAACATAATGAAGGCCATATATGACAAACCCACAGCAAAACATCATACTCAACAGTGAAAAGCTGAAAGCATTTCCTCTAAGATCAGGAACAAGACAAGGATGTCCACTCTCACTGCTTCTATTCAACATAGTTTTGGAAGTCCTATATACAGCAACCAGAGAAGAAAAAGAAAAGGAATCCAAATTGGAAAAGAACAAGTAAAAATGTCACTGTTTGTTGATGACATGATACTATACATAGAAAATCCTAAAGGCACTACCAGAAAACTACTAGAGCCCATCAGTGAATTTGGTAAATTTGCAGGTTACAAAATTAATACACAGAAATCTGTTGCATTTCCTTTTTTTAAAATTTTAAATAGAAGGGTGACTACAATTTTTTTTTATATTTATTTATTTGGCTGTGTCAGGTCTTAGTTGTGGCACATGGGATCTTTCATTGCAGTGCACAGTCTTCCCTCTAGTTGTGGTGCGTGGGCTGTTATGGTGCACAGGCTCTGTAGTTGTGGCATATGAGCTCTCAAGTTGTGGCACATGGGTTAGTTGCCCTGTGGCATGTGGGATCTTAGTTCCCCAACCAGGAATTGAAATAGTGTCCCCTGCATTGTAAGACAGATTCTTTTATTTTTTTTGTATGTACGCATGTATTTTTTTATTTATGGCTGTGTTGGGTCTCTGTTGCTGTGTGCTGGCTTTCTCTAATTGCGGCAAGCAGGGGCTACTCTTTGTTGCAGTGTGCGGGCTTCTTATTGCAGTGGCTTCTCTTGTTGCGGAGCACAGGCTCTAGGTGCATGGGCTTCAGTAATTGTGGCTCGCAGGCTCTAGCATGCAGGCTCAGTAGTTGTGGTTCATGGGCTTCATTGCTCCGCGGCATGTGGGATTTCCTGAACCAAGGATTGAACCCGTGTCCCCTGCACTATCAGGCAGATTCTTAACCACTGCGCCACCAGGGAAGTCCCTATATTGCATTTCTATACTCTATTGAATTTCTGATCTTTTGTTGTTAAACAATCCCATTTACCATCGCATCAAAAAGAATAAAATACCTAGAAATAAAACTACCTAAGGAGACAAAAGACCTTTACTCTGAAAACTATAAGACACTGACGAAAGAAGTCAAAGATGAAGCAAACAGATGGGAAGATATACCATGTTCTTGGATTGGAAGAATCAATATTGTCAAAATGACCGTTCTACTACCCAAGGCAATCTACAGATTCAGTGCAATCCCTATCAAACTACCGATGCCTTTTTTCTCAGAACTAGAACAAAAAGTCGTAAAATTTGTACAGAGGTACAAAGGACCCCGAATAACCAAAGCAATCTTAAGAAAAATGAAGCTGGAAGAATCAGGCTCCCTGACTTCAGACTCTGCTACAAAGCTACAATCATCAAAACATTTTGGTACTGGCACTAAAACAGACATATAGATCAACAGAACAGGATAGAAAGCCCAGAAATAAACCCATGCACCTATGGTCAATTAATCTACTATAAAGGGGGCAAGACTATACGGTGGAGGAAAGACAGCCTCTTCAATAAATGGTGCTGGGAAAACTGGACAGCTACATGTAAAAGAATGAAATTAGAGCACTCCCTAACACCATACACAAAAGTAAACTCAAAATGGATTAAAGACCTAAATGTAAGACCAGACACTATAAATCTCTTAGAGGAAAACATAGGCAGAAAACACTCTGACATAAATCACTGCAATATCTTTTTCAGTCTGTCTCCCAGAGTAATGGAAATAAAAACAAAAATAAACAAGTGGGACCTAATTAAACTCAAAAGCTTTTGCAAAGCAAAGGAAACCATAAGCAAAATGAAAAGACAACCCACAGAATGGGACCAACAAGGGATTAGTCTCCAAAATTTACTAACAGCTCATATGGCTTAATATCATCAAAACAAACAACAATCAAAAAGTGGGCAGAAGACCTAAATAGACATTTCTCCAGTGAAGACAAAGAGATGGCCAAGAGGCACATGAAAAGATGTTCAACATCGCTAATTATTACAGAAATGCAAATCAAAACTACAATGAGATATCACCTAACACCAGTCAAAATGGCTATCATCAGCAAATCTACAAACAAATGCTGGAGAGTGTGTGGAGAAAAGGGAACCCTCTCACACTGTTGGTGGGAATGTAAATTGATACAGCCAGTATGGAGAACAGTATGGAGGTTCCTTAACAAACTATAAATAAAACTACCATAGGACCCAGTAATCCCACTACTGGGCATATATCTGGAGAAAAACATGGTCTGAAAGAGCACCTGCACCCCAATGTCCATTGCAGCACTATTTACAATAGCCAAGACATGGAAACAACCTAAATGTCCATCGACAGATGGATAAAGAAGTGTTACATATATACAATGGAATATTACTCAGCCATAAAAAATGAAATAATGGCATTGCAACAACATGGATGGACCTAGAGATTGTCATACTGAGTGAAGACAGAAAGACAAATATTATATTGCTTTTATGTGGCATCTAAGAAAAATGATACAAATGAAAGGGGATGGAAAAAGTTATTTCACGCTAACAGAAATGACAAGGAAACGGTTTGCAATACTCACATCAGACAAAATGGACTTTAAAACAAGGCTATAAAGAAAGAAGGAAGGACACTAATGATAAAAAGATCAATACAAGGAGAGGATATTACGCTTGTCAACCTATATGCACCTAATATAGGAGCACCCAAATACATAAAACAAACACTAACAGATATAAAGGGAGAAACTGACAGGAACAGAGTAATAGTAGGAGGCTTTAGTACCCCACTCATGTCAGTGGACAGATTTTTGAGACAAAATATCAATAAAGGAGCAGAGACCCTAAATGATAGAATAGAACATTTAGACTTAGTTGATATCTTCAGGACATAACAAAAAAAAAAAAACCCAAAATACACATTCTTTTCAAATGCACACAGAATATTCTCTAGGGATGACCACATACTGGGGCACAAAACAAGTCTCAACAAATTTAAGAATACAGAAATTACTTCAAGCGTCTTTTGTGATCATAATGGCATGAAACTAGAAGTCAACCACAGAAAAAGAAACAAAAAAAAATTACATGCAGAATAAACAATATGCTACTAAAAACCAATGGGTCAACAATGAAATCAAAGAAGAAATTAAATACTTTGAGGCAAATGACAAGAAAACACAACCATACAAAACCAGTGGGATGCAGCAAAAGCAGTTCTTAGAGGGAAGTTCTTAGCGATACAGGCTTCTTTAAGAAACGAGAGGTGGCAGCTTCAAGATGGCTAAAGAGTAAGATGCGGAGATCACCTACCTCCCCACAGATACATCAGAAATACATCTACATGTGGAACTGTTCCTATAGAACACCTACTGAACACTGGCAGAAGACCTCAGACCTCCCAAAAGGCAAGAAACAAGAAAAATCTCACATAAACAACTTAACCCACCACCTAAAAGAATTAGAAAAAGAACAAACAAAACCTAAAGTCATCAGAAGGAAGGAGATAGTAAAGATAAGAGGGGAAATAAATAAAATGGAGATTTTAAAAAACAATAGAAAAAAATCAATAAGACCAAGAGCTGGTTCTTTGAAAGCGTAAACAAAATTGACAAACCTCTGTCCAGGCTTACCAAGAAGAAAAGAGAGACGACCCAAATAAACAAAATAAGAAATGAAAGAGAACAAATCACAGCTGATACCACAGAAATACAAAAAAAAAAAAAAAATAAGAGAACACTATGAACAATTATATGCCAACAAACATGACAACCTATAAGAAATGGACAAATTTTTAGAAACATACAGCACACCAAAACTGAATCAAGAAGAAACAGATAACTTGAGCAGACCAGTCACTAGAAATGAAATAGAATATGTAATAATAATAATAAAAAAAAAACCTTCCTACAAACAAGAGTCCAGGATCAGATGGCTTCACTGGGGAATTGTACCAAACATGCAGAGAACTTATACCGATCTTTCTCAAACTCTTCCAAAAGATTTAAGAGGAAGGAACACTCCTAAAGACACTCTATGAAACCACCATCACCCTGATACCAAAACCAGACAAAGACATAACCAAAAAAGAAAATTACAGGCCAATATGTTTGATGAATATAGACACAAAAATTCTCAACAAAACATTAGCAAACCAAATCCAACAACACATAAAAAACGTCATACACTACAACCAATTTGGATTCATCCCAGGGTCACAAGGATGGTTCAGCATATGCAAATCAGTCATTGTGATATACCACATCAACAAAAGGACAGAAACTACATGATTATCTCAATAGATGAAGAAAAAATCTGATAACATTTGATAAAATTCAATGTCCATTCATGATAAAAACCCATAAGAAAGTGAGTATAGCGGGAACATATCTCATCATAATAAAAGCTACTTATGACAAACCCAAAGTCAATATAATACTCAACAGTGAAAAGCTGAAAGCCTTCCTGCTGAAACCTGGAACGTCTTAAGGCCCACTCTCACTTCTCTTCAACATAGTAGTACTGTAAGTCCTGGCCACAGCAATCAAACAAGAAAAATAAAAGGTATTCAAATTGGTCGGGAAGCTGTAAAATTATATACAGGTTACATGATACTATATACAGAAAACGCTAAAGACTCCAGACAAAAACTACTAGGACTGATAAACAAATTCAGCGAAGTAGCAGAATACAAAATTAACATACAGAAATTGGTTGCATTTCTTTACACTAACAATGAAATATCAGAAAAGGGATGTAAATAAACAATCCCTTTTAAAATCACATCAAAAAGTAAAATACTTAGAAATAAACCTGACCAAGTAGATGAAAGACATATACTGAGAACTATAAAACATTAGTAAAGGAAATTAAAGAGGATTCAAAGAAATGGAAAGATATCCCACTCTCTTGGATTGGAAAAATGAATATTGTTAAAATGGCAACACTACCCAAAGCAATCTACAGATTTAATGTGATCCCTATCAAATTACCCATGACATTTGTCACGGAACTAGAACAGATAATCCTGAAATTTATGTGGAACCATTAAATTGCCAAAGCAATCCTGAGGAAAAAGAACAAGGCAGGATGTATAACCCTCCCAGACTTCAGACAATACTACAAAGCTACAGTAATCAAAACAGTGTGGTACTGCCACAGAAACAGACATATGGATCAATGGAACAGAATAGAAAGCTCAGAAAAAACCCAGACACCTATGGTCAATTAATCTTCGACAAAGGAGGCAAGACTATAAAACAGAAAAAAGACAGTGTCTTCAGCAAATGGTGCTGGGAAAGTTGGACAGCTGCATGTAAATCAATGAAGTTAGAACACTCCCTCACACCATGCACAAAAATAAACTCGAAATGGCTTAAAGACTTAAACATTAGACATGACACCATAAAACTCCTAGAAGAGAGCACAGGAAAACATTCTCTGACATAAAATATTACTACATAAATTGTAGCAATATTTTCTTAGGTCAGTCTCCCAAGGCAATAGAAATAAAAACAAAAATAAACAAATGGGACCTAATCAAAATTACAAGCTTTTGCACAGCAAAGGAAATCATAAACAAAACAAAAACACAACCTATGGAATGGGAGAAAATATTTGCAAATGATGTGACAGACAAGGGGTTAGTATCTAAAATATACAAATAGCTCATAGAACTCAATAACAAAAAAACAACCCAATCGAAAAATGGGCAGACCTAAATAGACATTACTGCAAAGAAGACATACAGATGGCCAATAGGCACATGAAAAGATGCTCAATGTCATTAATTACAAAACTACAAAGAGGTACCACCTCACAGCAGTCAGAATGGCCATCATTAAAAAGTCTACAAATAGCAAATGCTGGAGAGGGTGTGGAGAAAAGGGAACCCTTTTACACTGTTGCTGGGAATTTAAATTGGTGCAGCCACTATGGAAGACAATATGGAGGTTCTTCAGAAACTAAATATAGAGTTGCCACATCCAGCAATCCCACTCCTGGGCATATACCTGGACAAAACTATAATTTGAAAAGCTACATGCACCCCTGTGTTCACAGTAGCACTATTTACAATAGCCAAGACATGGAAACAACCTAAATGTTCATTGACAGATGAATGGATAAAGAAGTTGTGGTATATAAATACAATGGAATATATTACTTAGCCATAAAAAAGAATGAAATAATGCCATTTGCAGCAACATGGATGGACCTAGAAATTATCACACTAAGCGAAGTCAGAAAGAGAAAGACAAATACCATATGATAGCACTTATATGTGGCATCTAAAATACGATACAAATCG
Organism: Delphinapterus leucas; assembly: GCF_059928025.1. Classification (NCBI taxonomy): domain Eukaryota; kingdom Metazoa; phylum Chordata; class Mammalia; order Artiodactyla; family Monodontidae; genus Delphinapterus; species Delphinapterus leucas. Next base: position 55,876,575 of record NC_143137.1, on the reverse strand, counting down.
GGCTTCCCTGGTGGCGCAGTAGTTGAGAGTCTGCCTGCCGATGCAGGGGACACAGGTTCGTGCCCCGGTCCGGGAGGATCCCACATGCCGCGGAGAGGCTGGGCCCATGAGCCATGGCCGCTAAGCCTGCGCGTCCGGAGCCTGTGCTCCGCAACGTGAGAGGCCACAACAGTGAGAGGCCCGTGTACCGCAAAAATAAATAAAATAAAATAAAATACGATACAAATCAAAATAAACATATCTACAAAACAGAAACAGACTCACAGATAATAGAGAACAGAACTGTCATTGCCAAGAGGAAGGCGGGGTAGAGGAGAGAAGGGATGGGAGCTTGCGATTAGCAGAGGCAAACTATTTTATATAGGATGGATAAACAAGGTCCTACTGTATAGCACAGGGAACTATATTCAATATTTTGTGACAAACAGTAATAGAAAAGAATATGAGAATGAATATATATATGTATAACTGAGTCATTTTGCTGTGCAGAAGAAATTAATACAACATTGTAAATCCACTATACTTCAATAAACTTTTTTAAAGAAAAGATTCCTATGTTCTGAAGCTTCAGGGTTTAATGCAGTATGCCTTTAAAATTTTTGGATAAAGCATTCAGAGGACTTCAGATGCTTTCCTTTTTTCTGCATGTATAATTCAACCTTAGATCAATTCCCCTTAGGGGGAAAAGCCTCTACTATTGCTTCTCTCAGCCCCTGAACATTGCCCTTGAGCTAGCTGATCCACTTCCTGATTATTTGTAGAAGAACCTGAAAGAAATTCTGGTCATCTGTTTACCCTGTGAGGGGGGTTTTCCCCGGGTGCCATCTGGCTTGTCTGATGGCTGCACTGTAATCATAGGTGGGCAGAATACCCCCTAGCAGCCATTCAGGGTCCCTGTGAGTGGGGTTCTAGAAAACCACTAATCTTTCTAACTCCTTTAAATTCGGTAGGACGTTCTGAAAGTGCAGGTAAAAGGTCTTTATGATTTACTGGATCTGCTCCCATCCATGGGACCTGAATTCTTTGCAGTGGTGGTCCAGGCTACATACACAAAGGATGCTGCATAGCAAGGCCCGAAGGTGGCAGATCCTGATTACAGGGCCCTGGAAAGTCAGGGGAGCTGTAAAGGACAGCAGTGCTAGCCTTACCACCCATCCTGGGTGATTCTCCTAAATTCACTTCCTGGCTTTTAGCATCTACACAAGTAAGCTGTATACCCCTTGCCTGGAAGTCAGGCCAGAGTGCTCTCTGTAAATCTTGTAAGGAAAGGGAAGTTAAAACAGGTAGACAGGGCCAGATTTTGAGAAGGGGGATTTACATGGAATGTGGACTTTAATTTTTCTTTTGAGTCTAATTTCTGTTCTTCCTGTTAAGGGAGTCCCCAAGGCTGGCTGTTGTACTCCTTTGTGTCGTCTTTATAATTTTGTCTTTCCATCGGTTGATGGAAAGACAGTTGTTGCTGGAAATGCAGTTGTTTAGCATGAGAGCTCACTCACTCTCTTTCTCAAAAACAGAAGTTTTTCCAATTCAAAGGATCCATTCTCTGGCCACTGACAAATATGGTCTTATATTAATCTTAATGGTGACTCAAACCCATAAGCCTCTTTATGGCTTAACCATGAACACAAGAAGTGTCCCAAAAGAGTGCAAAAGATGTAGCTTTCACAAGATCCACAAAGTTTACTCCCAGAATTAGCCAAAGAAAGCAAAAACCTTCATTGTCACAGGTAGTAAGAATGGTATAGTGAAAACGGAATTCCCACCAGAATGCGTGATTCCTCTAGTCGCAGACCTGCTCATCTCTGACACTGGGCAGGCGTTACTGGAATGGGACTTTTCCAGCACTAAAAAGACAATGAAGGTTGAGACAACAAAGTCCCCTTATGGGCTGGGACACTTTAAGACAAACTTCCAAAGAACTGGCACAGTTGGACAAAGAGAATGCTGCTTGTTGCACTATTTACAATAGCCAGGACATGGAAGCAACCTAAGTGTCCATCAACAGATGAATGGATAAAGAAGATATGGCACATATATACAATGGAATATTACTCAACCATAAAAAGAAATGAAATTGAGTTATTTGTAGTGAGGTGGATGGACCTGGAGACTGTCATACAGAGTGAAGTAAGTCAGAAAGAGAAAAATACCGTATGCCAGTGCATATATATGGAATCTAAAAAAGAAAAAATGTACTGATGAACCTAGTGGCAGGGCAGGAATAAAGACGTAGACATAGAGAATGGACTTGAGGACATGGGGTGGGGAGGGGGAAGCTGGGACAAAGTGAGAGAGCAGCATGGACATATATACACTTTCGAATGTAAAATAGCTAGTGGGAAGCAGCTGCATAGCACAGGGAGATCAGCTGGGTGCTTTGTGAACACCTAGAGGGGTGGGATAGGGAGGGTGGGAGGGAGACGCAAGAGGGAGGATATATGGGGACATATGTATGCATATGGCTGATTCACTTTGTTATACAATAAAAAAACTAACAGTATTGTGAAGCAGTTATACTCCAATAAAGATCTATATATTAAAAAAAAAACATGCTGCTTGTCACTTCATGTCTCAGATCCTGAGTCTATTTGGCTGCCCACCAGTTACAAGCTGATACTTGCATCTTCTGGCTGGCTTCTCTCTGGTTAAGCCAGAGAGAGTATTTTCACTGGTCATGAAGCCAAGCTCTCAAGACAGAACAAGACAAGGGGAAACCTCACCCATTTTTTAAATATAAGGGACCCACAGCAAAGTTTGTCTAAACAGATGCAGGTCCATTAGAACTGTGAAGTCACCAGTCTGTGAGGCTGGCCGGAACAACAGGCTCAGAGGACCTATGCCTGCATTTCTACACTATGGTTTTCCTCCTTATGAAAAGTGACACAAAAACTAGAGACAAAAGAAAACAGTAGGGCTTCCCTGGTGGCGCAGTGGTTGAGAGTCCGCCTGCTGATGCAGGGGACACGGGTTCATGCCCTGGTCCGGGAAGATCCCACATGCCGCAGAGCGGCTGGGCCCGTGAACCATGGCCGCTGAGCCTGCGCGTCTGGAGCCTGTGCTCCGCAACGGGAGAGGCCACAATGGTGAGAAGCCCATGTACCGCAAAAAAAAAAAAAAAAAAAAGAAGAAAACAATAACCATGGAGGAATTGGATCGATAGAAAACAAAAGTACTCAGAACAGATCTTTTCCAGAGTCACTATACCTAAGGAACTAGTTTACACAAGTATTTTTCTCCTGCTAAATTTAGAAATGGACTCTCACCACTTCCAGGAGATTGACGTGGTAAGGATTCTTACCATCTGCTGGCTCTTGTCAGAGGTCCCAGGATCTCCCACCTGCAGCCCCAGAGCAAGTGGTGTCCAGCCAGTGGAGCCCCCCATGCATACCAAATTGTAGGGATAGAAAAATTTTCCCTTCCTCCCTTCTAGGTTCTTTGGCTGATCTAATAATTAATTGACATAAGATGTTACCAGGTGAAAAACTAATTTCGTACATACAGGAACCCCATAAGAATGAGACTCAAAGGCAGTCTCCATTTGAGGCTTATATACTGTCCTGAGCTAAGGAAAGGGATGGGGCCTGGGGCTTCAGAGGGCAAGAAGGCAATTCACAGCAGATGAGAAGAGCAGATGTTTGCCACACAGATTTAAAAAAAAAATTCTCTCTGGTAATAGCTCTCTTTCTGGACTCTTAACCACTGCGCCACCAGGGAAGCCCCATACTACTTTGTTTTTACTGTCATTTTATAATATAGATACACCATAACATCCAATTTTTGGACATTTAAGTTGCATCCACGTTTTCACTATAGGCAATGTGATAATGAACATTCTTATACCTAAATGTTTGCACATATCCTTACTTATTTCACTGGGGTAGAGGTAGAATTGTTGCATCACAGTGTACTCACATTTTTTAATGCTTTTGAAATCTATTGCCAAATTGTCTTACATAAATACCATATAATGTATTTTGCAACAGCAATATAATTATAGTACCAGCTTCACCACACCCTAATGTTAAATATTGTAGTATTTCTCTAAACTTGGCTAATTTGATTGGACAAAAATTATATCTTGGGCTTCCCTGGTGGCGCAGTGGTTGAGAGTCCGCCTACCGATGCAGGGGACATGGGTTCGTGCCCCGGTCCGGGAGGATCCCACATGCCACGGAGCGGCTGGGCCCGTGAGCCATGGCCGCTGAGCCTGCACGTCCGGAGCGTCCGTGTACCACAAAAAAACAAAAAAAAGTTATATCTTAAAATTTTACATTTCTTCAGTTAAAATACAGAAGTTATGTTTTATATATTAATCATTGCCATTGGGTTTTTTTTTTTTTCGGTACGCGGGCCTCTCACTGCCGTGGCCTATACCGCAGCGGAGCACAGGCCCCGGACGCACAGGCTCAGCGGCCATGGCTCATGGGCCCAGACGCTCCACGGCATGTGGGATCCTCCCGGACCGGGGCATGAACCGTGTCCCCTGCATCGGCAGGCCGACTCTCAACCACTGCGCCACCAGGGAAGCCCCTGCCATTTGTATCTTATCTTTTCTAACTTGTCTATTCATCCCCTTTGTTCTTTTTTTCTATTAGAGTGTTGAACTTTAAAAAATTTACGTGTAAGAACTTCCTTTAATTTCTTGCAAATATTTTTTCCAGCTATTTCTCTTTTGTTTCTTAAAAAATTGTGTTTGGAAACAAACCATTGTTTTTTGTTTTATAAGTTTAGCATTTACATGTATTAAATGTTACTTGTTTTTTTTGTTTTTTTTTTTTAAAGGTATGAAAGCTTTCAAAATCCAAAGAAGAGAAAAAATCAAAGTGGAACAGTGTTTCGACCTGGACAGAAAGTAACTCTGGCATAAAATATACTTCTGATTTTTTTGTGTGTTTATGTGTGTGGTGGTTTGTCCCTGTGTTGTAACAGTGAAAATGGTGTCTGTACATTTCTTTTTAATTTAACTTAATTTGTTAATCTATAAAATCAAAGATTGGTAAACCTGTGTTTATGTAATGACCAGGGTTACTTGATATTAACACTTTAGAATAAATTGGGATACTTATAAGAGATTCTGTATTTTATTATCTATATATTTAAATCCTTAATGAAGTAATATTGGCCACATGGAATAACTGATTTTTTCTCCTTTGAAGAAAAAAAGAGAATGTAATTAAATACATTTCTTAGAATCACTGACAGTTGCATATTCAGCATCTTTCTTGCATTTGACAAGCTTTATGCTTAGCACCTTCTTGACTGTTTTGGAAATAAAATATCCAATTATCTATCTACTGATCCAATTATCTGTTCTGATTATCTGAAAATGTGGAATTTACACACAATTTAAATAAATTTAGTTGTTCCTTCAATCAGCAGTGAGATGACATCCCCCTAATATACTACATCCAGCTGCAAGGCCAGGAGCCTGAATGATGTCCATTCCTCCCCTCCATGACGACTTTATCTGGATGTGCTCTGATCTATGAACTCAATTGTAAAGTCAGTCACTATCAACACAAACTATATATAGTAATGTGGTAAAGGGAAAGGAGAAAGCTAAGTAGAATATGCAAATAAATGCATAAGACAGCAAAGAAAAATGTACAGGCTATAACCATTGCCCTTTCTGCAGTTAATCATGAGGCCATGGCTGATGTGTTTCATTTCTCTCTTCCATTACTTATTCCATGTTCCTCTGACTTCAGCCCTCACCTTAGTGGATTAGAGGCCTTAACTAAGTGGGATGGTCTAAACCTTCTTTTCCGTCTGCGCCTTTGGTGGCCTAAGACTGCAGATGTCTTCCATTAAATTTACCATGAACACTCAGTATTACAAGGTTCCCATCATACTTCTCCCATCCCCCACTGTATAGCACCAACTCTGTATTCACTCAGCCAATATTGTAATCCTCCCCTTTCAAACCATTGGAATCATCACTATGTTCCCCTCATAGAAGCAGTCCACCTTTGCTTCCCTCTAAACCAGCAAAGCTCGGAATCACAAGGAATGCAAGCAAAGATGTTTGAGTCACTAGGTATTAACAGAGAAGTACCATTCTCCCTTGCACGTTGGTTCCCAGATCCTTCTATTAAAGCCATGGTCACTGGTTCACAGTATATACTATATGCACTACATCTTGCAGAAGAGGACTCTACCCTCACAGAGTTATCTCGCCAAAAGGCCAGCTGTTTCAGGGTGAGGGGTATTTACAGTAAGTCCAGGGAATTCCCTATAAAGTGAGTTTCATGATCAGAAGCAAGTGTCGTAAAGGATAGCATAACAGTGAAAGCCATCTAGTGAGGCCCTGAAAGATGGTGGTGGCAGAATTTTGGAGGACAAAGCAAATCCAATTCCAGAATGTGTCACCTTCAGGGAGGACAAATTGCTGCCTCATCTCTTAGGAGAGGGACGAATGTAATCAACCTTCCACCAGGCACGGGCTGGCATCCCCTGGTATGTACCTACGTGGTTATTGCTGCATACTAGTAGGCTGTCAGGATAGGTGGATGGTCAGGTCAGCTGCAGTGAGGGGAAAGCCATATTGTAGAGCACACATAGACCCCCATCCTGGCCACCATGGCCACTTTGTTCAGGAATACAGTAAACAAGTACTGGGTAGCTGGAAACAAAGGCTGATTGATATCCATAGAGAGGTCATCTAGAGCACCTCATTATTAAAAGCACTGAGGAATTTTAGCTGAGCATTCACACAGGACACAAACATTCTCACTCTGAATCCATTTCAAGAACTCTGGCCATACCTTTCTCCCAGACCTCCTCATGGCCCCTTCTCCAATCATGCTGTTTCCAAATCTGATCATTTAGTTAAGTTACTAGCCACTGTCTATGAATCAGCATGGATTTCTATATCAGACATCTCTACCTCCTGGCAAAATGGAAGAGACAAGTTCAGAAAATCTGCTCCCTGGGGTGATTTCCTACTCTACTGGTCGTCAAGGCTATCCCCTCAGTATAGCAGAAATGCCTTCACTCTGATGCATTCACAGTGGAGTTCTGGGTCTCTGGGAAATCATGTTGATGCAGACCGAGCATCTATTAATCCCCAGAAGGTCTGGTTATTTCTCAGGACACCTGGGAAATGGCCTGGTGAGTGGCTTTGGGTCCTTTGGGGAAGACTTAGAGGAAGGAAGATCCTTAGCAAGTATTCATGATGTTATCACAGGGCCATTTCCCTAGACACTTGACTTCTCCTGCATTCTTGGTCTGACCTAGACCTGAGATTGGGTCAGGGGCCATGACTATATTGTGAAGACTTAAGTCAGGCCTTTGTTTACTAACAGAGAGTTTTTAAAATAATAAAAATCAGGTAGCATCTTTGACCATCTATTTTGGTCTTAAGGACCCCACAGTTAGGCAACACCAAAGATCCCTGTAGGTCAGACCATTGTAATTAATGCACTGGCTCTGCTGTTGATTATAGTACCCACATCCACCTGGCCTCTCACATTGCAGCTACCTGACCTCACCCCTGCTGCCCCAGGATCCATCATCACTGAAATCAGCATGTTTCTACTACAGTATCTCCCACTTGTGTTCTCATCGATTGTTGCAGAGTCTACAGACTGACTCATTCAACAACCATTCCAACACCCTCACCTCCATCTTCCTATGGTCCTTGGAAAGTGAATTACTGAGTGACATAATCTCCATCGCAGCCATGCATGGCTTTGTAACAGTTCTATCTAGACAATGAGTATAAGTAGGTAGAAGTCCCTGGGGTAAGCTTCCTTCCTGGAATGAGGGCACAATGTCTGGAGATGCAGCAACCATCTTGCAAACATGAGGGTGAAAACCACAGACAATAGAGCAAGCAAACAGAAGGAGCCTGGTTCCCTGATGGCATCACTGAGCTGATATACCAGCTCTAAATGTCCTACTCAGACCTTCTTATGCCTGAGGTAGATAAACCCCTTGTTTGCTTCTCTGAGTAGGTTCCTATTATAGCCAAAACCAATCCTGACAGATGCACCAATGATTTCATAAGGCCTCACTGAGGAGTATTTTCTGACACCCACACTATCTTGAGGGACAGATTTGGGTGGTGGTAAGTTGGAGAGCTGTACATCATTCATTCATTCAACATATGTATCTCACAAAGTCTTTGGATTTCTTTCTTTATATTATACCAAGATATTTCAGGCACCTCAACTTTATTCAGTGTGAGTCATTGAGTCTGGGTTCCAAATACCCAACCATGGAGTCAATTAGAACATTCCCAGATGCTGAAACAGCACACTGAATCAAAAATCAAGTGTATTAATTAAAAACAAAAGTGCAGGAACTTCCTGGTGGTGCAGTGGTTAAGAATCCACCTGCCAATGCAGGGGACACAGGTTCGAGCCCTGGTCCGGGAAGATCCCACATGCTGTAGAGTAACTAATCCTGTGCACCACAACTACTGAGCCTGAGCTCTAGAGCCCACAAGCCACAACTACTGGGCCCGTGTGCCACAACTGCTGAAGCTGGCATGCCTAGAGCCCATGCGCCGCAACAAGAGAAGCCACCACAATGAGAAGCCCACGCACCACAGCAAGAAGTAGCCCCTGCTCGCTGCGATTAGAGAAAGCCTGCAGGCAGCAATGAAGACCCAACACAGCCAAAAATAAATAAATTTTTTTAAAGTCATTAATGTATTCAACTTGACCAATAATTATGATTTTCCCTACTTAGCCTAGTACCCACACACATATTCTACCTCCACATATGTTCTTTAGAATTTGCATGAAAAAGAAAAATATTGTAGTTTTTTTATTGTCTAAGCCTTCTCCTCCCAGATTGACTTTTTATATTTTTTTTTTTTTTTTTTTTTTTTGCGGTACGCGGGCCTCTCACTTTTGGGGCCTCTCCCGTTGCGGAGCACAGGCTCCAGACGCACAGGCTCAGCGGCCATGGCTCACGGGCCTAGCCGCTCCGCAGCATGTGGGATCTTCCCAGACTGGAGCACGAACGAACCCGTGTCCCCTGCATTGGCAGGCAGAGTCTCAACCACTGTGCCACCAGGGAAGCCCCTGGATTGACTTTTAATTCACTCCCTAGGGCATGCTGGGATGGGACAATAGAAGGGAGGGTTGGAATGCAAGAATGAGCATTCTTTTACAAGGCTGATCCCTCACAGATGGGGGCATTTCAGGGTCTTCAAGCAAGGGACATAAGGGCTGCCTCACTAAAGATTTTAAAAGGGTGGGGATTCAAGGGAATCTAGTTTCTTCCATGTGTCTCCATCCCAATTATCAGGGATTCAACTCTTTTTCAATCAACACCTTGACTTTTCCATAAAAGATCTAAAATGGCTATGAACTCAATGGATGTCATTCAGTAAACTGTGGGATCAAACTCCTGTTTTTGTGCCAGAGTTTGGCACAAAAACAGAAATATAGATCAATGGAACAGGATAGAAAGCCCAGAAACAAACCCACGCACCTATGGTCAATTAATCTATGACAAAGGAGGCAAGAATATACAATGGAGAAAAAAAAAAAGCCTTTTCAATAACTGGTGCTGGGAAAACTGGACAGCTACATGTAAAAGAATGAAATTAGAACACTCCCTAACACCATACACAAAAATAAACTCAAAATGAAAAGGGAACCCTCCTACACTGTTACTGGGAATGTAAGTTGGTACAGCCACTATGGAAAACAGTATGGAGTTTCCTTAAAAAACTAAAAACAGAGCTACCATATGACCCAGCAATCCCACTCCTGGGCATATATCCAGAGAAAATCATACTTAGAAAAGATACATGCAATGTTCATTGCAGCACTATTTACAATAGCCAAGACATGGAAGGAACCTAAATGTCCATCAACAGAGCAATGGATAAACAAGATGTGATATATGTATACAATGGAATATTACTCAGCCATAAAAAGGAATGAGATAATGCCATTTGCAGCAATATGGATGGACCTAGAGATTATCATACAAAGTCAGACAGAGAAAGACAAATATCATATGATATCATTCATATGTGGAATCTAAAAAAAATGATACAAATGAACTTATTTACAAAACAGAAACACACTCACAGACTTAGAAAACAAACTTATGGTTACCAAAGGGGAAGGGGGTGGACAGGGATAAATTAGGAGTTTGGGATTAACATATACACACTACTGTGTATGAAACAGATCATCAACAAGGACCTACTGTATAGCACAGGGGACTCTACTCAGTTCTCTGTAATAACCTACATGGGAAAAGAATCTGATAAAGAATGGAGAGATATATATATATATATATATATATATACATGTATAACTAAATCACTTTGCTATACTCCTGAAACTAACAATATTGTAAATCAACGATACTCCAATATAAGATAAAAATTAAATTAAAAAAAATTTTTTTTAACTCTGCATTTGACTTTCAGCCTCACGGCTCAGAAAGAGAAGGGATTCTTTTAGCCTTCATACAAATCCCTGATTTTCAGCCTATGCCTTGAGCTAAAAGTATAACCATCTGAGCTTGTCTTTCTCTTTAAGCTCTCTAGTGCTATATTCAACTCACCCTTTTGAAATCCTCATGTGTTTCATACTATTCCATAGCAGCAACCTCTTCAATAGGTACTTCATTCCCGGGAATAATTTGTGATATTTTAGTTAGCTGTTTTGCCACTGCACGTCGTGGTATGCCAAATTCACATCCCTTAATACAGAGTGGATTTTCCTTGCCCTCAGCCTTTAACTAGGGCAGATAACCAGTCCCAAATGTAACCTAATTTTCTTCAAAGTCTGTTGCCTGCAACCACTTCTGGTACTGATTTCTGTACCCATCAAATTTTTAGCTGTAAGTAACAGAACCCAACCCTGCTCCTTTGAATCAGAAAGGAATTTATTGATGGTTTTATTGGTCTAGAAAACAAAGAGATGCTCAAAGACTTGTGGGTTCATGTCACTAGTCTTTGGGTGACAGGGAACCTTAGCTTGAAGGGGCTGTCACTCCAAAAAACAGGCCTCTGAGAGCCAGCCAACCAACACCAACCTCACCCAAAAGACTCTTGCTATGGATGACATCATGCTATTTGTAGCTCACAAAGTCTGCCCACTTCTGAACTTCTAGCTTCTAGGAAACCCCACGTTTAAGGTCAGCAGTCTGCTCTGCTACGGAGCCTGGGCCTAACAGGCATAGCTCATAGTTACTAAAATAAGCAAAAAATTCAGTGTTATTTATTTTTTACTTCAGTCACTAAGTGGTGATCTCATCATCCTTTGATGTTTTCCTAGTCAGTATTAATAATTCCTAACCTGGGGCTTCCCTGGTGGCGCAGTGGTTGAGAATCTGCCTGCTAATGCAGGGGACACGGGTTCGAACCCTGGTCTGGGAGGATCCCACATGCCGCGGAGCACCTAGGCCCGTGAGCCACAACTACTGAGCCTGCGCATCTGGAGCCTGTGCTCCGCAACAAGAGAGGCCGCGATAGTGAGAGGCCCGCGCACCGCGATGAAGAGTGGCCCCCGCTTGCCACAACTAGAGAAAGCCCTCGCACAGAAACGAAGATGCAACACAGTAAAAATAAATTAATTAATTAATAAACTCCTACCCCCAACATCTTAAAAAAAATAATAAAAAATAAAAAAATAATTCCTAACCAGAAATCTAGTCATCTATTAGGATTCTGACTGGGAGAACACTTAATGTGAGCACCAGCTATTAACTTGCAGGTTTTTTGTTTGTTTAACTATATCCAGTTGCCTCCGCTTTATATTGAAAATTCCACAAAAGGCCAGATTTTTGTGCATGTTTTTCGCTGCTGTAATCTAGAACAGTGCGCCTTGTACTGGTGATCATTCAATAAATAAATAATAAATATTTGTGAGTGAATCATTCTTATTTCAACTGAAATTGGGATAAATTTATTCCTTTGAATAAATAAGGGGAGAAGAGAAAAACAAAATCTAATATTTTAGCCATTAACTTTTTAAGATTAGAACTGATATGATTGATTAGGAATCAGTTTTGATTGTAAAAGCAATGGAAATGGGCCATCTACAGTAGTTTCAGGAGGTATTAGAAGTATGGATTCTTTTTCTTTTTTTTTAGTTTATTTATTTGGCTGCGCTGGGTCTTGGCTGCCGCACGTGGGATCATCTTCACTGAGGCACGCAGGATCTTTTAGTTGCGGCATGCAGGATCTAGTTCCCTGACTAGGGATCAAGCCTGGGCCCCTTGCGTTGGGAGCATGGAGTCTTAACCACTGGACCACCAGGGAAGTCCCAGAAGCATGGATTCTTAAATGGACATTTTACATTGCTCTAGTAAAATACTCAATACTCATAAATATAAAGAAAAAATATATATATAATGTAAACACTAGACAAAGGCATTATGTCATGGAGTCTACTCATTTTCTAGGCAACCTGACATTTTTTACAGAACTGGTATAGGACTCAGCCTCCCAGGAAATTTCCAAGAATCAAACAAATCAACAACAGAGAGCAAAGAATATTCCAGGATAACAAATACCATCAACCATATGCTGAAAGGGAAATTTTTAGAGGTTTTAGACAGAAAGTTGAAATGATGCATTTTGGCTAGACATTTATTCTGGCCAGATATTTTGTAGGAATCAGTGTCAGTTAAAAAGAATGCTACAGCTTCTTCACAAAAATAAAAATGCTGAGAGCTAAGCCACTGATTTTCAAAACATTTTCACCACAACCCAGAGTAATACATTTTCCATCATGATCTAGTCCATACGTGCACATGGCTGAAACTAAAGTTTCACAAAACACCTGCTCTTACCACATGTGATATTCTCTGACATTTTTCTCTTTTATTCTATTTCACACAAATAATGAAATTCTTACCCATACATGGGTTGAGACTTGCACATTGAAAAACTCTGGCCTAAAGAGGAATAAAGTACTGGAATATAGAATTGCTTTATATCTAATGAATATATATATATTAAACACATACACAAAACACTTTAAACTTACTGCTTTCTCAGAGAAGTAAAACTCACCTAAGTAGAAGCATGCACTAGTGTTCAAGAGTTATAAAATTCTACAGTTGGTAGAATCTTTGTTGTTGTTGTTGTCTTTGATGCAACTTTATTTATTCAGTAGCATTTGGGAAACTTTCATATTCTCTAGTAAATACAGATAAGTGGATTCACCATAAAGTCAATCCCACCACAAAATTATTTGGGTAAATTACCAAATTACTTTACCTTTCCCAATTTTGAAGGGATTACAGAATTTTTAAATCATCCCACATGTAAATTAAGCAATATTTTTTTTTTCTTTTTTTGGCTGCACCGTGTGGCTTGCTGGATCTTAGTTCCCCAACCAGGGATTGAACCTGGGCCAGGCAGTGAAAGCACTGAGTTCCAACCACTAGACTGCTAGGGAATTACCAAGTCTTTAACCTTTTGAGTTGATGTCTTTTCCTTCTAAGGATACTGTGACAAACTGTACAAGTTCAGTTAGGTGACAATATCTGGAGATGGATCAGTCAGTTCAACTGATGAGTAAAACGTTAAATACGTTTAAATAAGTTGAGGATGGTGAAAATCTTAACTATTTTTAAAGTTTTAGGGCAGGGTCTTGGTTGATTGAATATAGATACAACCTACTCTATGGCCTCTGACCACAGCTTCCTCCTGGCAGCTCAGAAATGTTTGCAGCTGTGACTGGTAGTGTCAGAGAGCCTTGATTATGAAGGGAATGAGCCCAGAGGCTGATGGTCCAGCACAGCAGAGGTGGGATTGGAATCCTTCCTCTCTGGGGCCCTGTTGGCACCTGATGGAGAGGAGGCCAGAGGCTCTGAGGACTCCCTCCTGTATCTTATAATATGATCGATGCACAATGATCCTAAGGGGGAGTTGGGGGAAAGTGGGGTTGACATTGCAACCCACCACCACTACCAGAACAAAAGCCCTCAGGATAAACCCATGGAGAGTAGCAGTTCCTCCTTTATCTTTTTCACCTGTGAGTAATAAGTACAGGGCCAGCCTAACTGGAATGGTTTTTCTTATTTTTTTAAAAAAGAAAAAAATTAAACAGGTATCCCATTCTGTTTGGGAACCCTTGCTTTCAATTGCCCTTCTTAAACGATCTTGTCCAATGGGAAGGTTCCCCATAACAGCCATTGTGATTCTAGGTTGTCTTAGTAAGATTTTGCCATTTATGTATTTACAGCCTCCAGGACCGCAGTTCTTAGACATAAATTAGGCAGGTGTGCCGGAAGGTGGGGAGCTCAATTCTTTGAGACTTGAGGACTCCACTTCTTTAGCTACACCTTGGGTCTCTCAAAGCCAAACTGCGTGGTGTTTTACAGTATACCTTGTTACACGGAAAATTTCTTGAGGTTGGTAGGTGACCTAGTGTCAAAATAACCCATTCGGTGACCAACTTACCCTAGCAGAGGAGTCTTAGGTGGCCAGATCTCTAACAGCTTTGCCCACCAATTTTGTAGCGCTGGCTTCCAAGATACCCATTAGTAATAGATTATTTTTTTCTGAGAAGATTTCTATATAGTGGTGGACACTCTAATGGCTTTAAATATTTCGAATTCTGCCTACTTAAGATCTGGGTGTGCGGGTGGTGAAAAGAGCCTGATATTTCTCGTCTTAATTTAATGCCCCAAGTCCCCCAACGGTTTATACTTTGGACTTACCTTGAGGCTTTGTGAGTCTCCTAACAGCTGCTATCTTGCTTCCTTTAGATTGACAGGTACCCATTATTTTCCCTTGTTAAAATAATCCTAATTCAACCAGATTTACTGTTTCTGGCTGCCTCTGCAGTTCCTGAGACCCATCAGAACTCCCCAAGGCACTTACCTTGTAGATGAGGTCGGCCACAAATCCAAATGCTGTCGCCCATTAGGTCTGGTGTTTCTTACACCCCAGTCTTCCACCCGGAAGGGTCTGGACAAACAAACTCGAAGAGCTCAGAAGGCAAAATAACGGGATCCCAGAGAGCGGCAAAGAGGCAGCGAACCCGAAGGGCTCCGAGGCTAACTTCAGCTGAGTCTGGGAGCCTTCCGGGATCTCCAGCAGCTGTCTTCAGGACCCATCTCCTCACCAAAACTGAAAAGTGACAAAACTAAAACAACTTAGTAATGAATTTGATGTCCTTCAGTCAAGGGAAAACAATCCATAGGTGGGGGGAGCGCAGTACCTCCCAGCAGTGCAGCCCTCTCCCAGAACGCTGGGCCTTTGTGAGTTTCACTCAGCCTTAAGAGGCAACGTGGAAACAGCCTGATTGGCCAGGAGGTGGGGATTTCTTTAGGAGGCGAGCAGCTTCTGTTGCTAAGGGTCAGTGAAATGAGCCACAGCTGAGCTAGCAGACTGTGACTGGTGTATATCAGGTTCCTTGACAGGTGAGGAATTACCTTTGCCAGGGCTAATTGGCATAGAAAGGCCTTTGATGATCTTCCTAAATTGCCCCAAAGCTGATGCTAGATCTCTTCCTCTCTTTATAGAAACTGAAGGCTTTATCAGCTGAATTTTATGTACTAAGAAGGAGCCTGAGCAGTGGTTCTCATTTCTGGCTGCATGTCAGAGTCACCTCAGGAAATTTAAATTTTTTTGTGTATTTTTAAGTTTTACTAGATACTTTGGAACCTAATGAGGTCCCAGTCTTATCCCCACAGATACTGATTTACTTAGTTGCTTGTGGGAACTTTCCAGCAGGTTTTTTTTGTGTGTCCTGTATTTTATTTTTGTTTTTAAAGCTCCAGAAGTGATTCTAATGTGTTCGTGATTCACTTATATAAAGGTGGGGAAGGGCAGTGGAATCTAAAAACATGTTCAAAATCCATATGATTAATTATTAAAATATAAAACAGGGATAACTGAGTGAGATATTTGTGAATCTGCTAGGTGCAAAGCACTTGCAACTGCTCACGGAGGAGAATGAAAAGAAAAGGAATTTTCCTTCAGCATGAGATTATGGTTTTGGCCTTTGTAAGTTCAGAACCTCTTAGTCGTGTTAACAGAGCCACAACCATGAGGACCACCAAGTACGGTGGTGCAGGACATGCCCTGACGGACAGTCCTGGCTGAGTGGAGAATGGACTCCAGCCCTGGGACTCTCCCCCAACCCTCAGGCGGCCACCATATTGAAACCCTCACAGACACCAACATGTACTAATAGCAGCCCTGACATGAGGCCTGAATCACAAAGCTGCCCACTTCCTCCCTCTTCCAAATTTAGGGCACTGTAAGGACAACTAGAAATTTAAAATAAGAAACTTAAGGGCTCCCCTGGTGGCGCAGTGGTTGAGAGTCCGCCTGCCCGGTTCGTACCCCGGTCCGGGAGGATCCTACATGCCGCGGAGCGGCTAGGCCCGTGAGCCACGGCCGCTGAGCCTGCGCGTCCGGAGCCTGTGCTCCGCAACGGGAGAGGCCACAACAGTAAGAGGCCCGCGTACCGCAAAAAAAAAGAAAAAGCAGCTTAATTCCCTCTGTTAAAAATAAGGCAAAAGGTTTCCCTTTTTTGTCGGAATACTTACCTTAGAAAACTTGCATTTTCTCAGTCTCCTTGTATCTTTTTAGAAACTAAATAAGTCTCTGTCAGTTTTGCGATCTAGTAATGTTTTTCTCAAGGACCTGGGTGCCATCTCTTTTAAATATAACTGTCAGGAGACAGCACCCCTGTCCTCCAGTTTCTGTGGGAGGGTAGGAGCCAGACTTCAGTGCTCCGAATTGTTAAAAGTACCTCCTGTCATAAAGACGTTTGTCCCCCCTGCCCCCCATAAAGTCAATTAGCTAACGTAGGTGGTCACCCCAATCACCAGGTAAATTTAGGAAGAACTGTGTGTGATTAATGGTGCTGTCAAGTTCTCGTAAATGATGACTAGTTACTGTTTATCTTGAGAACCTGTACGTAATGACCACACCTGCGTGGCTGCATAAACGGGTGAGATTTCTTTCTGTCTTTGCAACCTCAGCCAGTTGCACACGCTGGTTTAATCCTCAGTCAGTAATAAAAGTGTTTTCTTTTTCTACTACCTTTGTGGAGGGGATGTCTGAATTGAAAGTTTTTTCAAATTTCCCCAACAGCACCTTCACCCTCTATTCCAAAGTTACTGTCTTTTTCCACGTTCCCAATGCAAGGGGCCCGGGTTCGATGCCTGGTCAGGGAACTAGATCCCACATGCTGCAACTAAGAGTTCTCATGCCGCAACTAAAGATCCCACATGCCACAACTAAAAGAGCCCGCATGCAGCAACAAAGATCCCGCCTGCCGCAACTAAGACCCAGTGCAGCCAATAAATAAATAAATAATTTAATTAATTAAGTTACATCTTTTTAACTCGCACCTTCCCTATCCACAGGGAGAAGTATTGAAGGTATAGAAGGTGTTTTTGTTATAAACTTGCTCCCTTCTACCCAGCTTCTGCTAAACAGGTGGAAATAGGAGTTATGGTAATTCCAAATGGTGATGATGTTACAAGAAGTTGAGGTTATGTTTGTAGCTTTTGTTTGTAACTGGGTAATTAATTTATGCCAGTCTGTCATGTTGAATAAGAAATACTGGTTAATGATTCCCACTTGTTGTTTGGTTTTTAATTTTGTATACACATTTTGACAGTTAGAAATTAGTTTTTTATAATACAATCTATTCATCTTTCCCTTTGTGATATCCTTCATTACTTTTCAATTTAAAAAAAATACCAAAGTAATACATGTACACAGTTTTTATAAAAAGAAGGCCAAGTAATTCTAAATAGCTTGTAACGAAAAACAGCAGTTTCTTGCTTTATCTTTCAGTGTCTCAGTATCAGTCAGGATTTGATTAGAGAAACAGAGCCACTAGGAATGAAATAGAATGAAGTATCTATTATAGAGATTTTACCTTACACAACTGCGGGAGCCCGCTGAACAGTCCGTATAAGGCTTTTGCTTCTGTGTCTGGGCTGGGGCCTAAAATCAGTAGGGCAGGCAGTCTGAAAGGGAAGATGGATTTGAAGTGGAGGAGAGCACTGCCTCAGCCTCTCACCCCTTTGGCGACAAGTCTGGGAACATAGTCTGGGGCCACATCAGCGCAGGCCTTCCATCACAGGAGAAAAGCTATGGATCTACGCTTTGAGTAACAGGAGCCATTTGCTGTTTGTTAAGGAGGAATATGAAAATTCGATCTTTATTTTAAAAGATATTACACAAGTATCTAGGAATTTATAAACAAATGGTCCATATATACACTGGTTTTTAAATATTTCATTTTAATAAATACCTTATGTTAAATGTTCATGTGATCTATCAGCCATTCTTTGAGTTTCCTAATATCTATTACATACTGATGACGAATCTGTCATTCCAAATTATGAGTACTACAACAGTGGTGTCTTCTATTTACACCATGTTGTGGTAGAAAGCCCTATTTAGTTGTTTAAACGAAGTAAATAAATGCATGAAATAAATCCAAAGATACACTGTGAAAAATACATTTTAATCCAAAAGTCTGAATATTAGCATTTAGTTATTTACAATCAATTTTACTATAACTTTTGTGGAGAAAGAACTATGTACATAGAGCTATCTATCTACAACATACAAACCATAACTTCCTTACAACATACAAACATTAACTGTGTAGAAAAATGGTAACAGTTAAAACTCCTACAATTCAAAATCACCATAATTAAATTAGATCCTGACAAATTTTGCTGGGGTTGAGAAATAATGGTCCAGTCAGAACAGGAGAGGAAGCAAGTGTGTGCAAATCCCACTTCTTCCCTCTTTTAAATTGTTGCTCCCTTACTTAGCTGACCTACACTTGAAGTAAAACCTGTCCCTGAATTCTGAATAGAATTCCTGTGCCTGGACTTCTAAGTCCCAGACATTGTTTTAGGCCTGTTATTATGAGTACATAGCAGATGGTTTTAACTTTGGGGTGGACTTTTTTTAGATATCAGTGCTAATGATTAATCATTTTTATGACTGCCCAATGTTTGTTCTAATGGTGGTCAAGAAACTACTGCTCAGGGATGCCTGAACAGTACGTTTCCTGTGTGTTTTTAGTGAAGTTGTCTGTCTGAACTATAAACTTAATGTTTTGATTAAGCCTCACTCTGACTGAGAAGGTAGGTGAGAGCAGTGAAGAGCAGCTCTATTAAGATCAACCAAATGATTCTGAATCCCTGCTTACTACAGAAGAACTGGATGAAAGTTTTAAAAAGCCTAGGCTAATAACATCATCCACCAATCACTTTCCTTAAGTTAATTAAAGCAGCCAACAGTCTGTCACAGCATTTTCTAGATGATAAAATAAAGCTTTTTTTTTAACTTGGTGACAGATACTGTTGATAACGGCTACATTTTATTTGATTCAGCCCTTGGTTAGAAATTCAAACCTTAATTAATATTTTATTCTTGTAGAAAAATACAATCCATTTTATGAGTTTCTAGAAATAAATTATGGAGAAAAATAGACACTACCTGTTCCTAATTGTCTCCTTGGAAATTACAGTCTTTGCCTGGGAGGATACACACACTTAATGTGTACGTAATATTTAACTTCAAAATATATTTAATTCTTTTCTATCTCTTTTAATTTTCTAAGTGACTAGTAATAAACAAGCTAATGATTACTGGGCAGTAGAGAAAAAACTTTTAGTCATTTTTCCATCCAATAATTTCATTAAAGAAACATGTGGCATGTCTTATGGTAGTACAAATACAAGACAACTGGAAATCCATGTTCACTTTTTAAACTACAAATGGTTGGCAACTGTTTCCTTAATAGTTATTGCAGGAGTAGGTCCAACATGAGTCCATATATAGCCCTTCTCTGGTCTGGTGGGAACTGTGGGAAATGGTGATGAACGTGACTTGAAATATTCAGAAGGTGCATGACAAACAAATTCCAAGTATTCCATCTTCCTTGGAAGATCCTCCTCTGGTCCTAGAAGGCAGCCAACATTCACATTTTTGAAGATATATATCATTTCCATAAAATGTTAAAATTCCTAGACACTAGGAGAAACTGGTCTGGTGGTAACTTGACATTAACCCTTGAAACATATATTATTTTGAAGTTACTTTCCATCATTTTTTTCTGCTTTAATTGCTTAAGGAATATAGCATTCTCCCCAAAATATAACTCAATATAGAAAGGATTCTAAAAATAATATTTAGCTTTATATAGTGTTTATTATGTTGACACT
Source organism: Delphinapterus leucas (assembly GCF_059928025.1). NCBI lineage: Eukaryota > Metazoa > Chordata > Mammalia > Artiodactyla > Monodontidae > Delphinapterus > Delphinapterus leucas. Next base: position 55,856,430 of record NC_143137.1, on the reverse strand, counting down.
GTTCTAAGTACTTTATATATCAATACTTTGAATCCTCACAACAACCCTCTGAGTTAGGCACTATTATTATTCCCATTTTACATGAGGAAATAAGGCAAGAGAGATCAAGGAACCTGTCTGAGATCACATAGTTAGTAAATGGCTGTCCTAGGAACCCAGACAGTCTAGTTCCAGAGTCTGTGCTCCGAACCTTTATGCTATGCTGTCTCCTTTACAATCTGAGGATTAGGAAGAGGAGGTGAGATAGAAGTCCTAGAGGTGATTCAGTCATGTTACTGCCTCTGCTGACAATCCTGTCTGATAGAACAGGTTAATGAAAGTTCACTCTTCTATGTATCAATACTTACAAGCAGAAGACTAAAACTGCTTGGTCATGTATCAAACTTGACATGCAGCTGGGAATAATAGTGGTACTTTACTTGTCCTTGAGTTCTCTCTGAAAAAAAACCTTTTGTATCTTTTTTCTTAGAATGCAAAAGTAACGTATGCCCATTGCAGAAAGGTTGAAGAGTTTGGGGTAATTTTAAAACTCTGAACACTTTCAAAATTCTATTTATCAACAAATTCTTCTTGTGAGTCTACGTCAAGAACCAATTCTTTAGTCAGCCTTGAAATTAATGAGTACAGTGGCTGCCATTTCAACTACCAACAATGACATAAAAGGTTGCAAAAGGTCTAGGATGATGTGTGTGACATCTAGAGGGACACATAATGAGACTTTGTAAGATTTTAGACATAAATGTGACAGTTCCTCTAGAAATCATTTTTGAGTAAATTTTTATATGTTACCTAAATAACCTAGTTCTTGAGCAATAAATTCTTTTAATAGAGTTTAACCATGGGTCACTCAGAAAAATCTTATCCACATAGCATTCTAGTACGTGCATACTATACTGCCCTGGAACTCAAAATAATGTATAGCCCTCAAACCCCAGCTATATAAATTTCATATTTTCTATAATAATCTCTACTTTTTTGTACTTACACTTCTCTGTTATGGACTGAATTGTATCTCGCCAAATTCATATGTTTAAGTCCTAATCCCTAATGTGATAATATTTGGAGATAGGGCCTTTAGGGAGATAATTAAGGTTAAATGAAGCCATAAGGGTGGGGCTCTAATCCAACAGGATTGGTGTCCTTATAAGAAGAGGAAGAGATGCCAGGAGTGCACACACACAGAGAAAAGCCCCTGTGAGAAAAGGTGGCTGTCTACAAGCCAGGAAGAGAGCTCTCACCAGAAACCCACCCTGACAGCACCTTAGGACTTCCAGCCTCCAGAACTGTGAGAAAATAAATTTCTGTTGTTCAGCCCACTCAGTTTATGGTATTTTGTCATGGCAGCCCAAGCAGATGAATATACTTTCACATAATAATGGAAAATTAACTGGGTTCAAAAACCTGTCTGTTACCTGTCAAACTCACCTATGATGTAGGATGCAGGATCAAATTGGTCCCTGGGGCTAGAGAGAGTGGGAATGAGCCACGTCAGTGCTGCACTCTTCTCACAATACTGGTCCTGGATAAAACCCCTGATCTGAGCATAGTAGGGTTTTCCATCTTGTTCGTCAATTACAGAAACAACATCTCCAATTTGGTAATAGACTCCCTGGGGGAAGTAGAAGATAACCCCATATTTAAAATAAAAATAGGAGGTGGAGTCAAGATGGCGGTGTGGGAAGACGTGGAGTTAGCGTCTCCCCGCAACTAGGGCGCCTGCTGGCCAATGGTGGTGGACTCTGACGCCCAAGGAGACGGGAGGAACCCCAAAGTGAACCGGTAGGATGTGGGGGGACTGAGGGGGGAGGAGAAGTGGAAGCCAGACAGGATCAGCACCCCTGAGGCTGGGCAGATCAGGAGAGGGAGGTGGGAGGGACTCTCCAGGAAGAGCAGGAAAGGAGCAGAGGGCGATTGCCCCACCCACTCAGGCCCTGGGAGCCTGCTGAGCTCCCAGGCCCGTCCCCTGCACTCCAAAGCCCCCTCCAGGTCTCGTGGGTCCCTGGGGGCATAGGAAGGAGGCCAAGGGGAGAACAGGAGAGGCAGGTGGGAGGGGCCCTCCGGGAGGAGCAGGAGAGCAGTGGAGGGCAACTGCCCCACCCACTTGGGCATGGGGAGCCTGCTGATCTCCCAGGCTGGTCCCCTGCCCTCCAAACCCCCCTCCAGGCCGCGTGGGTCCTTGGCGCCATAAGAGGGAGGCTGGGGAGATCAGGAGAAGCATGGGGTAGGGGCCCTCCCAGACTGGAGGAGCAGGAGAGGAGAGGAGGGCATTTGCCCCACCCACTCGAGCCCAGGAAGCCTGCTGGGCTCCCAGAGGAGGTCCCCTGCCCTCTGAGACCAGGGGTGGGGGGCACGCCTGGACCCCTTCTGTTCCTTGAGCCTAAACCCCACCCCCCACAGCCCCCAGGGCCTTTTCCAGCCTGTGGGTCCTAAGCATAGGCCTCGCCCACCACCCAAACTTCACCCTTGCTTAGGCCCCGCCCTCCATAGCCAAGGCCTTCCCACACCCCTCCTTTTTTATTTCTTTTCCCTCCTCCTCTTTTTTTACTATTGTGGTACTGATGTACCTTCTGGTTGTTGATTAATCTATATTTTTATTTTTATATTCTTCCTAACATATCTGTTAGTTTCCTAGTCTAATTTTATTTTTTACTTTGTTATTGTTCTTTTTTTTTTTTTTCCCCACTCCAGGCGGCCTGCGGGATCTTGGTTCACGAGCCTGGGGTCAGGCCGAAGCTCCTGCAGTGGAGCTCCAAGTCCAAACCACTAGACTAACAGAGAACCTCAGATCCCAGGGATTATTCATTGGAGTGAGGTCTCATGGAGTTCCTTATCTCAGCACCAAGACCCATCTCTACCCAGTAGCCTACAAACTCCACTGTTGGAAGCCTCAGACCAAACAACCAGTAAAGACAGGAACACAATCCCACTCATAAAAAAAAAAAAAAAATGAGATGGCAAAAAAACATGTCACAGATGAAGGAGCAAGGTAAAAACCTAAAAGACCAAATAAATGAAGAGGCAGTAGGCAATCTACCTGAAAAAGAATTCAGAGTAATGATAGTAAAGATGATCCAGAATCTCGGAAATAGAATGGAGGCACGAGTTGAGAAAATACAAGAAATGTTTAACAAAGATCTAGAAGAACTAAAGAGCAAATAAACTGAGATGAACAACACAATAACTGACATGAAAAATACACTAGAAGGAATCAGTAACAGAATAACGGAGGCAGAAGAACGAATAAGTGAACTGGAAGACAAAATGGTGAAAATAACTGCTGAGGAGCAGAAGAAAGAAAAAATGAATGAAAAGAATTGAAGACAATCTCAGAGACCTCTGGGACAAAACTAAACACACCAACATTCGAATTATAGGAGTCCCATAAGAAGAAGAGAAAAAAAAAGGGTCTGAGAAAATATTTGAAGAGATTATAGTTGAAAACTTCCCTAACATGGGAAAGGAAATAATCACCCACGTCCAGAAAGCACACAGAGTCCCATACAGGATAAACCCTAGGAAAAACACACCAATACACATATTAATCAAACTAACAAAATTTAAATTCAAAGAAAAAATATTAAAAGCAGCAAGGGAAAAACAAAAAATAACATACAAAGGAATCCTTATACGGTTATCAGCTAATTTTGCAGCAGAAACTCTGTAGGCCAGAAGGGAGTGGCAGGATATACTTAAAGTGATGAAAGAGAAAAACCTACAACCAAGATTACTCTACCCAGCAAGGATCTCATTCAGATTCCATGGAGAAGTCAAAAGCTTTTCAGACAAGCAAAAGCTAAGAGAATTCAGCACCACCAAACCAGTGCTACAACAAATACTAAAGAAACTTTTCTAAGCGGGAAACACAAGAGAAGAAAAAGACCCACAAAAACAAACCCAAAACAATTAAGAAAATGATAATAGGAACATACATATCAATAATAACCATGAGTGTAAATGGATTAAATGCCCCAACCAAAAGACACAGACTGGCTGAATGGGTACAAAAACAAGACCCATATATACGCTGTCTACAAGAGACCCACTTCAGACCTAGGGACACATACAGACTGAAAGTGAAGGCATGGAAAAAGATATTCCATGCAAATGGAAATCAAAAGAAAGCTGGAGTAGCAATACTTGTATCAGATGAAATAGACCTTAAAATAAAGATTGTTACAAGAGATAAGGAGGGACACTACATAATGATCAAAGGATCAATCCAAGAAAAAGATATAACAGTTATAAATGTTTATGCACCCAACACAGGAGCACCTCAATACATAAGGCAAATGCTAACAACCATGAAAGGAGAAATTGACAGTAACACAATAAAAGTAGGGGAATTTAACACCCCACTTACACCAATGGACAGATCATCCAATCAGAAAATAAATAAACACAAGCTTTAAATGACACAATAGACCGGATAGATCTAATTGATATTTACAGAACATTCCACCCAAAGGTGGCAGAATACACTTTCTTCTCAAGTGCATATGGAACATTCTCCAGGACAGATCACATCTGGAGTCACAAATCCAGCCTGGGAAAATTTAAGAAAATTGAAATTGTATCAATCTTCTTTTCTGACCACAATGCTATGAGAGTGGAAATCAATTACTGGAAAAAAACTGTAAAAACCACAAATACGTGGAGGCTAAACAGTGTGCTACTAAATAACCAAGAGATCACTGAAGAAATCAAAGAAGAAATTAAAAAATACATAGAAACAAATGACAATGAAAACACGATGACCCAAAACCTATGGGACGCAGCAAAAGAAGTTCTAAGAGGGAACTTTATAGCAATACAATCTCACCTCAAGAAACAAGAAAAATCTCAAATAAACAATCTAACCCTACACTTAAAACAACCAGAGAAAGAAGAACAAAGAAAACCCAAAGTCAATAGAAAGAAAGAAATCATAAAGAGCAGAAATAAACAGAAACGAAGAAAACAATAGCAAAGATCAATAAAACTAAAAGCTGGTTCTTTGAAAAGATAAACAAAATTGATAAACCCTTAGCCAGACTCATCAAGAAAAAAAGGGAGGGCTTCCCTGGTGGCGCAGTGGTTGAGAGTCCGCCTGCTGATGCAGGGGACACGGGTTCGTGCCCCAGTCTGGGAAGATCCCACATGCCGCAGAGCGGCTGGGCCCGTGAGCCATGGCCGCTGAGCCTGCGTGTCCAGAGCCTGTGCTCCACAACAGGAGAGGCCACAACAGTGAGAGGCCCGTGAACCCAAAAAAAAAGAAAAAAGAGAAAAAGGGAGAGGACACAGATCAATAAAATTAGAAATGAAAAAGGAGAAATCACAACTGACACTGCAGAAATACAAAGGATTAAAGAGACTACTACAAACAACTATATGCCAATAAAATGGACAACCACGAAGAAATGGACAAATTCTTGGAAAGGTACAATTCTGCCAGACTGAACCAGGAAGAAACAGAAAATATAAACAGACCTATCACAAGTAATGAAATTGAAACCATAATTAAAAATCTTCCAACAAACAGAAGTCCAGGACCAGATGGCTTCACAGGTGAACTCTAACAAACATTTAGAGATGAGCTAACACCTATCCTTCTCAAACTCTTCCAAAAAGTTGCAGAGGGAGAAACACTCCCAAATTCATTCTACGAAGCCACCATCACCCTGATACCAAAACCAGAAAAAGATATCACAAAAAAAGAAAATTATAGACCAATATCACTGATGAACATAGATGCAAAAATCGTGAACAAAATACTAGCAAACAGCATCCAACAGCACATTAAAAGGATCATACACCATGATCAAGTGGGGGTTATCCAAGGGATGCAAGGATTCTTCAATATATGCAAATCAATCAATGTGATACACCACATTAACAAATTAAGGAATAAAAACTATATGATCATCTCAATAGATGCAGAAAAAGCTTTTGACAAAATTCAACACCCATTTATGATAAAAGCTCTCCAGAAAATGGGCGTAGAGGGAACCTACCTCAACATAATAAAGGCCATGTACGACAAACCCACAGCAAGCATCATACTCAATGGCTCCACACCATACATTTTCATTTTAAAAACGATTCCCATAATCTACATTAAAAAATACTTAAGATCCTCATATCGTATTTCATTAGGCAACTTCCTCTCCCAACTCAGCTCTGGATGAGATGTTTTATAATAGCCACCTACAGGGAAAAATAGCTTAGAAAGGAACAAAAACCACAATGACACCTTATACAGAGTAGCAGAGACTTTTAGACTAACCCAGCATTTTAGTAGCACATTACACAATAAATTCAAACCTTCCTTCAGTAACTACAGATGCTCACCTTGTAGAAAATTGATTCTGCAGTGATTATGGTGGAAACTGACTCAGGGGCTTTGATGGGCTGTGAAAAAACAAAAGTAAAAATATTAGCACATTCATAATGTGTGTGTTTGTGTGTGTGTGTGTGTGTGTAGCGTGTACAGGCATTTTTTCCAGCCATATATGAGAGTTCTGTAATTTAAGAAATACTAAAGTTGTTGTTTGGTGACAAGAACTGCAGTAAAAAAGAAAAAAAAAATGCTTTTCTGATCGTTGTGGCAAAGCCTGGTCTGAATACTTCTGCTACCTTTAGCTTAAAAATTGCTGAGCCCCAAAGGACCAGCTCCTGACTACGTGGCTGAAATCTAACAGAAGCCTTCTCAGAGCGTTATTACTCATTCTAGTTATAAAAAAAATCTGGCTCTAATGGCCTGAGCATGACGGAGGTGGGAATAATAAAAAACGTGTCTCCTCAAAGACATTTTCCATCTCCACTTAACTATGGAACTAGTTATGACAGTATCATCAGAACTAATTTTCTAGCAAGCCTGAACCAAGGCCAAAGGAAACTTTCTTGGGAGTTCTTAGTAACTTGCCACCACTCAACCATCACTGAAATTCCTTCCTAAGCTGTAACACACACTTTCACGCCACAACACAGTAACTAGGCCTTCCCAAATATGTCTTGGTATTATCCTTGAAGAAAGGCGTTGTTAGAGAAATTGATATTAAAATACTTGCAGAGAACATATTCCACCATACTTAAGAGGAAAACGTGTTTAGAGCATTTAAGTGTATACAACTATAGTCCAATATTTACATGTTTTGTCTAGTCAATAAACACCTCATTTTAGAAAACTGAATTATAAAACTCATATAAATTAGGGGCAACTATTCTAAACAAGAAAAAGGATCCACAATCTGCACAAGAATATAACGCAAGGCTTCTCTGAGTTTTTTAAATAAACACACCCAACTTCAGAAATGCCTTTACTGGTAAGTGAAGCATTCCTGTTCTGAAAGCAAAGAGTACCATACTGAGGTTTTAAAAAAATAGTATATAATGCATTGCCCATTGTGTTTGACCACTGTCCCTTGTATTTACAAAAACAATGAGAATTTACTGCAACAAAAATATGCTTTCCACTACCCCAGCACAAGTCTTTCGACCATCTACTTTCTCATAGAAGAAAAGATAAAGAAGATTTAGTAAAATTTTTCATTCATATTCATCAAGTTGATCATTATAAATTAGTAAGAAACGTCTTCTGGGGCCATAATAACAAACAAATATGGAAATGAATGAGTTTCGGTATTATTTACTTAGAGCTTTAAGAATGAAAAAAAAAAGTTTTCCCAGTATACCTGGCCACACCAAGAACTATAACCCCATCTCATCCTTTCCAGAGAACCCAGTAAAATGCGCCGGAGGTTTAGGTTTCTTTTAGAATATTTTATATTTCCCAGAGAAAAAAATAAAAGCTAAAAAAACAGAGAAAGGGTATTATTAACTTTATAAACAGTAAGCCTCCTACAACAGAGCTCACTCCCTTTTAGAAAGTCTGGACCAGTCCCCAGAACACTACAGAATAGCTGCCAAGAGCAGAGTCCAAGTTCAGTGATGAGAGATGAAGGCAGTGGCAGGACACACTACACACACAATGCCATTACAGTACAAGACACTGTCCACAATCATCTTACATTTTTTAATTTAAAAATATGTCTTCTCCCTTTTCCTTTAGTGGAAACTTTCTTTTCAGCAGCTGGAGCAGATTTGTATTTAGTGTTTCTGAGCCGAGCGGACCTCCTGTGAATTTCCTGCTTACTCTGTTACATAAACAATTAAAGAACAAAAAAGAGAAAGAAATAAAAAGTGCAGAAAGGTTGCTGTCCCGATACAAACATCTTACAAGGATCCCAGAGTATGCACTTTAAACGATCATTTAAAAATTAAGTAAGAGTGCACCTTTTGTTTTTATGGCGGGTAATCACACCAACTGGCCTAATTCAAACAGGGAGAGCCTTAGGCAAGCATCTCCAGAGCATTGAAAAAGGTGCGAGCTACTTGTAATAGGTCAAGGGGCAGCAACAAGAGTCAGTCCAGGCCAAGGCAAGAACTATTCATCGGTTGTGTTTATAACAGAAAAATGCTTAAAAACTCAACTCTCCTACGCCAGAGAACGGGTTTGGTATGCCACCTCCTGCAATGTAATACTTATGCTGCCACTGAAAATGATGACATGATAATCTTAATAGCACGACATTATGACAAAATGAACTTTATTAACAGGTCCAGTAGCATGACCCTGCTGACATCTCTATGTATACATGTGTATACTGAGATGTCTGGTTGCTATCCAAAACATTACAATGGGGGGATTTCTGAAGCGTTTTCACTTTTCTTGCTTCTCTAGCCTTTCAGTTCCTCACTACAAAAGGTGCTGAGAATGGGCCGAACCAAAGACCATGTTCTCAACCGGGATGGGAAGGGGCGGCCCGGCCCAGTATGAGCACGGCGATCCCGGGAGGCCCCCGCCCGCCCCCTCCGCGCCCACCCGGCCTCCGCCCGCCAAGCGCCCGGTCGACCTCCGCCGGAGGGAGGGGCCGGAGGAGCTCACCTGCTTGCCGCCCCCGCCCCCGTTGCTCTGCGGAGGGGCGGCCGAGGTGCTGGCGAAGGTCGCCGCGCCGAAGCCGCCACCGCCGCCACTGCCCCCCGTCCCGCCGGCCGCCCCCGAGCCGGCGCCCCCGCCGCCCGCGCCGCCCCGGCCCGTGCAGTGGTGGCAGAGGATCTCCCCCTGCGGGCCCTTCTTCCACATGGAGGACGATGTGGTCTTGCAGACGCTGCAGGTGGGCTTCAGGCCCAGTGGCATCGTGGCCGGCTCGGGCGGCCCCCGCGGGCGCAGCGACACGGGAATGGCGACCGCCGGCTTTCGGCGGCCAGCTGGCCGGCCCGTCACTCCCAAAGACAGAAAGAGCGGCCGGGCGCGGCGCCGAGCTGTCCACCCTGGAACCAGGCCGCGGCCGCTGCCCCCTGGAGGCAGGAAGCCTGTTCCGCCCGCTCCACCCGCTCCACCTCCCGCACCAGCCCCCAGCGGCCCCGGCGCCGGGAGGCGGGGCCGGGGCGGGGCCTGGCCTGGGAGGAAAGCGGAGCCTTGGCCTGGGGAGGTTTCCGGCGTTGCGCGTGGCCCGCGCCCAGGCCGGCCCGCCTGACCGGAAGTGCCCCGCCCGGGGCTCCTGGGACAGAGCACGGTTCGCGGAATTTCCGGTCTTAGGCCTATGATTGACTACTAAAATACTGCAGGCTCAAGTATATCTAAAATTCAGATAAGCAGCGAATAACTTTTTAATATGAGTGTATCCCATGCAATATTCGTTGTTTATCTGAATTCAAATATAACTGGGCATCCTGTATTTTTATTTGTTAAATCTGGCACTCCTACTTAGGACCCCTTTACACTCTTTAAAGTTATAATTTAGACCCCCAAATACGTTTGCTTATAAGGGTTATATCCATAGACATTTGTGTATTAGGAGTTGAAACATTTTCAAGCCAAAGATGCCACACATACATTCATTGGCCCTTGAATGACAGTGTTCGTATCCTCTGAACTGTACGCCAGGGACAGAGTGCTGGTTTGGTATTGTTGGGGAACAGGTTTGGCCCCGAGAACCGCCAGAAAGGGTCTTGGGACCTCTGTGGACTGTACTCAAGGACAGCTGGCCCAGGACAAGGGCATCATGAGAATCCAGCCTCTGTTAATGTCACTGGTCAGTACAGGGCTCGCCAGAGAAACGAGTCACCCCTCAGCCTCACTTAGTGGAGCAGTGGTTGCATACCTGTCTTCATGATCCTGGGTTTTCTAGACTTGATGTTCTTGGACAGATCATGATGAATATGTTGGTGGAGTGCTGGGGGAAGAGGAAGAAGAAAACTGTACTGAATGCCTTATGATGTCGCGAAACCACATTTAGTGCTTATGCCAGTCATGGAACAAGATATTATCCCTATTTTACTGTTAACTGATGATCAACAGAGGGACCGTGATTTGGCCCAGATGCCCACGTGGCCACTGGTCTTGGAAGCACATCTGGACAGGCCTTTGAAGCAGCTCTGGGTCCCGAGTTGTGGCTCGGTCATCCTGGCTCTGAGTCTGGGGTTCTCCAATTGTAAAACAAAATATTAACTGCTTTCCAGACCATTATGGGGTTTAAGACCAATTGTGAAAGTGGTTGAGGAGAGTAGGTACACAGTGTTGTCTCCTTATTGTAGAACAATGCACTCTGTGAGGGGTGTCTAGGTACTAAATTCCATGCTCCCTAATATATCTCTCCCTCTAGTGCACCTGTCTTTGCACTTCATCTCCAAATTACTGCCTCTCATTCACTGAAGACTTAGGCCCTTGGATCACCAGCTTCCTCTTCACCAAAGGACACCATCCTGGATCTGGTCCATATCCATATGTGTAGCCACTCAACACACTCTTTTCTCCATTTCTCCTCATCCCAACACCTCCATCTCTCCTGTCATTGCTAGCTCCCATAGCTCCTGGTCACACCCTCTACCCTTCTGAGATCATCAGGAAGAACTACATTTTTTTCCTGGTTTTAAAAAAAAATTTACAACCTTTTAGAATTAAGTATAATACACATACTGTAAAGTATCCAGTGCATCTGTGTACAGGTTGATTATCACGAAGTCACCACACTCAGGCAACCAAATCAAGAAATAGAACATTACTACCACAAAAGCCCCTCACTTGCTCTTTATCCAGAGATAACCACTATACTGATTTCTAACATTGTAGATTCCCTTTGTCAGGGTAAGGAAGGTCCCTTCTATTCCTATTTTCATCATGAATGTGTAGAATTTTATCAAATAGTTTTCTGTATGAGACAATCATAATGCTTTTTCTTCTTTATCTATTAATGTGTGGCCTACACAGATAGATCTCTGAATGTTAAATTAATACTGCCACTCCTGGAATGAATCCAACTTGGTCATCATATACTATTCTTTTCACATATTGCTGGATTTGCTTTATTAATATTTTAAGATTTTTGTATCTATGTTCACGAGTGAGATAGGCTTATAATTTTCCTTTCTTGTAATATCTTTGTTAGGCTTTTGCAGCAAGGTTATGTCAGGGACTTTGGATTTTACTCTGAGTGAGACAGGAAACCATTCGAAGCTCTTCTACTTGCTGATATGAAAAGATCTCAGACATAATTAGGAGTGAAAAAAGCAATTTATAGAACAGTGTATAGAACATGATCACTGTGTGTAAATTAAAAATCTATGTGAGTGTGGTGTGTACTTTTTTTAGTTATTTAGACAAAGAAACTGTTGATAATTGATGCTAACAGAAGTGGTGAGGGAGAGAGGATTTCACTTTTCTTTTTCCACCCTTTTTTATCATTTGAAATATTTTTTACCACATTACATGTTACTTCTATTTTAAAAAAACAATAAAAAGAGGAGAAAGTATCAAATGGAAAATAAGGAAATAGGCAGTTTCTTGGTCCTAAATATCCTCTCCTAGCCAGAGGTCCTGGGGCACAGTGGACAGTACCTAGTTCAAGGACTGGCAAGCAGACCTCCTCTCTGCAGCTCAGTCCCTTGTCTGTAAATCGACAATTGCCCACCTCAGTGCTGCATGAAGATTTGATCAATTATCGTGCTTGGCACATAGTTCTCAGTCAATACATGGGGCTTCTCCTACAAGCAGCAAAGCTATAGTATCACAAAACTCCTGTGCAGATGTAGTAGAGTGTTAATAGAATAGAGCAGTATGCTGTAAGGATAAGTAGGACTATGTGGCAGAGATGGTGACTGGGGCAGGGGAAGGGGGGCTGTTGGGAGGTGAGAGAAATGGGTAGGAGAAAAGGATTCAGGAATGCACTGTCAATGAAGGCTCTGACCCAATACACTGCTCCTTCCCGGGTGCCTCAGGAAGAGCAGGAGCCACAATTGGCCTGGCCAGGGCTCCCTGAGGTGCCAAGGGAGAGATCTCAGATTGATATAAGGAGAGAGAGATACCTAGCTTGAACCCAGAGGAAGGGTTCGATTGGAGCACATAGAGATCATTTGGTGCCTATGGGGTTGTGCAAGAAAATTCTGCTGGTGGGGTATGTCTGTGTGTATGTGTGTGTGTGTGTGTGTGTGTGTAAGCTGTGAATATAGAAATAAATACCCCTCAAGGTCTTAACATTCACACTAAGGGAAAGAAAGAAAGCTGAGTTCCCCAGGGGACTATCACTGTCAGCATGCAGTCTAATTTGCATAATTTAGGTGTTGGTAATAGTTCAGTAATTAAAACTCTTTGGAAAAGAAAAAAAAGGCAGATGCATAAAATGTACCCCAGGGCCAGTTTCTAAGAGATGATATTCACCACATTTTGTGTCTTGGTGCGTATGGGCAGCATAGGGTTCCTTGCCCACTCACGCTCTTGTCCTGTATATATCAGGGGCACACAGTCACTGAGTCTTCTCCTGTCAAATGAGGATAATGAGAGAGCATACCTCCTAAGGTTGAGGCGAGGAGTCAGCGAGTTAGTACATATGAGGTTGTAAACAACTTTTTCATCTGGTCAGTGCCTGATTTAATGTTAACTCTGAGACTGATAAGACAAGAGGAGGCTTTCTTTTGACCAGGCTGGTTAAGTCATTAGTTATACCCCTCTCCCTCAGCTGTAATCTTGGAAAAAATGCAATTAACTCATGTGGGCTCTTAGCACTGACAAACTAGAGAAAGAGAGCTTGTGGACTGGACACAGAGAGAATGAGTGAGACCTATGGAACTGCAAGAAGGGAGAAAGAGTCAGGGCAGGTATTCTTGCCTTTTCTTGTCTTTTATCCTCAGGAGGGGCGTCATGACAGCACCGTCTCTCACTGCACTCTTACCTTTTGTGTGTAACCCAATGGAACTACTTTCTATTTTGCGTGTGTGCCCCATGGTTCCCATGCCCGTGCCTTGGCTCAGGGTGTTCTCTTTGCCGGGAACGTGCTTCCTCTCAACGCGTCACACCCGGCGTACCCATCTTGCCAGAATCAGTTCAGGCATCACTTCCTCCAGGAAGCCTCATTCCAGGACTCACATGTCCTTTCTCCCCTCCCCCCAATTAAGTAGCTGTTCCTTGCGGTGGCTATTCCCTCCTTCCACCTTAGGGTACAGCTTTCTACCCGTGTCTCCTTCACCGAACTAGGAACATGTTGAGGAAAGGAAGTTTGCGTTTTTCCTCTTTGGGTTTCTTCTACCTCCCCACACCTTGCACTTGGTAAGCAGGCGCTAATTAGCAGTCTAATGTGTGGGTTAATATATCAGTCAGCCCGTTGTCAGCTGAATGAACAGCCTCCACTCAGGACAAGTGCCTGCTCCCATTCCCCTCCTCACTGCCCCCCACCTCGTCGTCTGACTTCTCTCACCAAGCAGCCCGAATCAGCTCTCCGCGGCTCCTCACTGGCCTGCAGCCCAAGTAGGCATCTCCCTGTATCATGGCGGTCACCAACGACATCATCATCCACCAGAAAAACCAATGCCGGGGTGCTCCTGGTGGCGCAGTGGTTAAGAATGTCTGCCAGTGCAGGGGACACGGGTTCGAGCCCTGGTCCGGGAAGATCCCACATGCTGCAGAGCAACTAAGCCCATGCGCCACAACTACTGAGCCTGCGCTCTAGAGCACGTGAGCCACAACTACTGAAGCCCGCGCGCCGCGCCTAGATCCCATGCTCCGCAATAAGAGAAGCTGACACAATGAGAAGCCCGCGCACCGCAGCGAAGAGTACCCCAGCTCACTGAAACTAGAAAAAGCCCGTGTGCAGCAAGAAGTACCCAATGCAGCCAAAAATAAATAAATTTAAAAAAAATTATTTTAAAAAAGCCAACTTTATCATAAACGAGTCTTATTTGAAATAATTGTGCAGGATCCCTGGTGGAGTTTCATAAGCGTCTTCCTTCTGCTTGAGAGAAGGTGATGACATGGTGAGGAGGACACCATGTCCTCTGGAAGACTTTCTGCTAAGGCTTCGGGACACTCCCTGACATGGAGTCAGTTTGGAGATGCTGGCATAGGCCCCCCTGAGACTGAGAACCATGTGCATTGGCTGTGACTGACCATTATGAGGCTCAGCCGAGGGACTTGACTCAGAGCCCCTCTCCTAGGCAGTGGGGTCCCTGGCCCACCCTGTCCTCCAACTGCCACTCCCCTAACTGTCGCTTAGAACTTTGCTTCTCAGTACCCTTGCCTGTGCCTACCTGTCCTTCAGACGACTGCTGGCTTAGGAGCTGGGAAAGCTTTTTGAGGACCAGGTGAAAGCCACATTTTGTGATTCAGGCATCCGCCAACTCTAGTTTTATAAGGAAAACTCAGCTGTCTTTGATTTTTGTTTCTTCGGTTTTGGTTTTGAGCACTCTAAAATCTTGTTGCCTCTCCCCGTTCCGATTTGCAGGACGGCTGGGGAAGAAACCAACTTGGTTGCTTGAGCATCTTTTAATCCTTCTCAGCTGTGTGTGAAGACTGCTTTCCTCAGAGGAGTTCCAGATTTTATCAAAAAAAGAAATAATTATTTTACTCTTCAAAATGTAAATGTACTTTTAATATAAATAATAAATGCTCATTATAAAAATTCATACAATTCAGCATATCCTCCAATTCAGCTGTGATAGAGATAACCCATTCCTCTGATATTGGATATTTAGCCTGTTTTAAATTTTTTGCAGTTACAAACAATGAATGCTATAATGAACTTCCTTACACGTGTATTGTTGCCTACTTGTGTGAGTAGTTTTATGGGATAAATTCCTTAAAATGTAACTGTTGGGTCTAATGATTGATGTTGCCAGATTACTCACCCAAAAAAGTTTACACACCTGCCGCCTCCCGTGAAGTTATCTCAGGGCTGACTTAGCCACTGGACACAGAAGGCACATTGCCTAGGGCCCAGAATAGTTTTAGGGGTCATGAAAACGTCTTAATTTCTTTTAAAATCAGAAGAAAAAACCGAATATAATAATAATGAATATATAATATACAGTGAATCCAGCCTGGATTATAGTTTTTATACTAATGAAGCCATAAAATGTGCTTTTTCATATTTTATTATGGAGATGGGACCCATAAAGGCAAATGTGTGTAAGGCCCCTACAAGTCATAATGTGGTCCTGGCTTATCCATTTCTCTACACCCTTGCAACTCTGAGAATTCTTTTTAGTTTTTGCCAGTCTTTTATGCAAAACAAACAACAAAAAAAGACATTTCATGATTGTTTTTCTTTTCCTTGGTTATTTATGAGATGTGGTCTCATAAGTTGATTGACCATTTAAATTTTCTTTATGAATTGCCTATTTATGCTCCTTTCTCATCTTTCTATTGAGTTGCTCATCTTTTCCTTGTTAAAAAAGTTCTTTTTACATTATAAGAAATATTGCAAATTTTATTTTCAGAATTTTGCATTTCAGATTTATTGCTATCTTTTAATGATGATGTTTAAAGTATTCCTGTACCCCAAATCTGGCAAGAATTTGTTACATGGTATCATTCTTGCAAAGGCTTACACAAATGTTCATTGATATTTTCTTCTATGGCTATTAATATGTATGATATATCTTTAATTCATCTGCAAGTCATTTTTGTAAAAGATGTGAAATAACTATTAAACTTTCTTTTCCAAGCATAGCTAATTGTTCCAACACCATGAGACAATACAAATGCCACCTTTACCAAATATTAATCTCTTATTACATATATGAGTCTATTTCTTGAATCTCTTCCATCCCGTTGATCCATTTATCTGTTGCCCTGCCAGCACCACACTTTTAATTATTTAGCTTAATTATATTTTGGTCTCTGATTAGGTATATCACTACTCTCCCTCTTCCCCATAATCCTTCTCTTTCAATTTTTGTCTTGATTATTCTCACACATTTGCTCTTTCTGATGAGTTACGTTTTCAAGTGCTGAATTAAAAACTCCATAAGTTTTGTAAAATTTAGAGATTAATTTGAGGAGTAAGGGGCAATTTTATAAAACAGGGTCTGCATCCCCAAGTGCGTGGTATCTTGTTCAGACCTTCTTCAGACGCCATTCCCAGCTGGTCCTCAGTTTGTCCAAGCCCTTGCCATCTCAGCAATCTCCTCAGACTCCTCCATGGCTCTCTTTGTGGGACAGGAGGTCAGTAGCAGGGGCTTCCCTGAGTCTTCATGTCCCCAAGAGGTTAACGGGGTCCTTTTTCTTTGCCATTTTTGGTCTGCTTGGTACTGGTTTTCTGAGAACTATGTTCTGCAGCAAAGCGCTGGGGCAAAGCTCATCATAATCTCTTACCTGGATTTCTGGTCTCTTTGCTTCCACTTTTGCTTACTCTGGCCCATTTTCCACACTGTGCCTCGTGTAATCTTTCTAGTCAGATCCCCATGGCCTCCTGCTGGAAGACCTTCAGTGATTCCCCATTGTATTAATTATTCATTGCTGCTGTAAAAAATTACTACAAATGTAACACCTTAACATAAATTTATTATCTTACAGTTCTGGAAGTCAGAAGTCCGAAATCAGTTTCAGCGGGCTAAAATCAAGGTGTCAGCAGGGCTGTATTCCTTTCTGGAAGCTCTAGGGGAGAATACATTTCCTTACCTTTTTTTTTTTTTTGGGCGGGGTACGCGGGCCTCTCACTGCCGTGGCCTCTCCCGTTGCAAAGCACAGGCTCCGGACGTGCAGGCTCAGCAGCCATGGCCCAAGGGCCCAGCCGCTCCGCGGCATGTGGGATCTTCCCGGACCGGGGCACGAACCCGTGTCCCCTGCATCGGCAGGCGGACTCTCAACCACTGCGCCACCAGGGAAGCCCCATTTCCTTACCTTTTCCGACTTCTACAGGCCTCCCGCATTTCTTGGCTCATGGCCCCTTCCTCCATCTTTAAAAACAGCCACTGTATCACTCTGACCTATGTTTCTCTTGTCACATCTTCTCTGATGCTGATCCTCCTGCCTCTTATAAGTATGGTCATAAGGACCCTTGTGATTCAACTGGGCCCATCCAGTTGGTCCAGGATCATATTCCCACCTCAGAGTCCCTAACTTCATCACATCGGCAATGTTGCTTTTGCCATATGGAGTAACACGTTCACAGGTTCAGGGATGAGGATGTGGACATCTTTGGGGGACCACTATTCAGTCATGGCTTGGGGATGAACTTGGCTTGCCAGCCCTGCAGTGACTGGCCCCCACTACTCTCCTGTCTAAATTCACTCTGCTTTCCCCTTTGAACTCCCTACTCCAGCCACATGAACTTCTTTCAGTTTCTGGAGCCTGCCCTCTCTGCTTCCTCCAGTCCTGGTCCAGGCTGATTCCTCTGCCTGAGAAAACCTTTCCCTACCTCTTCACCTGACTAACTCCTCTTCATCTTCCAGCCTTGGCTTAAACCTCACTTTCTCTGGAAGGTTTGGACAACCTTTTCTACTCCCTGCATCTTCTCCCAGACTTTTTTGCTCTCATAGCATCCTCCATTGCTTCTGGCCCTGCTTATATTGCCTTTTATATTATTGCTTATTTGATTATCTTCTCTCCCAGAATGTAAGCTCTTTGAGGGCAAAGGTGACAAAGGCAGCTCCACACAAGAGGGAGTTTATTAACTCCTTGCAGAATGAATTCATAAACGTTAATTTCATAATAGGATGCAAGTTATTTTACTCTGTAGGCCTCATATTAAAAGTATTTGTGGGCTTCCCTGGTGGTGCACTGGTTGAGAGTCCGCCTGCCGATGCATGGGACGCGGGTTCGTGCCCCGGTCTGGGAAGATCCCACATGCCGCGGAGCAGCTGGGCCCGTGAGCCACGGCCGCTAAGCCTGCGCGTCCGGAGCCTGTGCTCCGCAATGGGAGAGGCCACAATAGTGAGAGGCCCACGTACTGCAAAAAAAAAAAAAAAAGTATTTGTTCATCATTCATTCAACAAATATGTGTTGAGCACTGACTTGGGAAGTACTGAACCAAGGAGTTGAAATTAAGAAAAAAAATCATCTAATGTTATGAAGATGCTAAGGTTGTAGTGGTATGATCATAAGGACCTGAATAACAATTTTCCCTTTCTAGGAAAATGGACTTGGAGGTCAGTGAACCAATAGACTTTAGTTCTGGAGATCATCAACACCTGGTTTGGAAAGCAGTAGATGATACTATCCAGAGCAAGTCTGCTCGGTCCTACGGAACTTCATCTTCAACTCATGGGCCACAACAAACTCATGGGAATCCACGCTCCAAAGCTGGTGAGCGAGGGGATACCTATGTGGTAGACATTTCAGCAGAGATCACCACAGAGGACAGCAATCCTTTATCTGGCCCATTCTCAGAAGCAGCTATCCGCAGAGGTGAGAATAAAGAAATGACCTTTTCGGAAGAGAAAAGTTCTCTTAAAATGTTTACACAGGGTGGATTGTAGGATTTAATTTTGCTTTTAGTTTTTTCCCAGTCATGCTTTACCATGAAACATGACATAGGGCTGCAATAACAGATGGTCCCCAAGTTTTCCAGGGCATTCATAAATTCATGATACACATATTATGGTGAATAACTTGTGGTTTTCTTAGGAAACGTGAATTAGTCATTGAACGTAGAATGTTCTTGCCTACATACAAGATGATACCATGATATTGGCTTAAGTTTTAAACAATACTAATTCAGAGCCCTACATATTAATTCTGTATAGGAAATACATTCAGCTGTAACAGAAGTCCGAAAAACTGTGGCTTAAATAAATGAGAATTTTTTTTCTTTCATGAAATATGAAGTTGGAAGGTAGGCAATTCAAGGCAAATGCTTAGGTCCCCGGTGAACACTCTGCCACCTTTATGCCTTCTTAGGACCTGGACGACTTGAAGATGGACTGTGAG
Source organism: Delphinapterus leucas (assembly GCF_059928025.1). Lineage (NCBI taxonomy): Eukaryota > Metazoa > Chordata > Mammalia > Artiodactyla > Monodontidae > Delphinapterus > Delphinapterus leucas. Next base: position 55,837,253 of record NC_143137.1, on the reverse strand, counting down.
CTTTGAATCTCATTGCTCTCTCCCTGTGGCCCTCACCCTCTACCTTGTGGCTGGAAAGAGGCCTTCTGGAGCTCTTAGTTGGCAGCTGAGGCTGCAATGGCCATTATGACTCCCTGACATGGATGGCAGTTTGTGTTGGTTGTTGGCTCTCTTCTTGTGGCTTGAGCTTCTCATCACATGGGGCTGGGTCCCAAGAAGAGGTAGACCAGATGGACAAGCCCCAGTGTGTAAGCATTTATCAAGTCTCTATTAATCAAGCCAGTGCTAATGTCTCACTGGCCAACACGTCATGTGGCCAAGCCCAGCGTCAATGTGGGAGGGCACTCCACAGGTTTTGCTCAATTTAAATTCTTATTTGTCTTCTTGTAATTGGATTGTAAGTGTTCTTTATGTATTAGATCCCTTTTCAGATACATGATATGCAAATATTTTCTGCCAGTTTGTGGGTTTTCTTTTACTTTCTGAAGGTGTCATTTGAAGCACAAAGCTTTTACTTTTGATGAAATCAATTTATTTGTTTTTTTTTCTTTGCTTGTGTTTTAGGTATCATATCTAAAAAAATCATTGCCTAATCCATGCTCACAAAGATTTACACCTATGCTTTCTTCCAAGAATTATATTTCTTAGGTTTATGTCCATGATCCATGTTTAACTAGTTAACTTTTGTGTATGTGTGATACGAGAAAGGGGCCCAAATTCATCATTTTATACGTGTATGTCCAATTGTCCCAGCAAAATTTGTTGAAAAGACTCATCTTTCTCCATTGAATTGTTCTAGTATGTTTGTGAGAAATCAATTGACCATATTTGTAGGATTGACCACAAATGTAAGGGACTATTTTAGGGCTCTCAATTCTACTTAGTTGATCTATATGTGTGGTCTTATGTGGCTGGACCACATTTAACATCTATTCCCTCACAGTCCTTGATACATACTAGATGTGAATTTAATGTTAAGTAAGTGGGTATTTTAATGTAGGCAGCACACATATGTTGTGGTATTTTGATTAAGATAGCTCAGTCCTATTTCTTTGTTGTTACACTTCAAATGCACAGAAACTGCCCAGCAGAAGGACACAGTTGACAATCCTATAAGTCAACTTTAAGCAGCATTCTTTCTTTTTTTTTCTTTTAAAACTGGGATAAGGCCACGAAAAAGTAAATGGTCATCACTGGTGTCATATTCTGAGGGCTCCAGGAAAACCTGTGTAGTCAGCTGGAAGTAAGCGAACAGAGATGCCAACACGCCCTGCACTCTGCTTTGGCACGCCATTGGCTTGGAACTCCTTGGTCATACTTAACAATTCGTCAGGTTATCAAGTTTCTGCGCAAGCAGGAGGGAAGGGAGTTGCTAAAGGCAGGGAGGATAGAGAGAAAAGTGGTGGAGAAGCTCTGCAAACTCCCTGCAGCCCAAGTCCCTCTGCAGAGGGGTAAACGCCCTCTCCCCCGGTAGTTCTTAGGGCATCACTGGGCTCCATCTATGCAGGGGTGCAGCTGAATCCCTAATGATGGGTTTGCAACATTCTGAGACTTTCAGGTCACTTTTGGTCCTAAGGAGGATGGGGTGTCCATAATAAGGAATTAAATCCCTGAGTTTGGTCTTTAAAATTTGGGGGCTTTCATGGATAAACCCTCAGATCTTCAATAAAATGCCTCTAACAGTCTGGACTGAGTCTTTTCCGAGAGTTCTGCAGAGCTGTATTGTTGTCACTCTATTGGCCAACTCTAAATTAGCACTCCCTTTCCTATCATCAAAAAAATCAGAGGAAAATTTTCTTTCATTAAGTGTCAAAAATAGGTAATTACATTTATATTTTTACTTTTGAATATTGTGTCATAAAAATAAGGTTTCTGTCTCCTCAGCTTTCATCGTAAAAGTGTTCTTCCTCCTGTCAGTTCAGCTGCTGATCACTGGGGCAATCATCAGCCTGTTTCTTTTCTGGTAAGTCTTTATTACTGATGTAAATTAAGTATTAAGCTGCCCATATTAATTCTCACTGAATAGCTCAATTTAATTTTTATCATTAAAAGATTATCTATTTTTCCTTAATCATTCATAGGGTATAATATTTCTGTCGCTTTGTTTTTCTGAGGCAACTTCTAGGCGAAGGTGTTGGTAGATTTCTGGAGTTTAACTTCCTAAGCTAAGAATTTTCCCTTATTTGGGGCACTATTTTCTTTTTTATTTTCCCCAAGCTATTTCCACAGATAAAATTGGGTAAAGGAAGAAAGGTGAGACTATGGAGGCCTTGGAGGCTGGAGCTCTATTAAATGCAGAAATTATTTCAGGGACTATGATCCATCACGGCTTAAACCCATCCTTTGAAAATCTGTGTTTACAAACAAACATATGAGAATTTGATTACTTTTGCTTTGTGTACATATCAATCTCAGTATTTTTTAAAATTAAAACTTCACTAGGACATTTGCATTTATCCAAATTTCACTTACAACTTAAGACTGTGCTTTTTTGTGAATCTATTTTAAGAAGCAAGATACAGTTTTATGTTTTACTGTTTCCTTTCCCATCTGTCATTGTCAACCATGTAGGGTTTCCCCCCTTTCTTCTCATGAGATTGTTTAACTTCTACTTAAATATTACACTAGTTAGCAAAATAAGCTACTTATTGTGTAAAACTATTATTTTTTTAACCAGGAAGGCTTTAAGAGTTTGGGTGGTCAAGAATCCCTGGTTCACCTACGCACTCTTGTAAGTATTATTGGATTAAATTAAAAGTTTTTTCCACTAGCTATTGATTGATGTCCTTATTAAAAATTAGGTAAAGGTATAACATTCTTTTTTTAAATTAATTAATTAATTAATTTTTGGCTGTGTTGGGTCTTTGTTGCTACACGTGGGCTTTCTGTAGTTGCGGCGAGTTGGGGCTACTCATCATTGTGGTGCATGGGCTTCTCATTGCGGTGGCTTCTCTTGTTGCAGAGCACGGGCTCTAGGAGCGTAGGTTTCAGTAGTTGTGGCATGCAGGCTCAGTAACTGTGGCTCGCGGGCTGTAGAGCACAGGCTCAGTAGTTGTGGCGCACGGGCTTAGTTGCTCCTCAGCATGTGGGATCTTCCTGGACCGGGGCTTGAACCCATGTCCCTTGCATTGGCAGGTGGATTCTTAACCACTGCGCCACCAGGGAAGTCCCAAGGTATAACATTCTTGAAATGACAAAATTATAAAGATGGAAAATAAGCAAATTAGTGGTTGCTGGGAGTTAGGGGTTTGTGTGTGTGTGTGTGTGTTACCATAATGGGATGGTAGGATATCTTAATGATGAGATAGTTCCACATCTTGATTGTGGTGCTGGTTATATGGTTCTGCACATAGATTTGCATCATAGGTCTATGACATAGCATTACGTATATACATGCTGTACCAATGTTACATTACTGGTTTGGGTATTCTACTTTAAATATGTAATATGGGGGGAAACTGAGCAAAGGTTACACAGGACCTCTGTTCCCTTGCAGTTTCCTGTGAATCTACAAGTATTTCAAAATAAAAAATTTGAAAAAAGAACCCACAAGCTGTGTATGGATGGCAATGAGAAAAGTTAATTTTAAAAGCAAAAAAAAAAAAAAAAGGAGGTAAAGGTAATAATCTACATTTTTGTTTACTTTATAATACTTATTATCAGATAATACATTTCTATATCTATCTACCTATAATATCTCATATGACATATCATATGATATAAGCAAATAACACATGGTTTTAAATTATCCCCAGGCCAGCATTTTTTGTTGTATTTATTATACTTGCTTGCTGTGGGAAGCTCCGCCGCCAGGTGCCTGCGAATTACATTCTTCTGGGATTATTTGTAAGTAAACCTCATTAGCATCCGTTGTCGTTCATCTCTGAAATATATTTTCATCACATTATTAAATTCATTCCATTTATTGTGGAAAATATTTCTGTGGAATAATACAGATAGAAATTATTTGTGAGACATTCTCTTGGATGAATTTTGAAGTCATAAACTTACTTATGACCTGGAATCCACACCCTTGTAACAAACTAGAGAATTTGGGGACCCTGGGCTACTCCTCTGTGCCAGCAAACTTGCTTCTGAGAGGCCCACTCCGGAGTCTGGGCTACATTTCAGGAACAGTTAACCTGACTGTCCTCTGTCAGAGACAAAAAACACATTTTGCTGCGGAGAGTGAGTTCACAAATTGTGTGCAAGAAATGTAATTTTCCTTATTTTTGTAAAATTTATTTTATTTCTATTTCAATGTGTCCTGACTCTATTGCAATTGAGGTTTCTGTTTATTAATGTTTATACCAGTCAGGCCAAACCTCTTGCCTCCTGGAAGTAGTGGACTCTCTGAAACTCACTGACAATAGTATTAGCTCCTCTTAGGAAAACCCAGAACAGAATCGCAGTATGATTTAGTGTTCTGGAAAGAAAGTTAGATTCTTTGCGATTGCTCCCATGAACTGCTGACCACCCTTCCCTGTGAAGATTTACTTACCAATTCACTTGTTCCTCACCTGGTTCCATATCAGAGTTGAGATAGCTTATAAAATATGCAAAATAGGCCTTCCCTGGTGGCGCAGTGGTTGAGAGTCCACCTACCGATGCAGGGGACACGGGTTCGTGCCCCAGTCCGGGAAGATCCCACATGCCGAGGAGCGGCTGGGCCCGTGAGCCATGGCCGCTGAGCCTGGAGCCTGCTCTGCAACGTGAGAGGCCACAACAGTGAGAGGCCCGCGTACCGCAAAAAAAAAAAAAAAAAAAATATATATATATATATGCAAAATATAAGAAGATAAGATAAATTGGTGGGGAAATCTGATGGAAGGAAAATAAAGCCAGAGGTGAGATTCGTGCGCAAAATGCATAGTTCCACGCATTTGAGTGTGATGAGCCTAGATTTGGATCTGCGCCTCCTGGTGGTCAACGTGAGCAAGGACACACGGCCAAGGATGAGGTTCTCTGTGGGTACCACACAGCGTCCAGTGTGAATCATGCGTCGGGGAAGAACAGTTTCCTCATGACGCTGGAGAAGACTGTCTCTTTGATACGCACATTTGGGCATTTCTTCAGCTGACGGAGCATTGAGGGGCCTTTCTTAGTTGGTGTGGATACACTGCTCATTGTCCAGGTGAGCGAGTAGTCTCCCAGTTCCTGCACTTAACAGCAGAGACCACACTCAGAAGGGGTGGGAGTTAAAAGCCAGACATAGAAAGACACTGGGAATCCTGGGGAAGAGACGATGGGACGGGGAGAGGTATTTTTCCAGAAATTTTTGGATGTTTTCTTTTCACTTTTTCAATAGTTCTAATCTTTATTTCAAGAAGAGATCAAAGTTATTGATCTCAAAGGAAGCTCTCATTGCCAAGGTTTTGCTATTTATTTCTAAGCTGGTAACAGCCTAAGAGAAGAAATATTATAAAAGGGAAGGTTGAAAGCAAGCACATTGTTAAAATATCATGTGTACGTGGAATAGGTGCACTTAAAAAAAAAACCTGTAAGGTCAATAAAGACAGCTTACTTTGGTCCGTTGAACAAAGTAGAGAATCAGCCTTACCCACTGGGTTTGGGAGATCCAGAGAGGCAATCCGGGACTCCCGGGACTCCGGTTCTTTTCCAGTCTCCAATCCTGGACGTCATTAGCCAGCTGACGAAGTTCAAAGCCTCCCAGGCAGTCCTAGCACTGAGGATAGGATGTGTCCTCACATTTACTCCCAGAGACTAGAAGGTTCTTTCCTGGCTCTTGCCATGGACCAGCTAGTCTCTGGATCTGTCTCTGATGGAGCGTCCTACCAGCTGGGGAATGTCCTCAGGCCCTGCAGCCGCTGCTGACTGTAGTTCTCACTGGCCTGCTGGCTGTCCTGGAGCCTGACTGTGGGCCTGGGCACATCCTCATAGCCTTTTTGGTCTCATCCTCCAGCTTGACTGCCTTCTGGCTCTCATCCCCTCCCTCTCTCTCTCACTGCCCCATCCCTGGCTCCATTTGGACCATGGGAACCCTCCAGCCCCCATATAGCCCCCATACAGACCCAGTGCAGCCCCAGTGCAGCCCTCTTCAGAGCCCTGGATTGGCACCTACCAGTGCAGCTCCATGCTTTGTAGGTGTGTCCTCCAGCTCATCCCCTGGTACTGAGGTCTCAATCCTCATTCCACGTCTGAGGTTTGAAGTATTTTATTCTCATCCAAGCACTATGGGAAAGGTCAGTACGGAAACCTTTGGTGGAGCGTCAGTAGAAATAGCATATCCTGCTCTGATAAAATGTTTAGATTCTGTGTGAATGGCCCTATTTGATTAATGACAATATGGTCTACAGATAAAGCTTTTACGTTGGTTTCCACATTCCTAATTAATACATATTTAAGTTACTGAATATGTTGAAAGTTACTATTGTGTTCTAAGAAATATTTACACATGAAATAATTTTTTCTGTCAGTCTTGGGGAGAACGATAAGGAAATGTTTGTTTCCGTTATTTATTTCCCATATTCATAGCCTGTAGCTTTGTGTGCTGGGATCATACATACTCCCAATAGCTCACTAGACCCTGCCAGAATGCACAAACCTCAAACCATCTCTTCTGGATTTTGGCCTTGGGATTCAGGCTTCTGATTTATTGTGATTTTTGTTTCTAGACAATACTTCAAGGTCTGCTGCTAGGAACCGTGTCAGTCTAAGTCTTTGATACACATTTGTGTGTGTGTGTGTGCTTTTCTTTGAATGTTATGTGAACAATAATCACAGTCTCTGGTTTTAGTTTCTATAATGCCGAGGAAGTGTTATGGGCAACGGCAGGAACCACTCTAGTGACCATATCACTCACTTTATTTGCTCTTCAAACAAAAGTACGTATTATTGAAGCAGATTTCTGTCATAAGGGAGTGTGTGAATATGTTTCTTTGCCCCTCCTGACCCATTCTGCTCCCTCTTCCCTCGGGCTCTCGGCTTTCTGTGGGCCTCACCTCCATGGAGTCCTTGCCTTCAGGCTTCTGGCTTTTCTAGTAACCACGTTTAAAAAGTAAAAGGAGGCAGGTAAAATTAGTTTTAATAATATATTTCATTTAACCCAGTATAGGTGAAGTGTTATCATTTCGACATGTAATCAGTATAGCAAAAATATTAATGAGATACCTTACATTCTTTATTTCGAAATTCAAACCCAGTGTGTATTTTATACTTGCAGCAATCTCAGTTTGAACTAACTCTATTTCCAGTGCTCAGTGGCCAAGTGTATTGAAAGCACAGCTCTAGACAAACTTTCTTAGCAGGCATCAGAGTCACCCAGAGAGCGTGTGAAACACAGAATTCACTCCTCCTGGAGTTGCTGCTTCACAATGTCTGGCGTGGGGGCCGATAATTTACATTTCCCAGGCGTTGCTGATGCTTCCTGCCTGAGAACCAGACTCGGTGACCTGGTAGATTATTCTCTTAGTGTCGTAAGGGTAGGGAGTGAAATAGGAAAAATAGAGGAATTAGGAAAACACTCTTGCAAGAAAATACCTTGGATTCTTTTGCTTCCTAATCCATTCTTTTTTCAGGCCAGAAGATGAATATTCCTCTTTCTTTAAAAAAAATTCTAATCTTCCCTAGGCTGACTTGGTTACTGATTTATAGAAGCAAAACCAACAAGCATATTAATAAATTTTAAGATTACAAAAGAATAATTAATAGTAATTTTTGAAAGCTTAGTATGTGTATTTTTATTGAAATATATACATACAAATGTGAAAAAGGTACCCAGTTAACATCTTTGTCTATTTAATTCCATTAATATAGTCTATGCATATGCTTTTAAAAATATGAATGATTATGACCATACTATACTTACAAATTTACATCCTGCTTATTCAGTACATTTTTTATTAGGGAAAATTTTATATAGATACAAAGATAGAATAGTTTAATAAACTCCCATGTGCCCATTACCTAGTTTCAAAAATTATCAATTTGTGGCTCCTGTTATTTCATCCATATCCTACCCTTTTCTCCCTCCTGAAGAAATACAACACTTTTTATGTAGCATTTTTCAGTGCTTAGGGGCTAATGGATTTCCATGGTTCTTGGGATTAGCCAGGGGAAATGATTAGCAAATGGGCCAGTTTCTGTCTAGCGGGTACACGATGCATCTCTAAACACCTTGAAATTGCTTATGGATGATACTTTAATTGGTTTTGTGTTGTTTCCTCAGTGCGATTTCACCTTGCTAAATGGAATGCTGTTTGTTTTACTCTTCGTACTTATTATCTATGGAATTCTCTTAATCTTAATACGATCATATGTAAGTGGGATCTCCTTTGTAAACCTCAGAGAATTGTTAGAAAATAGGGTGAAGTGCTGGTTGTGTTGTTGGTCTGGATCCTCTGAGAAGCAGACACCAGATGGGTGAAACTTGCAAGGACTGTGATAGGAGAAATGTCTGTGGGAGAAAAGTGTGGCGGCAACGAAGGCTGGAAAAGCTGTCAGACCACGACAGCATATGTGACCCCAGGTTCAGGAGAGGGAAGGAAGGTGGGAGCACTCTGGATGTGGTGCCATCAGGGGCTCCTGGAGCTAATGTGGACCATTACAGCAGTCCGGGGTCTCCCAGGAAGGTCCTGCTGCCCCCACCTGAGATGGTGAAGCGTGACCCAGGAGCAAACTACAGTGGGTTGCACCACACAGCCACTGGACCCTGGTCAGTTACATGCCCCTCCCCGTAGCTGGAGGTCTGTGAGGCCACCTGCTGCACCAGTTGTGGTAGGGGACCACTGACAGGAGGTCTGGGCATGAAGATTGAGCTCCGACCCTAGGCGACAGCTGCCCTCCCCTGAGAGGATCTTGTGGTGAACGACTGACAGACCCTTGTTCTAAGTATGTCCAACCTTGCTGGACTCTGGCAATTTTGAATCCTTCAGACTCCAGTTGTCAGCTGTTTGCTTACACCTAGCTCAGTCTGGAAACACTGTGCCTCCCTCTCTGTGTCACTGACTCCTGATTTCTCTCTTTCCCCAAGAACCTTCCCTGGTTAGCAGAGTGCTCCCCATGCCTCTAGGACTAGCTTTCTCCTCCTAAAGAGTGAACGCCATTATGCTTCTCAGATGTTATACACCACTTCCTTTTGCTCTTCTACAGCCAAACCCTTTGGCATTTAGGCCAATTTGTCACATATTCTGATCAGGGCTGTTCCGGTTGCAAGGAACACATACCCCTCAGACTAGGTCAAGGCAAAGACCCAGAGACTCTCATGGAGCTCCTAGGTGGGAAGAAGAGCCAGAATTCACGGAAAAGGAAACCCCACCTCCCTTTCTTAAACTGAGGTGATCGGCTATCTCTGCTTGTGTAGTAATATCTCCAGCACTAGCTAATGATAGAACTGCTGCCTGGATTCCTCTATCCTGAGAATTGATTTCTAACTGGCCTAGAGCATCTGTTTGATCCTGGTCACAGGTAAGAGGCTCTTGGTCGGTCAAGAGATTCACTGCTATTGGAGTGTTATCATCCACCTCTTGTCAATCAGCTCTAGCAAGGCTGTGTGAGGGTCACTATGTTCTCTGAGCTGAGGGGAGGGCACATTCTCTTGAAGAACTATGTGGATGCGGCTTGCTGAATGGAATTGAGTGGATGCTGTTGACTATGTTCAAGAAAAGATTCTCTCCACATCTTTGACTTTCTTAATATCTTATCTAACAGCAGTGACCTAAGTGATCCCCTGAGTTGTTCCAAGTCTTACTCTTAATATACAGTTGTTTCCTTTCTTTTTGCAGTGGTTGCATCTATTGTATGCTGGACTTGGTACTGTGATCTTCTCACTCGTAAGCGCATTTCTCCCTTTCTTTGACAAAGAGTATGGTGTGTGCATCGATGGGGCCCTAAGCCCTCTGCTAGGCCTGGAGTCAAGTGGAGTCAGTAATTTACTGGAAAGCTCCCCAGGTCACTTGCTCCTTCCTCTGTCTTGTCCTCCTCCTCCTCCTTTTTATTTTTTATAAAGACAATTCTTTTTAGAGCAGTTTTAGGTTCTTAGTAAAGCCAAAAGAAGAGTACAGAGATTTCCCATATACTCCAGCCTCCATACATGCATGGCCTTCCCCATTATCAATATCCCCCACCAAAGTGGTACATTTATTACAATTGATGAACCTACATTGACATATCATAATCACCCAAAGTCTGTACTCTCCATTAAGGCTCACTCTTGGTGTTGTACATTCTATGGGTTTGGACAAATGTATAATGATATGTATCCATCATTGTAATATCATACAGAATATTTTCACTGCTCAAAAAATCCTCTTTGTTTTACCAGTTGATCCCTCCCCATCCCCAACCCCTGGCAACCACTAATTTTCTTACTGTTTCCAAGTTTTGCCTTTTCCAGAATGTCATAGAGTAGGAATCATACAATATTAAGCCTTTTCAAATTGGCTTCTTTTACTTAGTCTTTGCACTTAAGATTCCTCCATGTCTTTTCATGGCTTGGTAGGTCATTTCTTTTTAGTGTTGAATAATATTCCACCATCTTGATGTACCACAGTTAATTTATTCATTCACCTACTGAGGTGAATCTTGTTTGCTCTCAAGTTTTGGCAACTATGAATAAATCTGCTATAAACATCCATGTGCAGGTTTTTGTGCAGACAGATGATTTCATCTCCTTTGGGTAGATACCAAGGAGCATGTTCACTGGATCATACAGTAAGAGTATGTTTAGTTTTGTAAGACTGTATTCCAAAGTGGTTGTAATACTGTGTATTCTCACTAGCAGTGTATGAGAGTTCCTGTTGCTCCATGTCCTCACCAGCATTTGGTATTGTCAGTGTTCCAGAATTTGGCCATTCTAATAGGTGTGTAGTGGTATCTTATTGTAATTTTTTTTTTTTTTTTTGTGGTGCGCGGGCCTCTCACTGTTGTGGCCTCTCACATTGCGGAGCACAGGCTCCGGACGCACAGGCTCAGTGGCCACGGCTCACGGCCCAGCCACTCCGCGGCATGTGGGATCTTCCCGGACCGGGGCACGAACCCGTGTCCCCTGCATCGGCAGGCGGACTCTCAACCACTGCGCCACCAGGGAAGCCCTTATTGTAATTTTAATTTGCATTTCCCTGATGATATATGATGTAGAGCATCTTTTCATATGCTTACTTGCCATTTGTATATCTTCTTTGGTGAAGTGTCTGTTAAGTTCTTGGGCCCATTTTGTAATCAAGTTGTTTGTTTTCTTATTGTTGAGTTTTAAGAGTTCTTTGTATATTTAGGAGAACTGTCCTTTATCAGATATTTCTTTTGTAAATATTTTCTCCCAGTTTGTGGCTTGTATTATCATTATCTTCACATTGTCTTTCACAGAGCAGACATTTTTAATTTTAATGAAGTCTAGTTTATTCACTATTTCTTTCATGGATCATACTTTTGGTGTCATATCTAAAAAAATCATCACCACACCCAAGGTCATCTAGGTTTTCTCCTATGTTATCTTCTAGGAGTTTTATGTTTTACATTTAAGTCTATGATTCATTATGAGTTATTTTGTGAAAGGTGTAAGATCTGTGTCTAGATTCATTTTTTTGGCATGTGGATGTCCAGCTGTTTCAGCACCATTTGTTGAAGAGACTATGTTTACTCCGTTGTATTGCCTTTGCTCTTTATTCTGTCCTGTTGATCTATTTGTTTAGTCTTTTCACCAATACCACACTATCATCTTGATTACTGTAGCTTTATAGTAAATCTTGTTGTCTGGTAGCATCAGTCCTCCAACTGTTCTTTTCCTTCAATATTGTATTGGCTATTCTGGGTCTTTTGTCTCTCCATATGGTTTGTCAATATCCACAAAATAACTTGCTGGGATTTTGATTGGGATTGTGTTGAATCTATAGATCAAGTTGGGAAGAACTGATATTTTGGAAATATTGAGTCTTCCTATCCACGAACATGGAATGTCTCTCCATTTATTTAGTTCTTCCTTGATCTCATTCATCAGAGATTTATAGTTTTCCTCATATAGTTCTTGTACATATTTTGTTAGACTTATACCTAAGTATTTAAGTTTTTTGGATGCTAATGTAAATGGTATTGTGTTTTTAATTTCCAATTTCACTTATACATTGCTGCATATAGGAAAGTAATTGACCGTTGTATAGTAACTTTGCATCCTACAACCTTGTGATAATTGCTTATTGAACCCTCAGATGCTCCTGGGGCTTCTAATCCTGACCAGGGCTTCCCTGTGGGCTGTCTGTCTCTTGCATGGTGTCCTGAGCCCTCTTCCCCTGGAGTTGGGGGGAAGACAGCTGGATCCCATCTCACCTTACTCTCCCACTTTCCTGTCTGCCTTCAAACATATAACCTCACCTGAGAGGTGCACTCCTAACCGCCAATACATGAAATGATTAGGAGTCATTATCTCTCTTGTAAGAAGAAATAAGATAAAGTCACAGGTTCTTGGAGGGGAGGAAGAAAGAAAAGCACTTTTCCACAGAAGGACTCCAGGGTGACAGATGGAGGCTAAGAGCAAGGCTGGAAGCTCAGCTGCTGGAGGCCTTTTTTAAAGGATGACCAACTGTCCTCATTTCCTTGGGACTGAGGGGTTTCTGAAGACACACAAAAGTCCTGGGCAAACTGGAATGGTTGGTCATTCTAGCCTTTTCTGCCACAGAGTTACTGGAATCAGACATAGGGAGAGGGAGGTTAAGTGGGAAGGGACTTAGTGGTCCAGGTGAAGCAGCCGCTTTGGCAACCCCCAGGCTTGGGTTTGACTCTCTTCTTTGCCACCTGCTACAGTGTGATCTTCCCTTCTTGGAGGCTCTGTTAACCTCACCTGCCTCAACTGGGTCATTCCCATATTACATGAGATGACATCTATCATGAACTGATACGAGGCTACCCAGAAGGTGCCCCCTTCTTTTCCTCCTGTTTCTTTCCTCCCTTCCTCCTCATTCTTAGAAGGCTGAGTGGGAACCAGGACACAGGGAGAGCTGATGCCTGAATTACTTGGGACAGGTTTCCCTGTAGTGGATGTTGTTCTAAAATGGATTATTTTAAAGAGTCTTTAAAACCCCAAGAATTCTTTGTAATGCCAGGGTTGACCTGTCTGATGCGGCTCTGCCTCACAGCACTAGACTCTTAGTCTACAGGCTGGATATAAAGACCTGAGGAGCAGCTTGTTTTCTTTTCCTCCTTCTAATGCACTTGTGCTGCCCACATCTGCTCACTTTGCAACAAACACAAGGGTGAGAGGGCTCTCTGACTTTTTTTCTTGATGCTTTAGAAGCTCATAATTTTACCTACCGCAGCTGAGCTAAAACATTTAATTGGGGTTTATTTAACCATATATGAGTCTTCTCATTCTATTTTTTTTTTTTTTTGCCATATGCGGGCCTCTCACTGCTGTGGCCTCTCCTGCTGTGGAGCACAGGCTCCTGACGCGCAGGCTCAGCGGCCATGACTCACGGGCCCAGCCGCTCCGCGGCATGTGGGATCCTCCCGGACTGGGGCACGAACCTGTGTCCCCTGCATCGGCAGGCGGACTCTCAACCACTGCGCCACCAGGGAAGCCCCTTCTCATTCTATTTTGAAATACTGACATCGTCACAAAGCCATCTCCAATGTCAAGTTTTGAAAAATGCTATCACCCAAAGGAAAGTTCAGAATTATTGCTGTGGGTGAATCTAAATGTTGGGGAACCATCTTTATTTTCATTCTTTTTTTCAGTGAGAACATGTGGGAAAATCACAAACACAGGGCATTTTGTAGTTTCTCTCTGTGTCCAATCTGCCCACCTGGTCTACATCACTGGCTAAAGGCACAGAGCTTTCTGGACTTGGAAGGAAAGGAAAGTAAGGCTCATATATTTGGTCCCACTGGCTTCAGGAGAATGAAACACTTGCTTTAATAGATAAAGCATAAACTTGGGGACATCATGAATGATTGAGGCTGTAAGAATAATATCTATAGCCACAAATTTACTCTCTGTGATATATTTACTGATGGGAAATAATTTTTCCAGATAATTTTAGGATACTTACTTGATAGAAATGTACAATTTAAGTAGCTAATTCTTCTTTCTTTTCTTTAAGTACTTGGTGATGGATGTACAGCTGATGGTGGGAGGGCGCCATCATCATTCTGACCTGGACCCTGAAGAGTATGTTTTTGCTGCCCTGAACATCTACATGGACATAATCAACCTTTTCCTTTTTATTTTGCAACTGATTGGACTGGGACGGTAGTCATACGGCCAAGGCTGGCTCGTGCTGAAAAGAGGCAAGGAGGGATGTCTGTGAAGACATACAGAGGTTACCACACCATAAGCCCTTCTATTTTAAAATACTTAATTTTTTTGTCAAATGACAGTGAACATTCAGTAAATGTTAGCTGTAGCTGTTATATATTTTTAGTTCCACTGTCACATTGCAAAACTTTCTGGCGGACGTTTCTGATTTTTATAAATTCAAAAGGTGAGCTACATAACTACATACTTACAAACATTTGTAAGATGCTCATTACTTTGTGGAAGTTTTCCAGGCACTATTTAAAGCTGTAAGCAACATCCCTCTACATGAATAAAATTGATTACTGAAACCCATATTTACTCCATCCTCTTCTCTTGATTTGGACATTTGGTGGGAAAATTTTGGCATCTGACTTTTTTTAAGAGTAAGAGAAACTATAAAGAATTCTGCCTTTCTCTTGGATTCCAGAGTCAGACTGGAGAAGTAAATTCTATCTTGAGAGATCTCTGTTTCTATCTCAAACTATCTGTGTGCTCCAAGGGGAGCCTTTTGGGTCTGAACCACTTCAGTGTCTGGCAGGAGGATAAGAAGGGGCCATTTCCAGCATGGATGAATTGTGCAGGGGGGAGGATGGGGAAATTAGATGAACTCTTCTGGTCTCTCTAGTATTTATCATAGAGCTTTATTTCAAAATTTAACTGAACATACAGCTCTCAAGTAAGACATATGGACTGAAGTACAAACAATATAGTCACATACATCTACCTGACTTTTTGATTACATATTTCAGATTAGCCATATCTCCACTATTTTAGTAGAGTTTCTTTATTGTGTTTATGATCTCTTATTACTACCAGTAAAATCCTGAAGATGGGCGTAACCTCTGAAATGTGAGCAAGTGGAAGAGAAAGGGACTTTTCAGCCACCCAGCAAAAAATCTAGGAGGACCCTCTAAAGCTCCTGGGTCAGGATATCTTAAAAAACATCACCATCTGTACATACACCTGCCAAAGTCATGGTGAATTAATTCCATACAAGAAAGCAAATTCAACTGGGAAGCTTGAGATTTTGCACATTCTTTTGGCATCAAGACAACCTTCCTGCATATAATAGGGACACACTGGCCAATTTGTTTCTCCATTGAAGTTTCTGCCATCCCCACACCACATTAGGCATTTCTCTTGTCTCAGCCATGCTCCCAACCACACACAGCCCACTGTGAGTCTATTGTATGTGCCATCATATAGCAGTGCTGACTTGATTAAAAGAAATTCTACTGCTTCTATGACAACCTTTTGATTTCTGCATTTAGTAAGGACTCTGAGAAAGACATACCTTTTACGGTCAGTCTATCAAATGAGTAGATTACTTTGTTCTCAGTGACAGAAATTCACCTTTTGAGAAGAGAGTCCACGATTTGAAAATCTGTCAGGAGTGGTCCCAAATCCAGTGATGGGTAGCACATCTGTAAATCAATCCAAGATGTCCATAATGGGGCAATCGAAACTTAAAGAAAAAGAATCCATAGAAAAATTTAGGTTATACTTTCTATAATGCTCACAAATCCTGGGCCTATAAGTTACTTTTTTCTTATCCCAAATGGGTATTCCCTCATCCAGCTTTAGGCATGGTTTGCTGAGCAAATCTATCTATACACAAGTGGACCCTAGTGAAACTACTCATGTTAAAGGCTAGTAAGCAGTTAGCCATGGCCTTTTTAAAATCAGTATGCCACTTTGCACTCATAGGTTCAAAGAATATCAATGGCCAAAATGCTGTGGCATATGTTTGACATTACTATCAAGACGAATGTTGGCAGTTTCAGTATCTTTTGCTTAATCAAATTCCTTGAAACAGATCAATCAACTGCTGAAGATGTCATCAGTGGTTTCCAAGTCGTAGCACTATTGATAGCTTGTAATGCACTAAGATAACATTTATCTGATTGTTGCTGTAAAGCAAGGGTCAGCAAACATACGACACACACCAAATTTAGCCTGCTATCATTTCATTTTTTAAAATTTTGTTTTGAATTATAGATTCACAGGATGTTGCAAAGATAATTCAGAGAGGCCATGTGTACTCTTTACCCAGTTCCCCCCAATGGTTATCTCTTACATAATGTACAATATCAAAACCAGGATACTGACATTGGGTACAATATGTATGTATATTTCTGTCATTTTATCACATGTAAATTCATGTAACCCCCATTGTAACCAAGATACAGACAGTTCCATCACCACAAAAATGTTCCTTTTTCTACCCCTTTATAGCCACACACATACACCTCTCTTCCCCCCAACATCCCTAACTCCTGATAACCACTAATTTGTTTCCATCACTATTATTGTCATTTTAAAAATGTTAAATGGATGAAATCATACAGTACGTGACATTTTGAGATTGGATTTTTTTCACTCAGCATAATGCCCTTGAGATCCATCCAAGTTGTTGGAATTTGTGTCACTAGTTCACTCCCTTTTATTGCTGAGTAGTATTCCATTGCATGGATATATCACAGTTAATCATTCCCTTACTACAGGACATTTTGGTAGATTCCAGTTTTGGGCATAAAGCTGCTATGAACAATTGTGTGCAGGTTTCTGTGGACCTAAATTTTCACTTCTCTGTGATAAATGTCTAGGAGTGCAAATGCTCGGTCATATGGTTAGTATATGCTTAGTTTTTAAAGAAACTACTCAACTATCTTCCAGGGTGGCTGTATCACTTTACATTCCCACAGGCAGTGTATGAATGACCCAGCTTCTCTGCAACCTTGGCAGCATTTGGTGTTGATGCTACTAATCATTTTAGCCATCCCGATAGGCGTGTAGTGTCTTGCTGTGATTTAAATTTGTATTTCCTAATGGATAGTGACGTTAAACAACTTTTCATGTGCTTATTTGTTTGCCATACATCCTCTTTGGTGAAATGTTTCTTCATGTCTTTTGTCCATTTTATATTGGATTGTCTGTCTTTTGTTTAGTTTTGAGAGTTCTTTATATATTCTAGATATTTGGTTTGCAAATATTTCCTCCCAGTCTGTAGCTTGTCTTTTCACCTTCTTCATTAGGTCTTCTGCAGAACAAAGCTTTAAATTTTGATGACGTCCAATTTATCAATTTTTTCTTTTATGGATCATGCTTTTGGTATCAAGTGTACTTTTTCTTTTACAAAATAGTTTTAGCTCCTTTGCCTTTCCATATTTTTAGGATATTTCTAAACTTTAGAATTATCTATAGCTATAAGAAAATGTTGCTGGGATTTGGTAAAGTTGCTGCCAAGCAATTGAACCAAACCCGGGCATTCTGTGAACTGAGACACCCCCCCACCTCCCACTAAGCCAGTGGCTTTGCTTTAGGCAGTGAAGGTATACACAAAATATCCCCCAAAAGTAGCTACTAATTTTTCATGTAGAATTAAGATACTTGCTGCTACAGTCAGGCTAGCTGTGATCTCTAACATACCATTTGTTTGACTTGCAAGGCCTGTTGGGCCCATGTTAATTCTCCAGTGCCAGGTGACCCACCCTGAAGTGGAGATGTCACATCAGTGAGTCCCAAGGCTTCCATGGGTCAGGCATTCAGTTTCAAGAAGAGCCTAGGAGCCAGTTAATACCTGCCTTTCTCCAAAATGGTGTACTAGGTGGCTGCGTCAGGCAGGTGGCAATGTTGTGCTGGGAAACGGCTTGAGCACTTGGGCTGCCACCAAGTCTTTTAACACATGGAATGATTTTACTTTCTCCTCTTGGAATTCTACATTGTTTCTGTTGGACCACCAGAGAGGGGACAAAGAGGCAGAATGGCGAGTGATTTATGCTCCACTTCTAACCTCTCTACGTGTAGCAGTCCCTACTGGGAGATGCCCCACGGATAATTATGAGACAGGTAATTGTGGGCACATAATCGTCAATTCCATTAAACATTCAGATTTGGGAGCTGCATTATATTCAATCAGCCAAGGGGCCCCACCCACAAGGGAAGCCTCCCTTCCCCTCTATGGAGTGTGTCCAAATTCCTTTCTCCCGGCTGAATAAAGTGCGTGAGTCACAAGCTACATACATCAGGTGGCAAAAGGATGCCGGATCACCTTGTCCCTCAGCTGAGAGGGTAAGGAGCCCAAGAGATGGGGGAGGCAGGTCTGTGGGGAGAACACTTGTTGGCCTGTTCTCCCCCCTTAGCCCCTCGCTCCAGGGCCAGTGCCTGAACACTGGCGCAAATACTTCTTCTACAACAGTGGTGACGCATGACAACATGCAGAGAGAACAGGGCCCACGGGCTTCTTTCTTCCCCACATACACCTCCGCAATTACCTGGAGTCCTTGGCACCTTCTGTCCCTCCTGCACCCAGCGCTTCATCCTCACATCCTCACTGCCGTCAGGGGTCAGGGGTCATGGGCCAGGGCATAAGGGTAGCCTGATCTGCACTTGTGGGCAAGGCTTTGCAGTCACTTTTGCATCTGAACAGTGCTGGACTGCTTGTAGCCCAACCACATGAACTTCTCATGTTTTTGGTCCACTCAAAGCTCTCAATCAAAGAGCACGGTTCTTACTGCTGATGCCGTTTAGTTCACATCTGGGGGCTCCCTGATTCAGCAGCCACAGCCGTACTGCCTTTCAGGTAGGGCCACAAGAATTGCTGTTTTGTCATGAAAACTTTCCTTCCTGTCTGCCTGCAGGAGTTAGCAACAATCAAGGCACCATTCCCACAGGACAGCTTGTTTCAACCCTACTTCTTTTCGTTAAGCCTGTAAACATTAGCTCAACTCCTGTTCAGTAAAAGGTAGGACAGCGAGAGCCCTTATCCTTCCCCCACCTCTTAGCTATCTCTTGAGTGAGAGCATTCACTACCAGACAGATTCCAGGGAGTCTTATATTCTCAAACGTGGCCCAACGGTTCCTCTTCTACAAAATCATGTCTCTTTCAGCATTCCATTCCTCGCTGCCAAAATTGTCAGGTCTGGGATTTGATTTTATCCAGTAAGTTAGCCTGTCAGAGTTTTGTGGATGCTGACAGAAGACACAAGACCCTGGGTCAGAGGCAAAGACCTTTATCACTCAGGGCACAGCATGCAGAATGCATGTCAGCATACTTGTGCCAGTTCCTCAAGTCCCCAGTTCCACAGGGGCAACACAATGGGCCTAGATGAATGCCAAGTGTGCAGGGGGTTTGTGTCGCAGCCGTGGAACAATGTGAGGAATCCAACGCGTCGACAGCAAGCCTGCTCCTTGTCCTCAAGCTTACTACATAAATCCTGAGGAGTGGTCCAGGCAAAACTCTTGTCAGGGCTTGCAGTCTTAGCACCCTGAGCAAGCACATAAGAAGCCCAGGAGGACTGGACTGTCTCATCTAATAACTATCCTTCTCTATATTGTATTTTCTTTACTCCTTCATGAATATCTCTCTCAGCCTGTCTGTAAACTGATGCCTCGTGCAGGCTAGGCCATTATGCAACGGCTGGCTAAGAGATGATATATAGTCTGATCAGGAATATTTTCAAATTACAGTTTTAAAGACAAAAGAAGAAGAATTTCTTCAAAAGTTTCGCCATCACTAAGTTTGTCAGCCACCTGTCAGTCCTAAGTGCAACAGAGAGCTACATTTGGGAAACTTTTCTGGTCCATCTTTCTTTAAGAAGTATGACTACTCCCAGTTCCTAAAATAATGACAGTCATGTAATAATGTAGAAAGAGCCGCTTACATCTTTCTATAAAGAAATCTATTCTAGAGAGAAGGGGATAATGATTGACAAGGCAGTAACATACTGTTGCTAAGGTGATGACCTAGGAACTATGCCCATAGTCCAGGGCTGAGATACTACTACTCAGCCCAAGAGCCAAGCACATGAACACTTTTCTCCTATGGAGTTTTTGTTTCAGCCTTAAAAAAAAAGAAAAAAAAAACCCAAATTTGTATTATCATGTAATATTTAGATTCCAAGATTTTACTCTTTAGTGATTTACTAACTATAACTTTTAAAATTATGACCAAACTTCAATAAGTCTCTGATTTTAATTCATAATAGGTAAGCAACAATATTTGAGGACTAAAAAGGGAAGAAAAATGAGATCAGTGGCTGCAATAAACATGCATACGGACATTGGAGCTAAGCTTGAGATCCACACAATGAAAGGCACAAATAAGACTACAACTCTTGGTGGTTATCACGGGCACATCCTGTGAAGCACCAGCCGGTGGCCTGGAACTTGTGCCTGCGCACATTGAAGTACAGATGCCGAGGGCTGTTGTAATAACTCAGATGGGAACAAATAACAAAATGATTGAGAAGTAGGCATTTCTATTCATATGGCATAAGAAATTTTCCTATCCTAAGCAATTTCGCAAAATATCTTAAAATTCTATTTTTCTGTATGTTTCTATTAGAGATTTCAAGGAAAAATCACAACACTTTTCTTCTGAAATCTACAGTGATAAAAAATAATGATTGTTGAAGTCACAGTGTTTTAACGCATTGTCATGCAATGTTTTGGACTTATCTCTGGGGTATAAAATGCTCAGTAAGTGGGCTAGTGTAAAAAATATTAGGAATTGATCTATTACATGTAAGAACCATATCAATCCCATCATACTGGAGGAAATTTAACTTGAAAAAGATCAGCTTCCTGACTTGGTTAAACAAAGTCTATAATGTAATGAGACAAAAGTGAAGTAGTTTAAGTAATAAATGTTTAATCAAAGAATTTTACATATTATTAACAGCATTCATTTGGCTAAACATCTACACGTTTGTAGAATCCTACTGTATATAAAGTGGGAATGTATCAAGTATAGACTATGAAAGTGCAAATAACAAGTCAAGGTTAGAGTAATTTTTTTTTTTACATTATAAAATTAACTTGTTTACAAAATAGGCTTTGCCAAACTTTATTTGCGAATTGTAAAGTCAATGACTATGTTTTTAAAATATGTACCAAGGAAATACAAATTGGATAATGATCGTTTTCATGCTCAGGAGAGAACACCACAGAAACACAGGATACTGCACAAGTGAGAGGAACCAGAACCCACGGCTATACTGTCTGCACACAGGGCACTCCTTCTCACCTTACTGCAGCTTTGCAAGGCGCCTCAATGTGATACAAAGACTCTTTCTATTGAAAAATTAAAACTTGATCTAAAAACTGATTGGTCTTGATATTTTCAATCCAAAATAAATTTGTAAAAAAATCCTTTAATGGACTATTTCAGTTTAATATACAGTAATACACTGCAGACAAACCTAATATTTTCCCCAACTAATTTTAAAAGGGATTGATATCAGTGTTTCTGATAATTGGGGATATAAAAACTAATGTGGACTTCTGATATCCATGGCATAGGAGCAATTCCCACACAGTTTATCCTAAGGGAACAGGGGAATATTAAATACTCTAATATAATGTCTGAGCCATATGGTTTAAAGTACAAGAAAATTTCAAAAGCGGGGTTTGGGAAAAAAAGTAATCGAAAACCACAATTACAACTCATGTGGATATCAATACTAATATAACCTTTTACCCAGCCCAGGACTTGCCTGTACAAACTTGGTACTGAAATTTTGGTATCTGTAGATTTCTGATAAGAATCTGGCAAAACATTAAATGGAGTATTACCGTATCTATTTTGCTTATGTTACGCTAGTTTTGATAATATGTAAGTAAAACAGCCATTCCAACAGTTTATTCTAGTTTTAATTACACACTGTACCATTGTATCTTAATTACAACTAGGACCAGTATTTTCTTCACAGTAAGACACTGATAACTAGGAAGTTGATTTTTTTCAACACTAAACAGTAATCACACAGCAAATGAGTATTGTGCAATACAACAAACACGTCAGCATTTGCGATTTAGGCAAACAAACTGATTGAACATTTAGTTGTTATATTTACTGTAAAGGCAAGGCCATGGGTGGTTTTATGGAGGTCTTTGCAATTCACACAGCATAGTTACTTCGGAAGAGACACTGAAATCTGAATTACTTACTTAACTGGCAACTATCCATTTAGGTTAGGCAAAGGCACGGTAACATGTTGCGCAGGATGTTTTACTGAGTTTTTTAATAATTGTGGGATTTACTATAACTCATGAAAACTCCACTTTTTTTCTATTTTATAAAACACTTACCATTAAAAGTAATTGCACCCATTAGTAATTAGAATGCACTGTAAAATTGTGAAAACAAAGAACTATGATTGCACTTCCAATAAAGTGTCTCTTAAAATACAGCACCGCTGTTGCTAATCAACTGTACTTTAATATTAAAATAAACTGTATTTAACAGCAGCATTAGATTTTGTTAACTTAAGCTACAGGCTACATTTATTTAAATGCAGTCTCCATGGCAACAAAAGCCCATTAAATTCTGGAATATCATTGCTACCGAGTGGCACCTTTTACTTCTGAGAAGGCTGAGACTGCTCTGGAGCCCTCCAGGACACCGCACACCTGAACGCCTTGTTAGCGCACGAGTCAGAGTTTGGCACAAGTGGACTATAAATAGACATGAAAAGAGATCTTTGATTCATGTGAAAATTAAAATGAATTACACTGTGGTAGATGCTGCACTAAAGAGAAGCCTTGGATACCTCAATTCACACTGCTCAGACAAAAAGGAAGAAAGAAAATTACGGAAGAGCACAAAGAAATTGAGGAATGAAATGTTATTAGATCTGTCCAAAATAACTTCTAAAATGAAGAAAACTTTTATTCTTTTAAAAAGGAAAAACCACCCAAGGACTGGAGAGTAAGCCTTTAATTTAAATGTTCAATTTAAGTATTGCTGACCTTAGGCTAAACAGAGGACTGCATTTTCTTAAAATGTGGAATCTAACCTATTTATTTCATTTGTGTTTCTCTCTCCCACTCTTCTGTTCGTCAGCAAAAAGGGGAAAAGCTATCCAATTAAATACAAAAGAAATTAATTCCCTGTAAGGTTAAAATCAGAAATGAAGCTACCATTCAAGGGAACTCCTTTGTATTTAATTCTAATGTCAGTGGTTTATAATTAGTTGGAATTAAGTGGATCAAATCTCTATAAAGCATATTCCACTAGCATACCATCTGTACCTGCAATTGATTTAGAGCCCCGAGGTGTGCAGCTCACACTAAATGTACTTGTTCAGGCCAGTCACTTGAGGTTTGAGGTGTTTGACTTGAAACATCAGAACCATCCCCCTTGTTGGCTGCCTCATTACCACTGTCGCCAGCTTGAGATGCTGTTTCCCCAGCCAGAACGTTTCCTTCCAAAGGATTTTCTTCTTCGATTTGGGTTCCTCTACCTTCACTGACCACAGAATCTTCAAACACTGAATCTTCTGGCAGCATCAGTTCCACATCCCTCACACCTTCTGACTCATCTTTGACACGGGGGAGCTGGGAATCTGCACTGATTTCTGTAGCTGCTGGAGGAATCAGGGCGATACTCTGAGGATTCATGTCATGAAACCAAGCCATAATATTGCCAAGAAGATTGTCATTGATGTTGGCGTCCTGGCCAGCTGAGTCAGGGTCACTGGATGAGGGATAGAATTCACTTCTCACCTCACTGAGAGGGTGTGAACTCAGGGTGTCAGTTGAAAATGGGTCACTTTCTGCTCCTAGTCTCATGAGGCTGTTACCAAGTTCCAACAGCTCAGAACTGCTCAACGCAGCCCGAGGGCTATCTGTGTTCCTGGGGACGGAGTCCAGCCTGGAAGGTAAAGAGGTGCCTATCGCTCCTAATGATGCTTCATTACTGAGAAAGTCTCTATTTTCTTCATTGATGGCTAGCCCAGATTCTTGCAGAGATAACTGTATTGCAAGAAGTATATTGGGATCATCTTCATCCAAGGAACTCAGAGCCTGAGGCAACAGAAAGTAAAATTACTTTAAAATTTAAAAGGAAAAATGATTGAACCCAGTGAGGTCTACCACTGTTCTTTTACCAAACAGATAATTAATAGTACCTCTATTTATACAGAAGAATTATCTGACCTACTCAAATCTTATTTTAATTTTCTCCTTGTGGATGCTAAAGGGAAAAAAATTTACTTAAGGTAAATCTGAAACAGAAGAATCTTTCCCTATAGTACATCTCTGAAGCAAAGATTTTAGAATGGAAGGAAGGAAAAGGAAAGCAACAGAAGTAAAAATAGGAAGCCAGGCTAAACAGAGAAAGAGCAAAAGCAGGGGCAACGAGGCTGCCCAGAAAGGCTACCTGAAGAGAGTCCTGGTTCTCAGAGTGACTGGCGGGGGTGTAGTCGTGCAGAGAAGAGCTGTGCAGTGCGCTCATAGACGCAGAACTTACCACGGAGGTGCCAGGCCTGTGGCCACCGCCACCTTCCGGGATATCTGTTTCAAAGCAAGTGGTGCCAGAGATAATTTAGTCATACAAGATCTCATACATCTTTTTATTTAAATTGATGATTTCTCTTTGAGTGCTGGTGAAAACCTGTGTTCACAAGTTCACTTAATCTTTCAGAGATTTCTCATCCATATTTGTCTCATCATAAACAGCAATATATATCTAACACTATTACTTCAAATCCATGATCGTTCTTAATGTTTTTGCTTGCATTATAAATGGTTCTATTCACAAATACAAGTGCTACCAAGTGCTTTTTTTCTCCCCTTAAGCAATAAGAAAGACGTTTTAGTTTTCAGAGTTCTTAAAACTACAGAAGGACTTCCCTGGTGGCGCAGTGGTTATCCGCCTGCCAATGCAGGGGACACAGGTTCGATCCCTGGTCTGGGAAAATCCTACATGCCGCAGAGCAACTAAGCCCATGTGTCACAATTACTGAGCCTGTGAGCCACAACTACTGAGCCCGCGTGCCTCGAGCCCGTGCTCTGCAACAAGAGAAGCCACTGCAATGAGAAGCCCGTGCACCGCAAGAAGGAGTAGCCCCATCTTGAGGCCTGTCGATCCTGATTTATTAAAGATGATCTGCTGACACCATAGTTTGAAGATTTTCAATTAATAATTTAATATTTAAAGCTGATAATTAATATAATTTGTCTTTAACACCAGAAATTAAAAAAAATGTTGCTAGGAGAACTGAGGCTAGGAGAAAAATATTTCATGAACACAATAACAGTAATCAACAGCTACAATTTATTGAGTGCTCACTAGGTGCTATTAGTACTTGAGGGTTTTACACTTACTATCTCATTTAATGCTCACAATAAGCCCACAAAGTGATACTATTATTGTTTTTTCTTTTTTTAAAAAATATTTTATTTATTTATTTTGGCTGCCTCAGGTCTTAGTTGCGGCACCCAGGCTCTCTAGTTGTGGCACGCCGGCTCTAGAGTGCGCAGGCTTAGTTGCCCCGAGGCATGTGGGATCTTAGCTCCCCGGCTAGGGATCAAACCTACGTCCCCTGCATTAGAAGGTGGATTCTTAACCACTGGACCACCAGGGAGGTCCCTATTATTGCTTCTTTAGAATGAGGAGACCAAAGCTCGGAGAGGGTAAGTGACCTGACTAAAGTTTCACACTGATATGCAGCAGAGCTGGGGTCATGAACTCAGGTCTGTCTGACTCCACAGCCCATGTACTTTTTTTTCCTCCCCCTCCAGTCAAGGCTTTACTGGGGCCCCTGTTGCAGCAGCGGGGAGCGAGAACAAACAACAGGTTCCCTAACAAACAACAGGTTCCCTTGCTTGCTCGCTCCCCAAGGGGAGGCGAGCTTGTTCCTTATATGGGGGGAGGGTAGGGGTGTGTCCAGTGGTGTGTGGGGGGGTGGCTTAGGTGTTTTGCCCACCCCTCTGGGGGTGTTGAGTGCAGGTGGCATGCGCAGTACCCTGCCTTTGCTCCCAACACCCTGTTTTTGCTCCCCGCTATTCAGAAGTGGCAGTTGAGTTTTTGGGTCTTTTGTTTCTTTTTGTCCATAATTTGTCCCAACTGTACATGCACGCAGTTATTTTTAGTCCCATATAGTTTCTTTGTATTTTGTTGCTCAGAGAGAGGTGTGTCCAGGTGCAAGCATTGCAGCACTTCAGCAAAGGGACCTAGGTCCCAGCTTGTCTCTTTTTTTTTTTTTTTGCAGTACGCAGCCCTCTCACTGCAGCGGCCTCTCCTGTTGCGGAGCACAGGCTCTGGACGTGCAGGCTCAGCGGCCATGGCTCACGGGCCCAGCCGCTCCGCGGCATGTGGGATCTTCCCGGACCAGGGCACGAACCCATGTCCCCTGCATCGGCAGGCGGACTCTCAACCACTGTGCCACCAGGGAAACCCCTGTCTCATTTTTAGTGCTTTTTTTTTTTTGCCACCTATGTATCTTTCTGGTGAAATTGATGCTGGCTAAGGGGCCAGCTAGGGGATCTCAGTTCTCTCCACATGATCTCTCCATACTATCTCTCCACATTGGTTACTTTGGGCTTCCTCATAGCATTCTGGCTTGGCCCCAAATGTAAGTGTCCCAGATGAAGAAAGAAAGAAAGGCAGAAACTATATCCTTTTTGTGACCTAGCCTCAGAAGTCACATAGCATCTTTTTTTGACTGTACTTGATGTACAAAGGCCAGAGTCCATGTGAGAAGTTATGGGATAAAGGACACAAAGGGAAGCCATTAACTGCACAGCGCATGTTCTTAATCGCCCTGGTTTTCTGTATCCTGTGACATTAGAAGCATCGGCATGTTGACTGTATATCTAAATTACAAACTGTTTCACAAATATTTAGATTAGCCACTTTTAACAATAAATGCAAGAGAACTAAGATTAAAACAAACCCAACTCAAGAACTCACCTAAAGTGCTTTCACTTGGCTCATCAGGGTCTGGAGGATTACTAAGCATACTGTGCACATCTCCTCGACGGCGTTGTTGTCTGTGCCTCCTCCGATACTGAAATTCAGCATATTCCTGCATAAACCAAAGGTTATAAAATACAGGAGAGCATGCAAATTTTTAAATGCAAATAAAACAAACAATACACTTTTTTTCTAGGAAAAAAATGTGTGATTTTATATACATATTATAAAATCACTTGGCTTTAGAAAAAGAAACTGCAGGTATTGCCATGCCAAGGAAACAGAAATGGTAAAATGGAAAAAGAAAAAATTTTAAATAGCCATTATAATTGTCTGGATAAATTGGGAATACTTGCAAGCTCCAATGCTAGATCATAACTGAGCCTTATTTCATATGCCTGGGTCTTGTTATCTAATATTATAACTAATACCAGAATGATTTTACTAATAAAAGTTAGGCCCTCTCTGGAGGTCTGGTTTTAAAAAAAATGACTGTGATATATGCAACAGAAAATAAAAGAAAAAGATAAAATAAAGAAAAGCACTAACAGTTAAGTGCTTGTTAGATTGTTGGATTCTGTATTCTTTGGGACTACTACATACCATACTCACATCAAAGAAGAATATGAGGTTACCTTTAAAATAAGATGTTACTTGGCTTCCTTCCTATATTAGTTAATACGTGGGGTTATCTACAACCCAGGCAGGGGGAAGTGTTTTCTATTTAGCATACGGGAAGAACACAGATTTGGGCAGATGTCCCTGAGTTTATTTTATATTTGTGATAATAGTTTAAAGTGGGTTTGCTATCACCAGAGGCAGAACCTGGGCCTACCTGCTATTATCTGCATACAAATGCACTTTTCCAGATTTTAGAGACAGAAGAGACTAGAAGACAGTCCAGTGTGCATGACACCAGCATAAAAAGGCTAATTTTGAGAATCGTTATAGATTCTTTCAGTGATAAACACTAAAATATTCAGGTTTATGATTATCTGGTTACTCTAGAATATTCAATATGCTTATGTTGTGAAAGTAACTGGAATAAATGAAAATAAGTTTTAAAACCCCAGTAAAACTTTTACATCATACAACTCTGGTTAAATTTATTCAAACTCCCTCATCTATGTAAGCAATTGGACCCTAATTAAAGAATGGAAGGCATTCTACCAGGTTAGAAACAAATGAACGTAAGATACTACAAGTGCCCAGAGAGATTATTCAGGTTCTTTAAATTTACTGCTGAGCTGGGGTACCATTTCCTCTTTTCCTGGAGGCCCATGATCCAAAACTGGATGACTGTTAATATGTCATCATGGTTCACTGGACCACTGAGGACTACCACATTTCTCAGACAAAGATGGCAAGAAAACGTTATTTCAGTTAAGATTTATCTTGAGGGAGAATTTGTTTACTTTGTACACTTGGTGATGGTACAAAGTTACTCTGAATTAAATAAACTATTTCTGACCATAGAATATACATATTTCCAAATTGAAGAAAACTAAGTGGTTAAAAAAACCTGTAAAAGAAACGTTATATTTACAATTATTCTGATAAAAAACTCAAATGGCATTCTCTCACCATGCAACAGGCTTTAAAAAAATTGTTTTCATAAAATTAAACTTATCTGAAAATTTCCATGGATTCCTAAGATCTTCAAGTAAGCATATGAAAAGGCTTTAGTCGGGATACTCCAAAAGGTTTGAGAGTGTTAAGGCTATAGAGAAGAGTGAGAAGTTCTAGGATTTATAGGGAAAAAAGCTTCCAGGAGTTTTTTTTTTTTTTTATAAATAATAATAGCCACCATTTATTGAGCACCAATTTTGTTAGTGACTTAAACAGATGCTTTAATCCTTCCAGAACTTCCATGGGGTAGATATCACCATCCACATTTTAAAGAGGAGAAATTAAGGAAGACACAGCCTAAGTAGACCTTAAGTTATAGGGCTAGACCTTAAATTCTGGTGTCCCTTAGACTTTTCGATCATGCTGTTTCCTCTGGGCTCCACTGCCTTTAAAGTGGCACAAAACAAATACTGATGCTTGTCAATGACTCACTCAATTTAGTTTAAAAAGAATAAGATGTAATTAACTTTAATGAAAAATATAAATTCAACCTAAAAGTCTACTGAAGTTGGGCAGCATTATTTTTTTCAGAATCCATATGAAGGCAAAGAGCTAATTTTTATAGATATAATTTTGGCAGATACTTGATAGTCACACACATGCAGAATTTTAAAGGTTCATACTGTGTGGTAATTCTTTACATCTGCAATAAGGTTTACATAAAAGCTTGGTGTTCAATGTACCAAAGACTTTAAAGAACAGAAAACTGAAAGTGAATTAAATTATCCTTATAAAATTTATTAACTCGTAAAAAATAAATTTAAGAAAAATGTTATTTATAATTTCACAGTTTTCAATCCCAAGAGGACAAGAGCTCAATAATTTTATTTATAAGTATTCACATGTGAGGTAAAAAGCCTGCCTATATTTTTACAAAATGAAATGGTGTTAGTCATATTAGCAGACCCTCAATATTCAAGAGAAATATTTTGAAATTACTAAAGTTATTTTCAGAGCCAGAAGCCACAAGATGATGCATACATGTCTGTGAATATACTGGTAAAGGTTTTATTTTTGCTAACTTGTGTTTCTACCTTGAAATACTGAAATCTTTGTATTCTTTTTTGATAACTGAAGCTTGTTTATTCCTCCTTTTAGGTGGAAGTTTTCCATACTATTCCCCAAAGCTGAAATTATACGATTACATAGAAATATTCAAGCATAGGGTCAGGTAAAGAAAAGGTTCATAATTTGTTTTACAATAGAAATTTCATTAATATATTAAAATTTTTTTAAAAATTTAAGTGAATTTAAAATTTCTGTATCAGAGCTCTAAGTACAAACTCTTCCTCAAGTAAATCTTGTTTTGCATATATCTACCAATACAAAAGGCCACCAAGGTGATTGCAAGTATCCTTAGCAGCTGAAAAGAGAAAGTATCTGATTTAAATAAACCACAGTCATTTATGGATAATAGTCAATTCCACTGTCTTTCAGTTGCAGATAACATATGGACTATAAATGATAAAGGTTTCATAGTTTGTCCTGCTGCCTTCCAAGAATTAAGTTAAAAGGTTATCATAATATAAGCGTCGAATGGTATACTGTTGTATAAAGAACCAGAAGGTAGAGAGAACTGCTAAAACCATTTAAAATCAGGCTCAACAGTGACAGTGGCAATTTAAATCTCAGAAAATAGCAATGTGATTAAGATTTTCACTTTATCTTATTTCTATTTGCAGCAAATGTTATTTGCAGTATTAGTATTTTAAGATGGTATATCAACAACAACAACAACAATGAAAACAAGAAGAGTGTGAAAATCTTAAAGAGAAGCAGAGAGCAACTATCAAAGCATTCTTTCTGCATAAACACTAAGGTCAAGTTTCCACCTTAGTAACTGATTATAAATCAATGCTAACAGGTTGTTGCAATAACTTAAAAAAAAAGATTGTCTATTTAGATTTTTAATAAATTCGGATTGAAACAATATTACAACTAGAAATGCATTTCTAATAAATAAAATTAATATTTCTGTTAATTAAAGACATTTTCCAAAAATGTAAGCTATAAATTGGCCTTCTGACTATTCAGTAATTAAAAATAAGAGAGGGTATGCATTTAATAATGTGATGATAATCCAATGAATAGGTAAATGTAGACTCTGCTGAGGCATTATTATTATAAAAGAAAGAAAAAAACATTGCTTACAATCTCAGTAGGATATTTAGAATAGATGAGGGTGCAAATGCAAGCAGGACTGCACTAAGGAAAATTATAACTAACCAAACCAAACCAAACCCGCACAAAACAATTACCTCAGGTGATGCAAATCCTAAATATTCCCAATCCCATGTTCCACCAGCAAAGCTACAAAGAAATTAGACATACCATTTGATTTATTATCAGTACTACAAAGTACAAACAATCAGACCCTTGCCCTTTGAACATTACTTTTAATTCCTCTGCTTGGAACTTGCTTAACCAAAGATCAACTACTGAATATAATTTAAATGATTCTTTAATTTTTTCTTTCAAATTCAACATTGCTTTATGTTTGTATAAAATGGTGGAAAAATTAAAAATCACCATGCTATACCAGAGTATTTTACAATTGCTTCTATTTTTATTTTTAGGGGTTTATGTAAAAATAAAGGTCCAAGGAATTTCTAATGCTTATAATTAATATGAATAAGAAAATATGCTTCAATTTATAATGGCAGAAATAGTATAAGTGTCTGAAATAAAACAACGAAAACTCAACTGCTCTTTAATGGATGAATATGGATCACTTAAAAAACTTTACGAATATCAGATTTCTAATTTCTTTACAACTTCTTACCAAAAAATACAAATATGACCATAACAATTTGGCAAGGCTTCCAAATTCTACATTATAAGATGTTTTTGACTATCAAAATGATGCGTTAGAATACTTGTTGAATTATGAGTTCACTGAAGTGTGAAATTTACCTAGCCTAATTTAGTCTGAGAAACTATACAATGAAAAACAAAACAAAACAAAAAAATAGATATAGTACTGGGGAAAAAAAAACACCAAAAAGAAGTTAACATACTTTTATCAGCTATCCATATTTTAGGTATAAGTAACTTTTAGGAATATGAACCCTAGTTGGAGAAAAAAATAAACCTGCTAGCATTTGTGGCTGGTGTTAGGATGAGTTCCATGGTGTGTATCCTTTTCACCTGCGTCTTGGAGCTTCTGGTGAGTCTGCAGGAGCAACTCCCCGAGCCACAGATGCCAGGAACTCTTGCCTCTTCTGCTGTACAAGGCATGCTGCCTTGATTATCTTGTGGCGGGGTGTGCGAAGGTAAGGCCTATTGACTTTTTGGGCAAGGTCTTCAGTGACCATCTCTAAGTCTGTCTATGTTAAGAAGAGGAAAAAAAAAATTATAGGTTGAGTGGGTTAGTCAATAGCAAATCCAGTGTCTGTCTGGTTAAATCTAACTCTTTTGAAATCAGAAATTAATCCAAATTTTATATAACTTCCAATTTCACATATGTTTCTACTTCGCACATTTTAGGAAAATAGCATTCATTCAATAGGCATTTAGAGTAATGTAGTTGGTATGGATACAAAGAAGTAGTGAGTATAATATAGCAGCTGTATAAAAAAAATTTATAATTTGTCTGTGTGAAAAAGAACTAATAAATTTCAAGGCATTGTACATGTAAGTGCCTGACCACATGGTACAGACTATATGTAAATGCTGAAGGAATGTGAAGCAAGGCAAAACCTTTGTGATTTGGGGTTAGGTCTGGAAGGCCTCATGGAGAAAATGAATATTCAGCATTGAAGGAAATGTAAGATATAAATTAGTAGAGGGGAGTTCAAAGGGATGACATAAAAACAGTAGCAAGAGGAGAAAGTTTGGTGACTTCAAAAAAAAAGAGGAATGTACAATGAACCTGGTCAGCTACACTGATGTCAGTTTGCTGACATGTTTTGTTTTGTTTTTTCAAGTACTCTTAAGTTTTTCAGTTGTACTGTTAAAATGAACTGGCAAATAGCAACTTTCCTATCTAGTATGTAATGTGGTTTGTTTCGTTTTTGAAGATAAAATGCCTAATTACATAATCAGAATTAGGCCAGATTTCAACCTCAACCAGTTTAAAATAAAGAAATAAATGTGGGGGCTTCCCTGGCGGCACAGTGGTGGAGAATCCGCCTGCCAATGCAGGGGACATGGGTTCGAGCCCTGGTCCGGGAAGATCCCACATGCCGCGGAGCAGCTAAGCCCATGCACCACAACTACTGAGCCTGTGCTTTAGAGCCCGCGAGCCACACCTACTGAAGCCCGCGAGCCTAGACCCCAAGCTCTGCAACAAGAGAAGCCACCGCAGTGAGAAGCCCGCGCACTGGGACGAAGAGCAGCTTCCGCTCGAAGCAACTAGAAAAAGCCCACACACAGCAACGAAGACCCAACAGAGCCAAAAGTAAATAAATAAAATAAAAGAAGAAAAAAGAAATAAATGTGGTAGGAAATGTTTGCATAGCTCAGAACTCATTCAAATCTGCACAGTGACAAATTCAAACATAAAGAAAATTTCAGTTTATTATCGGTAACTTTTCCTTTAAAAACCATTCTGAAAACAGAAACAAAATTGTTTATTAATTACACTCAAGTAAGATAAACCTTAGTTATAAAGTGGTTGAAAAAGGAGAAAATCTGTTTTTCATAGTAACTGCATTTAAATTTAATAAAAAAGACATCTTACTTGCATGAGTTCAAAAATTTCTTTCTTTGTGCTTTTAGGTTCTAAGAAAAATCCATATGGATAAGAACACTTGAGAATGCGTCGAGTTTTTAAGAGTACATGAACTGCATCTTCGATGAAAGTGGTATCTGGACAGCCTCCTTCAGCTATAAAGTAAACCAGGCACAGTGAAAAAATTTTTTTTGCAAATACACTATTATAAAATTAAACAGCTAAGTTTTCTTAAAAGAAAGAAAAAAGAACAAGGATCCCTAAGAAGAAACTGAAGTAGCTATATGATAGTATTTATTTGAACTAGACTAAAAACCTACATAAAACACTCATACGTTTTGCATTTAGGTGACGTGTATGCATTTATAAATGGAGCACACCCTGCAGTAGCCCAGGAATACTGATGGCAGTCATGAAGGAATGCATACATTGATCCTGGATTCTGTTCTCACCCTGTGAGTAAACAAATCTAGCTTTAGGTTAACTCAAAGGTTCCATGTTTTACTAAGTTTTTTAGGTTATCCCTAGCAGAATTCTACTCATTAAGAATTAGAACAAATGCCTTGCTAAGTTGCTTGCTAAAAAAAAAAAAAAAAAGCCTAATTATAAATTATGCTTCTGCAAAAACAACATTGTAAGGTAAAAGACACAACATTCTGGGGAACAACTGGGTAACTAATGCTAGTTAATAAATACTCCAGGGAGAGAAAGAGAGAAAGGGAGGAAGAGTGGTTTTATGTCTTCCTTTCCAAATCTTCTATCTTTTAATTCTTTTTTATGTCTTACTATGCTGTCTAGAACCTCCAGAAGGTTGAACAGAAGCAGTAGTTTACATCTACAAATACTTATGTATATTTAGTATGTTTTGGGCACTGTTCTAGGTACTAGAGATACGTCTGTGATGGAATAGACTGTAGAACCTGTGAGGACTTTTTCTTTCAATTTTTACTGTGGACAATAATACTTCAAGAGTTTGGTATTGGCTTGATATAGTTATGTCATTACTACAGTCTAAGAACTAGTAATTAACAAGGAGACTAAGCTGCTACTGATGCTTTTTGTCCCACTCTAATTTATTTAACTTATGGTTATTGTTTTAATTAGGAAGTTATCCTCATGAAAATGGTGTTAGTACTCATTACTTTTATAAAATGGAGCAAACACAAGGGTAACTGATTCCATTTTAGGCTTAAAACCTTTTATATATAAGCTGTGATTATTTAAAAAATGTGACTTTTTAGGGACTTCGCTGGTGGCACAGGGGTTAAGAATCTGCCTGCCAGTGCAGGGGACATGGGTTCGAGCCCTGGTCTGGGAAGATCCCACGTGCCGCAGAGCAACTAACCCTGGGCACCACAACTACTGAGCCTGTGCTCTAGAGCCTGCAAGCCACAACTACTGAAGACTGCGTGCCTAGAGCCCATGCTCCGCAACAAGAGAAGCCACCGCAATGAGAAGCCTGCGCACTGCAACGAAGAGTAGCCCCTGCTCGCCACAACTAGAGAAAGCCCGCACGCAGCAACGAGGACCCAAAGCAGCCAAAAAAAAAAAGTCACTTTTTAAAACAAACATGCCAGAACCTGTACTCTGTGTGGTCACTGAGATATTATATTTTAATTATGTAACTAGTATTCAATCCATTTTTAGGAATGTTCTTTTTGAACTTCCATTTTAGGAACCATAAGTAAGCCCTATCTCGTGACTTTGCTTTTTGACTCCAATGTCCGCTATTTACCAGTGACATGATTTCTCCCAAAACTGTACTTGACTTCTCTTCTATACTAGGCACTCTGCTAAATTTTCTCAAGAATCTTTGGGAATTCAGTTACATGACAATTTGATGGCTTGTGAATCTTGCTCCTTTGACTAGGTCAGGGATGCCTTTTTGGGCCCATTCACTTTTCCCAACATTGTAGAGCATCATCAGCAGTGGCACAGAGTAAGCAAAACCACAATGTGTGTTTATCTGCCAGCAGCAGAGCTTGCACTAAGAGGAGCAGGTGACGTAAGCAAGGTGGAAAATCTTACCAGAGGCCTCAAATGCTAAACTACACTCTGGGCTTCTGAAAACTCCAAACTGCCAAATGAGCAAATGGAGATAAGGTATTCTTTTAAGGGTCTTAACCTCCTACCAATGAAGTGACTTAAGCATGACAGCTATTTTATATTAATTATCACACATATCACTTATAACTTACTTTCTCTGAGAGCTCTACTCAATTGCTCCATCTTTTCTTTGGCTGTTTTAAGAAGGCGTTGTTCTAACTAAAAGAATAGAAATAAATAAATATATCATTTTCTTTATTTATTCACAACAGTAGAGTTTAGCACATTTGAAATGATTTGGGACATACCTGATAGCTATGTTCATGATTTTTAAATCTTGTGTAGTAGTGCATAAATCTGTCAAGTTCCTGAAATCGTTTATGCTTTTTCTCAGCCTAGGAAACGAAAGTTCACAAATGACATTTATAAATAAAAGTACTAGCTATTAAAATTGTTTTTTTTTGATCACTTCAAAATTTTATTAGTAACAGATAGTAGTGCATACAGATTTATCGATTATTTTGTTGAGAAAATAATAACCAATACATTTTAAACGCTTCCCAGAACAAAGTCTTGTATTTGTATTCTCTGTGACAAACCACTGAATCCGCAATTCCCAGAGTGTAAGGTAAATATGTCTCTCAAACCTTAAGTTCATTAGATCTTCAATGTTTTATTATGTTGTTTATTGCTATAAACTGAAATGTGTCCCCCATCAATTCATATGTTGAAGGTGTAACCCCCAATGTGACTATATTTAGAGATAGGGCCTGTGAGATGATAAAGGTTGAACAAGGTCATTAGGGTGGAGATCTAATCCAATAGAGCTGGTGCCCTTATAAGAAGAGGAAGAGACAACAGAGCTTGCTCTCTCTCCTTCCTGTGAGGACATAGCAAAAAGATAACTGTCTATAAGCCAGGAAGAGAGTCATTGCCAAAAACCGAATTGGTAGAAATCTTGATCTTGGACTTCCTAGTCTCAAGAACTATGAAAAATAAATTTTTGTTGTTTAAGCCATTCAGTCTGTGGTATTTTGTTATGGCAGCCAAGCAGACTAAGATACTTATTATAAACAATAACATAATATTATATTGTTGATATAATGTTAAAATTGTTTTTAAGTCATTTTAGAGACATGCTGGGATATGTCTTGTCTAATCTTCACCAATATAAAAAAAGGAAAATTAAAAGCTCAAGTTTATAGAGCTATTTTGTTTAAATTAAAGGCTACTCTAAAGTGTATTGAATTAAAATGCCTCATTACAATAAGATAGGAAAAGAAGAAATGAAAAACACTGCCACTGGTATTAAGTGGCTTAGAGATCTTGGCTTCTACAGTTCTCTTTACCTCCACAGTCATTTCCTTGGATTGTTCCTCTACATGCTGAATGACTTCATAGCGAGTACATCTGTAATAACCTCCTGTGGAAGAACTATGTTTTTTCCATTCTTCTAGGCAAATCCAGCAAAAGTCATACTTGCACTTCAAAAGAAAACATATATGCAAATATCGCCCCATGTTAATATGCAAATTATTTTCTAAATTCCTGTCAACCAATTTGTAGAGATTAAACAATCCTGCCTGTGTGACCAGGAACAAATCTTCTCAAAGACACACCCTCCTCTTTTTGAGGTTTTCTCTGGAGACCTTATGTGCGCTATGGAAAGATGTGGGGGTAGTTTAAAGTTATTGCTTATAAGGATAAATTAAAATCATAATATTATTAAGTAATCTCAAGAAAGCTTGAAAAATATCAATGGGATATTCTTTCCAAATAATAAACCAGATCCTGACAAATGTTTCATTTTTCAGGTGCATAGTAATCTTACCTTGGTCTATAAAGCTCCACCAGTGTATTTGAAAACTTCTGTTGACTTTGACAAACTGATTTTTAAACTGGGAATAAGTTAAAAAGGCCTCTAATCAGAACAGCTAACATAAAACCTATTTCTCATTAAAAAAAAAAATTCTCTTTCTTAATTACCATAATTTGCAGACAATGCCAAAAAATATGAGTATTCCAGTATGAAAATATATCTTTTTTTCTCTTAAATGCTTATGGATTTTGAGTCAGAGAGATCTTTCCAATTTAAATCTATGTTTTCTCCTGGTACTTTTAGAGTTTGTTTAAAAAAATATTTAAATATTTGATCTGTTCAGAATTTATTTGGGTATTCAGTATGAATTAAACTTTATTTTTTTCCACATAGCTGCCCAGTTGTCTCAATACCATTTACTGAACAGTCCATGTTTCTCTACTGGTTGGAGATGCCTCCTTTACCATATACTGAATTCCCATTTATGTGTCTATTTTCTGGGCTTTCTTTCTATTCTGTTTCATTGATCTGTAGATTCATGTACCAGCACCATGCTGTCTTAATTACTGAGCCTTTATAGTATGGGTTACTGTTTGACAAGGCTAGTTCCTCCTCACTGTTCTTTTTCAGAGTTTTCTGGCTCTTCTTACTTTGTTTTTCCATGTGAACTTTTAATTAGCTTATCTAGATGCAGAAACAAAACCTGTTGGTATTTTTGTTGGAATCTTTCTATCCAAGAACTTTGTTATCTTTCCATTTGTTTGTCATCTTCTGTGTCCTACAGATAGGGGTCTTAACATTTTCTTCATGTAAGTCTTATCCATTTCTTAAGTTTCTTTCTAGATAAATGAGGTCTTCTTTTTCAGTATATATTCTATCTGAATGTTACTGGCACACGTGAAGGCTATTACTCTCTGCATATTACTTTTGTACCCTGCTAGTTAATTGAATTTTTATTGTTTGCAATAGTTTTTCAGTTGAGTCTTGTGGGCTTTCTAGGTATACAATCATGCTGGCTGTAAAAATTGACAATTTTCCCACCTCATTTCTAATTTTTATATCCCCAATTTCTTTTCATTGTCAAATTATGTTGACTGGTATCTCCAGTCCAATGTTAATAATATTTGTCATGGGGAGTATCTTTATATTGTTCTCAATTTTAGTGAGAGTACCTCTAGTTTCCCCACTAAATATCATGCTAACTTTTGGACTAAGATAGATTTATTTTTATCATGCTATTGCGATAAAAGGAAGAATCTATCTATTCCTATTTCTTTGTGTGTCTTATAAAGAATGGTTGTTGAGTTTTTGTCAAAGGCCTTTTTGGCATCTACAGAAAATTTACATGGTTTTTCTTCTTGTATCTACCACTAAAATGAGGTACAGTAATAGCTTTCTAAATATCAAACCATTCTTGTATTCCTGGAATAAACCCCACATGATTAATTGGTCTTTTTTTAAAATTAAAAACATGTTTTTCATTGAAATATAATCGATATTCAATTATTCTTCTAATGCACTCTGCTAGATTACATTTGCTAATATCTGTATTTTCCCCTCCAATATCTTATTTAGGACTCATGCATTCTTCTTCATAAATAAGACAGATCTACAGTTTTAATTTTTATAATCTTGTCAAGTGCTGGTATCAAGGTTCTACTCAGTTTATAATAATAATTTGAAAGTTTCCATTTTCTTTTTTTTCTTTTTGTCCTGGAAACAGTCTGAATCACATTGGAGTTACCTATTCTTTAAAGCTTTGATAAAACTCTATTGTGAAACTGTTAGGGCCTATTGCTTTTAAAGGAGAGATCACTGAAAAACTCTTTCTTCTACGGAGTGAGTTTGTTTGGATATTTCTTCTAGAGTTAGTTTCAATAAATTATATTTTCTTGGAAAATCAGTCCATTTCAAAACCAAGTTCAAATTTATCTGCAAGAGTTGAGCAAAGTTATCTCTTATTATTATTTTACTTTGCTTTGTTTATTGATTAGTCCCCTTTTAAAAAATTATTTATTTATTTATTTATGGCTGCCTTGGGTCTTCGTTGCTGCACACGGGCTTTCTCTAGCTGCAGCCAGCGGAGGGCTACTCTTTGTTGCGGTGTGTGGACTTCTCATTGCGGTGGCTTCTCTTGTTGTGGAGCACGGGCTCTAGGCGTGCGGGCTTCAGTAGTTGTGGCATGCGGGCTTCAGTAGTTGTGGCTCATGGGATCTAGAACGCAGGCTCAGTAGTTGTGGCACACAGGTTTAGGTGCTCCGTGGCATGTGGGATCTTCCCGGACCAGGGACTGAACCCGTGTCCCCTGAATTGCCAGGTGGATTCTTTACCACTGCGCCACCAGGGAAGTCCCAGTCCCCTTATTTCTTATATTGTGTATTTGAACTCCCTCACCCCCACATTTTTCTTATTGCAAGCTTTGTGGTTTATCTTATTTTTTTTCCTTCAGAAAACCACTTTTGGATTTATTTATTAGTTGTATTGTTTTTCAGTTTTTGACTCACTGATTTCTGATTAAAACAAATTCTTCTTCCTTGTTTTCAAGTTTGTATTTCTTGAGTCATATCCTTAATTCATTCCTTATTTTGTATCATTTTAAGTGAATAAGGCTATGCACATTTCTGAATTGCTTTAAATATAGCCCTCAGGTTCTGAAAAAGTAGTTATTTATAGAAATTCTTTAATTTCTATTTTATTTTTACTCACGAGTTGTTTGAGAGATTTTAAATTTCCAAATGAAAAGGCTTTTTGTAACTTTATTATTCATTTCTATTTTATTCCATTATGATCAGAGAATGTTGATTACACCACTCTATTTTCTAGATAATTATTTAGATTTTCTTTGATGATCAATGGTTAATTTTTTTGGTGAATGTTCCATGGGTACTTGAAAATATGGCATGAGTCCATCTTTTCAGGATACAGAGTCTGAATATATAGTAATCAGATAATACCTTAGTCATTATGTCAAGTCTTATCTTCATTAATTTTTTCTCTACCTGGTATGTCACGAACAGAGAGCTGAATTAAAGTCTCTGTCCTCATTTAGCCCTTCACAAACATGTACTTACACAATAAATTGTGTACTTGTTTCAAGGTTCTGACAGTACGCAAGTTCTTTTGTTGCCTGCTAAAAGCAAACCTTGTGCCTGATTTGATCCAAGTACCCTTCAGTACAGCTCCATTGATCTCTCAAAATTAGTGGCAAAACTTTCTACAAACAGCAAAATTTTACATTCTATGGTAAGAAAAAGAATATAGAACTTTAATAATTTTTTATTTTTTAGTTGCAGCATAGTTTTCCACAGAGCCAGATCAATAAATTACTGTAAGTGATTTAAAATGTGTAAGGATGCAATATTTAAATAGCTTCCTGAAAATTATCTAAAGGGAAATGAATAAAGAGAGTTTTTAAAATAAATGAACTTATTTTTATAGGGCCAAACCTGTCATTCTTTTAAAATGTTTAACAATTTGATTCCAGAAAGTAAAAACTATCTACTGAGTAGTAATCAATATTGAAGCATTAATAAAGGTATATTATGATTTAGTCATTGTGTTAGAAAATAGATTCAATTACATATTACCTGTTGTCCCACATTTTAAAAAAACTATAAAAGTATAAACACTTTCACTTCCTAGATGTCTCCTTTTATGTCATGAGAATTACTCATCAGTTTCCTTTGTTCAATGCAAATACTTCAGATGGTTAAATAAGACTACATTTACATAGTATGTAAGTAAATGTTTCTTTTATATGCAAATGAAGTTTAAGCAAAATCTGTTTAAGATAAATTACCTTACATCATTAGCCTGATTAATTCATGAAAATATTCATTCACTCAATACATATCTATCAACTACTTACTGCTGGTAGGTGCTATGACTGAAATAAAGGTAATGTTGGATCCCGCCCTTTTATTAGTAGCCCAACTGCTGATTTTTATGGTCAACATGTATTTTTTTTTTACACATCTATGTAGCCTATATCAGACTGTCCAAGAAAAAACTAATATGGATGTTGGACATAGGACTGCATATAAATGAAATAATTTTGGCCTGATCAGCTAAACTAATAAGCAATTCTGAGCATTTTACTCAGAACACTACTAAGTTTTTCTTCTTAGGAAATCATTACTGTCTCACTAAGACAATTCATTCATGTTAATTTATTATAATATAAAATCATCTGGTAACTGTCATTATTTTTGAAGTCATAATAATAATGATCATTAGTTTCAAGGTAAAAAATTAAGAAGTACTTAAAGAGAAGATATTGATGTATTTTACTGAAATCTTAACTATGTGGGTTTCTTTCACATCCTAAATTAGAAAAATTATATTGCTCTTCTCTCAATAGTTTTAAATAATTATTTTTATATACATGGCATTCCCAAGGAAAAGGAAAAAAACTGAGATATTACAGTTAAGCAAAAATGTTCATAAATGTAGGCATGGATTAATAAAATATTATTAACTTAATTCCAGAATATTTGTTTTAAATATGGTAGTTTCTTTCTATGCAATCTAGGTCAGGAAGGTAGCCTTCTAACAGTAATTATTTATAATAATTTTTAGCCAAGTGACATTTTCATTTTCAATATAGTAATGAGTTACTTATTTAATTGATGATTTCATTAGCAAACCTGCCCACTGTTTCGGGCACCTTTCTTATATAGACACCAGGATTTAAATTTGGACTTACGGGGATTGCTTGGGGCCTGACTTGGACCTTGAGACTATGCTGTGTGCTCCAAAATCAGCTTTTCAAGAGATCTATGTAAGGTAGCACTCGATCATTTAACATTATTTATATATACACAAAACTCTCTCAGAATCCTCACTGGGGGAGTGGGTGACTGGGAGGGAAGGACTCAGGCATTTCTGATCTGGCCAAGTACCACTGAATCCTTACCTTTATTTTTAACATTCATCATGATTGTAAAATTTAGTAATATAAACCAACATTTATGTTATTTAACAAAGAATGTAGAATACAATCTTCTAGAATCCATCTGAAAGCCAATAAGATACCTATGCTTACAGCATTTCTTCTTTGGATTCACAATCAAATGAAGGTTCTAACTGCAAAGCATGTATTGTACAATCCTCTTTAACTTACCTTAGCACACTGCATGTGATTGCATCCCTCATTCTTCTGTATTGGAGACTTACAGTTAGCACAAGGCTTGGAGTTAGTTAACAACCAGAGACAGTTGGCAGCATCCTCATAAGCTTCACTAACTCCCACAACTTTGGGATATAAAGCACAAATACAGAAATAAATGATTTAGTGTACAACTCCAGATGGAAAAACACTCAAAGTTTTCTTTGCAGGCTGTCTCTCAATTTTAAATATATACTTATTTTCCTATTAGGGTCTATGGCAAAGTTTTTACCCATGATTATTTAAGACAAAATAAAAATGAATCCAATGACATGTCTGAAAGTAAATTCATCATTTCCCCCAAATCTGCTCCTTTCTCTATCTCCTGTCCTGTTAAATGATATGATCTTCTACCCAGAATAGATCCAGGAAGAGCATGATCTTGGACACCTTCCTCTTTCCCTCATCTACTGTGTCCCATTGATTCTATCTCTTCCTCTTTCATATCCATCTTCTCTCCATTCCC
This sequence comes from Delphinapterus leucas, assembly GCF_059928025.1. NCBI lineage: Eukaryota > Metazoa > Chordata > Mammalia > Artiodactyla > Monodontidae > Delphinapterus > Delphinapterus leucas. The sequence continues at coordinate 55,794,530 of NC_143137.1, read as the reverse complement.
ACTTCTTACTGCTTTAGCTAGGATCGTCCACACCTTCTTCCCAGACAATTAAAACACAGAAACCAACCTAGCTCCCAGATCCTTCTCCGCCCACCCTCACAACCCACACTATATTGCCTCTATAAAGTGATCTTTTAAAAATACAAATCTTTAAATCTTCTAATTGCTCCCCACTGACTACAAGATAAAATCAAACTGTTTTAGCAAAGAATACAAAGCCCTTCATGATTTGGCCACTAACTACTGGTAAGGTCCTCCCACCCTCTATCCCCACACTAACCTTATACTCTTCATCATCTTAAACTCTGTTTATTCTACTTTAATTTGAGATCTGCACTCTTAAAGAATGCCAGGGTTTTTAAAGACTCTAACTTTTACATTTTATGTTCTATAAATCTCCACCACCACGCATGCAGAGATTTAGGGGCTGGAGAGAGTGGTAGACACATAATTAAAAAATTATTTTTTCCTGCAAGAATGACAGTAATGAAGTTTGTTTTCTAACTTCAAGTACATAGGGAAGTTCTATCTTTTCTTTACTGAAAGAGATGTCTGAAAATCACTTTGAAATCCTTAAGAGTAGTCCATTCAGTTAAGACCCTCATTATATGCAGATATTCTAGGAAGGGTTGGGTAACAGGTTAGCCCTACTGTTGAAAGCAGGGGAGAAATCAGAAGTTTTGAAGTTTAAAAGAAAAAGTTACTCAACCTCCAGATTTAAATCCCTGGAGAGGAAAGGCGACAAAGGTTTGGGCTGTCTGACCCCTGGGAACTGGCTCTGCATATGAACTGGAAGAGATGAGCACCAACAACAGCCCTTTGATGGAGCCTAGCAGTGGAGGAGTGGAGGCAGGGGGTGTCTTGCTGCAAGGAACCCTGGGTGCCTACCGACTTAAGTTTGTGTCAACAACAGAACAGCAGCTACTGCTGGACTGTAAAGCACTGGTTTTCAATTCCACATAGCAGAGAGAAACAATAGCAGCAACGAACTGCTCAGACTGCACTCCATTTCTAAGGCCACTTGGTAGAAGATGGTTTGATTAGGGTGTGGTGCAGAGCATGCTCAGATAATTTGGTGGAGAACAGGAGTTTCAGAAGGAACATACTATACTTAATGGCTATGAAGGTCAGCTGTGAAGGTAATGCTGTTTACAAAGGGTACTGCTATAAAACCTAATCATTAAGTACAGTGTCTAATTTTTGTTTAAAGTAGTGGCCTTTCTCCTCCCTTTAGCATCAACATTATTTTTAGCTCAGAGTCTCCAACATATTCTTATGACCTTTATTGTCCATTGTTATAATAAATAAAGCACAAAGCCATTAAAACAAAGCAGCTGTGTGGCCTGCAACATTAACAGTTTTATTCTCCTACCCTTGGAGAGAATGCTAGTTTCTGACTGCATTCTAGAGGATTACATGAAGTAAATCATGTTCAGAATATAACCTTAGTACAACAAAAACTTGAACGGGAAGAAATGCCTTTACTACCTGTGCTCTGAACATGCTCATTTCATACATCTGCCCTTTGTACATACTTTTCTCAATACCTGCAATACCCAAACTCCCTTCAATCTACCTGGTGAGTCTTCTCCATCCCTACTGACTTCCAAACTCTTCACTTCAGATGCATGTCTAATATAGCTTGATCTTCTTTCCTTAATAATCTAGTGTGCTTTTAGGTCTCTTTGTAAGAAAAATTAACTTCATTTAATCACGTATTACAGTATAAAAATCTCAGATCTATTAGTAGAATCAACATGTGCTCAAGTGAAAACAAAGTTGCTTTTAAAGACTGAATTCTTAAAAGACTACTGAATTTCATTCAATAACCATTACTGAGTATGTACTATGAAAAAAACTGGTCTTAAATTTTTATAAATTAACTATCATTTCACAGAAAATATAATCATTCCTGCTTCTTGCTCTGATAAGCTGCAATACAGGCAGTTTCAGTACTGAAAAACAGTATTTCAATCTTTATATGGAATTAATTCTTTCAACTGAGCTCAGTATATTTTCTAATATTTTTCTGATCAATTAGATTTTGTCACTCCTTTTAAGTCTCATAACTCAAAGACTTTGGAAAACTAGGGATAAGGGAGAAAACGATCTCATGAATCTACAAGTTCGGTTGAAAATTCTTATGCCAAAGATATGTGACCATGACCCAAATTAATATGTGAACCCAATACAGCATTAAATCATACTTTTCTTTTTTGGAGTATTATTTTTGTATATTTAACAGTGATGTTCTACTTAAGTATTACAGTGGCCTGTTATTGTTTGCTTTAGGCCTTACCCTAAATTTCATAAACTTAAAAGTGGCCATTAATAGTCTGCTGGTTACCGCCAAGTTTCACTGTGGTGATTACACATCAGTACAGTGAGACAACTTTTTCTCAGCAATGGGGAATTTTCTCTGCAGTCTTGGCTTTGGCTCCCTTTGCAGTGGACCACTTGCGGGTGTCCTGGGTCTCTTGCCTCCTATCCAATTTTCTAAAGTTCCTCCATCTTTCTGAATTAAAATCCTATTTGGGACTCTTTGAGGACTATCTTCAGTTTTTACTTGAGGTCTCCCTATCTCTCGCCACCAGAGGTAACCACGTATACACTGTGTTCGTATACACTGTGAACGTATACACTAGTTCTTCTATTTCTCTTCTGTCTTCATTATCAGGATCATTATCTTATGCAAGGACAATCTGTCACAGTCCCTCCAAAAATCTGTACTGACTAGCCAGGTCATTCTCCTTCTTCTTCTCTAATAAGACTTATTTGTGAATATGGAATGATTGATCCAATTTTACATTGGCAAGGGATAACTAAAAATAGTCACCCATTTCAAAATACTTGCTTTATATCTCAAATCACATACTTCTGGCCATTTTCTCCTCAAGAATTAAATACTATACTAATTACTTCTTGTGGTGCATTAACTCTTTTAGGCAACTGGTAAGTACACTAGATTAATAACTTAATAAAATGAAAAGTTATCTTCTTACTTCTCCTGTAAACACCTTTCCTCTCCCATCTGTATTGGCTGTCTTGTTCAAGCACTTATGTTCTCTCACCTGGACATGCTGAAGTTGTCTCAGAAACAGCTTTCTTACCTAGTATCTCAATAGCCCCTAATTCATCATCCACACTTCCACCTGAATGATTTTTCTAAGCAAACATCTTCAGTTATCACTTTCCTACTCAAAACTCCTTTGTGGTGTCTTGGGGTAAAGTCAGACCTCCCAGCATTACATATAACCCCCACCCCTGCACATGCAGTCTCATCTCTCACTGTACCTTTGCACTGGTTGAACTGAATTATTTGCAGTCCTTGAATACGCCATGCTATTTCACAGCCCTACTTTACCATGAGCCTAGAATGCCCTTCCTATTCTGGTCTGTGTGAAGAACATCTATCAGTTTTCAATACACGGCTTATGTATCAATTATTTTATAAAGCTTTCCTTACCTCTTTCCTAGATGATCTCCTAACTAATCTGCTCCTTTGTCCCTCCCCTCCCTCACAATGAATCACAGGTATACTGTTCTCTCACACCATCTTTATACTTATTTTTCTGAGTTTTGTACATACCTGTCTCCAACTCTAAAATGTAAATTTCAAGAGCATAGAGGGCATCTTATTTCTGTACTCTAACATAAAACAGCACTAAATAAATGCTAAACACATAATGAAGATACTATTTAAAAGCAACAAGTTACTCCTAAGTTTTCTCAGCATTTTTTCTGAGCTGGAGACAAGCACTTCTAAAAGCCACTGGACATCTCCACACATATGTCCTGTAGGTACCTCAGGTGCAAAATGCCCACAACAAAATTCATTATTTTCCCCTGAAAATTACTCCTTTACCTGAATTTCCTAATTTCACCAATGACATCATGATCTACCCTGTGACCCAAACTAAAAATTCACCTTCCTACTTGTGACCTAACTCTCCTTTAGTCTACCCTTCCTAGTTATCAGTTATCTTGATAAAAATATCTTTAACAATGCCACTTCCCTATTCAAAAAATGCATTCTATGGCTTATTCTGTTAATAGGAAAAATTCAGACAATTTGGCAAGAACCCTCACAATCTGGCAACACCTACCTTTCCAGCCTCATCTCTCACAAATGTCTCCCCTGGACCATAATTTTAAACTCCACAGAATGTATAAAGAAATGCAGGTAGGTGGGCAATAGCAAGCCATCTCTAATAGAAATATAGATGTTTCTAGGTGTCAGAAGCAGGAGAAGAAAACAAAATCCAGTCGTCTTGTCATGTTTAAAGGTGTTGCAGGGTAATGGTATTAATCTCTTTATGGAACTCACACACATAGACATACCCATACACAGATAGGGCTAATGGGTGGGTATCCAGAGAGCAATGGCAAGCTCTATCTGGTATTCAAGAGAGAGATACAATGAACCTGGGGAACAAGAACAATCTATACAAATCTTTTTGATTTGGGAAGCAGGTACTCAAAAAATATTTGTTGACTGAATGATGAATGTTCAGGACAGAAATGATTAATCAGCCCTCACTAAAAAATATCCTAAAATTATCCACTTCCCTTTGCTCCCATTTAAAGGACATGAGCCTTATCATGTGAAAGGGATCGCCCTCATTGTCAATGAATAAACTGGTATTCTGGTTTACCTAAGTAGTGTCTTTTCCATGGATCTGAATAACCCCGAGTCAGTACACAAAATCGATCTTGTGAATATAAACTGCTGAGAATAATCTCTCGGGCAATGGTATATTGCCCAATATAATACAAGCCTTTAGGGACTCATGGCTGCCAGCCAGTCTCTCCCAGTGTCACTTCAGCTGCTGACATTACCCACCACATCTCTCCTTCTGTGGATATGCTGAAACCCAACTCATATCTTGCTGCTGTCAGGAAGATTCCTTAACATCCTCTGTCCCCAATCTGAGTTAGTTGTTTCTGTTTTTGCATTCTCATCTTTATCCAACTGTGTTAGTTAACATATGATACTGTAATTATCTGACTGCTTCCCTTCTAGCCTCTGTACTCTTTGAAGGCTGGCATCATCTTTATTATGTGCTTTGCTCATAATAAGTGTAGATGAAGTTTGTGAATTCTTAATCCTCATCTGCAATACTTCAAACTAACACCATTCTTTAAAATGTTAAAAACCACCAAATTAGTTTTCATTTATATTAATTTTATGACAGTTGTCATAAAATATTTACTTCAGGAGGTGAGAAATTATGGCAAAGCAGATATATCTACTTGTCAAACATGGGAATTGCTATTAGGAAGGCTAATTCAAGCCCATTCTGTTTCCCCTGTGTCACTCAATCCAATCTGTTAGCTTCCTATCTGTACAATGGGACAACCAGCATCAATCTCATAGCATTTGTGTGAGGATTAACAGAAGTAATATATTTATAGACATCTCAGTAAAAATTAGTTATAGACATGGCATTTAATGTAAGTAAATCTACAGAACCACATAAGAGCAAGAAATTAACTTGCCTTATCCTCCACTGTAAGTTTCCAAGGAAATAAGAAGCTTCCTCTCAGTACAGATCATACATTTCTTCTCATGAAGTACAGAAAAGCTAGTTAGCCCACCCCAGGATAAAAGGGAAGGACTATAGGAGCAGAACTTAAATGTGACCCCTGTTTACCCTGGAGTCCTAATAAGTCCGTTAGAAACATGGAACCTGTCTATGCTTTCCCCACCCCAGGATCTCCAAAAGGATGTTGGTTAGAGGGGTTAAAAAGGCGGGCTCTCGCATTAACAAACTTGAAAACTTAAAACTTCATTTTTAAATGAAGACTCTAAGAAATAAAACCACGTTATCTTTTGAATGCTATTATAAAATATGTAGCTATCTAAAATTCCTCTTACGTTCTTCTGGTTTCATTTCAGTTATTTTTTGTAGCCAATTTTTCCATGTTTGGCAGTCACAAGGCTCATGGGCTTCACCAAGGCACTCCCTAAAGAGGAAAACGTGGAAAAGGCAATTTAAAAGTATCCTTCATCAACATCAAGGTAAAAGCACAGGTGGGAAGTACTGTTCCAAATGTAAAGTTGAGAACACTGAGGCACAGTGACTACTGAGAGATGAAGCATTTCAATAGAGGAACTGGAAGCATGATTCTAAAGCTCAATACCACTAGGACAGATTTTCTTTCATCAGTACATTTATTCACACATTTTAAAAAGTTCCAAATAGATTACCTAATATTTATAATTTAGCCTCTCATGCCTTAAGAGCTGTAAAGTATTTTTTATCAATTGGGTTCTGTCTCACTAATAGTTTAAATTCTTGCAATTCAATGGGTGTTCCCCTGCCCAGCAGCATTGCCATTACTCAGGAGCTTGTTAAACATGCAGAAGAGCAGGCCCCATGAGACCTACTGATTAGAATCTGCATTTTATCAAAATCACCATGTGACCCTTCTGCATTTTAAAGTTTGGGAAGTACTATTTTACATCACATTCTTGTCATTACTTTTACCTCTGAATCCCCAAGTAACAGCAAGGGCAATCTAACTTACTTTCAAGTTTGATAAATTCCAATTTTCTGTCTTATTGGAATTTGGCAAATTTTTATTTAAATAATTAAAACTGTAGCAATATATTATTTGTAACTTAATTATATATTCTTTCTATAGGTATATAAAAGTCAAACATTAGGGACTTCCCTGGGGGTCCACTGGCTAAGACTCTGTGCTCCCAATGCAGGGGGCCCAGGTTTGATCCCTGGTCAGGGAACTAGATCCCACATGCCACAGCTAAAAGATCCCTCATGCCGCAACTACAGATCCCGCATGCTGCAACTAAGACGCAGCGCAGCCAAATAAATAAATAATAAATAAAATTTAAAAAGTCAAACAAAAATGACTTAGAGCCTTTATGAATTATTTAATTCAATATGACATTATATTCTGTAGCACAAAGCTAATCATTCTAGTTAATAACAAAACGTCATTTTGGGCAAAGAAAAACCCAATCTATGGGTGCCATCATCATCACATCATCATCACCAGTCTTATTTTAAACAAAGATCTTTTCTTTTTCTTAATTTTTTTTTCTTCTTGGCCAAGAGGCATGTAGGATCTTAGTTCCCTGACCAGGGATGGAACCTGAGCCCCCTACAGTGGAAGCACATTTTTTTTTTTTTTTTTTACATCTTTATTGGAGTATAATTGCTTTACAATGGTGTGTTAGTTTCTGCTTTAGAACAAAGTGAATCAGTTATACATATACATATGTTCCCATATCTCTTCCCTCTTGCATCTCCCTCCCTCCCAACCTCCCTATCCCACCCCTCTAGGTGGTCACAAAGCACCGAGCTGATCTCCCTGTGCTATGCGGCTGCTTCCCACTAGCTATCTACCTTACGTTTGGTAGTGTATATATGTCCATGCCACTCTCTCGCTTTGTCACAGCTTACCCTTCCCCCTCCCCATATCCTCAAGTCCATTCTCTAGTAGGTCTGTGTCTTTATTCCTGTCTTACCCCTAAGTTCTTCATGACATTTTTTTTTTAAATTCCATATATATGTGTTAGCATACGGTATTTGTCTTTCTCTTTCTGACTTACTTCACTCTGTATGACAGACTCTAGGTCCATCCACCTCATTACAAAGAGCTCAATTTCGTTTCTTTTTATGGCTGAGTAATATTCCATTGTATATATGTGCCACATCTTCTTTATCCATTCATCCGATGATGGACACTTAGCACAGCGTTTTAACCAATGGACCGCCAGGGAAGTCCCTAAACAAAGATCTTGTTTACAAAGTTTAAGTTAAGAAGACATGCCAACTGACAGGTAGAGTCTTAACTAACTATGAGGTAACATTTCACTGTATTAAGAGTGTATCAATTCTACTTCATACCCATTAGGATGGCTACTAGTTTTGAAAAACAACAGAAAATAACAAGTGCTGGGAAGGATGTGGAAAAACTGGAACCCTTGAGCATGGCTGGTAGGAATGTAAAATGATGCAGCTGTTATGAAAAACACTTTGGTAGTTCCTCAAATAGTTTCAACAGAACTGAAAACAAGGACTCAAACTTTTACACCAATGCTCATAACAGTATTCACAACAGCCAAAAGATGGCAACAACTCAACTGTTCACTGACATATGAATGGACAAACAAAATGTGCTATATACACTCAATGGAATATTAGCCATAAAAAGGAATGAACTTCTGATACATGCTATAACATGTAATGAATTTTGAAGACATTATGCTAAGTGAGATAAGCCAGACACCAAAGGACAAATATTGTATGACTCCACTTATATTAAATATCTAGAATAGGGAAATTCATAGAGACAAAGTAGAATAATGGTTACCAGGAGCTGGGGTCGGGGAGGGAGAATGGGGAGCTATTGCTTAAATAGTTGTGGAGTTTTTATTTGGGATCATAAAAATGTTCTAAAATGGATAGGGGGTGATGGTTGCACAACACCGTTAAGGTACTTAATGCCATTGAATTGTATACCTAAAAAATCACTAAATACCTGGAAAGAATAACTTAATTTTCTTAAATTTCTGACTTATTACCAAATCTGGCATTTGGGAAACCTTTTCCATAACTGTGGTTTTATACAGCTCCTTAGTAACTTAGTGATATTTTAATGGACATTAATAAAATATTGCATTGATTAAAAGTAGAAGTAGATAGCATCTACAAAGTAGATCTTTCAAAGTAGATCTTTGAAAACTAACACATCAGAGAAAATAAGCCTGAACTTCTCCAAAGTACAGTACAGTGATGACAATGCTATCAGATGTAACAGGTGACTGATAATCCGGATTATGCCATGTGTAGGAAGACAGAGTATTCTGCTAGAAATAATGAAGATACTGGAATGTTCTACAGATACTGGAAAACTAATTTCCTGAAGAAAGCTTTAACCAAGACACCAATGACTGGTAGCAAATACTCTGACAGACAAACTGTAATTACACAGGATAGTGGGAAAAAGCATTCTAGGTTCAGTTATTAAGGGCACAGAACTTGTTGGTGAACAAGTTATAATAGAAGGGGTTATCCTGTGGTGGGAAGGAAAATGCCTACTCCTACCTTCCCTCCCAACAATGAATATATTCAGTTATATCCAAGCAGACATCTCTTGGGGATAGCTCTCAACTGATTCTGTCACACGTAGTTCTTAAAAAGAAGAAACTGTTATTGGCATTTCTTGTGGTTTTTGCAATCATTTTTAGAAAATATTTTTGAACTTTTGGGGGAAAGAAAGAAGAAAACCCTGAATCACATGCTTTTATTTTATAAAGATCTCTCTTGCAAAGCTTCTTTATGCATGAAGCAGACTTTCTTTCTCTTTGAAACACTAGATAAGTAAGGGCAGCAGAATTCTACTTAGAATTTCCTTTTTTTCTTAGAATTTCTGACTATAGGCAAAGCTTTTATACTATATGAATACGAGTAGGAAGCTATGTAAAAACAAAAATTGCAAATTAATGCTTAGAGAGGTGAAGCAATGTAAAAATCCTAGAATATACATATATCATATACCTACATATATCAATCCTATAGCTTAATGAATTTCAAAAATGAAAGGTAATAAAGTTAAGTCCTGAATTTCTATGTCAGAAAATGATGATACTATTTGCTAAGTTATCTACCACCCTTATAATAGGAGAAGGAGTAAATAATTACCAAATGTGATCTTAAATCCATGTGGTCATCCACAGATCCCTTAAACTGGGATAAAATTCCAAGTAGGGCCTGTGATCTTGCCATATAGTTTCCAATGGATACTGAGTATAACCAGCCTGATATTTTGGGGTGTGAGAAAGAGTAGCTGACATATTTTCTCCAAACACTAGACTAGAAAGGTACAGTTTATAGCATCATATATGTTTATTGGCATATATAGCTTTTAGAATCTAATCTACCTTGGTAGGTTTTTCCATTAGTTTCCATATTTTCAGTCAAACCAAACTTACTACTTGCAGCATACAAAGAGAGGTGGGGAAGAATACAAGAAAGTAAAAGCTAATCTACAGTGAAAACTAATAAAAGCTAGGCCACAGAAACCACAGAGTTTAAGAAGACAATGCCAATCACAGATTTTTCTTTTCCTTTCAAAACTTTATTATCCTCAGATCTTAGCAAATGTTATCACCTTCTTAATCTTCTATACATTTTACTAATCTATGTTTTCCATTTTTGTAGCCTCTCCACCAATCCTCTTAATCAGCTTTTTTCTTCCAGGGGTGCTTACCTGAACCAGAGGGCTCAGAAAATGATTTTCTGAAGGATAGTACATAATTAGTACCATTCTAGATGGGGTGCTTTAGGGCACTAGAGCTTAAGTTTCTCAAGAAACTAACTTCAAAGAAGAAGCTCCTTTATTTTCTTCTTTTAATATTCTTACTAATAAAGTAGATTCATATTAATCTAAGGACAATTTATATGCAAACAAGTAAGCTTGTGTGTATTCAATAACTCACTTCTCATTTCTGTTGCTGGATCCTTATCTCTTCTGGTGGGATAGTGAGGTAGAATTAGGACTCAACCATCGAATAGTAAAACACGTAAAACTAAAAATTAGGAATTTGCTTTTTAAATGTTTTGAAAAATTATCTTAAGGCATGTGGATATAATCTATTATTCAGTATTTTGTTGCTATTTTACTTGCTGAACCTGATTTAGCCATGAAAGTAGTAAATGTGGTTTTCCTTTCATTAATCACTATATTCAAGCACTTAGCCAGAAGCCTCGCAAGCTTTTTCTGTAAAGGGCCAGACAGTAAATATCTTGGGTTTTGCAGGCCATATGGTCTCTGTCACAACTACTCGATGCTGTCATAGCCTGAAAGCAGCCACAGACAATAGGTAAACAAACTGGCAATGAGTGGGTGTGGCTGTGTTCTAATAAAACTTTATTTTTAAAAATTGGTGCAGACACTACTTTGCTGACACCTGACCTAGAATTCAGTGCTATATATAGGTTGGCAGTTCAAGAAATATTTTTAGCTAATGATAATGATGATGGGCTTAAGAAATAGACCTTTCACGGCAGGGATATTTCCATAACTGCCTTTTTACTATCTAGCAGTGCTACAGTTTGATTTTGGTTTCTGATAAGCATATGAGTAAAGATTAGAGTTTTATATCTACCTCAAGTACAGTATTTCCTTGCATATGTGATAAACCTGGAAATGAGCAAAAAGCATAACAAATACTATTTCTTCTTCTGATCACTTAATTAACTAAAACAAAAACAGTTATTATAATTGAATAAAGTATAACGCCGATGTCAGACAAACATACAGTCAAGAGACTATACATAGTTACATGGCCTATCCATTACTGATTTATCATCAGTTCATACTAAGTATTTATCAGGCACTAGAAATTAAATAAAACATAAGACACAAACTGGTTCTTAACTGGTACTGTGCATTAGAATCACATAAGAGCTTTTTTTTGAAGCCCCACTCCAAAATCCACTAAATCAAAATATCTCTTGTCGGGGTCTAGAATGAAAATTTGGAAAAGCTGTCTTAATACTAAATTCTGGGCATGCCTGGTTAAGAATCACTGCTAGAGACTTCTACTTTAAGAAACGATGTTAAACTCTAAACATTTTCTAATCTATGGTGAGTAATTTGGTATTAAAGTTCAAGTGTATGGGCTCTAGCACCAAACAGAGCTGGGCTTTAATTCCATTTCTGCCAATTCCTAGCTGCATAACCCTGGGCAACTCCTCTGTGCCTAAATTTCCGTATCTGTAAAATGGGTATAATAATATCACTCCATTCATAGCATTGTTAGGAGAATTCAATATCTGAAAATATTTGGCAAGGTGGCTGGCACACATCAAGCACACAATAAATGTAAACGATCACCACTCTTTACATATTTTTTAATGAATAAGAATGACATCAAAAATACTACAATTTAAAGGCCTGATTCAAAGTATAAAGTCTCTTTAAAAACTGTCAGAAAGGTGATTAGGCTATTCCAACTTGTCTTTTACTGACCAGCAGAAGAGGTGTCCTTTTCCACAGTCCACAGCAGGGGCTCTGAGCAAGGGGAAGCTGAGTGTATCAGACCCAGATGTGTTTGACCCTTGTTTTGTTAGTCTGACTGCTCTTTCACAGCCTGGAGTAGGACACCATTTAATGGCAGGATTATTTTCAACAAAGGCCTGTTTAAACAGCAATAACAAAACATAACAAAACATTTTAACTCTCAATTCTAATAGGGAGTGTACCCCATATGTCAATTTACTTTAAAGCAAAAACAGAGTGAAATAAAAAAACAAAGCGTAGTCAGTCTCAAGAAACACTTAAAATAGTATTGGGATATATAAAATAAGAAGGAAAAATGTGGCAATTACCTTAGTAATGACATGACTTTTAAAATTTATGTTTTCTTTAATCTAAAAACCAAGTAGATGATGATAGAGTAAAAATGCTGTAATTTAAATACAGAAAATGTGTAATTTAAAAATGTTTGCTCATACAATGTGCCACTTTTCTGATGGAAAATAATTTTTATAAATAGAATCTTGTGATTATTAGTTGCATCAGAACAGTAAATTTCTAAATGGTACTCTAATAATACATAAAAATCAATATTATAAACATAGAATTACCATATGATCCAGCAATTCCACTTCTGCATATATACCCCAAATAATTAAAAGCAGGAACTGGGATAGATATTTGTACACCCATGTTCATAGCAGCATTATTCACAGCAGTCAAAAGGCAGAAACAACCCAAATATCCATGGATGAATGAATGCATAAACAAAATGTGGTATATACATTATTGGACTATTATTCAACCTTAAAAAGAAAGGAAATTTTGATACATGCTACAACATGAATGAACCTTGAAGACATTATGCTAAGTGCAATAAACCAGACATATAAGGATAAATATTGTGTGATTCCACTTATATAAGATGCCTAGAATAGTGAAAGACATAGAGACAGAAAGCAGAACAGTGGTTACCAGGGGCTGTGGGAGGAGGGAATGGGAAGTTAGCGTTCAATGGGAACAGAGTTTCAGTTTGGGATGATGAAAAAAATTCTAGACATGGAGAGTGGTGATGGTTGCACAACAAAGTAAAAGTACTTAGTTCACTTAAAACTAGTTATAATGGTAAAGTTTATGTGTATTTTGCCACAATAATAAAAAAAGAAAAATGTTAAAAAAAAAGTCAATATTAAGATGCTTTCTATGTTAAAGAAACAGTAGGACTTCTTTTTTAAAAGTCCATGTATTAGGGTTTAGACCATAAAAAAATCTGAACAAGACAGTTAAAATGTAACTTTTAAATCACACAAAGATTTGCGTATACTTCTGAATAACTCCTGGGTGAAAAAGAAGATGGGGAAAAAAAGATGAAATAAACATTATAATTTGTTTTATGAAACTATTACTTGAAATTAAAAAATCCATAAATTTCCAAGTTGATAATCTTTATTTCTAAATATTTACACTGAGGAGTAAAAATATGTCTTCTGGAAAATTTAAAATAGTTCCTATTTACTTTGAACGTTATCTTGATCAATCAGTTATAAAAGTTCAACATGCAAATCAATGAATAGTTCGGAGCGATAGTTTTATTTTTTTTGTAAACTACTATTATGGCTTTTTGCTTTTACTTCTATCATGATTATAAAATAATGCTTTAGTTTAAAACTTTAATTTAGGCCACCATGCCTTTATGCAGTTTTTCTGACAAAGTCAGAGTCCATTACTTTGTTTTCAAAAATAAAACAAAAAAATTAAAATCTGTTATATAGGTTTAATAAAATTTAAATTTTGGAAATCACACAGATAATTGGCAGCATACCTTAATATCAAACTGTAGGTATCGTTTGTCCATCTCCTTAGAAACTACGCTTTCTATGATATCCACAGGAACAAGTTGGAAGCAATCATATGCAGGGCAGAAAATGTTGTGAGCTTCACCTTCTTGAATTTTCAGATTCAAAAACCTATTAAAATTATCAATTGATAGAAAAAAGGCAAGGATATAATTTGCACATTCTAAGAATTTTTTCTTGATGCTGAATTTTCTGTTAGAGTATAATTAAAATATACCAATGAACAAACTGTGCAATATCAATTGTAATACATTAATTCATATAATTCACAAACACTGAACACTTATTACCTGCCCAACCATTCATTATATATGTATGAATATTTATATACAGATCTATGTTTTATAATTTCTTTAACTTTGTTTGCTTTATCCTCTTTAAAAATTTGAAACAATATATTTAACATTAAAAATAGAAATAAGTGGTTTAGAAAGGTCATATTCAATTCTCAATATTCTACACCTTTAAATTAAAGAGAGCAATGGTACAGAATTAAACCATAGATAATTCAAGAGATTTTTGAGGTGGCATTGGAATACAGCATAACTTTTTGAAGAAAAGGTTTTCTGCTTATATTTCATTTAGACAAATATTAAAATGAGTTTCATGTCCTATTCTAGGCACACTAGTTGAGGTAGTACAGAAAAGGCATCCTGGAAAGTGGCAGGAATCTAGCCCAAGGTGAATTAAGTAGTTAACAGCAAGATTTTTTTTTTTTGATGTCTGATCGTATTTACTTGTTACTCTAAGAACATCTCATTTTTGACTGGACTCAGACTTAGAAGTAGAAGCTCTCAGAGAGGACAGCCTCCGTTTCTTGGCAATCTGTTCCTGGCGTTTTTCTTTGGCCTCCTTCATTCTCTTGGCCAAAAGTTTAGCATATTCTGCAGCCTCTTCCTTATTTTTCTTAGTACGCTGTTTCTTCAGAGCAATTTGCCGACGTCTGTGTTGCAGAACACGTGGAGTAACAAGACGCTGAATCTTGAGTGCTTTGGTCCTAGGTTTCTTACCTTCTTTGTTTAGGGGCTTTCTCACAACATACTGGCGGACATCATCTTCTTTAGAGAGATTGAAAAGTTTGCGGATTCTGCTAGCTCTTTTGGGCCCCAGGCGACAAGGCACAATAGTATCAGTGAGTCCAGGAATATCCTTCTCCCCTTTTTTACAATGACCAAATTGAGAACGCTCAGATTGGCATCCACAATGCAGCCCCGCACAGATTTGCGCTTGCTTTCTCCAGTCCTCCTTGGTCTGTAACAGGAATGCCCCTTACTCAGTAGCAGGCAGACTCGGCCATGGGTCAAGACACCCTGCTTCATGGGGAAACCCTGTTTGTCGTTCCCACCACTGATTCGGACCACATAACCCTTCCATTCTTCACCCAGAGCGTCAGCACCAACTTCTGTGGCCATACACTTCTCATAAAAGGTTCGAAGTTTTCGTTCATCGTCCACTTCAATGAGTTTCTGGCAGCCAGTGGCTGGGAAAGAGATGTTCAGCTTCATTCTGAAGCTGCCGACCGCCTCCGAGGCGCCACGAAAAAGAGCAACAGCAAGATTTTATATTAGAGAATTCCAGGTCTGCCACCAACAAGTTATATGACCTTAAGCAATTCATTTAACTGTTCTGGGCCTCAATTTCGCTATATGTAAAATGGAGATAACAATATGTACTTCTCAGGGTTGTTATACAGATTATATGATATAATGTATGTGAAATATTTACATGGTGCCTGGCACAGAAAAAAGAATTCATAAATTTTAGTGAGGGTTTTATCATTAATATTTCCCATGGAAAAAGAAGAAATAAACTTTTTAAAAATTTTTTATTTATTTTTGGCTGCGTTGGGTCTTTGTTGCCGTGTGTGGGTTTCCTCTAGTTGCGGTGAGTGGGGGCTACTCGTTGTTGTGGTGCACGGAATTCTCATTGTGGTGGCTTCTCTTGTTGCTGAGCATGGGCTCTAGGTGCGCGGGCTTCAGTAGTTGTGGCACGCGGGCTCAGCAGCTGTGGCTCACAGGCTCTAGAGCGCAGGCTCAGTAGTTGTGGCGCACAGGCTTAGTTGCTCCATGGCATGTCGGATCTTCCTGGGCCTGAGCTCAAACCCACGTCCCCTGCATTGGTAGGCGGATTCTTAACCACTGCGCCACCAGGGAAGCCCTGAAGAAACAAACTTTTTTTTTTTTTTTTTGCAGTGCGCGGGCCTCTCTCTGTTGTGGCCTCTCCCGTTGCGGAGCACAGGCTTGGGACGCACAGGCTCAGCGGCCATGGCTCACAGGCCTAGCCGCTCCGCAGCATGTGGGATCTTCCCGGACCAGGGCACGAACTCGTGTCCCCTGCATCGGCAGGCGGACTCTCAACCACTGCGCCACCAGGGAAGCCCGAAACAAACTTTTGAAGTGTGAATTTCCCTTGCCTGAGGAGACATATCCAAAAAAATATTACTAAGAATGATGTCAAAGAGCTTACTGCCTATGTTTTCTTGTAGAAGTTTGTGGTTTCAGGTCTTGCATTTAAGTCTTTAATCCATTTTGAATATATTTTTGTGCATGGTGTGAGAGAGAGTAGTCCAACTTGATTCTTTGTATGTGGCCGTCCAGTTCGCCCAGTACCATTTATTGAAGGGGTCATCTCTTCTCCATTATATATTCTTGCCTCTTTTGTTGCAGATTAATTGCCCATATAAGTGTGGGTTCATTTTTGGGCTCTCTATTCTGTTCCATTGATCTGTGTCTGTTTTTGTGCCAGTACCATACTGTTTTGATAACTGCAGCTTTGTAGTAAAGTTTAAAATCAGGGAGTGTGACGACTCTAGCTTTGTTCTTCTTTCTCAAGATTGCTTTGGCCATGAAGGGTCTTTTGTATGTCCATATAAATTTTAGAATTATTTGTTCTAGTTATGTGAAAAACGTCCTCAACAATTTTTAAAAGTGTAAAGGCATGTTGAGACTAAAAGTTTGAGAATAGCTAACTGTAGAGTTCCTTTTTTCACATAGCAGGGTTCTCTTCCTTATAGCTATGAATAGGTTCCCTGTAAAGTTAGATATAATTTATCTTAATAATTATAGTCCCCTGTCAAAGTGCACAACGTACTTAGACATAGTTACTATATAATGATGTTTTTGAATTTTATGTATTCTAAATACATCAGAGCAGGGTTAACTATCTCTGGGGAATTAAATGACAGAACTGAGAAGACCTCACTGAAGAAAGCATCATCTCTCTGTGAGCCAGTCTACTAATTTTCAGCAACATAGAATTTCTCACTAAATTTAAAAGCAGAACATAGAGTTGATGAATGTTAGTAAAAGAGAGAAATCTGGGGCAAACTTTACCTATATTTTTATCTTGTAGGTCAGCTTCACAGATTATATCGTAAGTTCCCACTGTTTATTATCAAGCTTAGTAAGATGGTAATAACTAACATTTACTGAGTGGTTACTATATGCCAGGCCCTGTTCTAAGCATTTTCCATATATTAAGCCATTTAACAATAAACTGGCAACAATCCTATAAAGTACTCACCACTGTCACCATTTTATAGTTTAGGAAATTGAGGCACAGGAAGGTTACCACTTAGTAAATCAACAACTAATCAGTAGCAAGAAGGATATTCTAGGCTGGGTAGAAAATAGTAATTTCCCTTTCATTTAAGCCCTTGGCATAGATGCTTCAAAGTATCTGTATAGACTGATGAGATAAGGGGGTAGAGAAGAGTAAGATAAATTAAGATGTTTTCAAAACTATCTAGGGACCTTTAAAAATTCTTCCTTGCTTCTTAGACTGAAGAGTTTTTCTATATGCCCATGAAAGGACTGCAATTAATTTTAAAATGGTTTTATTCACATACGAGTCACTCAATCTGGTACTTGTTTTACTGATGCTTGATTTGACAAGAACTACCTGGTAGGAGAGAGGAGGAGTATCCTAGGTAGGCTGATAAGGTACCATGGAAAACAATAATTAGATCTTTCAAATTTAAATCTTACCATTAAGTATGGGAGATGGTTCCTGTGATAGGAGTTTGGAGAGGAAGGTCAAGGAAGTTCAAAAAAATTCAAGTAAATCCCTTAGAGGGGCTCAATTTTCACAGAGAAATCAACATCAACAGTAACAACCTTGGTAGAACCCAGATAATACTTCCTAATATAATACAGTTGACAATTTTAAGCTAAATAAAGTACTAAACCTGTGGAAGATTTTCTGTGCTCAGAACCAGCTCAAAGTTTGCTTCGTGAGTTCTGACCTCTGCCAACTAATTTATCTGTATCAGCTGCACTGATTTGATCCTATCTAATTAGATTCAGAGTAGAGTCTAATCTATGTTTTAAAAAGAACAACCAGATATTCTTACTTATTCTGATTTTTTTTAAAGCAGATTATTTTTCCCTTCCAAATAAATAATGTAAATATAATATACAAATCCATTTATACAAATATAAATCCAAATATAATCTTCCCTTATATCCCAATTTGGAAAACAGATAAAGAAAATGTACTCAAAATGAAACCACAGCGACAGAAAGAAGATCAGTGGTTGCCTACAGATGGGAGGTGGAGGGTGGTGGTGGAAGGATAAGAGGGAGGCGGAAAGAGAAGGGTGGGAGGGATTTCAAGGAGAAATGAGGAAACTTTTGGTGGTAATGGATATATGCATTATCTTGATTGTCATAATGGTTTCATGGGTATATATGTATGTCAAAGCTTACTGAATTATTTATTTTGAATATGTGTTTTAGTGTATGCTATCCATACCACGACAGTTATTAAAAAAAAAAAACAGAAAATTTCCTCAGGTTCTTGCTCTTTCACGCAACATGGTATTCCCTAGTTCCTATACTTGGTTCCTAGTATTCTACGAAAAAGAACAGTTTGAAAGCTTTTTTCTTAAGTATTAGTGATATGCTTTGCTTAGGTCATAATCATTAGATTTACGTGTCTCCAGAGATAACCTGATAACGTATTGCTCATTATATTGATCTTCTTCATTTAGTTTATAAACCTCTCTCAAAAAGTACAACATTAGAGCAACATTAATGGATGGTGAGAAAGTACAAATCTTGGCAAGGTAATGGGAAGGAGAATAGAGATAAACATGAGGAGGAAAATAAAATTTCAGTTTGTAATATAGACCAACCATGCTTAGCAGAGACATCTAACTTTGAATTGATTAAAAAGGAATTTTAAGCGTCCATATTCTTACAGATTTCCAAGGCTATCTGCTTGTCACAAAAAGTTCAGAGAAAGCATAAAAACAAATGCTTAAACAATCTTGGGATATAAGAAACTGATTCTTGATATTGAGGTGCAGCCTTAAAATTTACAATAGATGAGAAAACTTATTTACCTACATCTGCTTTGTTCCCCAAAGTACCTTACATTAAGCAAAATAACCTTAATTACTAAATTAAATAATTTTACTAAATTAAATAATTTTACTAAATTAACAGATAGGAAGATGTCAAAATAAAAACAGAATTCTTTAGTAGTAAAATATAACACATTTGAGTGTAACTCTGAAACCAATATAAATAATCCATATCATTAAATACTGAAAGCAAGCAATTTTATTGCCAAATCAGAGTGCTATCATGCAGTAAGAAATACTAAGCTGCACATATACTCACGACTCCCAACATCCTCTACAAAAGTCATGTCCACAGGGCATATCCACTGGGTCTTCAAATACAGAAATACTGCACATACAAATGTCACACTGGAAGTGAAGAAGAAAATGATTTAAACAAAGTCATACCTTGGAGACAGAACATCTCTTTGTTCATTAGCTTATGGCAAAAATACTAGCATAGTAATTATAAACAGTGTTTCAAAGTTATAAGGGAAATTAAAGTTAGTGTGCCTACCTTTGACTAGATAACAAATACCATGCTTATCTCATTATAAATTATTGTGGGATTTAAATGTTTTAATGCAAAAGTGAAATTCTTAAATTCCAAACGTATGTGTTAAATTAGTCAGCAACTATTTGTTTGGAAAAGGAAATACAAGAAACAAATCATTGCAATCTATTCAAGTCAAGATCAAATTGCTCCTTGCAAAATAACCACTTCAATATCATGTCCTTCACCCTATACGCACCCCAGAAAATCTACAAAAACGGAGTAACTCTGTTTTTTCAATACAGCAACTCAGGATATTCAGAGGAGCAATTTAAGGATTTCTACCCAGGGAACCATGCTACAAAGTTGTGTATCTTCTAAACAATAACTACCTTTATAATGTTACAGATGTGAATTACAGAAGTAGGATCCTGTTTTCCAAGAAGGCCCAGATAAAATCTGAAGTGCATTCATATTTATAACATATTTTGTGTGGCTGAATCATTCGAGAAACATAAAAATTTCCTGTAACAGTGGTTTGCCAATTAAAAATGCACACAATGGCAGTACTGTTTCTCAATAAAAAGCAAATATTTATTTTGGAAATGTATCCAGATGACAAACTCCAGAAGTTTTACTGAAACAAATACATAATCATCAACATATGATAAATGTCTTCAGAAAAATATAAAAATATTTTCATATCTTTGGGTTTCAGGTGCCTATCACAAGCTCAACTTTTAATATTTCAGTATGGTGTGCTCAAAATTTTAAGCAATTGGAGATTTTCAGTGAAAATATTGTAGATGGTTTTCCCAAATTCTCTTATGTTTTGTTTTAAAAGAGAAAAAGAAACCCCTTTTGTTTTTCAATCTGTAATTCAGAGATCTCAAAAATAGTCTGTGATAATAAATATTTACCAAAGCATGAAATAATTGAACCTTTTAAGTAGGGTATAGGATTCAATTACAAGAATTATGACTAGAGGTTCCATGAAACAATATTAAAACTAAAACTATGGGAAGTACACTGAATACTAAACCATACCAAACTGGTGTCCAAATCCCCAGGAGATAAACTTATTTCATCTGGAGAGGTGATGGAAGAGCGTGTAGTCCTCGGAGTTCTTGGAGAAGGGAGTGTGTCCCAGGCATTATACCCACTTGGTGGTGGAGTTGGCATTTGAACACCTGATCGTTGGCAGCAGTTCTCTGGGTTGGACATCCAAGCTTCAAGTAATTTCTCCCTGTCCCAATCTTTAAGAAAAATAGAATGGATATCTCTCAAATAACAGAGAAAATATGGTGATGTTTTAAGGGCTTCATAATAACAAAAGAGAATAAGTTAGAGAGATATAGGTCATCTATGGAAAAAAAACTATTTGTATCAAAATAGTAATCGCAAATGAATGTTTATGATTTTATATCATTCATATTTTTAAACAGAATTTAAAGTTTTATAATTTATCATGGCTTACAACCATGTCAATATCTAATAATATGGTCAAAATTTTCAGTCATTTCTACTAATAATCAAAAGTGGTGGCTCACATGTCATTGGAATTTACTAAATTTTTATAGGTATAGGTTTGATTAAGCCATTTTACTTTTTCAAGAATAATATGTAACTTCACAATTGGCCTCACTGCTGTCAAGTTGTAAAATGATTACACAGCTAACTATAAGCATGTCAAAATGCCAACAAGTCCTAAAAATCATTTGATAAACAGCTTGAAAGCAGAAGGAACTTCTGAAGAGATTATGATTATAAAGTTTTAGTGAATTTGATATAAATTGCACATTAAGTGAGCCTGATTCTGGCTTAACTAAAAAAAGGTTACCTTCCTAGTACAAACACTTTAAAAATAGTCAAGTGAAGTATGTTATTATAAGTCCAGAGCCATAAAAACCTAACCCATTCAAAACAATAAACTGATATAGCCAATGATTTTCCCAGGTGTTTTATATATATATTTCATTTACTCCTCCCAACAAACTTTTCAATCATTATTGAGGTGAAGAAACCAAGACTCAGGGAAATTACACAACTTGCCCAGGCTCACACAGATATGAAGGATTTGAAACAAATTTCTGTGAATCCAAAGCCTGTGTTCTTTCCACTGCAGCCCAATAAAGCATAGGGTCAAAAGTAATATGAGTCAATTATTTACCATGGGCCCATTCTATATCATTTTATAAATCAAATACAAATAACTGTGAAAACTTTCTATATAAGACTTTTTTCAACCATATGAAGTCAATATATTTGGTGGTTTACCAGGATAATTATGATTCAGACATGCAATGAAGGTACAGTGTGTTTCCATATGTGCAAAGGCACAGAAATATAATGGAGAGACATGAGCAGCTCTGTAAAGTTACAGTATACTATATTGTGGTTTGGGGAGATGGAAGATAAGACTGAAAACAGGAGTCATTACAAAAGAAGAAAAATCCAACAACTGAAAAACACTGCACATGAGTGCATTCTAGGAAATGTTGCTAAATGGACCTGAGTGTTTTGATAGGACATTACAGGCATACCTTGGAGATATTGCAAGTTTGGTTCTAGACCACTGCAATAAAGCAAATATAAAGCAAGTCATACAAATTTTTTGGTTTCCCAGTGCATATAAAGGTTATATTTACACTACATTGTTTTTTTAGCTATAATGCTATTACACACTTAACAGACTATATAGTACCTTAATTAAAACGTTTTATTGCTAAAAAACACTAACCATCATCTGACAATGTAGGGTTGCCACAAATTTTCAAATTGTAAAAAATGCAATATCTGCAAAGCACAATAAAGCAAAGTGCAATAAAATGAGGTATACTTGTACTTACTTAAAAAGTTTAAACTTTCTTAGAACAATATTATTTTTCAAATCTCCACTATAATACTTTTTCATAAATGGAAAAAAGAACTACTATAATTTATATACACACATATTAAATTCTAGTCTTATCTACTACAAATATTTTCCAGCACAATTTCTGCTTGGATTCTATCATATCATTCATTTAGCAAACATTTATTGAATGTCTTTTATGTGCCATACACTATGTCAAGCTGTAGGGATATAACAGGAGGAAAAAACAGGCATAATTCCTACTTTCATGGAACTTAGAGTCTAGTAGGGAGAAAGACATTAAGTAAAATCAACACATTAAAAAAAAATTATCACTGTCAGAAGCACCATTAAGAAGAGGTAGAGACTCCCATTCAGGGAGCTCATGGCTTGGAGTGGACATCCGAAGGATGAGTGGGAGCTAACTGGGTAAAAGGAAGAGGGAAAGACATTCTAGACAGATGGTACATAGCTTGCTAAAAGGCCTTATGGTAGGAGAGAAGGTAGCATCCTTGTGAAATTTAAAAAGTCAATGTAGCTGGAGCATGGAGACCAGAGGGGAAGCACTGTGTGAGTGAGGCTGAAAACAGGCAGGGACTAGGCCATGTAGAACTTTTTAATAATACTCCTATCATCAGTTTAGAAGTGACAGGAAGCCAGTGAAAACTGGGCTTAGGGTTAGGAAGAACAGGTTGTCACGGTTAGATCTGAAAAGATCATTCTGACTACAGTATGGAATAACAAA
Source organism: Delphinapterus leucas (assembly GCF_059928025.1). Taxonomy (NCBI): domain Eukaryota; kingdom Metazoa; phylum Chordata; class Mammalia; order Artiodactyla; family Monodontidae; genus Delphinapterus; species Delphinapterus leucas. The sequence continues at coordinate 55,771,226 of NC_143137.1, read as the reverse complement.
GAAATTGGATAGGGTGAGAGTGGAGGGAAAGGTAGACTAGAAAGGAGGCTACTGGGAAATACCAGTGAGAGATTATGGTAGCCAAGGCCATGGCTAGCCGCGGTGGAGATGAAGAGAAAGGAAGAAGTTAAGATCTGGGACGTGAGACTGAAAATTTGGTAACAATGGGATATAGGGTCTGAGGGAGAGGAAATGTCAAAGTTGTTGTCCCAGGTCTTCCACATTGGTTGGCTGGTGCTGCCATCTATGTAAATAGGGAATACCAGAGACTCAGGTACAGGTTTAAAAGCATGATTTTAATTTTAGACATGATGAGATTAAGGGGCTTTTGAGATATCCTAGAGGTGCTTTCAAATCGGCAGTTATATATAAGTGTATAGAGCTCAGAAGTCTAGTTTTAGAAGGAGAAATCTGTATCTATGGAAGCCGTGGGAGAAGATGTCATTTCCTAGGAAGAGAGTAGAGTGAGAGGAGGTGTGGACTACTGATGTTTAATTACCTATAGAAGTGATGAGTCTCCAAAGGAGATTTAAAAAATACTTCAGTATACATTTACTCTAAGGACAAGCAAACTAGCCTTGGTCTCATATTTTAAAAAATAGGTAAGTAAATTTTACTTATTTTCTCATTAGGTAACTTTGAACTATATTAAGTTACTTTTATTACTGAGGAAATGCTCAGAAAATGACCTTTGTATTCTTAACAGAGTCATCCTTAAAATTCAATTACTACTTAGTAAATACTGCCAAACATTTCTGTCTTCTGTCTTCAACCTCATTACTTTGGGACTAAATTTGACAGTAGATAACATAATACTTAAATCTATTTTCCTGTGGAAAGCTGAATGAATGTTACCAAGGAAACAATCTATAAATCTAACAAATAGTTCAGTTTAATAGCTCTGAAACAGAGCCCATCCGGATTTTGACAGCAATTAGTATAAACTGCAGCTCTGTGCACTGTCTTTTTTATTCACTAGCATGGTTTATCTCTGAAAATCTTATTTGATTATCAAAATATCACTGATATTACCTAAACAATATAGAAGAGATGTCCATCTGAAAACCTGTGTTAGCCTCTATTATATGCCTTAATAGGAGACTGAAATATAGAACTCTTAAGTTATCAAAAAAGTTATCACAGAATAGACAAATGTCAAGTAATAAAATTCAGTTAGATATCAGGTTATTAGAATTGACCCTACTATATAAAAGAAGTAACTTAGGGAAATATCAATGGAATGAAAATGGAGGTGATCATTTAAAAATACTTGATGACACAATGTGTAAATACCAGAGAAGAAAATCTTTGTTTTAATTACAATTACTAGTTAAGTTAGCCTTAGATTCTATATAATATTGTAAGTTAGAATTATGATATATTATATAATTTAGCTGAATGTAGATACCTGTGGCAGAAATGGCCATAAGTACTACACAACAGTTCTACAGAGTAGAACTATTGCTTGCAGTTAACTGTGACCATGTGACTGAATTCTGGTCAGTGGAATAGGTGCAGGAGTGATTTATGCCACTTCCAGGACTGGCTCAAAAAACTTCCCACACCTATTTCTCCACACTTTTTCCTTTCTGATTGGTTGTCTGGAATGGAGATAATCCAGGCAACCTCAGAAGCTACTTTGTTAATATGGCAGAGTCTCAGTCAGTCCGAGTAACTGTGTGGAGCAGAGCCCCTGTCCCATTCCTAACACTTTAGACTATTATGATTAATAAATGTTTACTGGGCTTCCCTGGTGGCGCAGTGGTTGAGAGTCCACCTGCCGATGCAGGGGACACAGGTTCGTGCCCGAGTCCGGGAAGATCCCACATGCCGCGGAGCGGCTGGGCCCGTGAGCCATGGACGCTGAGCCTGCACATCTGGAGCCTGTGTTCCACAACGGGAGAGGCCACAACAGTGAGAGGCCCGCATACCACAAAATAAATAAATAAATGTTTACTGTGTTTGACTCGATACTTTCATTTCAGCAGCCAGCCTACCCTAACTAATACAACTGTCACGTTACAGCTCCTCACAGATGAATAGCTTCCACTTTTATGCCAGCTCTATGTTATATTTAAATGCACTCTCTTTATTTGAAAGCTCAAGCAAAGGACGGGGTGCTGTGAACCTCACACAAAAGAAAAACAATTTAAGGTATTTGGTATTTCTTTGCAAGTTTTTACGAATGTTAAGTATTATTACTAAGAGGAAAATATTTTATCTTTAAATTCTAAGATTTTAAAAACTATTCTGAATTTCTCAATGTCGTTTTTGAAACCAGGTCTAAATTTTTTTCCCAAAGGATTTACTTCAAAATTTTAAAAGATGGCAATGCAGAAAAATAGTTTTATAATAAAAAGATGGATTTAAAAATATATAAATAACATTTCAGATATATTATCTATTCATTTTGTAACTATGATCTGAGGGCTTAAGGGATGCCAGATATTGTGGAAACAAAAAACAATAAAAAGCTGTCCTCTAAGAGCTCCCAGGCTAATGTAGAAGAAAAGCAAATAAAGAGATTATTACAATATTGTATTATAAGTGTACGACACATACATGCACAGGATATAATGGGAAGAGACAGGAAGGCTCTCAGTGAATACTTGGGAACACATAAGCAGAAAAGGTTTCCTGGAAGAGTGATTAATAAGGACAAGCAGGAGTGGGTAAATAAATGGGAAAATTAACAGCCCAGGTAAAGAAGCCTTGGTCATGAAGGTCTACTGAAGAGCTGGGATATTTTAAGTCTGTGGAGAGCCAGTGAAGGGTTTTTCAGCAGGGGAGTTACATGCTCAAAATTTTAAAATGCAATATAAAAAATGAATAAGGATGAAGAGGAATAGCAACAGCGGAGACTACAATTTAGATGAAAAATAATGACAACCTGAATTTAAGTCAGTGGCAGTGAGAATGGAAAGAGCTAGGGAGGATGGGGAGAGGATGAGAGATATTTAGGAAGAGAAATGATAAGACTGTGGCCAAATGTAATAGAGATGAAGAAGGAAAGTATGACTTCCCAGTTTCTAGTTAGGGTGATTAAATTAATGTGGCAGTCCATTTATCAAGACACTGGGAGAAATGATGAGTTCAGGTGTGGACATCCTTAGGTTGAGGAGAAAATGTTAAAAAGGCATTTAGAAATAAAGCCTTGAATACTTTATTAAGGCCAGGTGGTAGATATATTCTTTATTATTTAGGTGGTTTTTGAAACCCTTGGTTTCATTAGATAAATGTGCACAGCAATGTTTCTCAGAAAACGGTCTACTTTGTAAGGCTTGTTTACAACACACGTTTTTATGCTGCATCCCTCACCTAAAGACTTAGACTCTATGGAAGTCGTCCTAGGAATCTCTGGTTAGTTTCCCAGGCTATCCTTATTTATACTAAAATATAGAGCCACTGGTATATAAAGTGGAAAAGAGTGTCAAGTACAGAACTCTGGGAAATATCAATATTGAAGTTAGTGATTCTGGATGGTTATATACCAAATTATTCACAGAGGTGATCAAAGGATGATGAAATGCAGTTTTAAATTTTCTTCTGATCAAAACATTATATAAAAGTTTTTGGAAGTTGACATTCTATTTTAGGATAGATGGTACAGATTTATAGTTAAAACAGACCAGTATGCCTCAAAATTACTGGATGAGAATAGCCATTTACCTTTCTACCTTTAAAAAGCATTTCTAAATCAGAAAAAACCTCTTTGAAATAAGCCAAAATGTCAGATATCAAGTGTGCAATGAGAGGGTCCAACTCAGCATGTAACAACTCCCAGAATGGCTATGCTAAGTATCACAGAGAACTTAAGCTGAGCACTTTTCCTAAGTAAATCTGGTAGTGTCCTCAAAAAAATAAAAACATACAAAAAACCTCACCTTAAAAGGAATAGCATATTCCTGCCTTGACTCTCTAAATTTCTCTTTGTGCATTTCATGGTGAGAAACAGCTTTTACATAAAATAAATACAACTGACAATACTGATAACACAACTGTTAGTTAACTTTATTTAATTGACTTTAGTAAAAATTAATGTTAAAACCAGGACTAGGACTATGGATTCCAACTCTCAACCCTGCTTGAATCAGATACATTTCTAAAATTAGACAATCTATAAGTTGATTTAGTAGCTCAATTTTTAAAAGAAATTTCCTGTTTCTCTCTACGATTTGTAGCTAGTTTATACTTCAAAATACAAAATGTTATGAGGATGCTGAGTACTGCAGTAACTACTGCACAAAAATGAACTTAGGCTTGTTTAGCAAACTATTTTGTTTTATATTAAAACATTAAAATAGCCACCTTTTAACTCTGAAAAGTTTCAAAAGGCACTCGTGTTATCAGAAGCACATTTCTTTCATTACCATGAGCTCGAAGTAAAGCTTCAGCAGTAAATAGTGGAGCCTGGAGCATGTCTGCTGTTTCCACAATAAGCATATCTTTCAATCTACGAAGATCCTGAGGTCTTAATCCTTCATATGGCTTTAAAAAGAAGAAAAACAAAGTTAAATTGGCTATTATACTATTAGGAAGTTCTAAATGCCTATAAATAAATATATATGATTATCATTTATTTAACCTTCCAGTTCCAGTTTGGCAATGAAGTTAAAAAGGCTCTGTATGTTCCACTATCATGGACTTCAAACTACTCTCTAACAAGTCTTTTTTAAGATGGAAAGTGGATGCCTAGTCTCATGTACCTTATCATTCTAAAACAAAAGAATCATAGTATAATGACAAAACCATCTTACTCATGGTTTAAAAAATCTGAATAATACAAAAATGAATTAGAAATAAAAATCTATAATCCCACCACTGAGCAATGGTCATGATTAAAGTTCTCAAGTACTTTTATCCAGTCTTTTCTTTTTGCAAATCAATTGTGTGTGAATATATCAATACATGTTTTCACTTAGACTCACTTTTAATCACTGAACCACCAACATTTACACTTATTAAGATACAATCTGGATTGCTAGTGGGATTATATGATACCTATTAATTAATTTGGAGAGAAGTGATTATGACATACTATTCAACTTCTTATCATAAATGTATTCTCTCTGTTTACTCAAGTGTTAATGCTTCTTAGTTTTCTTCATAAAGGTACTGTATCATTTCAGGTTTTTAAAATTCTTTTGTTATCCTTTATACTTTTTTTTCTTTGCATTTAACAGAAAACATACAAGGAATAAAATCACAAATGTCTCACTATTCAGAAATTTATAAAAGCTAAAATAACCTGTGACATGTTTTCCCCATTACATTTCCCTAATTTTCCCCATCCTTGCTTACAGCAATCACTATGATGAATTTAATTTGTAGCTATCATAATATTATGGCATAACATTAAATATATCGCTAAGCAACTTGCTTTTATTTTTATTCAATACTGTGTTTTTATTATTAATATTGATACACATATCTATTTCAATCCTTTAAACAGATGTAACCAGCTTACTGCAGTAAGCATAGAACTAAAGACCATAACTTAAAAAGCAGTAGAAATTCTCAAATACTTATCAGAATAACAACCATTGAGGAAGTCCTTTGGTAACATCTATCACACATTCCAGAGAGTTCTGGGCAGTCAGTAAGCCCTATCCCTTACAACTGATTTACAGATATTTTAAAACTAGATATTATCTTTATTTCTTGCTTTGTTTTTTTGATTATCATGGAAACCATTTCATCAATTCTTACTTAACCCCATATGGTGGGAACTCTATTCACCAGGGGTAATTTCTCTCAGTTGATGTATGTTTCCTGATCCTAAGATGTCTTCTGGCAGGGAAGCATATATAAGCAATGAGTGTAGTAATGACAGGGAAGACTGACAAACTTGACTGCAAAAGAAACTGCCAAGATTTAAACATAAAAAGTGTGTTGATTTTAATATATAAGGAATTTGTGACAATCAGTAAATTTAAAATGTCAAAAGTTATAAAAACACAAACATCCTTAAGTATACAAACTCTTTACCTAACAAACTGGCCAAGGTTTGGAAAAAAACAAAAACACCCCTCAATATTGGTAAGGTTGCAGTGAGATGGCCCTCTGATGTACTGTGGGTAAAAACAGAAATTGGATTATCATTTAATGACTAAGCATCACGTATCATGAGCCTTTAAAATACTGACTCAATAACTTTACTTATAGGAATCTATCCTAAGGTCTAATCACAATGTGAACAAAACTGGTCAACTGTAATGTTACTTTTAAAAGTGACAAAATGCAAGGAACCCAAATATACTTTCAGGGAGTTATAGGACATCTACATGTTAGAGTAGTTAGCAGTCATTCAAAATGTTTTCCATGATGAATCTGTGAATATCAAAAAATGTTAAGGAAAAAAAAAACTACAGGATGTAAAATGTACAATATCATCACACTGATGAAAAATGGAAGGGAAAATGTTACAAGTATCATTTATAAGTGGTAGAATAATGAATATTTTAAATTTTCATTCTGCTTCTTCTTATAAAAGGGGTGTTTGGCTGAAAAAATTTTAATTAAAAAATTAAAGAACTTCCCTGGTGGTCCAGTGGTTAAGACTCCGCGCTTCCAACGCAGGGGGCGCGGGTCTGACACCTGGTCAGGGAACTAAGATCCCACATGCCACTCAGCACGGCCAAAAAAAGAAGAAAAATCAAAGAAAAATCACTGGGGATGTTAAAAAGCTTTAAACAGGGGCAGAGCATGCACTCAATCAGTCTGCAGTGTTACTCTTTTTACAAATGATAGTAAAAACTTAATGCTGAATACATTTCATATCATACTGTATTAATAGTCTACTACACCTATATATGCATTCAGCTATACTGCCATGAATCTCTACATATTACAGGTATCCTATAACCTTAAGTAGAAAAAGAAATAAAAATTTAACCTAAACTATTCTATATAGGGATTAACTAAAAAAGGAAAAAGGGGAAATTTAACCCAACTATCCTTTAAAAAGTGCCCCCAAATCATCATATACAGTTTGCTTTTAAGCTAATTTATGAACCATACTTTGTCCTGCAAAACTCTCAAATCCTTTAATGATTAAATTTGTAGTACTCATTCCAGTCTAGAATTTATACACTATATATAACATTGCTTCTAGAAACTGTGTTCCAAGTTCAGATTTGGGACTCCAGGTATCTTTCCTGCCTCAGCAATGAAAACCAATATTTCCTGATATTCCCAGTGGTGGCAACTGTTTATTTCCTGGTATATTTCCTAAATGTTCTTTTTCAGATTAGCCATCATTCTACCTAATCTATGTTGAACCAAATAAAATTTGACTCTTGATACATTAAGAAAGGAATAATATTGATATAAAGCAATCTGTATAAATTCTTTTTTTTTAATGCACAGTTTAAAACCTAAATAGGTTACAATGGAAGAAAAATAGTCCTTGAAGGAGAAAGACATACTGCCTTCATGAACATGTAACATATTCACTCTGAATTTCTGCAATGGAACTATAACTAGGTCATGTGATGCATTTCAATACATTGCTCAGTTCCAAGCGGGCAGTACCCCTTTCTTCTGCAGGAGGGATTAAGATGAAGGTGCCTTTCTCTTTACTGCTGCAAAGATAAACTGCTTCTTTTTCAGATTAACACAAACAAGCAATAACCTTCAAAGCAGTCCAATACTGATACAAAGAAAGAAAAAGAAAACTAATTTAAAGAGGAATGGCAAATAAAAGTGCCTAAACACATACAAATAATAGTTATATAAGTCCTCTCAGAATCAAGTTAGCACTGAACACTGAAGAATCAGAATCGTTTTTAGAGGAAAAAATTTACTGTGTCTTATAATAATGTCTTTATTTAAGAAATATTTATGGATGCCCACTGTGCATGCAGGTGTGTTAGACACTGAAAATATTCTACTAAATAAGGCAGTTATGGTTCTGGCCCTCATAAAGTTGACAATCTAATAAAAGAGAAAGGCAGTAAACAAGTAAACTATAAAAATATATAAACAAAGTAATTATAGCATGTGATAAGTGCTACAAAAAATAAATAGGGTATATGGTAAAGAATAATGGAAGGAGAGGGGTCTACTTCAGAAAGAATGCTCTAAGACTGCCTCTCTGCAGAACTGATATAGTCAAGAGAAAACTTGGGAGATGATTTTAGACATAAGGAACAGGAAATGCAAAAGCTTTAGTATAGTCTAGGTACTACAATTAGAGCAAAGTGTGCCAGTGAGATGATGTTGGAGAGGTAAATAGTGGCGAGACCATATAAGGTCTTATATCTGAGCAAACAGTTTGGATTTTATTCTAAGTGCTATGAAAAGTCACTCTATGGTTTAAGTGATATGATCTAATTTAAGTTTAAAAGGCACTCTGGCTACTGTGCACAAAATGGATTCTAAGGGGACGAGAACAGAAGGAAGGAGACCAGTAAGGAAACTACTATAGTAGTTCAGATGAGAAGTGAAGGTGGAGAGGACCTAGGGAGGTAGGCGTAGAGAATGGGAGGAGTAAATGGATTTAGGTTATAACTTTGGAGGTAAACTGACAGAATTCCCAGACTGCTTGGATGTGAGGAATCGAGAATGCTTGCCACATTTATGCTTGAGTGGATGGAGGTAATGTTTACTGAGACAAGGAAGACTTAAAGGAAAACCAGAAAGCAATGTCACTGAAGCCAAGGGAAGAGTGTTTCACTAAGGGAGTGGTTAATTATGTCAAGTGGTGCCGAAGAATTCAAGTAAGAAAAGCACCTACTGGATTTGGCAACACAGTGACTCTTGATGTCCACATCAGTGCAGTTCCATCAGAGTAGAAGGGAAGAAAGTCACACTGCAATGGGCTGAAGAGTGAAGGGAAGGTGAGGAAGTTGGTATGTATAGATAGCTCCTAAGTTTTGTCTTTCTCATATGAAGATCAGAGATATGGGGCTACAAGTGAAGGGGGACAGGGACAGGGCTGGGGAAGAGTGGTCAATGGAGAGGTCGTTTTGTTTTTTAAGATGGGAGTTACCAAAGCATGTTTGTTGATAAGAGCAATCCAGAAGACAGGCAGAGACTGAAGTACAGGACTGGAGTCTTGGAGTCAGCATCTCTATTTATACGTAATTAAACATACTTACATATGCTAAAGGACAGACACCACCTCCAGGTTTTCTAGATGTATTTTCATACTTATGGCTATGTAGATCACAGGATATTTAGCATATTGCAAAGAAGACCACACAAACTGGGTTTTAAAGAAGAAAAAAATAAAATTTAATATAAAATCCATGTAATTTTTTTATTAAAAAAAACTTACCTCTCGTTTGTCTAATGCAGCATATTCAGCTTCTATTTCTTCAGCTTCAGGATCTCGTGAGAATACCATTTGAGATTCCAGATTGAGGGCCAAATCTTTGTGGTGTTGCTTTTCAGCACAATCACAAGGAGTATCTTTATTCTCATTCTCAGCAAACAAGTCTCCTCCATGTTTTACTAAAAGCTAAAAAAGATTTTTTCAAAAACTTTCAACTATAGGACTTCCCTAGTGGCACAGTGGTTAAGAATCCGCCTGCCAATGCAGGGGACACGGGTTCAAGCCCTGGTCCGGGAAGATCCCACATGCCGCAGAGCAACTAAGCCTGTGCGCCACAACTACTGAGCCTGTGCTCTAGGGCCCTTGAGCCACAACTACCGAAGCTGGCGCACCTAGAGCCCCTGCTCTCCAACAAGAGAAGCCACCTCGATGAGAAGCCCGTGCACCGCAAGGAAGAGTGGCCCCCACTTGCCACAACTAGAGAAAGCCCGCACGCAGCAATGAAGACCAAATGCAGCCAAAAATAAATAAATAAATTTATTAAAAAAAAAAGAAAAAACCTTGTAACTATAGATTTAAATGACAAGTTATTTCATGCTGCCTATTAGAAAAATTTTAATAAAGTAAGCACAACAAAAATTCAACAGTATGTATCTGAAATGACAATAAAAGTTATTTAGATACCAGTGGCTTCTAATTTTAAGATAAGCAATTCTTGCTTATTAGCATTAAGATGACTTCCTTTTGAGGCTTCCCTGGTGGCGCAGTGGTTAAGAATCTGCCTGTCAATGCAAGGGACACGGGTTCGAGCCCTGGCCCAGGGAGATCCCACATGCCGCAGAGTAACTGAGCCCGTGCACCACAACTACTGAGCCTGTGCTCCAGTGCCCGCGAGCCACAGCTACTGAGCCCGCATGTCACAACTACTGAAGCCCGCGCCTAGAGCCCGTGCTCCCAACAAGAGAAGCCACAGCAATGAGAAGCCCTCACACCGCAACGAAGAGTAGTCCCTGCTTGCTGTAACCAGAGAAAGCCCGCGCACAGCAACGAAGACCCAATGCAGCCAAAAATAAAAATAAATAATGAAATAAATTTATTAAAAAAAAAAAGATGACTTTCTTTGGTTAAAAACAACAACAAACCAATTTCTTAAACTTTACAAAGAAATTCTTAAGCATTCTGTCCAAAGTTTACTTAAAAATCAATAATTTTATAGTCATTCAATGCTCTAAATTTTATACATTTCTATAAATCTTTCTTAAAAAAGAAGGACACAGCCAATACTGTTACTTTAACCACTAATACCTGGATGCCCTGACAAGGTGGACAAAAGTTTTCATTTGTATCATTCATTATCCAGCTAAACGCTGAAATAAAATTCGGTTGAGCAAATCACTGAAGCAAAACTGTTTTCAATATTCCTCCAAATAAGCAATGAGAGCAAAACTGTTTTCAATATTCCTCAAAATAAGCAATGGGAATAGCTACTGATAGCCAAGTTGGGAAGATACTCTATCAAATCTCTTGATATTTAAAGGTAGGATTTCGCCCAAGGAAATCCCACTTTTAAAATTACATGGAATAGGGACTTGTCTTGTGCACTACTGAGGTTTCTACTGGTTTTGCAGAAGTTAAATATGTTGTTATTAAGGGCTATAGGTTCAAGTTTCCCCAGTATGTCTGCAGAGACATTAACAAGGACATGAATACCATGAGGGCCATAATCTAGGACAACCCTAAAGGACAGCCTGACAATTAGTCATGGAGCTGATTCTTTTATAGAATTCAGTCACAACCATAACAACACAGTAACAGCCACCACTTATTGTTTTCTAAGTGCTAAGCACTATGCTGGGACTTCAAATACATATTCTTACTTAATATTAACAACCCCAAGTAGCAGGGATATTATAATGTTTCAGAAGAGTTAAACAAGTTGACCAAAGTTACTCAGCTAATAAGCAGTAGAACTGGGATTCAGACACAAGTTTGACCAAGTTCTTAACCATGACTGGACATTGTACTGACCCAAAGAATAGGCTGATCACAAAATAAAGAAGTCAAATGTATTCCGGGCCCACCATAAAGTTCTGGCCAGATCTTATTTATGATCTAAATGTGAATACTTTTTAGAGATTTTCATTTTTTATGTGGGTTAATAAAAATGGTAGCTTCTTTTCATTTTCTTCCAAATAATTTTATCTCCTCTCCCTCCAACAAACACACATATCTTCCTGTAAAGTTCTTTTATTGCTTTTGGAACTGTCATCCTTAATCCTTATGGTTCCTCCACAGTCATCCCAAGAGGCCCTGATAAAATAAGGGACTTATACCAATGCCAGGCCTGGAAGCCATGGGCTAACTTGACAAGCCCAATGGATATGACTTAGGCTTCTTGCTCTAAGCCAAACGTATACCTCAGAGCTAAGACGGTTTAAAACATTTTTTAAGTTGTAAAAACAAGCAAACAAACAAACCAAGAAGAATATGAAACATAGACTTGTGGTCACAAAGCTTAAAATATTTACCCATTACATCTGGCCCTTTACAGAAAAAAAATCTGTGAAGCAATAGCTCTCAGCAGTCACTGTTGCAGCCACCTTCTAGAGCCTGAAGGCAAGGTCATATCAGCTGCTATTTACCACCTGGAACCTTTTTAGTCTAAATGTGGTCCGAGGACACCAGGGGGTTTGTTAGAAATGCTGACTCTCAGGGCTACCACCCAAGCCCCTCCCACTCCAGGCCTCTAAATCAGAATCTGATTCTCATCTCCAGGAGATTCTTATGCACATTAAAGTTTGACAAGCAATGACCCTAGACTATGGCCTGTGTGGCATGGAAACTGACATATTTATATTACCTTCTCTGTTCAATACTGGCAACTTATATTAAGTCCACAGACTTATCATACCTATTGCAGGGTCTGTTACTGTTTTCAGCCTTTCTGCTTCACTAACACAAAACAGACTATTTGCTTCTGGCTGCTACAGAACTGAGAGCTGACTTGACTCTATGGTTCTTTGATATTCAGAGTAGCAGAAAATGCACACTGGGATGGCTTTCAAAGCCATGACTTGATTTACTTCCACAACAAATACTACCACAGAAGAGATTCTAAATATTAGCAAACAAGATAAATCATCTTTAACTTAATCACCCTACTCTTTAGCAAAAGCAAAGACAAAATTTAAGAGGCTGTGCCATTCCAGAATATTGGTAAGAGGAACATTCCAGAGTATAGACTGCATTCCTTGGGGTTTAAAAACAAACAAAAAAAGGATGTGTGAGAAGTCATTGTTGAGAGTCACTGTTGACTATTTTTAGAACTTGAGACTTCTTGCCTTGATTGGTAATTCGAAAGGAGTCCCCAGATGAGTCTGATGGGAGTGGGGTGAGGGGCCACAAAAACCTGTATCTCATTGCTGCAATTGGTACCTGGACAGAAACTCATAATCAGTGATGGAATGGAGGGTCCATGTTTACAGCATTTGTCTTGGCAAGGAAAATCAACGTATATGCTACCTTTGGCATAGAAGCTAGCTAGCTATCACCAGTACTGCCTGACATTGGAGGATTACTTTTTAAAAAAGAATTTTAGCATACTGACCTTTAGGGCCTAAGGCTGGAACACAAGAAAGCAGAAGATGTCAAGATATCTGTTAAACTTTTGCTGCATAAAGTCAGGTGTTTTGCTTTTACATAATAGGGTGTTACACGTGGTTCTGAAGAGGTAGTTTTTAAATGCTTCAACCAAAGCATTCTAAGTATCATTTTCTCCACTCTCAAGCAAGGAGAACTGAATATTTTATTCAAATGTGTTTTTTAGCCTATCTCAGACACTTGGTGGTACATACAATTTTCTACCTTAAAAGAAACATACAATTATCACTATCTCAGTGCATCTGTTTATCGATTTTGCCTTCCTTTCTGTTCATAATCCCAGAGGAAGAGGGGAAGGACAGCCCTTAGTTCATGACAAATCCCTTCCCACCCCTTTGATCCATCATCTAAATGGCTGGTTGACTCTGAACAAGTCATTTAACTTCTGTAAGTCTCGGTTTACCAGGTCCATCTATAAAATGAGGCTTACATAATCTTGAGAAAAAATGTAAAAAAAGATGATTCTTAGTCTCTTCTGGTTGTAAAATTACCATTTCCTCATCTGTTTCCTCTATGATCTTGAGCACTCCATTATTCCTTTCATCTTCACTCTCTGACTTTCTACTGGCTCCTGGTACAGGAGTCCCCTATCTTAATTCTGTTAGCCTTCTTGTCACTTCCCCAAAACTTTACTTTCTCTCTTGGCCACATTTGTCAAATTAGTGACTGACACCCGCTGTCTCTCTACTTCCTCAGCAAATTACTCAATTTCTCCCAGCAATCTGACTTCTACTCTGTCCACTTGACTATAATATTCCTGAAAGTCATTAATACCTCTCAAATCCAACAGCCTTATCAGTCTTGTAATTCCTTGCCCTTTCTGAAGCACATCAAATGACTGACTACCTCCTCTCCTTGAAATTCTTCTCTTGGCATCCTCGACAATGTATTATTTTGGTTCTCTTCTCTGCTTTTTTGGTTTTTGTTGTAGGCCACTTACTGTTCCCACTCCCTTTAAACAGAAGCATTCTCCAAGTTGATGCTGTGACTTTAATTCTGTAATTTTATCTATAGTCTTTTCCTTGGATTTCTCATCTATACCTTATCTTGCAGATAACATTTAATTCTAAATCTATATTCATTACTCCCAGTTAGTTCTAATCTTCAATAGCCTGAATACCATTTCACGTGGATAATCTAAGACCTCAATCTCCTTCTAAATGAAAACGCAAGATATTCTCCCTTCCTTCTAACCAATTCCTTCACCTCATCTCACTTAATTTTTTTTTTCTTTTTACTACTAAAGTGTAGTTGACATACAACACCTCATCTCATTTTTAAAATATCTGTCAATTGTTAGCAGGGTTCAAAGTGAACTAGGTTCAAAACCATCCTCAGTTTACTTAAAAATAAAGTTAATTTATTTTACTGTAATTATAGATATGATAGCAGATTGTTACAGAAAATGCAAAAAAATCAAAGAGAAAATTATATTATCCAAAGATAGCTCAACATTGTTAATATTAACATTTTAAAGTCTCCATCATTTTTAACTTTTCTCTCCCTTACTTTCTTGTATCAACTGACCAAGTCACCTAAATGCATCTGCCTCATTCTTTCCGTTTCTAATACCACCATACAAATCCAGGCCCTTTATCAGTTCACAGCAGAATTAATGCAATAAGATTCTAACTCCTGTCACTCCCTCTAGTACACTGGTTTTCAACCTTGGCTGAACACTAGAATCATCTGGAGAAGTTTAATATACTAGTGTCTGGGGGTCCTCTCTCAGAAATTCCAATTTTATTGATTTGAGATATGGTCTACACTATGGGATTTTTTGTGCAGACATGGTTACAACCACTGTTTCAGCACAAAGGTTTCCAAACTGTTTATGAATCATCTAGGTAATCTGATAGTCATATTAGGGTGATCTAGAGTGGGGATTAAATATATGAACTCTTTACAGGTGATTCCATTCTATGTCCCACAGACTACTGCTCTAAGCCAAGGATTCTCAAATTTTAATGTGAGTATGAATGAATCACCTTGGGGTTCTTGTTAAACTACAAATTCAGACTCAGCTGATCTGAGATGAGGCCTGAGATTCTGCATTCCCAACAAGTACCCAAATTCATGCCAATGCCAGTCTGAGGACCACTGTCTGGGTAGCAAGGCTTTAAGAACCACTCCTTTAGAAGTCCCCCCTTTCAACTCTATTCTACATTACAACCATTAGGCTAATCTTACTATATTTGCTTTCATAATAGCACTCCACCAGTCAAAAAATTTAAATGGCTCAATTTTCTATAAATAAATCCAAAATTCTTGGCATTAGTATTTCTACTTAGTATGGCTTCTATCTTCATTTTAAGTCATCTGTCTTATCAAACCTCTGCAAAATACTTCAATCTGCATTTGTTTGAGACCTAGAAGAGTGCTTCTCAAACTATAACATGCAAACGAATAACCAGTAAAACTTGCTTAAAGCATTCCTGGAGTCTACCCCCAGAGATTCTGATTTGGAATCTGGAGGTCTGTGGGGCACAAGAATTTGTATTTATAACAAGCTCCCAGGCGTTACTGATGCTACAAAATGTGCTGAGGGCCACATTTTGAGTAGCCTCCTCCAAATACTTAAACTGAAATCTCATCCACTCAAATATTACTACTACCCATGAAATCTTCTGGGCTAAGTAAAATTTAAATGATGTCTCCTTCCCTTCAATGCCTATAACAGTTAATGCCTAAATAATTAATAGCTCTTAGCATCATAATGTTTTGGATGCAATAATAAAATCATAACTTTCTTGATTAAAAATTAGAAAACTGAGGCCCAGAAACAGGCAAAGTTACTCAGTTGCTGAGCTGAGACTACAATTTCTGTATTCTTTTTACAGTTTTAAAACCCCAGGTGCTAAAAACACAATATAATTAAGTAAAACTCTTCAGTATGATTTGTGAATGATTGTTTTGGCTTTTCAATGAAGTGTGAAATACTCTGATAGCTGCCAAAGTGTCAAATAGCCCCTGTAGCTGTAAATGGAAGTGTGATTTATGACCTTTGGTTTTCTAGTGACCTTTATTTGATCTAACAATGAGCAGCTACACTTAAAACTTTGAATAAGCAAGTGGAACGAGGATGCATAGGAAATATCTAAAGATAATACTCATTTTAAAAAATGCTTTTCACAAAGAGCTGAAGCACTATCAAACACAACCACCACCTCTGTCACATCAACCAGTTCTTGAATCACTGTGATGGGTGAAGCACCAATATAAATAAAATGAGGCCTAATGACTAGGCTTGATCTAGGGAAGTCCGCAAAGGGGAAGAAAAATCACTAAACTTTTAATTGGGCCTTGCTAATAGACCTAACACATCATTCCTCTCCAAAGTCCATCTCTATTCCAAAGTGGAAAAACAAAAACTCAGCAACCAAGATAAAAGTGTGTTTTTTATAATATTAAATTCTTGTAAAATTTATATTTTAATGGAGTTCCATTTTTGTGCGCTGGGCATCCATTACATAGTATTTTTTAAGTTCTTTGTATACTTAAAGCATACAGGACTTGCTACATATTGATAGTTATTTTACATATTTAAAATAAGCTTCTATAGTGTGGAGTCATCTTTGGTTTCCTCTCCCAATCTTTGCATAATGCAGGGGTCCACTGCAAACTAAGGCCTGTGAGCCAAATCTAGCCTGCTGCCTGTTCCTGTATAGCCCACAAACTAAAAATTATTTTTACGTTTTAAAATGGTTGAAAGGAATCAAAAGATTATTTCGTGATATGTGAAAATTATAAGAAATTCAAGTGGGAATATCCATAAACAAAGTTTTAATGGAACACTGCCATGCTCACTTATACACTGTCTATGGCTGCTTTCAGGATACTGTAGCATAGTTGAGCAGTTGCCTAAAATATCTGGGCTTTCACAGAAAAAAGTTTGCTTACCCTTGAAATAATTCTTTGAAATATGAAAAAATTAAAATTAAAGGGGCTTTAATTATAGTTTGCCTTAATAAATGTTTAACATATAAGCATTTCTAATTTTCAAACAATTGCAGCCCACTCCTCTTTGTGTTACTTTTATCTCATAAATAATTTTGAATGATAAATATTTGTGAAACTCCAGATTTTCCTACTCAAGGAAGTTCTGAAAAATACAAAGTGAGGATTTGATATAAGCACCTGTTGTTAGAAGGTGGCCAACAGAGATAAAAAGAAGGGGCTGGCCAAAAGCGGCAAGGAAGAGTTCTGTTCTGCAAATGAGTGGCGTAAGTTTGCCGCAAAAACAAAACAAAACAAAACAAAAACAGTCCCAAGGTAAATCCAGGTATCAAGACTAGATATGGGGATAACGGTAGCATCATTAATAGGAATAAGGCAGTCAAGAGGAGGAACTGGTAGAGAAGACTGAGTACAGTTTTGGAAACACTGAATTTGAGAGACTGTTGGAATGTCCACTGTCAACTAGGCAGCAATATAACATGAGAAATTTCAGGGCTAGATATTCCATATATATATATATGTATATGTATATACATATATATATGTATATATATGTATATACATATATATATATAAAATATTTAGCCACTGATACTGTCACACCTGCAAGTTCCCAAAAAAACTCTATGATTAAGATGTTTTTAATCCAGCCCTGCACCAATGGCTTCGCAATTCCACATCTCCAATTTATTAATCAAACACCATTTGTGAGGCAATGTCACAGGCCCCATTGGTGTTTCTCCATTTGAATGGTTGCTGAATATTTACCTATGCTTTGACAACCTCCACTGATGTCGAATGAGAGAAGAGAAACACAACCACCTTCTCTCCCCAATACAAACTCACACTCAGCGTGGATAATCACAAAGCCTCCACAGGTTAACAGATGAAAAGAAATGAGCAGTCAACACAAACATCGAGCCCTCTTTGTGGTGTCAAGGCAGCAGGTGGGGGAGGGAGAAGAGAGGAGATGATCCTCCTCTCCTGGTTGAAGGCATCACTGAGAAGTACAGGGAAGGGGCCAGCTGTGTCAAGAGGGAGGACGCTAAGAACCTGGTCATCTATGTGCATGTTCCCCAAAGTCACAGGTCATAAGTCCTTAGCACACTGCTGCAGAGGGATCTGCCTTTGATGGCTCAGAACCGGCATGATCTTCTACATTAATTGTGTGTGTGTGTGCGTTGTGTGTGTGCATGTGTGCACGTGTGTGTTTGAGGGTGAGGTTTTAAGACTAATCCATGGGATGAATTTTTTCATTCAAATAGAATGGTCTGTGGTGGACCCAAGATTATACAGCAGGAAGATAAAGGCATTTAGCTCTGAACCCTAATATTGTCTCTGCTCCCCACTTTCCTGCAAGAATTCCACCTTCTACTCATCTGACCCAGCCTCATGGGGGCTTGGCTGGGAAGTGTGGAGCGAGGGGGAGGGGAATGGGATCACACACCCTCAGCCAGCAACTGGTATGCCTGCACACAACAGTGCTCTAGACATACGTGCTGCATGAACGAATTTGTGACTTAGTCACTGATCTCTTCTCGTCACTTTTTAGCAACTTTCCCAAAGGGAGAGCAAAGCCTTCTCATCCCACTCTTCCCTTCTCCCCAGCATGGAAACGCCTTGGAATTTCTGCCCTTGCGTCAGGATAGAGGTGGGATGCTCAGAGGTGGGGACTCCTGGCTACCTGCCCCAGGCTGCTCTGGCCTTAGCTGGTCCTGGGGTGGAGGCCACCAGGGAACTGTGAGTGTGAGGAGGTCAACTTCAGCTCCTCAAAACATGGGAGTCTCCCGTCCCCAAGAGACCTTCTCAATCTTTGGGACTGTTGGGCTGTGAACTGGTCAAGAGAGGTATATGGTCCAGCTCCTGACTCAAGACCCCTGCTTGAGCAGCTGGATGAGGAGGGACGGCAGATATGCCTAATGGAACCAGCCACAGAGGAAGCGCAAAGTGGCGTTTCACCCAGGAACACAGTCAAAACACGCAGGCAGGCGGGTGAGCAGTGTGAGGCAGCTCATCAGGCATGGTTTAATTTCTACTTGGCGATGCCTTCTGCTTTATTTTCAATACAATCAGGACAAGGTGTATCCAGAAGTCACCCTACCACCTGGTACCTGGTACAGCATCACTTGAGGTCTATTACAATGCAGCTTAGTGCCCACTCGAGCACCCCTGAGGCCCCCCACAGGGCAGCATGCATCGGTTTCTGATGTGTTAGGGGCAGTCTGGCCCACATGGGCCTGAAGCCAGAACAGTCTGCAAGTGACAGTGCCCAGAGCACAGAGACAGGCAGGAGGCCCAGATGCGAATGTGGGATTTGGGAGAAGAGCAACAGGAGGGCTCCTGCCAGCCCCTCATGTTAGCTCAAATACCTCAAACTCAATAATCACAGTCCATCTTTCCTCCTCTCCCTGGATTATTTCCTTAGCCTCGCCCCTCCCTCCTCCAGAACATCAGAAGAACTTTCTGCACTTGAGCTTGACTTGAGGGAAGGAGAGAATTTCGATTAGCAAAGAGGAGGACAGGTGAGGGTGTGGTGATTAAAGGTGAAGGCCCCTGCCCTCTGCTCCTGAATCACCCCTCTCCTGGTGGAGGGAGGGGGTGGAAAGAGTGGGTTCTGGCCAGGAACCATTCACCAAGTAGCTGGAAACATCTGCCCTGAGCAGGTCCACCTAGGGCTCTACAGAGGGTGCAGTGAGCATGGTCTGGCTCCCCCAGTTTGTGCCACCCCAAGTGCCCGCTGGGAGAGGACAGGGCAGAGAATGCCATCTGGACACAGGCTCGCTCTCACCCCCTGGTCTTCTCAGGTGACTGTCAGGTCAGAGAGCCGCCCTCTTCAGATAATACAGCTCAGGTGAAAGAGGCTTAGGTGGGTCTCCATGGCAACCACCAATCAGGAACTGGGCCGCCTCCAGGGTTCATCAGAGGAACTGTGGTTCCAGCCTCTGGGGACACACACACAAACACACACACACACACCACAAACACCAGTCACACACACACACCACAAACACCAGTCACACACACACACCACAAACACCAGTCCAGGGTGCATCCCTTTTCTGGCCTATGTTTTTTTCTCTCAGCACAACTTCTGAGAGATAGAAAGAGAGGAAAAAGCATGAGGCAGCAGCCAGCAGCACAAGAGAAAAAGGAGGGAGGCGTTTAGATTCAGTCTTCCTTCTACCCTGTCCTCCTGTGGCTGCTGAACCTCCTGCATTTCCCTGAAGAGACCCAGACACTCTCTTCTCCCAGACTAGGAAGCAGAAAACAGGACCCCCGCGGGACCTTTCACCTGCACAGAGCTGGACCTCAGAAATCCTTGGTCCAGGAAGATCCCACATGCCGGGGAGCGGCTAGGCCCATGCACTGCGGCTGCTGAGCCTGTGCTCTAGAGCTGGCGAGCCACAACTACTGAAGCCTGTGCGCCTGGAGCCCATGCTCTGCAGGGGGAGAGGCCACCGCAGCAAGGGTCCCAGGCCCCCCCACACACACACAGCGTGCAGCGATGGGGGGTGTCCCCCACTCACCGCAACTAAAGAAAGCCCGCCCACAGCAACAAAGACCCAATGCAGCCAAAAACAAATAAAATAAATAAATTTAAAAAAAAGATACTTTTATGTTATGTTCTGTGTGTGTATGTGTGCGTCCCTTTAGCTGACTATGGAACACAGTTATTACAGAGAGAAGGGGAAGTTTTTAAACATTTCATTTATATGGTTCAAAATAATGAGCCATAGGAAAGTATGTGTTTAAATGCACATATGAAATTGTCTGCTGTTGACTTTATCAGCTCTGTCCTTAAATAAACACACAGAGAGAAAAACATCAACAACTAGAAAAGACGTATTTCCATAGATGTGTCCTCAAGAGTTAAAAAAAATAGCTTGACCTTAACCATGGAGTAAAATAATCAATTTAACCTCAAAGGCTAGACACTGAAAATGGGATATATTTTACTGCAATCACAGATTAAGAGAAAATTAGCACTAAAAGGGGTCTTTTGAGATAACTGTGATAGTTTCCTATTGGATGGTTGACACTGATAATCTCAAAGTTGAGTGATTCGCTCAAGGTCTTACAGACAGTCTCTGTGAGGACCAAGACTAGAAACCAGTGCCCTATATACCATACTATGATAGCTTAGCTTAATGAAAAAAATTAGTAAATATCTGATAACAGTCTTTTACTCAACCCAAACCCTTTATATCATGCTTGGTACCAATGAGCACAGTGAATGTTAGAAGACCTTATACAAACACTAAGACACTTGAGGACTAATTCTCTAAGAAGTACAGTTATATAGTAGGTTATGTATTTCAATGTATTTGTTTTACTCACTAGAACTAGAAAACATAAGGCCTCTGGAAATTAATGTACACTTCCCTGTGAAACTCTTCTGGTTTAATTAACAGTAAACATTATCAAAAGTCATTTAAGACCTAAGGCTGGGTATACAGTCAAGTATATATAAGAGATTTAAGATAGCTTTATATGGGTAAAATGATGTGCTAAAATCTGTTGATGACAACTAGAATAAATGCAATGAAGGTATTTATAGGGCTCTATTTGAGGTGTTTTACATTAAGTCAAAGAGCTCTTCTGAACACAAAAAAATGAAAACAGTCATTAAATGGTGTGGTTTGTATAAAGTGATTTGCTGACAGATCAAACAGCTAAAACTTACACATACATTCACACCAAGCAAATCATCAGGCCTGTCAGTTCAGAATAAACCTGGTACTAATTTCCTTCACTGAGCAAAAAACAATGTTGGTAAAAACACCACATTCAATTTTTAAAAATAATTTAATAACATGTCATTGCAAACATACTTCAAAATGAACAACTACTAAAGCAATGCTTATAGAGAATTTTTGGAAGCAAGATATTAAAGCAGCAGTTTAAGAGCATTATTATTACTATCAAGAATAAGATATTTTCTACTCTAATTCACTTGAGAAATATGATGCAGTCCCGTCAACAATGATGAGTCACTATAGGCAGTGATTCTTTCATAAGAGGTGGGCATAGAACAATATACAAAAAGACTTGTGTAAAAAGCCTTCAGGAATTCTGCCCATAGCCTCCCTCCCGCAAAATCCTAGAACATCCTTCCACCACACCGTGAATCAAAGTTAGAAAGCAAAGCTTAAAATTAGTTTCAAGTTAATGACTGTCACTAATTAACTAGTGGGCAAAGGTGACACAAACCCAAGAGATGAAATGACAAAGATTCTGAAAGATTAATAATTTCACAAACAACAGCAATAAACACAAGATAAGATCAGAAAGGTTCTAGAAGTGAAAATAACTGACACTTCAGATACACTAAAGAAATCATATAAATGGCCATAACCTTTTTTTTAGATTTATTTTTGGCTGCAGTGGGTCTTCTTCGCTGCACGCTGGCTTTCTCTAGTTGTAGCGAGTGGGGGCTACTCTTCGTTGCAGTGTGTGGGCTTCTCACTGCAGTGGCTTCTCTTGTTGAGGAGCACAGGCTCTAGTTGCACGGGCTTCAGTAGTTGCAGCACATGGGCTCAGCAGTTGTTGCACGCGGGCCCTAGAGCTCGCGGGCTTCAGTAGTTGCAGCACGCAGGCTCTAGGGTGTGCGGGCTTCAGTAGTTTTGGTGTGTGGGCTCAGTAGTTGTGGCTTGCGGGCTCTAGAGCGCAGGCTCAGTAGTTGTGGCACATGGGCTTAGTTACTCCGCAGTATGTGGGATCTTCCTGGAGCAGAGACTGAACCTGTGTCCCCTGCATTGGCAGGAGGATTCTTAACCACTGTGCCACCAGGGAAGTCCCTAAATGGCCATAACCTTTTAACACGAGTAAGAAAATGAAGGACCTTCATGTTTTTTGGTATATTTATCAATTTAGAAATATAAAGTTTATATAGATGAATAACATTAAGGAAATACTAAATTTTCAGATATGTATTTTAATCTGATTAATATATATTTAATCTGGATCATTGATTTTTCCAATAAAGTCCTACATTTTTGGTAACTGGATACTCTGTGATTCAATCTATAATTCTCCCCACTGAAACTTAAGTACATCTATACAAAAGAACTTCTAAGAATTATGTATGGACTGACTTCTACATAGCTGAGAGAAACCTGTTCTTCTGTATGTAGAGTAGTGATGACAGTACAAAGAGTAATGATTTCTTAGCTTAGTTAAGATCCTACACTATATGGTTGATTTTATCTAAGCCTGTTGTTAGATATTTATATATATATGAAAAACATATATGGAAAAACTCAATTACAATAGAGTATTCAGGCACTTTAATGCAGACTACACAGAAAAAGCCAGCACATTTTAATATATATATGTTTTTAAAAGACCCCAATAAATGTATTCATTAATATTTCAATTGCTTAGGGAACTGATCAATTCTATATATAGCTAAAGGTCCCACTTGTCAAGATTTGCCATATGTATAAATTTTATAAGTTGGCTTCTAAAAATAAGCAAAAAATGTAAAACATATCTCTACTAAAACTATTACTCTCAATATGATAGAGTTTGTATGATGACTGTTATCTTCAGGAATGTTAGCAAATTTTCAATTGCTCCTAATTCCATTTTATTTCCAAGGATGAATGTTTATGGGTTTGTTTTCCCTAAAACAAGGGCTCCTGATTCTTTTAGAACCACAAAAGGGACAGAAATGACTAGCTAAATTAACTGTTAAGATAAGTAAAACAAAACTGATTATTACACATTACCAAGACACAGATTTTACCATGCAGAATATTTAAAAAAAAAACACCACCGAAGTTTTACCTCTACACAGGTTTTCATCCCTGAGGCAGCAGCATAGTGCAGGGGTGTGTTCTTTTTGTTATCAACTGCATCAACAGCTGCTCTCTCATATTCGCCTTGGTCAAGTTTTGCTCCTTTCCATCTTAAAATCATCTGCAGACAGTCTGCTCTTCTAAAATCATCTTCCGCGGGGCGTGCTAAGCGAGGATGAAGGGCTCCTTCCGATATCATAATTTGAGGGCCCATACATAACAAATGCATAGATGTTTCATTGTGTACATTCCGTTTATTTGGATTTCCATCTCTACCAAAAAGAAAGGTCCTAAAATGGTAAAGGAAAAGGATGAAAATCAGTTTTTTCCTACCTTGAAATAGTACACAGAAGATACATTTAAAAGGTAACCTCTACTTTTAAGCTGCTAATCCAATTTCTATTGAAGCACTGTTTCAAAATACGTTGAATGACTAATTCTTAGTTATAAAAAACTCCATTCTAGAATAATAATACCAAAAAACCAAAGTTGCATATCTTTACAGTATTTGCTAATTAAAGAGAAAAAGGCATAGGAAGAAAAAAGAAAGGTAAGGAAAAGGAAAATGAAAGAGAAGTGAAGAAACAAGGAAGATAAAAGGAAGGGGAGGAAGAAGGAAAGGAACCGAAAGGGCCACTTACAGACTAAGATGTCAATTAACATAAATGCCTTAGGTACAGTATTAAACATACCACACCAATTTTTTTTGTTTATTGCTCTGCTCTATTTTTTTTCTTGAGTACATATTTACTTAATAAGGATGGTGACAATATAAGCGAAGCAAGCAATGCATAAGTCTGGGAGCTAGTGGGAACGTTAAATGTTAAATCTAGGAAAAATTTCTCTACCTAAGTCTTTGGCTAGCCTTTGAAAGAATAAGGCACATATTACACGTTGTAATACTTTTTGAGGGGAGTAAGCTATGGTTAGTTCTGGGAGAAAAAGATCTAATTCCAACGTGGCAGCCCTTACCAATGGTAGGTCTAGGTGAGCTGCCTTAGCTACTGCCAAACCCAGATCTGAGAGTTGTGCCTAGCATCCATGCCTAGCATCCACTACATCCTTGAGCTAGGGTCAATGGACTAATATTTGAGCCAGTTCAGTGGCCATAATAGGATACTGGAAAATGAGTTGGATAAAACCTACTAAAATACAGTCAGCCTGTACTAAAAAACACAAATACACTATGAAATGGGCATACAGTCCCATATCTGAAGATGAATCACATTTACTGCGGAGGTATGGTATCATTTGCGTTCCTATGTCCAAGTACAGAAGAGCAATGGGAAGGGAGCAGAGTCAAACTCTTAAATCCTAGATTCATCTGAATTGTTTTTAGGTTAGTTTCAGCTTAGAACAAGAAAAACCAAAAACCCTGACCAAAAAGGAACTAGGATGGGCTTTTCAATTTGAATGAGTTAGCCAAGGTGGAACGCTCTTATCAGAAAAAGGCTGAGTAAGTTGTCCTAAAGTAGTAGAAGGTCCCAGACAACTTTCAGAACAACTCTGCATATTTCCTGTTTTTATAATTCAAGATTCTACACAGCTCGGCAATATAGCCCTTCAAAACTAGCCTGAAAGTAAGACATGAAGTCTCTGAAGCAGAAACAAATGAAATATTATTACTTATAATAACCATGCCAGTCCCTCATAACCCAACTCTTACCACTGGGGTAATGCAATCCAAGCCCGATCAGACATCACAGTACAATACATGTACTGGGGTCTGCGCTGTGGGCGAATGTGACAGGCAGACTAATGTCCCCACCCCAAAGAGGTTTATGTCCTAATTCCTGGAACCTGTGAATATGTTACCTTACACGGTAAAAGGGACTTTGCAGATAAGATTAAGTTAAGGTTCTTGACATTGGGAAATTATCCTAGATTATCCAGGTGGGCCCAATGTAATCTTGAGTCCTTAGAAGAGAAAGACAGGAGGGTGAGAATCAGAGAGATATTCGAAGATGCTATGCTCTGTCTTTAAAAATGGTAGAAGGGGTCACAAGCCAAGAAGTGCAGGCAGCTTTTGGAAACTGGAAAAGGTAAGGTAAGGGATTCTACCCAGGAGCCTGCAGAAGGAATACAGCTCTGCCAAAACCTTGAGTTTAATCCAGTGAAACCATTTGAGACTTCTGATCTCCAGAGCTTTAAGATAGTAAATTTGTGTTAAGTCACCAAGTTTGTGGTAATTTGTTACAGCAACAATAGGAAGTTAATAAAGCAATTAGCTGCAAAAATAAGACTCTGGAAGGCTTGTATAGCAGACCTCCTCCCCTCTGGAGATGGGGGGAGGCAGGGAGAGAAGCGGGTGGGGGGGTGTCAGAGTGGGGGAACCTATCCTATCCTTGAGTGTGAACAAATTGTCCTAGGGAAGATCCTGGGTTCTTATGGTTTGGAATGTAAAATATGTTTCTGGGCAGAAGATAAGACTAGCATCTCTGAGTCTTACAACTTAGGGAACGTCTCAATGGTCTTAGGTCTCATCCACACCTTATTCAAATGTAAACATGTATCTCCTGAGAGGTAAACCTCTCTGGAGTTCTCAATCTCTACTCAGTCAAAGTTTAACTTCCAAGGCTTGTCTTTTAAGCCCAGGTCCCAAGTTCTAATAAAATTTGCTCAGAAAACCCTAACTGTGCATATTTTCTCTACAGTCCTACATAGCCTTTATGGCCTTCTGACCCCTGCAGTACATTTGTAGGCTCTTCATTGCTTGCTCTGCTATTTGGTTCCCCAAGACCTGACCTAGCCATCTAAACAAACCCAGCCCTACTTAGAAGCCTCTTTACACAACGTGGCCTCCTCCAGTGGCATTTGGTCATTCCCTTCTTTGTCTTCCTATAATATTCTAATTATATAATTCATTACATTGTATCACAGTTACTTTCTTACATATCTTTTCCCTTCTCCCACTTGGTTTACAGCCTTCTATGGCAGGGTCTATATCCTGTTCTTTCTTGAATCCCCAATACAGTGTCAGACACAGAGCAGACTCTTGCTATAATTTTGATAGATGAACTGAATGAATATTACTTTTATTGGGAATATATTAAGATAGAATTGTAGATCTCTCAAGCCAGCAGTGTAGCCGACTGGTAAAGAACATGGTATCTAGTACAGACTGCCAGACTCTAATCCCAGTTCTGTCACTTTTTAGCTATATGATCTTACACAAGTTACATAATAGCTAACATATATATAATCAACATAAATATATACTTAATATATGTAATATATATAACCAACTAATATATGGTTGATAGTCTTTGACCAAGTAAACCTACTCCTGGAATTTATCCTAAAGGAAATAACTTAAAGAATAAAAATCTATAGGAACAATGACATTCAATATACTGTTATCTTGAATAGAAAAATCTGTAGTAACTTAAATGTCTGGTTATAGGAAAAATGGGAAACATAAATCATGGTCTTTCTATACAATAGAAAATTATAAATTATAAAGTCATTGAAAAGTCTATCTATGAACACTTATAGCTAAAACTAGAAGGGAACAAGGAATAATTCTAACAGTTGTTTAAGGGAGGCAGGAATGTGAGTAGTTTTATTTATTTATATAACCATAATGTTGCTTCATAGTTTAAAAGAAAAAAAAAGGAAAAATATATTTTCCCTAAGTCAACAACTGATGATAATATTCTCAGTGATATCTCCCTGTATTTATAATGGTTGAATTATAGTGGATTATAATGAATAACCAAAATCTAGACAATACTCTAAAAATGTGTTCAAGATTAAAACTTCTTCTAAGAGGCATTATTAAGAATAAAAAAGATTTCATATTCTTAAAAATTTAATTTAGAAATAAATTATTAAAATTAATTCAGAGTCTATAAGATTCTGTACAACCACATTTATTTAGCCTTTCCTATCCCTATTTCCAATATATCATTTATTTTCTCTTTTAGTTTGTTCAGGAGAGAAACAAACCATGGAATTTAATACAAGGAATTATCAGCACGGAATTTAATACAAGTTGGAAGGATGTCAGCTGATATGGAGAAAGCTCTCTTTCTCTATCAATCTCTCTCTCATTAAACAATTCTAGATCCTCCCCAATAGAGGGAAGAGATAGTGTGATAATTTTGCAAATGTTCTTATACCCAATCTGCCAGACTCTGATTAATCAAACCAAACAAACGTTATTATTCTGAAGTTAAAGTATTAAAATAGCTTCTTTATACATATTTATTCAGGAAAGATTCTCAAATTTATTAGACATAGTACAATACCTGCATAAATATTTTGTACTAAAACTGTAAAGCTGGATGTTCTAATTTTATTGATTCATATTACTACTTTTTTATTATGTTTAATTTAAAAAGCAGAATCTTCTTTAATTTACATGAATGAATGAACAGAACTATAAATTTATAATTGATATGTAAGTTTTAGATAGGCACCTTTCTATAACTATGCCAGTAATCATGAAGTATATTTTACTACTTGCATATAAGGTTAATTCTGGAACAAGGACAGGAGATAATTGGCAGGAAGATGGAATAAGGAAAACATTAACCTGGAAAAAAAAATCCCTTTCATTTGACCCTAATAACCCATCCAGAAGCCATCTGTTTTTCTAGATTCTTTCACTGTTAATTATCAAACAGTCAGTTTATATCTGCTACCTATATTTCTTCTACATTTAATCTCCACCTCAGTACGACCCTATTCTGATCACTGTACTAAAATTGCACTCTTTCAGAGCTAAATTCTTATCACTGTCCTCAATTCTTGTTTTTAATCTGAAACTAATAATCCATTTATATCCTGACCTCTGTATCACCTCGGTTTCCATAACTACACTTTTTTTTTTTTTTGCGGCACGCGGGCCTCTCACTGCCATGGCCTCTCCCGTTGCGGAGCACAGGCTCCGGACACGCAGGCTCAGCGGCCATGGCTCACGGGCCCAGCTACTCCGCGGCATGTGGGATCCTCCCGGACCGGGGCACGAACCTGTGTCCCCTGCATCGGCAGGCGGGCTCTCAACCACTGCGCCACCAGGGAAGTCCTACTACACATCTTTTTAACAGACCTCTTAATTTTTTCAGTACAATCTTTTACCCATGAAGATGGCTTCACTTTCCTATCCCCTTACTGGAAGCAAATTCACTTCCTGAATCTATTTACTTCTCCATACACATTCCCTCCTTTCAGAGAGCACATCTACTCTTAAAGTCACTTATCTTTCAATGGTTTCTATGAATACACTTTGTAAGCTGTAAACTTTTATCAGAACCCAAATAATAGACAGTGGTAGCAGAATCATGGTTTCTCTCAAAGGGCTTCTACTATCACTTCTGTGATAATTCTTAATTCTCTTTCACCCTGTCTAATGTGACCTTTAGACCATATTCTAACTTCTCAGAGTCCCATTTCTCTTGCATATTTCATCATTATCTCATATTCAGTTGAGCTCCCCCCAAAATAACAGTGTTCTCTCTTAGGGCCTCAGTTTCTTGCCATAACACTCTTATCCTCCCAGTCACTTAACATACACATACACTTTCAGTTGCTTTTAAAACTTTTCTTCCATGCAACATTATTTTTGAGCAGTCGTTGTTTGCCAGGTACTATTTTAGAAGTTAGGCATATTGTTAAGAAAACAGATTAACTCCCTGCCCTTATAGTGTTTGCATACAAGGGAGGTTAGGAGAAGAGAACTGCATTGAACCATTTAAAAGAATTTAATAACTCCTGAAACATGAGTCAAAAAAATAGATATCAATAACTGGAAACTCTATTTTAATTCTCAGAGTTTAGTATTAACATATGCTTTGATAAAGACATGCTTTAATAAAGATTTTATATTTTATTTATACCAAAAGACAGGCCCCTTTTATTTCCAAGGAAGCACAAGAAGCTGTCCTGTAAAATCTAAGGAATAAGCACTCTAATTCCCCATTTTATACATGACTTTCCTAAGAAGCTACAACTAATGAACTGTATATCCAAACTAGAACATGCTGACTCCAAAGTCTAAACAGTCTTTTTGCTACATTAATTAGTAACTATTTATGAATATGAATTTAGTTTCCCATGAAAGAAGCACTGTGATATGGTATAATGTAAACTAGGTTCAGAGAGATACAGAGGCAAACTAGCTCCTAAATTGTAAACTACCCTTCTTTTGCTGTATTATTATGCCTGAGAAGAGGGGAAAGGTATGCCTGCTGTTGCAGGTGCCATAAAGCTAAAGGAAATGGGGATAAAATAAGGCCTTACTGCAAATGGGTAATTTACTTTGTGGGAACTAAAGTATTTTGTCTCTGGCTAGGTATATTCCTTTGTATACCCATATATGTCATGTGTCAGGAATCTAGGCAAGCTTAGCCAGGGTCTATACTGAAGCTAGCAGGCAGGTATGCCAGATTACATGAGGCAGCATGAGAAAATAATGGCCATCAATCTGTTAGAAAGTTTAAGCAAGGTTACACATGGTGAAATAACTGAAGCTATCTAAAACACAAATAGTTAAAACAGAGTTGGTATTTCACTTAATGATGATGCGTAAATGCTATTTATCCTTATTCTACATGACACAGTGTTAAGAGTAATTTAATTCCAAAATCAACTAATCATTTAAAATAATCATGATTTGTCATTTTCTCTGTACTAAATAAATTTTGAAAAACAAAAGATACACAGATTAAAGAGATGAGAGTTGCTTATTCTTAGGAAGGGAGAGCAATAAGGTAATTTCTGATTCTAGTATAGGATATTGAAGGCTTTAATAAAGAAATTATGAGCCACTGATCTCCAAACAATTAAGAACAAAGGAAACACCAGACAGGTGTCTAAAGTCGTATTAAGCCCACAGACACCCCAAAACACACCACTTGACGTGGCCCTGCCCAACAGAGGGACAAGATCCAGCTCCGCCCACCAGAACACAGTCCCCGCCACCAGGAAGCCTACACAAGCCACTGGACCAACCTCGCCCACTGGGGGCAGACACCAGAAGCAAGAGGAACTACAACCCTGCAGCCTGACAAAAGGAGACAAAACACAGTAAGTTAGTAAAAAATGAGAAGACAGAGAAATATGTTGCAGACAAAAGAGCAAGATAAAAACCCACAACAAAATGAATGAAGAGGAAATAGGCAATCTACCTGAAAAAGAATTCAGAGTAATGGTAGAAATGATGATCCAAAATCTTGAAAATAGAATGGAGAAAATACAAGAAATATTTAACAAGGATCTAGAAGAACTAAAGAACAAATGAACAGTGATGAACAACACAATAAATGAAATTTAAAATACACTAGAAGGAATCAACAGCAGAACAACCGAGGTGGAAGAAAGGATAAGTGACCTGGAAGATAAAATAGTGGAAATAACTACTGCAGACCAAAATAAAGAAAAAAGAATGAAAAGAATTGAAGACAGTCACAGGGACCTCTGGGACAACATTAAACGCACCAACATTTCAATTATAGGGGTCCCAGAAGAAGAAGAGAAAGAGAAAGGGTCTGAGAAAATATGTGAAGAGATTATAGTGGAAAACTTCCCTAACATGGGGAAGGAAATAGTCAATCAAGTCCATGAAGTGCAGAGAGTCCCGGACAGGATAAACCCAAGGAGAAACAAGACGAGACACGATTAACCAAGCTAACAAAAATTAAATACAAAGAAAAAATATTAAAAGCAGCAAGGGAAAAGCAACAAATAACATACAAGGGAATCTCCATAAGGTTATCAGCTGATCTTTCAGCAAAAACTCTGCAGGCAAGAAGGGAGTGGCAGGATATATTTAAAGTGATGAAAGGGAAAAAACTACAGCCAAGATTACTCTACCCAACAAGGTTCTCATTCAGATTTGATGGAGAGATCAAAAGCTTTACAGACAAGCAAAAGCTAAGAGAATTCACGAACATCAGACCAGCTTTGCAACAAATGCTAAAAGGACTTCTCGAGGTAGGAAACTCAAGAGAAGAAAAAGACCTACAAAAACAAACCCAAAACAATTAAGAAAATGGTAATAGAAACATACATATTGATAATTACCTTACATGTAAATGCATTAAATGCTCCAATCAAAAGACACTGACTGCATAAATGGATACAAAAACAAGACCCGATATATGTTGTCTACAGCAGACCCACTGCAGACCTAGGGACACATACAGGCTGAAAGTGAGGGGACAGAAAAAGATATTCCATGCAAATGGAAATCAAAAGAAAGATGGAGTAGCATTACTCATATCAGACAAAATAGACTTTAAAATGAAGACTAACAAGAGATAAGGAAGGACACTACATAATGATTATGGGAACAGTCCAAGAAGAAGATATAGCAATTGTAAATATTTATGCACCCAACATAGGAGCACCTCAATACATCAGGCAAACCCTAATGGGCATAAAAAGGGAAATCAACATTAACACAAAAATAGTGGGGGATTTTAACACTCCACTTACACCAATGGATAGATCATCCAGACAGAAAATTAATAAGGAAACACAACCCTTAATGACACATTGGACCAGATAGACTTAACTGATAATTTATAGGACATTCTATCCAAAAGTAGCAGGATTCACTTTCTTCTCAAGTGCACAGAAAACATTCCGCAGGGTAGATCACATCTTGGGCCACAAATCAAGCCTTGGTAAATTTAAGAAAATTGAAACCATATCAAGCATCTTTTTCAACCACAACACTATGAGATTAGAAATGAATTATAGGATAAAAACTATAAAAAACACAAATACATGGAGGCTAAACAATACACTACTAAAGAGCAAAGAGATCATCAAAGAAATCAAAGAGGGAATAAAAAAATACCTAGAGACAAATGACAATGAAAACACGATGACCCAAAACCTATGTGATGCAGCAAAAGCAGTTCTAAGAGGGAAGTTTATAGCAATACAATCCTACCTCAAGAAACAAGAAACATCTCAAATAAACAACCTAACCTTACACCTAAAGCAATTCGGGAAAGAAGAACAACAAAATCCCAGAGTTAGCAGAAGAAAAGAAATCATAAAGATCAGATCAGAAATAAATGAAGAAAAAACGAAAGAAATGATAGCAAAGATCAATAAAACTAAAACCTGGTTCTTTGAGAAGATAAACAAAATTGATAAACCATTAGCCAGACTCATCAAGAAAAAAAGGGAGAAGACTCAAATCAATATAATTAAAAATGAAAAAGGAGAAGTTACAACTGACACCACAGAAATACAAAGGATCATAAAAGACTACTATGAGCAACTATATGCCAATAAAATGGACAACCTGGAAGAAATGGACAAATTCTTAAAAAACTAGAACCTTCCAAGACTGAACCAGGAAGAAATAGAAAATATGAACAGACCAATCACAAATACTGAAATTGAAAATGTGATTAAAAATCTTCCAACAAACAGTCCACGACCAGATGGTTTCACAGGTGAATTCTATCAAACATTTAGAGAAGAGCTAATACGTATCCTTCTCAAACTCTTCCAAAAAATTGCACAGGATGGAACGTGCCCAAACTCATTCTACGAGGCCACCATCACCCTGATACCAACAGCAGACAAAGATATCACAAAAAAAGAAAATTACAGGCCGATATCACTGATGAACATAGATGCAAAAATCCTCAACAAGATACTAGCAAACTGAATCCGGCAACACATTAAAAAAATCATACACCATGATCAAGTGGGATTTATACCAGGGAGGCAAGGATTCTTCAATATATGCAAATCAATCAATGTGATACACCATATTAACAAATTGAAGAATAAAAACCATAAGATCATCTCAATAGATGCAGAAAAAGCTTCTGACAAAATTCAACATCCACTTATGATAAAAACTCTCCATAAAGTGGGCCTAGAGGGAACCTACCTCAACATAATAAAGGCCATATATGACAAACCCACAGCAAACATTACTGTCAATGGTAAAAAACTGAAAGCATTTCCTCTAAAATCAGGAAAAAGACAAGAGTGCCCACTCTCTCCACTATTATTCAACATAGTATTGGAAGTCCTAGTCACAGCAATCAGAGAAGAAAAAGTAATAAAAGGAATCCAAATTGGCAAAGAAGTAGTAAAAGTGTAACTGTTTGCAGATGACATGATACTATACATAGAAAATCCTGAAGATGCCACCAAAAAACTACTAGAGCTAATTAATGAATTTAGTAAAGTTGCAGGAAACAAAATTAATACACAAAAATCTCTTGTATTCCTATATACTAACAATGAAAGATCAGAAAGAGAAATTAAGGAAACAATCCCATTTACCATTGCAACAAAAAGAATAAAATGCCTAGGAATAAACCTACTTAAGGAGGCAGAAGACCTGTACACAGAAAACTATAAGATAATGATGAAAGAAATCAAAGATGACACAGATGGAGACATATATCATGTTCTTGGATTGGAAGAATCAATACTGTGAAAATGACTATACACCAAAAGCAATCTACAGATTCAGTGCAATCCCCATCAAATTACCAGTGGAATTTTTCATAGAAAAGAACAAGAAATTTTACAATTTGCACAGAAACACAAAAGACCTCGAATAGCAAAAGCAATCTTGAGGAAAAGAAATGGAGCTGGAGGAATCAGACTCCCTGACTTCAGACTACACTACAAAGCTACAATAATCAAGACAGTATGGTGCTGGCACAAAAACAGAAATATAGATCAATGGTTCAGGATAGAAAGCCCAGAGATAAACCCATGCACCTATGGTCACTTAATCTATGACAAAGAAGGACAGTATATACAATGGAGTGAAGACAGCCTCTTCAATAAGTGGTGCTGGGAAAACTGGACAGCTACATGTAAAAGAATGAAATTAGAACACTCCCTAACACCATACACAAAAATAAACTCAAAATGGATTAAAGGTGTAAATGAAAGGCCAGACACTATAAAACTCTTAGAGGAAAACATAGGCAGAACACTCTTTGACATAAATTGCATCAAGGTCTTTTTTGATCCACCTCCTAGAATAATGAGATTAAAAACAAAAATAAAGAAATGGGACCTAATTAAACTTAAAAAGCTTTGCACAGCAAAGGAAAGCATAAACAACATGAAAAGATAACCCTCAGAATGGGAGAATATATTTGCAAACAAATCAACTGACAAAGCATTAATCTCCAAATATACAAACAGCTCATGCAGCTCAGTATCAAAAAAAAAACCCAATCAAAAAATGGGTGGAAAACCTAAATAGACATTTCTCCAAAGAAGACATACAGATGGCCAACAAACACAAGAAAAGATGCTCAACATCACTGATTATTTGAGCAATGCAAATGAAAACTACAATGAGATATCACTTCACACTGGGCAGAATGGCCATCATCAAAAAATCCACAAACAATAAATGCTGGAGAGGTTGTGGAGAAAAGGGAAGCCTCTTGCACTGTTGATGGGAATGTAAATTGACAGAGCCACTATGGAGAACAGTAGGGAGATTCCTTAAAAAACTAAAAACAGAACTACCATATAACCCAGCAATCCCATTATTGGGCATAGACACATGCACCCCCAATGTTCATTGCAGCACTATTTACAAAAGCCAGGACATGGAAGCAACCTAAATGTTCATCAGCAGAGGAATGAAATAAAGAAAATGTGGTACATATATACAATGGAATATTACCCAGCCATAAAAAGGAACAAAACTGGGTCATTTGTAGAGACATGGATGGACCTAGAGACTCATACAGAGTGAAGTAAGTCAGAAAGAGAAAAACAAATATCGTATATTAAAGCATATATTTGGAACCTGAAAAAAATTGGTTTA
The DNA here is from genome assembly GCF_059928025.1 of Delphinapterus leucas. Lineage (NCBI taxonomy): Eukaryota > Metazoa > Chordata > Mammalia > Artiodactyla > Monodontidae > Delphinapterus > Delphinapterus leucas. The sequence goes on along the minus strand of NC_143137.1, from coordinate 55,735,750 downwards.
GACAATCGTATATACAAAGCAGAAATAGAGACACAGACATAGAGAACAAACGTATGGATACTAAAGGGATAAGGCAGGCTGGGATGAATTGGGAGACTGGGATTGACATATATACACTATTGATACTATGTATAAAATAGATAACTAATGAGAACCTACTATATAGCCCTGGGAACTCTATTCAATGTTGTGTGGTACCTAAATGGGAAAGAAATTCAAAAGAGAGGGGATATATGTATTCGTACTGCTGTTTCACTTTGCTGTACAGTAGAAACTAACACAATATTACAAAGCAACTATACTCCAATAAAAATTAAAAGAAAACACCAAACACTTTAGGCTGAAGTTGAAAGTTAAGTATAAAGTAAAAATATAAGTGTGAAGTATATGTAGAGAATATATAGTCACCCTTTCTTTAGGTCTTTAAATACTCATTCAATAGAATGATAACCAGAGGATGGAGACAGATATATTCCTTCTTAGAGGAACCAGGAATATTGATCAGATCAGCGATTTTTTTTTTTTTTTTTTTGACGGTACGCGGGCCTCTCACTGTTGTGACCTCTCCCGCTGCAGAGCACAGGCTCCGGACGCGCAGGCTCAGCGGCCATGGCTCACGGGCCCAGCCGCTCCGCGGCATGTAAGATCTTCCCGGACCAGGGCACGAACCCGTGTCCCCTGCATCGGCAGGCGGACTCTCAACCACTGCGCCACCAGGGAAGCCCTCAGATCAGCAATTTTTAAACTTTTTGGTAGTAGACTTTTACAACTTTCACAACTTTAAAAATTACTGAAGATTCCTATTGGGAGATTGGGATGGACATATACACACTACTATATATAAAATAGATAACTAATAAGGACTTACTGTATATTACAGGGAACTCTACTCAATACTCTGTAATGTGAAAAGAATCTAAAAAAGAGTGGATATATGTACATGTATAACTGATTCACTTTGCTGTACAGCAGAAACACAACATTGTAAATCAAGTACACCCCAATAAAAATTTAAAAATGAAAAGATTCCTAAGAACCTTTGTTTATTTGAGTTATATAGATATTCATCATATTAAAAATTAAAAGATATTTTAAAACATTTATTAATTAAAAAAATAAACTCATTACATATTTAACATTCCTAATATCATTATAGTTAACATTCCTAATATCTTAAAATGAAAAAATAACTATACATTTTTTGAAAATTAAGTGAGCACAATGGCATTGTTTTACATGTTTACAAATTTTATTTAATATCTGGCTAATAGAAGACAGACAGATTCTCATAGCATTCAATGTGTTGTGATATGTGTCATTTGGGTTCAAGCATATGAAAAAAATCCAGCCTTATATAATCACAAAAGGGAGAAGTATTTTAAAATAGCCTTTTCAAATAACTGTGAATAGTCATATTTGATACTATGCTAAAAATTCAACAAGTGGTCATTTCTTAAAGATTACTTGCAATATAAAATATGATATCTTATGAAATGAACTTTTGTACTCTATTACATTAAAATCCATTGGTCTACCTTGCATTTTGAATAAATCTTTTACTCATTCATAATTTTAAAAAACCATATACTGATCTTCTGAAAAATACTAATTCAGAGAGTTACACAGAGCTTCTAGATTTTTGTCACATTTCATTATACAATATTTTAAAAAATCATATTAATTTATATCACCACCACTGTTATTCAGGAAAGTCCCTAAGTAATGGGAAACTATCAAGCTGAAGGCAGCAAATACAAGTTTTCAAAATTCCAATATTCACTTGAAAACTCAAATTTTATCATTAGCAACAAATACTCTCAGTTTTCCCTTGAATTGATAGGCTCACTTATGTCATACATTTTCAAGAAAAATGTCAGCCAGCCAGTATCCCAGTCTGAATGTTGTTAATTTAAAATGTTGTTTCACGAAGAAATAAGTAGTTCAACTCATACCTCAAACAAAAGTACAAGTGCTCTTTCTCAAACCTAACATCATACAGCAGCAGAAGTGATTTATGAATTCTTCAAATTTGTCACATAGAATATTAAGAAGATGTGTAATCGAGGATGGAGATTAAGTAAAATTAGTAATTTTAATGCTTCATTGAGGACATTTTAAGTGAAACGGCTTTTTTTAAAAAAAAAAAAAACAGCAAGAGCCCGGCAGAGAGGAATCCAATTACTAGTAAGGTTTGGTGCCACTTCCTTGATTCATCTAAAGGCGTCAGCAGTTTTATCCTCTGCTTTCTGAACTACAACTGCAAATGTCAACGCAGTGAAAAAAAGGCAAATAACATCTTAAAATTAGTATAAAAATAGTTTTGACCTACTGCACCTCCTTGAAAGAGTCTCAGGATCTAGGAGTCCTCAGAACACACTTTAAAACTCACTGGATTACATATGGAAACAACCTAAATGTCCATCAACAGATGAATGGATAAAGAAGATGCGGTACATATACACAATGAAATACTACTCAACCATAAAAAAGAAACAATGCCATATGCAGCAACGTGGATGGACCTAGAGATTACCATACTAAGTAAGTAAGTCAGAAAGACAAAGACAAATACCATATGATATCATGATATGTGGAATCTAAAATATTACACAAATGAACCTATCCAGGAAACAGAAACAAAATCAGGGACACAGAATAGACTGGTGGTTGCCAAGGGGGTGGGGGTAGGAGAGGGTAGGAGTGGGAGTTTGGGATTAGCAGATGCAAATTGGTATATACAGAATAGATAAACAACAAGGTCTTACTGTACAGTACAGGGAACTATATTCAATATCCTGTGATAAACCATAATGGAAAGGAGTATGAAAAAGAATGTGTGTGTATGTGTGTGTGTATATATATATATATATATATATATAAACACATAACTGAATCACTTTGCTGTACAGCAGAAATTAATACAACACTGTAAATCAACTATACTTGAATAAAATAAATTAAAAAAAAGACTCACTGGATTAGATAACTTTCTTATACAATGTTTTCTAATTTCATAAAGTATATTTTAAATTACACTATAAATGGTTAGAATATATTTTGCTACTTGATTTCTTTTATATTAAAATATACATATTACCTTAGTAATAATAATATTTAAATACACTTTACCTTGGTATTCTAAGCAAGTTTTAATTAATCACATAACAAGACTTGATATTAAATATTATTATAGTGTTCAATATGCAGAAGCTAAAGCAACGGTTTTGTAATTTCACTGAAAATGTTCAACTCAAAAAAAGAAAGCCTTAATAGATTAAGTAATCAAGAGTTAATCTATTGAGAGCATTACTAACTGTGTAGCAGTGTATTTGTAATATTTACAATCTAGTCAAAGAGATGAGTTTAATGACAATTGGATGGTTTAAAATCTAAGTTGTAGGAATTTCAGAGAACAGAAAGAATACTGCAGGTCAGAATAGTTGGTAATGAATTCATGAAAAGACAGAAACCAAGTGAGGACTTAAAGGACAAGAAATTAGAGAAGAAAGAAGACATTTCAGAATCAAGACCTAACAGGAATAAAGCTAAGGGGGTGGCATTTTTAAAAGTGGGGAAAGCAAGAGGGAGGGTAACCAGATTGACTGATATGATCATGTTAGAGAACAATGAGAGATTAGGCTGAATCAGTAGAATTAGGGCATAGAAAAGCTGGCTTCAGAAGCCAAATAGAATAAGGCAGATGGTAGTGTAGTTACAGTTTTCTCATGATAGAACATTGAAAAGGCTATACTTTTAGCAAGATTAACCTGGACATGAGATTATAGGAGAAAAAGACTTGCAAAAAGATCATTCAGGAGTCAGGTATTTTCAGTATTGGAAGAAGGGGTTGGTAAGAGTGAACAAAGCTTGGGGCAACGGGAATGCAAAGAAGAGAATCCAAGAGATAAGACTTAGTGAACTTTGCATTAGTAGCAGGTTAGGTAAAGGAAGAGTAAGGAGTAAGTCAAAGATGATTGGAAGTTATTTAGGGTTACAAACATGAGAAGTAATAATATTATATGCTAGGCACCGTGAGACATATAACACATTAACTGTCCCACAAGTTTTATGTGTAACTATTTTATAGACAGGGAAACTTAAGTTCAGAGTGACTAATTTGTTTTGCTAATAAGTGTTTTAGGCAGCCCTAACATATAGGCTTATTTGACTATAGAGATAAGAGGTTATCACAGTGTTGAAAAGCCTACAGCCTACAGTCATCTGCCTGGGCAAACAGCTTTACCATTTACAAGCAGCACAGTTCTGACAAGTTGCTTAATCTTTCGGTGCTTCAGTTTTCTCACCTCTGAAATGCAGATGATTAACGAACTCATAGAGCTGTAGTGAGGATTAAGTGAGACAATGCATGTAGAGCACTGTTAATAGTGCCTAGAAAATAGTAAGGCCTCACCATCACCCTGATACCAAAACCAGACAAAGATACTACAAAAAAAGAAAATTACAGACCAGTATCACTGATGAATACAGATGCAAGAATCCTCAACAAAATACTAGCAAACAGAATCCAACAACACATTAAAAGGATCATACACCATGATCAAGTGGGATTTATCCCAGGGATGCAAGGATTCTTCAGTATACGCAAATCAATCAATGTGATACACCATATTAACAAACTGAAGAAGAAAAACCATATAATCATCTTAATAGATGCAGAAAAAACTTTTGACAAAATTCAACACCCATTTATGATAAAAACTCTCCAGAGAGTGGGCATAGAGGGAACCTACCTCAACATAATAAAGGCCATATACGACAAACCCACAGCAAACATCATTCTCAATGGTGAAAAACTGAAAGCATTTCCTCTAAGATCAGGAACAAGATAAGGATGTCCACTCTCACCACTATTATTCAACATAGTTTTATAAGTCCTAGTGATGGCAATCAGAGAAGAAAAAGAAATAAAAGGAATACAAATTGGAAAAGAAGTAAAACCGTCAATGTTTGCAGATGACACGATACTATACATAGAGAATCCTGAAAATGCCACCAGAAAACTACTAGAGCTAATCAATGAATTTGGTAAAGTTGCAGGATACAAAATTAATGCACAGAAATCTCTTGCATTCGTATACACTAATGATGAAAAATCTGAAAGAGAAATTAAGGGAACACTCCCATTTACCATTACAACAAAAAGAATAAAATACCTAGAAATAAACCTATCTAGGGAGACAAAAGACCTGTATGCAGAAAACTATAAGACACTGATGAAAGAAATTAAAGATGATACCAACAGATGGAGAGATATACCACATTCTTAGATTGAAAGAATCAACACTGTGAAAATAACTATACTACCCAAAGCAATCTACAGATTCAATGCAATCCCTATAAAATTACCAATGGCATTTTTTTACAGAACTAGAACAAAAAATCTTAAAATTTGTATGGAGACACAAAAGACCCTGAATAGCCAAAGCAGTCTTGAGGGAAAAAAACGGAGCTGGAGGAATGAGACTCTCTGACTTCAGACTATACTACAAAGCTACAGTAATCAAGACAATATGGTTCTGACACAAAAACAGAAACATAGATCAATGGAACAAGATAGAAAGCCCAGAGATAAACCCACGCACCTACGGTCAACTAATCTATGACAAAGGAGGCAAGGCTATACAATGGAGAAGACAGTTTCTTCAATAAGTGGTGCTGGGAAAACTGGACAGCTACATGTAAAAGAGTGAAATTAGAACACTCCCTAACACCATACACAAAAATAAACTCAAAATGGATTAGTGACCTAAATGTAAGACCAGACACTGTAAAACTCTTAGAGGAAAACATAAGAAGAACACTCTTTGACATAAATCACAGCAAGATCTTTATTGATCCACCTCCTAGAGTAATGGAAATAAAAACAAAACAAACAAAAAACGAACAAAAAAGAAAATAGCAAGGCCTCAATGTGTTTGCCATTATTTTATTAGTACAATATGTTAGTGTCATTAACATAGGGAAGACCCAGTTTTGGAAGAAAAAGTATAACAATATGAGTTGGAGGTGGCTTCTAAGTGGGTATTTTACAAGAAATGAAAATAAAAGATAAATGCAAAAAGGAGAGGTTATAGAAATACCTGTTTTTAAGTCAAAAAATACCTATTTTAGGGGATTCCCTGGTGGCGCAGTGGTTGAGAGTCTGCCTGCCAATGCACGGGACGCGGGTTCGTGCCCCGGTCTGGGAGGATCCCGCGTGCCGCGGAGCCGCTGGGCCTGTGAACCGTGGCCACTGGGCCTGCGCGTCCGGAGCCTGTGCCCCGCAGGGGAAGAGGCCACAACGGTGAGAGGCCCGCGTATCGCAAAAAAAAAAAAAAAAAAAAAAAAAAAGAGAAATACCTATTTTATTTTCAAGAGGTTACAAAAATAACTACTTGATAGTCATAGGCCTGGAAAACATAAATTATTTATGGAATTTTTGTCATTCACAAATCCTGATCATAAAGATATTTCCTGTGCCATGATTTTATGATATTTCTACTTTGTGTAAGATACTATGCTAGATGCTAGAAGTATTAAGAAGGTCCTTTAAAAAAGCTGTACTTGGGCTTCCCTGGTGGCGCAGAGGTTGAGAGTCTGCCTGCCAATGCAGGGGACGCGGGTTCGTGCCCCGGTCCGGGAGGATCCCACAGGCCGCGGAGCGGCTAGGCCCGTGAGCCATGGCCGCTGAGCCTGCGGGTCTGGAGCCTGTGCTCCGCTGCAGGACACGCCACAGCAGTGAGAGGCCCGCGTACCACAAAAAAAAAAAAAAAAAAAAAAAGCTGTACTTTAGGTAGGCAAAGAGAAGATACACAAAATTATAAAATACAATGACATAGTGTATACCAAACAAGTAATACAAACAAACAAAAAAGAATCATAGAAGTTCAACAAAAGACTAAAGTTCCTATGGGTTGTGACAGGCTAAGAAGATAGATAAAGTGTGCCTAGGACCTTGAAGGAAGGCTAAAATTTAGGTAAGAAAGAGAAAGCTGAGAGGAGTGGGATACTCCTGGCAGAAAGAGCACAATGAACATGGCAGACAACACACATGGCATGATTCAGGGATACCAAAAAGAGCAGCTTATTTTGAACGACAAATTTGTATAAAAAGAAATAGAGAAAGGACTGAAAAGTTTTTTGTCAAGTTCTAAAGTGCTCAGGATATTGGTTGAAGAATTATATTTCACTGCATAAGCAAAGAAGTGTTTCTTTCTCTCCTAGCATCAGACTTCCATAACTGAATAATCTACTTCTAAAGACTAAATTTGTTTTGGAATTACTTTTCTATCCTTTGCTTCTTTCATCTTATAAGCTAGCAAACACCATGTAATTAGGAAGAATCTTCACATATTTGCTGCCGCTAATGCTTTCTTGTTGAAGAGATTTTTTTTAAGTTTCTTAGTATTTTCAGTTCCAAGGAAATGGTTTGCTTTTAGAAAAGTTTTTTCAAGTAACTGAACCCCAATAAAAGAAGAAAACTCAAATGTAATCATGAATAGGTAAGGTAAACACATTAGTTTTTCAACTTAAATTGCCTAGGGCAATTTGCCTAGGGCAAATTGCCCTGCAATTTTTTGAGAGCTGATAAGTACTTTTCTAGAATTGAAATGTTGTAAATTAAACACTACACTATTATAAAAAGTTCATACTATGAAACATACTGAGGATCAAAATGTATTTACAGTAAAAATAATATGTGAACTAACCTCACTACTGAAACCTTTGGTCTAATTTAGGCATAATAAAAAATCATACTTAATAATTTAGGCATATTCAATTCTACAAAGTTTAATTCACTACAATACCACATAACATGCACACGTATGCATATATTTTCTAAAGATCAGGTTTTTTCTTCCCTTTCTCTAACTTGTTATCAATTGCTTTACAGTAATACTTACCCTAATATTCTATTCATTCCATGTCTAGCAGCATAGTGTAATGGTGTATTGTGCTGGTAGGGCTCCCCGTAAGATGTATTTGGATCGAGGGATTCTTTTAGCTGAGGGTTGTTTTCATATATTTGGCAGGCCAGGTTTTCATCACCATTGATGAGTGCTTTACGGAATTTGGTGGTTGTATTTCCCATGTTTTGTTTTGTTTTTTTCTGATAGGTAGTGGCACTTTTTCCTTCCCCCTTCAGCCACTTCTTGAATGCTTCTACAACATGTTTCACATTCTAATGGAGGAAAAAATTATTAGATTGTGAAAAACTAATTATGAAGCAGTATCCTAAAGAAACAGTATCATAATTAGGAACACAAATAAAATCTAGGAAGCATATGTAAGGGAACAAATTATACTAAATTTACCAAATTTATCTTAATAGGCAAAAAGTCTCAAACTTTTAATGTTACCCCAATTAACTTGTTAAACTATAACATTTTTCCACACAGAAACTGTTAAGGTTTCACAGGCTGCACTTTATACTATAAAAGTTACATACATATATGTGCTTTTCAATTTTCTCCTTCACATAGGCAGGAAATGAGCTTGATTAAAATCTATGGATGAATACACTTAAATCCCTGTATAAATTATATATAAATCTGACTCAGTCAATTTGTAGGATAGTGAAAAATGTCAGAAATCTTCCTCATATAAGAACTCCAGAGAAGCAAGAAGAATTACAATCCTGCAGCCTATGGAACAAAAAGCACATTCACAGAAAGATAGACAAAATGAAAAGGCAGAGGGCTATGTACCAGATGAAAGAACAAGATAAAACCCCACAAAAACAACTAAATGAAGTGGAGACAGGCAACCCTCCAGAAAAAGAATTCAGAATAATGATAGTGAAGGTCATCCAGGACCATGGAAAAAGAATGGAGGCAAAGATCAAGAAGATGCAAGAAATGTTTAACAAAGACCTAGAAGAATTAAAGAACAAAGAAACAGAGATGAATAATACAATAACTGAAATGAAAACTACACTACAAGGAATCAATAGCAGAATAACTGAGGCAGAACAATGGATAAGTGACCTGGAAGACAGAATGGTGGAATTCACTGCTGCAGACAAGAATGAAAAAATGAAAAGAAAGGAAGACAGCCTAACAGACCTATGGGACAACATTAAATGCAGTAACATTCGCATTATAGGGCTACCAGAAGGAGAAGAGAGAGAGAAAGGACCAGAGAAAATATTTGGAGAGATTATAGTCAAAAACTTCCCTAACATGGGAAAGGAAATAGCCACCCAAGTCCAGGAAGTGCAGAGAGTTCCATACAGGATTAAACCCAAGGAGAAACACGCCGAAACACACAGTAATCAAACTGGCAAAAATTAAAGACAAAGAAAGATTATTAAAAGCAGCAAGGGAAAAATGACAAATAACATACAAGGGAACTCCCATAAGATTAACAGCTGATTTCTCAGCAGAAACTCTACAAGCCAGAAGGGAGTGGCATGATATACTTAAAGTGATGAAAGGGAAGAACCTACAACCAAGATTACTCTACCTGGCAAGGTCTCATTCAGATGTGATGGAGAAATCAAAAGCTTTACAGGCAAGCAAAAGCTAACAGAATTCAGCCCCACCAAACCAGCTCTACAACAAATGCTAAAGGAATTTCTCTAAGTGGAAAACACAAGAGAAGAAAAGGAACTACAAAAACAAACCCAAAACAATTAAGAAAATGGTCATAGGAACATACATATTGATATTTACCTTAAACTTGAATGGATTAAATGCTCCAACCAAAAGACACAGGCTTGCTGAATGGATACAAAAACAAGACCCATTTATATGCTGTCTACAAGAGACCCACTTCAGACCTAGGGACACATTCAGACTGAAAGTGAGGGGATGGAAAAAGATATTCCATGCAAATGGAAATCAAAAGAAAGCTCGAGTACCTATACTCATATCAGATAAAATAGACTTTAAAATAAAGAATGTTACAAGAGATAAGGAAGGACACTAAATAATGATCAGGGGATCAATCCAAGAAGAAGATATAACAATTATAAATATAGATGCATCCAACATAGGAGCACCTCAATACATAAGGCACTTGCTAACAGCTCTAAAAGACGAAATCGACAGTAACACGATAACAGTGGGGGACTTTAACACCTCACTTACACCAATGGACAGATCATTGAAAATGAAAATAAATAAGAAAACACAAGATTTAAATGACACAATAGACCAGATAGATTTAACTGATATTTATAGGACATTCCATCCAAAAACAGCAGATTACACTTTCTTCTCAAGTGCGCATGGATCATTCTCCAGGATAGATCACATCTGGGGTCACAAATCAAGCCTCAGTAAATTTAAGAAACTTGAAATCATATCAAGCATCTTTTCTGACCACAATGCTATGAGATCAGAAATGAATTACAGGGAAGAAAACGTAAAAAACGTAAACACATGGAGGCTAACCAATATATTACTAAATAACCAAGAGATCACTGAAGAAATCAAAGAGTAAATCAAAAAATACCTAGAGGCAAATGACAATGAAAACACGACGATCCAAAACCTATAGGATGCAGCAAAAGCAGTTCTAAGAGGGAAGTCTATAACTATACAAGCCTACCTCAAGAAACAAGTAAAATCTCAAATAAACTACCTAACCTTACACTTAACGGAACTAGATAAAGGACAAATAAAACCCAAAGTTAGCAGAAGGAAAGAAATCATAAAGATCAGAGCGGAAATAAATGAAACAGAAACAAATAAAACAATAGCAAAGATCAATAAAACTAAAAGCTGGTGCTTTGATAAGATAAACAAAATTGATAAACCATTAGCCAGACTCATCAAGAAAAAGAGGGAGAGGACTGAAGTCAATAAAATTAGAAATGAAAAGGGAGAAGTTACAACAGACACTGCAGAAATACAAAGCATCCTAAAGACTACCACAAGCAACTCTATGCCAATAAAATGGACAACCTGGAAGAAATGGACAAATTCTTACAAAGGTATAACCTTCCAAGACTGAACCAGGAAGAAACAGAAAATATGAACAGGCCAATCACAAGTAATGAAATTGAAACTGTGATTAAAAATCTTGCAGCAAACAAAAGTACAGGACCAGATGGCTTCACAGGTGAATTCTATCAAACATTTAGAGAAGAGCTAACACCCATCCTTCTCAAACTCTTCCAAAAAACTGCAAAGGAACACTCCCAAACTCATTCTATGAGGCCACTATCACCTTGATACCAAAACCAGACAAAGATACTACAAAAAAAGAATTACAGACCAATGTCACTGACGAATATAGATGCAAAAATCCTCAAGAAAATACTAGCAAACAGAGTCCAACAACACGTTAAAAGGATCATACACCATGATCAAGTGGGATTTATCCCAGGGATGCAAGGATTCTTCAATATATGCAAATCAATCAATGTGATACAACATATTAACAAACTGAAGAATAAAAATGATGATCATCTCAACAGATGCAGAAAAAGCTTTTGACAAAATTCTACACCAGTTGATGGTAAAAACTCTCCAGACAGTGGGCATAGAGGGAACCTACCTCAACATAATAAAGGCCATATACGACAAACCCACAGCAAACATCATTCTCAATGGTGAAAAACTGAAAGCATTTCCTCTAAGATCAGGAACAAGACAAAGATGTCTACTTTTGCCACTATTATTCAACATAGCTTTGGAAGTCCTAGCCACGGCAATCAGAGAAGAAAAGAAATAAAAGGAATACAAATTGGAAAAGAAGAAGTAAAACCGTCACTGTTTGCAGATGACATGATACTATACATAGAGAGTCCTGAAAATGCCACCAGTAAACTACTAGAGCTAATCAATGAATTTGGTAAAGTTGCAGGATACAAAATTAAAGCACAGAAATCTCTTGCATTTCTATACACTAATGAGGAAAAATCTGAAAGAGAAATTAAGGAAACACTCCCGTTTACCATTGCAACAAAAAGAATAAAATACCTAGGAATAAACTTACCTAGGGAGACAAAAGACCTGTATGCAGAAAACTATAAGACACTGATGAAAGAAATTAAAGATGATACCAACAGATGGAGATATATACCACGTTCTTGGATTGGAAGAATCAATATTGTGAAAATGACTATAGTAATCTAGAGGTTCAATGAAATCCCTATCAAATTACCAATGGCATTTTTTTACAGAACTAGAACTAAAAACCTTAAAATTTGTATGGAGACATAAAAGACCCTGAACAGCCAAAACAGTCTTGAGGGAGAAAAACGCAGCTGGAGGAATCAGACTCCCTGACTTCAGAGTATACTATAAAGCTACAGTAATCAAGACAATATGGTACTGGTACAAAAACAGAAACATAGATCAATGGAACAAGATAGAAAGCCCAGAGATAAACCACGCACCTATGGTCAACTAATTTATGACAAAGGAGGCAAGGATATACAATGGAGAAAGGACAGTCTCTTCAATAAGTGGTGCTGGGAAAAGTGGACAGCTACATATAAAAGAATGAAATTAGAACACTCCCTAACACCGTACACAAAAATAAACTCAAAATGGATTAGAGACCTAAATGTAAGACCAGACACTATAAAACTCTTAGAGGAAAACATAGGAAGAACACTGTTTGATGTAAATCAGAGCAAGATCTTTTTTGATCCACCTTGTGGAGTAATGGAAATAAAAATAAACAAATGGGACTTAATGAAACTTCAAAGCTTTTGCACAGCAAAGGAAACCATAAACAAGATGAAAAGACAACCCTCAGAATGGGAGAAAATATTTGCAAACGAATCATTCGACAAAGGATTAATCTCCAAAATACATAAACAGCTCATGCAGCTCAATATTAAAAAAACAAGCAACCCAATCCAAAAATGGGCAGAAGGCCTAAATAGACATTTCTCCAAAGAAGATATACACATGGCCAAGAAGCACATGAAAAGCTGCTCAACATCACTAATTATTAGAGAAATGCAAATCAAAACCCCAATGAGGTATCACCTCACACCAGTTAGAATGGGCATCATCAGAAAATCTACAAACAACAAATGCTGGAGAGGGTGTGGAGAAAAGGGAACCCTCTTGCACTGTTGGTGGGAATGTATATTGATACAGCCACTATGGAGAACAGTATGGATGTTCCTTAAAAAACTAAAAATAGAATCACCATATGATCCAGCAATCCTACTACTGGGCATATACCCAGAGGAAACTGTAATTCAAAAAGACACATGCACCCCAATGTTCATTGCAGCACTATTTACAATAGCCAAGTCATGGAAGCAACCTAAATGCCCAACGAAAGATGAATGGATAAAGATGTGGTACACATATATAATGGAATATTACTCAGCCATAAAAAGGAATGAAATTGGGTCATTTGTTGAGACGTGGATGGATTTAGAGAGTGTCTTACAGAGTGAAGTAAGTCAGAAAGAGAAAAACAAATATCGTATATTAACACATATATGTGGAACCTAGAAAAATGGTACAGATGAACTGGTTTGCAGGGCAGAAATTGAGACACAGATACAGAGAACAAACATATGGACACCAAGTGGGGAAAGCAGCAGGGAGGTGGGGGTGGTAGTTCGATGAATTGGGCGATTGGGATTGTCATGTATACACAGATGTGTATAAAACTGATGACTAATAAGAACCTGCTGTATAAAAAAATAAATAAAATTAAATTTAAAAATTAAAAAAAAAGGAACTCCAGAATGTGTTAAATTACAGTAATGGAAAAGTGAAACTGCTCAGTACTTACTTATAAAAGCCTCAGAGAAAAGATTTTTAAAATGTAAATATATAGTAGGACTACAAAACTCACAGCAAACGAATACAAGTGATTATAACTAATTATACACAGAACTATGGAAACAGTGATTATTCTACCACAATACTATTAAACTTATTTCCTTCTACTGTAAGTAATTCAAAACAAGGTTGAAAACATGAAATGTTTATGCCTACTTTGTTTGGAAAGAGGTTATGATAAAGATCATACGGGTATTTACTAACTGAAGCAATGTGAAGTCGGTGGGGGAAGAAGGACATGGAAACAATCATTGAACTTGGAGTCTGAAATCTCGTATTTACCTACACTAGCTGTGTAATTGTAATTACCCTCCAAAAGCCTCAGGTTCCTATGTGTACAGTAAAAGAAAACAAACATTTCTTAAGGACGACAGTAAGGATTATTAAGAAACTTTAAGTAGCTACCACAGCCCTTGGCTAATGTGCTTAATAAATGCTAGTTTTGTTCCATATCAATAAATGTTTCTGAATCTACTCTTGAACGATTATCAAAATTAATGACAATGGAAACAGCTTATGCAAAGGCAGGTATGAAATAAAAGGCTTATTCAATTGGTGAGTATGGTGGAGTTTAGGGTCTCTTGGGCTGTACTAACAGGAGATAAGACTGAAGATAGGTTGGGGTCAGACTAAGAAATGTATACTTTAAGTTGTAAAGAACAGATAATTAAAGCCTTTTATGCAGGGCAGTTATATGCTTTAGAAAATTAGCTATTGTGACACTGTAGAAGATAGACTAGAGGCAGAAACACTTAGAGGCAGAATACAAAAGTCTATCACATTACTCAATTAACTCGCTGGCAGGCTAGACATTAAAACATAGCTTTAAAAAAAAAAGTTGAAAATAATATGTGCTTGTTTAACACAAGTGTTGCACAGGGTTGCAACAGTTTCAACAGAATACAAATTAAAGGACCAAAAAACAGATGAGTTGTTTTTGAAGTCTCCTATAAAACGGAAGCTCTCAACCTTTGCTGTACATTTAATAACCTGGAAAACTTCAAAGAATCCCATTGTCCAGGCTATAACTCAGACCAATGAAATAAGAATCTCTTAGGGGGTGGTCACAAGCACTGGTATTTAAGCTCTTTGGGTGATTTCAATGTGCATACACCACCGTTTAAAAAGCTCCTGGATCCCTCTAGCTAAATGGTCACATCAGAGTATGGAGATGAAGGTGAGCAGGCAAGGTAAGACATCCGCTAAGCCTATTTTAGAGATAGGTGTTAACTACCTACTTAAGACAGCAGCACATTTTCTGGTTCATATCTATACTTAATGAGGTCATTACTTGGGTCTTTTAAGGGTTCTTTGTTATTGATTTCTCACTTTAAATATGCAAATACAATGCATAGTAGAGACTTTTGACAATATGGATAAAGAAAAAGGACAAAGAACTCATAGTGTATTTACTAACCACTGGTAGCATTTGATAAGTACTCATCCTATTTATAATGTATGCAAATATGTTTGTATACATATGTACAGTATAAATATTTATATACATAAATTAGATCATACTACATAATTATAAATTTTTTATTTAATTTTTCAGAGGGCTGCTGAATCTTTAATCTAAACTACTACTCCTTTATCATCTCGAATATTGAAATGAGGAGCAAATCCCTTCTACACTCTATGCTTATCACAATATACTACAACCACTTTGGGGATTTTCTTAGCAGCAGCCTAGATTTTATTTTTTACTTTTGTTTTTCATAGAACCTAGGAGCCTTGTGTTTATTCTCAGTGAAATCATCTGTACTTTTGTTGCACTGCCTTAAGCATTTTAGGGGTTTATTATTCTTAATGAGAACTCTAGTTCATTACATTAATATATTTTAATCTATAACCAAATATAAAGGATATCATGTGGGTTCTAAAGGGTCTTTCCTAAGGATTTGGATACTTTCACTTGTTTTGGTCTTATCTTTCATCCCTGATAGAATGCAGCTCAAATTATGAACATTGTTAGAGTACTGGATTAGATTGATAACATGCTTTCCTTGATTTACATTAATCCTTTAGTGAAATGTTCTGTAAGAAAATAATTTCTACCCAAGATGTGAAAAAAGAAACATCTAAGAAGGCAATAATATCTTGGGGTGGTTACTTATAATAATAAGATACTTAAAAAAAATCAATAAAACTCTAAATGTGCATTAAATATGACTGTCACATGTTGAAAAGCATAATGGTATCTAGAAACTTTTTTGTGGTTCTCAGTTATTTTCAAGTCTGTTTCATTTTTTATTTTTTTATTTTTTTTTTTTCTGTTTCATTTTTAAAATATGAGTGTAATAGTCCTGAAAGGTGCCAGGAAAGGCATTAAAACATTCACAGCTCCATTCCCTCTCAGATTTATTCTCACAAGTCTTGCCTAGAATTTGCCAGATGTGTCCTTTCACTTTTTCATAGCCACAGCTAGCACAGCCTGAAGTGACTGTTCCCTCTTTGTTTGAATCAAACACTTCAAACTCCAAGATAAATCTATGTATAGAGCTTTATGAAGCAAATGATGGACTATCAAAGAGGCAAAAATAATTCATTATTCTGGGCTTCTAAAATCTAGGCAAAGTTTCAACATCTTTGACTAGAAAAGCACAGCACTTGATAAGTATTTAATGAAAAAGTAAGAAAAATGTAGCTTGTCAACAGACTCCAGAAAACTTTCCCTAATTTCCTGAATAACTTTTAATTGTGAAGGGCTCTATAATTTTTACTTTAAATCTTTGTCTCTCAACCTGTCCATTCATAGGTTAATAATCTACATCAAAAACTCAAGTGCACTTAAATTAATAAACTACTCCCAGGAATCTTTTATAGAAGATGAAGTTCTTCAGAAATAAATAACCAACTCCTAATGTAATTTATCATTTTCCACAAAAGTAAATTACTTTTAAAGTCATTATTATGGACTGAAGGTTGATCTCAACAAAATTATTGGCTCCCACTCTTTGTTTAACTGGTATTAAAGATAGCCTTTAGAAATATGATGTCAAACTGGTGAGTCTATTGAGGAATCTTACATCTACTTGTAAAGTTACTTACTGTAGCAGCTGGTCTCTATGCACCTCTGGCCCCCTAACATGCCCCTTGATGTTAACTCTATTACTATAAAAGATTAAAAATGTTTAAGCCATATTATAGTTTATTATAAACAAAAACCTCTCTTTGAGTGCAAACATTAATTAACACAATTGGAGGTATAGTTTAAATGTCACATATACTATTGAAGTGTTAGCTTATATCCACAAAAAAAATAAAACAAAGAATAAGAAAAACAATTTAAACTTATTGTAACAAGAAAACTGAAATGTTATAAAAGTATTGATTTTTCATTAATTATAATGCATAGAATCATAGAAACAGAAACAACATTTAAATCATCCCAGCCTATCTTTCCAAATTTAATACTAAAAGATTTTGAACATTCATGGCTTGTTGTTTGCCTTCATCATTATATTTTGGGAAATCTACTTTATTCCTCTTGTTGAAGTTTAATGCTTCAGTAGGACTGAAATTTATATTACTGAATGTACACTCAGTTCACAGCACCTCTAAACAATGTATGGTTTAGTGCAGGTGTCAGCAAACTTTTTCTGTAAAAGGCCAGATAGGAAATATCAAAATATTTACTTTGTGAATCATTTGTCTTCAATGAGTCATATGATCTCTGTCATAACTACTCAACTCTGCTGTTGCAGCTTGAACACTATAGGCAACATGTAATAGTAGAATGGGTGTGGTTGTGTTCTAATAAATTTTGTTTACAAAAATAAGACCTAGGATTTAGCCAACGGGATGTAGTTCGCTAACCCCTGATTTGGTGGAAGGAACACAGTGTAGTAGAACAATCTGGGATGGAATCCCACATCTACTACTCCTTAGTGCTAACACAAATCATTTAACCTCTCTGTACCTCAATTTTTTCATCTGTAAAAAAGGGATAAGGCCACCTACCTTGCAGAATTGTCATGATTATCTAGGTAAAGTATGTAATACAGTGCATAGCAGGTACTCAATAAATTTTATCTCCCTTCTCCTATCAGGATCTGCAAGCCATTGGAAAAGAGTTAGTCGCTGCCTTTAAAGAACTCAATACTCATTCTTTTCAAAGGACAGTGACACCTTAAGAAAAATGTCACCAACTCCATGTTCTACACCAGGAAAATATATAACTGGTAGTCTAGACTTCATCATTTATTAGGTGTCTGACCTCTGGCAAGTTAAAAACTATATATTTTTTCAACAGTCTTCTGAACCAAAGTTAATTCCACTTTCGCTATTTTTCTAGGTCACTACCATTATTAACAAAGGTCTCTTCAATGTAATCGCCCTTATAAATATTAAGTGAAAGGGACATAGAATTGAGTACAAAGCCGGAGCAGGAGACAGAATCTCACACTGGAGGTATATGGAAAACACACACACACACACACACAAACACTCACACACACACCCCTATCTAAGGCAAGGAGCAAGAGGTCTTAGTCCAAAATGTTGCTAAAAATGAAGTATGGTTAAGAGATTTGGGGATTAGCTTGCCTAATTGCATATTAAACTGAAGTCAAGTGTGGCTTTAATCTTGGTGGCTTCCTACAAGAAGTTCATGAACATCCATATTCTACAGGAAAATTTATGAGTATTACAGAATACTACAAAAATGATCTGAGCTAAGAAAAGTCTTTTAACAAAGAAAGGAAATTCCCTGTAATATGCATTCCAGAAATAAAATTCACTTTGCTGTTTTTACAATACCTTAATATGGCAGTATTCAAAATAAAATGGCTACACAAACACAAAAATATAATCATGACAATACTAGAAAACTCATTGTGGCAGTTTGGCTGCCTGAGGTTTCTGAGCCACCAAGGAAACAGATAATCCAACAAATTCTGGCTGCTGTTGGATACCTTTTATATCTATATAGCTTTCACAGTGTGGGAAAGGATGCTGCAGTTAGTAAAGAAAGAAATGAAAATAGCTGCAAAGGGCAGCAACTGACTGCCTCTTTTTGCCAAACTAGCAGATGAACACTGAAAATAGCTAGCATGAGGTCCACAAGTGGAAAACAGTCCAAACATGGGATGCAACCACCGTATGAAACATCACTCTTAATTTTCTATTACCTATTAAAACATAATTATCTGCAATGATCATAAAACTCAGAACTCTCCACTAGTAAAATTTTCAAATAGCTAAAATTTTTCTTAGGCAATATTCAGCTTTCATACACTGGTCTTTACAACTACTCAAAATGTTATGTGTTATACTTTAATTCCTTAACAACTGCTTTTCATACTTTGAATTCAGAATTTCATACAGAACTGAAAATTAACATTTCAGCCTCTAATGCTACGGTGGTGTCAGCAAAGAGTTTAATTTCAGCAACTTTGGCATATCTGGTTATTCAGCAGTGTCTGCCTTCATAATTTTTGAATACTATATTGTCCTTACTTCATAAATAATAAGTAAAAATGTTAAATTGGAAGTGTTTTATCTTGGTATTAGGAAGTCAAAGTCTTAAAGTCGATGCAGTTGAGAAAAAGATGAAATTACTTATGCCTCAAACTGAGGCTCCCTAAACTTAAATCAACTCTACATTCAATTGAAAAATAAAGATAAAAAAGACACACCACTTATAAAAGGTTAGAAATTTGTATACAAATATTCTTTAAAGAGATAATAATTAGGAGGCGGAAACAAGATGGCAGAGTAGGACTTGAGCTCACCTCATCTCATGAAAACACTAAAATCACAACTGATTGCTGAAGCATCGGGAAAAAAAAGGCTGGAACCTACCTAAAAAGATATTCTACTTCCAAACACAAAGAAGAAGCCACAATGAGATGGTAGGAGGGGCATTTTCGCAATATAATCAAATCATGACCCATAAACCGGAAAATAACTGTATCACAGGGGTTCTCCTACAGTAGAACCTATGTCAGGCTCCCCAGCCCGGGGGTCTGGCATCAGAAGGAGGAGCCCCAGAGCATTTGGCTTTGATGGCCAGCAGGACTTGAGTACAGGAGCTCCACAGGACTGGGGGAAACATAGAGACTCTACTCTTGGAGGGCATACACAAGGATTCACATGCACTGGGACCCAGGGCAAAGCAGTGACTCCATAGAAGCCTCGGCGAGGCCTACCCGTGTGTCTTGAAGGGTCTCCTGGGGAGGTGCAGAGTTGGCTGTAGCTCACTGGGGGGACAAGGACACTTGTGGCAGAGGCCCAAGGGAATATATATTGCTGTGAGCTCTACTGGAGGTCGGCATTTTGGCACCAAGACCTGGCCCCACGCAACAGCCTGCAGGCTCCAGTGGTGGGACACCTCAGGCCAAACAACCAACGTGGTGGAAATAGAGCCCCACCCATCAGCAGATAGGCTGCCTAAAGTCATCCTGAGTCCACAGCTGCCTCTAAACGCACACCTCGACACAGCCCTGCCCACCAGAGGGACAGGACCCAGCTCCAACTGCCAGGGGGCAGGCACAAGTCCCTCCCACAAGGAGGGCTGCACAAGCCTCTGGACCAACCTCACCCAAGAGAGGGTAGATGCCAGAAGCAATTGGAACTACAATCCTGCAGCCTGTGGAACGTAGACCACAAATACATAACGTTAGACAAAATGAGATGGCAGAGAAAGATGTTCCAGACCAAGAACAATATAAAACCCCAGAAGTACTAAGTGAAATGAAGATAGGCAATCTACCTGAAAGTAAACTCAGAGTAATGACAGTAAAGATGATCCAAGGTCTAGGAAAAAGAATGGAGGCACAGACTGAGAAAATACAAGAAATGTTTAACAAAGAATTATAAAGAACAACTAAATAGAGTCGAACAATACAGTAACCGAAATAAAAAACACACTAGAAGGAATCAATAGAATAAATGAGGCAGAAGAATGAACAAGTGAGCTGGAAGACAGATTGGTGGAAATCACTGATGTGGAGCAGAATAAAGAAAAAAGATCGAAAACAAATGAGGACAGTCTAAGGGACCTGTGGGACAACATTAAAAGCACCAACATTCGCACTATATAGGTCCCCAAAGGAGAAGAGACAGAGAAAGGGCCTAAGAAAATATTTAAAGAGATAACAGCCAAAAACATTCCTAACATGGGAATGGACACTCACTCAAGTCCAGGAAGCGCAGAGTCCCATACAGGATAAACCCAAGGAGGACCATGCCGAGACACATATTAATCAAGTTGTTAAAAATTAAAGACAAAGCAAAAATATTAAAAGCAACAAGGGAAAAGCAACAAATAACTTACAAAGAAATCCCCATATGGTAATCAGCTGATTTTTCAGCAGAAACTCTGCAGGCAGGCATGGAGTGATATGATATATTTAAAGTGATGAAAGGGAAAAACCTACAACCAAGAATATGCTACCCAGAGAGGCTCTCATTCAGATTTGACAGAGAAAGCAAAAGCTTTACAGACAAGCAAAAGTAGAGAGAATTTAGCACCACCAAACCAGCTTTACAACAAATGTTAAAGGAACTTCCTAGGCCAGGGGTCCCCAACCCCAAGTCCATGGACAGATACCGGTCGGTGGCCTGTTAGGAACCAGGCCACACAGCAGGAGATGAGGGGTGGGCGAGCAAGCAAAGCTTCACCTGCCACTCCCCATTGCTCACATTACCACCTGAAACACTGCTTGCGTTACCACCTGAACCAGGCCCCCCATCGCCCACATTACCGCCTGAACCATCTCCCCTCCCCCATCCGTCGAAAAACTGTCTTCCACAAAACTGGTCCCTGGTGCCAAAAATGTTGGGGACTGCTGCTCTAGGCAGAAAAGGTCACAACTAAAAACAAGAAAGAGACACATGGGCAAGTTCATGGGTACATGCAAACATACAGTAAAGGTAGGAAATCACCCACACACAAATATGATATCCAAACCAGCAATGCAATCATGAGGACTGTACAAATGCAGGA
Source organism: Delphinapterus leucas (assembly GCF_059928025.1). NCBI lineage: Eukaryota > Metazoa > Chordata > Mammalia > Artiodactyla > Monodontidae > Delphinapterus > Delphinapterus leucas. The sequence continues at coordinate 55,714,033 of NC_143137.1, read as the reverse complement.
TATTGGAAATATACTGGCAATTAAGAGACCAGCAACTTAAAACAATCTTGTACATATACAGACTACTATATCAAAAAGAAAAGATCAATGAAACTAAAAGCTGGTTCTTAAAGAAGATAAACAGAATTGATAAACCTTTAGCCAGACTCATCAAGAAAAAAGGGAGAGGGACTTCCCTGGCGGTCCAGTGGTTAAGATTCTGCGCTTCCACTCCATGGGGCTCGGGTTCGATCCCAGGTCAGGGAAGTAAGATTCCACATGCTGTGCGATGGGGCCAAAAAAATTTAAAAAATAAATAAAAATAAAATAAAATAAATTTTTTAAAAAGGGGGAGGGCTCAAATCAATAAAATTAGAAAAGAAAAAGAAGTTACAATGGACACCACAGAAATACAAAGGAATATAAGAGACTACTACAAATCAACTATACACCAATAAAATGGACAACCTAGAGGGAAATGGACAAATTCTTAGAAAGGTACAATCTTCCAAGACTGAACCAGGAAGAAATAGAAAATATGAACAGACCAATCACAAGTACTGAAATTGAAACTGTGGTTTAAAAACTTCCAACAAAAAAAAGTCTAGGACCAGATGGCTTCACAGGCGAATTCTATCAAACATTTAGAGAAGAGCTAACACCTATCCTTCTCAAGCTCTTCCAAAAAATTGCTGAGGAAGGAACACTCCCAAACTCATTCTATGAGGCCACCATCACCCTGATACCAAAACCAAAGATATCACAAAAAAAGAAAATACAGGTCATTATCGCTGATGAACATAGATGCAATAATCCGCAACAAAATACTAGCAAACCAAAACCAACAATACATTAAAAGGATCATAAACCATGATTCGGCGGATATATCTCAGGGATGTTTGGATTTTTCAATATCCGCAAATCAATCAATGTAATACACCACATTAACAACTGAAAAATAAAAACCATGTGATCGTCTCAATAGATGCAGAAAAAGCTTTTGACAAAATTCAACACCCATTTATAATTTAAAAAACTCTCCAGAAAGTGGGCACAGAGGGAACCTACCTCAAAATAAAAAAGGCAATATATATGACAAACCCACAGCTAACATCATACTCAATGATAAAAGCTGAAAGCATTTCCTCTAAGATCAGGAACAAGACAAGGTTGCCCACTCTTGCCACTTTTATTCAACATAATTTTGGAAGTCCTAGCCATGGCAATCAGAGAAGAAAAAGAAATAGAAGGAATCCAAATTGGAAAAGAAGAAGTAAAACTGTCACTGTTTGCAGAAGACATGATACTATACATAGAAAATTCTAAAAAGACTACCAGAAAACTACTAGAGCTTATCAATGAATCTGGTAAAGTTGCAGGATGCAAAATTAATACATAGAAACCGCTTGCATTTCTGTACACTAACAATGAAAGAACAGAAAGAGAACTTAAGGAAACAATCCCACTTACCATTGCATCAAAAAGAATAAAATACCTAGGAATAAACATACATAAGGAGACAGAAGACGTCTACTCTGAAAACTATAAGCTGCTGATGAAAGAAATCAAAGATACACAAACAGATGAAAAGACATATGATGTTCTTGGACTGGAAGAATCAACATCGTCAAAATGACTATAATACCCAAGGTAATCTACAGATTCAATGCAATCTCTATTAAATTACCAGTGGCATTTTTCACAGAACTAGAAGAAAAAAATTTTAAATGTGTATGGAACCACAAAGGACCCCAAATAGCCAAAGCAATCCTCAGAAAGAAAAACAGAGCTGGAGGAATCAGGCTCCCTGACTATGGACTATAACACAAAGGTGCAGTGATCAAAACAGTATGGTACTGGCACAAAAACAGAAATATAGATAAATGGAACAGGACAGAAAGCCCAGAAATAAACCCACGCACCTACAGTCAATTAATCTATGACAAAGGAGATGAGAATATACAATGGAGAAAAAACATCGTTCTCAAAGGTGAAAAACTGAAACCATTTCCACTAAGATCAGGAACAAGAGAATGTTGCTCACTCTTATGACTATTATTCAACATAGTTTTGGAAGTTTTAGCCACAGCAGTGAGAAGAAAAAGAAATAAAAGGAAACCAAATTGGAAAAGAAGTAAAGCTGTCACTGTTTGCAGATGACATGATACTACACAGAGAGAATCCTAAAGATGCCACCAGAAAATACAATGGAGAAAAGACAGTCTCTTCAATAAGTGGTGCTGGGAAAACTGGACAGCTACATGTAAGAGAATGAAATTAGAACACTCCCTAACATCATACACAAAAATGAACTCAAAATGGATTATAGAGACCTAAATGTTAAGACCGGACACTATAAAACTCTTAGAGGAAAACACAGGAAGAACACTCTTTGACATAAATCACAGCAAGATCTTTTTTGATCTGCCTTCTAGAGTAATGAAAATAAAAACAAAACTAAACAAATGGGACCTAATGAAATTTAAAAGCTTTTGCACAGAAAAGGAAACCATAAACATGACAAAAAGACAACCCTCAAAATGGGAGAAAATATTTGCAAATGAATCAATGGACAGAGGATTAACCTCCAAAATACATAAACAGCTCAAGCAGCTCAATATTAGAAAAATAAACAACCCAATCCAAAAATGGGCAGAAGACCTAAATAGACATTTCTCCAAAGAAGACATACAGATGGCCAAGAAGCACATGAAAAGCTGCTCAACATCACTAATTATTTGAGAAATGCAAATCAAAACCCCAATGAGGTATCACCTCACACCAGTTAGAATGGGCATCATTAGAAAATCTACAAACAACAAATGCTGGAGAGGGTGTGGAAAAAAGGGAACCCTCTTGCACTGTGGTGGGAATGTAAATTGATACAGCCACTACGGAGAACAGTATAGATGTTCCTTAAAAAACTAAAAATAGAATTACCATATGACTCAGCAATCCCACTACTGGGCATATACCCAGAGAAAACCATAATGCAAAAATGTTCATTGCAGCACTATTTACAATAGCCAGGTAATGGAAGCAACCTAAATGCCCATTGACAGACGAATGGATAAAGAAGATGTGGTACATATATACAATGGAATATTACTCAGCCATAAAAAGGAATGAAATTGGGTCACTTGTAGAGACATAGATACATCTAGAGACTGTCACACAGAGTGAAGTAAGTCAGAAAGAGAAAAACAAATATCATATATTAACACATATACGTAGAACCTAGAAAAATGGTACAGATGAATCAGTTTGCAGGGAAGAAATTGAGACACAGATGTAGAGAACAAACGTATGGACACCAAGGGGGGAAAGCGGAGAGGGTGGTGGTGGTGTTGTTGTGATGAATTGGGAGATTGGGATTGACATATATACACCAATGTGTATAAAATGGATGACTAATAAGAACCTGCTGTATAAAAAAATAAATAAAATTAAATTTTAAAAAAAGTCTACAATGAATGCTGAAGAGGGTGTGCAGAAAAGGGAGACATCCTACACTGGTGTTGGGAATGTAAACTGGTACAGCCACTGTGGAGAACAGTATGGAGGTTCCTTAAAAAACTAAAAACAGAACTACCGTATGATCCAGTCATCCCACTTCTGAGCATATATCCAGAGAAAACGCTGTTCAAAAATATACATGCACCTCAATGTTTATTGCAGCACTATTTACAAAAGCCAAGACATGGAAGCAACCTAAATGTCCATTGACAGAAATGGATAAAGATGTGGTACACATATACAATGGAATATTACTCAGCCATCAAGAATGAAATAATACCATCTGCAGCAACATGGATGGACCTAGAGATTATCATACCAAGTGAAGTAAGTCAGGCAGAGAAAGTATCTATGATATCACTTATATGTAGAATCTAAACAAATGATACAAATGAACTTATTTACAAAACAGAAACAGACTCACAGACTTTGAAAACAAACTTATGTTTACCAAAGGGGAAAAGTTGGGGGGGAGATAAATTAGAAGTTTGGGATTAACAGATACAAAATACTATATATAAAATAGATAATAAACAAGCACCTACTGTATAGCACAGAGAACTCTACTCAATATTCTGTAATAACCTATATGGGAAAGGAATCTGAAAAAGAATGGATATACGTATAACTGAACCACTTTGCTGTACACCTGAAACTATCACAACATTGTAAATCAATTATACCCCAATATCAAATAAAAATTAAATTAAGAAAGGTTGACATCAACAGACTAAAAAAAAAAAACTCACATGATCATACCAATAGATGCAGAAAAAGCATTCGACAAAATCCAACACCCATTCATGATTTTGAAAACTCTAGATAAAGAAGGAATAGAGGGGAACTATCTCACCTTGATAAAGAGGTAACTTAAAGGTGAGAAACCCAAAGCTTTCCCACTAAGAACAGATACAAGGCAAGGATGACCCTCTCACTACTCCTTTTCAATATCACACTGGAGGTTATAGACAATGCAATAAGACGACAAAAGGAAACAAATGGCATACAGATTGGGAAGGAAAAAGTAAAACTGCCTTTGTTTGTAGATGACATGATCATCTATGCAGAAAGTCCAAAAGAATGGGCAAAAACTGAACAGTGATACTTCATTGCTCTGCAATACAAGTGAAATTGTAAGTAAAAACACAATACTATTTACATAACCATCTAAAAAATGGAATGCTTAGGTATAAATCTAACAAAATATATGCAAGATCTATATTAAAAAAAACTACAAAACTCTGATGAATGAAATGAAAGAAAAACTTAAAAATAGTGGGATATTCCCCATTCATGGATAGGAAAGCTCAGTATTGTCAAGATGTCAATTATTCCCAAATTGATCTACAGACTCAATATAATCCCAATCAAAATTCCAGCAAGTTACTTTGTGAATATTGACAAACTGATTCTACAGCTTCTCTGGAGAGAAAATAGACCCAAAATAGTCAACACAATACTGAAGCAGAAGAACAAAGTTGAAAGATTAATGCTACCCGATTTGAAGACTTCCTGTAAAGCTAGAATAATCAAGACAGTGTGGTACTGGTGAAAGAATAGACAAGTAGGTCAACAAAACAGAACAGAAAGCCCAGAAACAGACCCACATAAATAAGTTAAATGATCTTTGACAAGGAGCAAAGGCAATACAATGGAGCAAAAATAGTCTCTTCAACATATGGTGCTGGAATAACTAGACATCCACATGCAAAAAAAACCCCCACGGGGACTTCCCTCGCGGCCCAGTGGTTAAGACTCCATGCTCCCAATGCAGGGGGCCCGGGTTTGATCCCTGGTTGGGGAACTAGATCCTGTGTGCCACAACTAAAAGACCCCACATGCCGCAATGAAGGCTCCGCATTCGGCAACTTAGATCCTGCGTGCCATGACTAAGACTCAGTGCAGCTAGCTAGCTAAATAAATAAATAAATAAAATAATAAAAGAAAAAGAAACCCTCCCACAAATCTAGAACCTTGCACCCTTCACAAAAATTAACTCAAACTGGATCACAGAGCTAAATTTAATTAACTCAAAATGGATTACAGAGCTAAATTTAAACTCAAAAACATAAAACTTCCAGAAGATAACAGGATAAAACCTAGATGATGTTGGGGATAGCAATGACTTTTTAGATGCAACATCAAAGGCATGAGCCATGAAAGAAATAATGGATAAGCAGGAGTTCATTAAAATTAAAACCTTCTGCTCTGTGAAAAGCAACATCAAGAAAATGAGAAGACAAGCCAGACTGGGAGAAAATATCTGCAGAAGACACATATGGTGAATTGTTATCCTAAATACACAAAGAACTCCTAAAACTGAACAATAAAAACAATCTGATTTTTAAAATGGGCTAAAGATCTTAACAGCCACCTCACCAAAGAAGATATACAGGTGGCAGATGAGTACATTTATATTCCACATCATATGTCATGAGGGAATACAAATTAGAATGAGATACATACCTATTAGAATGGCCAAAATCTGGAACACTGACAACATCAAAGGCTGACAAGGATACAGAACAAGAGGAACTCACATTCATTACTGGTGGGAATGCAAAATGGTACCATCACTGTGGAAGACAGTGTGGTGGTTTCTTACAAATGTAAATATATTCTTACCATAATCCAGTAATCACACTCCTTGGTATCTACCCAAAGGTGTTGAAAACTTACACCCACACAAAAACCTACACACTACTATTTATAGCAGCTGTATTTGTAACTGCCAAATCTTGGGAGCAAATAAGATGCTCTTCAGTAGATAAATGAATAAATTAACTGTGGTACATCCAGACAATGGAATAGTATTCAGCACTATAAAGAAATGAGCTATCAAGCCATGAAAACACATAGAGGAACCCTAATTGCACATTACTAAGTAAGAGAAGCCAACGTGAAAAGGCTACAGACTACAAGATTCCAACTATATGACCTTCTGGGAAAGATAAAACTATCCACAGGTTTAAAAAGATGATTAACAGTGTTAGGGGCAGGGGAAGGATGAATAGAGGGAGCACAGCAAATTTTTAGGGTATTGGAAGTACTCTGTATATTATAATAATGGATATATATCGTTATACATTTGTCCAAACCTACAGAATATAAAACACCAAGAGTGAACCCAAAGGTAAACTATGGACTTTGAGTGATTTGTCGTGCTGATTGATGTAGGTTCACCAACTCAACAAATGTATCATTTTAGTGAGTAATACTGATAACAGAGGAGGCTACACATGTGTGGGCATAGGGGACAGATAGGAAGTCTCTGTATCTTTCTTTCAATTTTGCTGTGAACCTAAAAAGCACTTTAAAAAATTCTTTAAAAAAAGAGACTTGAATCCTAATCTTTATGTTAATCTCTTGGCATTTGCTTCCTTGACAATACAATGAACATGAATTATTGTGAAAAATAAAACTGTAAGTGAAGTATTTAGCACAGTAGCTAATACAGAAGGCATCTTATAAATCTGTGTACTTTCCCCTGTGTATGTGTGTGTTTTCCCCCCAGAAGCCTTTTTATCCTTAATTATTGGTTCATAGCTTTAGGACAGTTGAAAGGGGGAGAAATCTAACCACCAGATAAGTTATGAATGACTATCCAAACCTAAGCTGAGAGACAACTTCCAAGTAGTATCTTATCATTACCTCCTTGTAATTCATTTCTGAATAGTCCTGGAAAAGAAAGTTACTTAAGCTAAACCAATACACGTGAATTAAAACAAATCAAACAGAAAAGACAAAGAAATATATGCCAAGCACACACTAAAATTTTAAATAGGATAAATCTGTGTTAGTCTTTTATGACCACTAAGTTAAGGAATCTGAATAACATTAAATGAGAATTCTAAAATTTATAGGGAACTCATGGAACAATCAATCCAAACCCACATTCACTTCTGGTATGTTTGTGTGATATAGTTTCTATAATGAAGGGATGTTTTACCTCACTTGAAAAATATTAGTTCATTTTAAACAAAATTTTTCACACTTATAAACAATGACAAATATGCTTATAATATTACTCAATATTGTTAAAAAGGTTGATTTCCCACTGTCAAGATTCTAATTTTAATTCATGGTGTTCTGCCCACTGGATATTCAACACTAAGAGGAAATAAATTATTTTTATACAAACTAATGTTCTCTCAAGGTTTTCCTATTAAGAGATGACCTTAAAACAAAACTTCATGATGATTCTTACAATTTTAGTTATTAATTTAAGAAACATCTAGAAAAAAATTTTTAAATTAGAAAGGATGATTCTGTCAAAAAGGAAAGAAGATGTGAAAAAAAATTAGAAATTATAACACTGAAAAGTATATGAATACATAAAATCTATGACTTTAAACAGTATGTTATAAATATACATCACTAGTATTAGAATTATACTAGCACATAAAGGATTCTTTTAATAATATTATAGTTTTTTCATTTACTGTGTTCAGTATAAGTCATAAGTATGAGATTGTATGGTCTTTCTAATTTCTGAAACTGTGTGTGCATGTCAAAAACTGAATCAAATTCCAATTTTAGGAGTTTTAAGCTTTGTTACATTTACAGATAAACATCTAATCTCTGGGTACTGGAAAGTTATTAGCACCACCTATTACAGAGAATAATATCAAGAGAAGTGGAAAGAACAAAAGAAGGGAAGCTGCCAATTTTCTTCTGATGTCAGTCTTTTTATTCACAATAAACTATTTGAAGATCATCAACAGGGACAAGGATGAGTGACTGATTAACCTCTGATGTCACCATCTTACTTGAATAGTTAAGTGATAGAGAAACCCAGGGGGTAATAACAATGCTTGGAGCTTTACTTAACTCCATCATTCTCTAGACACAAGTGAGATAAATGAAAGCATCACTGTTATTCTATTCCACAAATATAAAATGGATTCCTTCAAGAAAATTTCATTTTCAGTTCCTTGTATGGAACTCACAAACTAATTTTAGAAATAATTTTGAACAGGTTCATTTCCTTTCTGGACCATATGTAAAGATGGTTATTACAATGCATGAAAATTTATAAACTAAGTGTTCATAACTCAAGAAACAACAGAATTACAGTCTCCTCAAAAAAAAGAAAAGCCATTAGAAATATCTATAATGCAATAAATGAGTTACACTACAAAATAAAATCATAAAGAGTTTTAAGTTCTAAAAAGTTTTTTCAGTATCTCTTACAAACTAGTCAAGTAAAAAGAGTGTTTTTAAATTTTCAATTTAAGGGGACAGCATACTTCTAGTACATTTTGAAATATATGGAAGAAAATTATTCTAATACTAAAACAAACAAGTACTTCAATTACTTTCAAATTTTAAATACCAAAAAAACTATGAACAAATGTTTCTCTGTTTAGGTTCCAGTTAAGTAAATTATGGTAAATCCACTCAACAGAATGCTAGAATACAATCATTAAAATCATTTTTACAACTTTATGTGGAAAAATGCTTTTACAATAAATAAATAAGGTTATGTATACTATCGTCACAGGGAAATAAAAAATATGCATCCATAGAAAAAAGACTAAGGAAATATATACTACACTGCTAACTCTGAATGATAGAACCATGCCAACTATATTTGGAATTCTTCCTCTACTCTTTTTGGCATTAAAAAAAAGTATTTAAAAATAGATCTAATAATAATGGACATAAAGGGAGAAATTGACAAGAATACAATAATAGTAGGATTTTAACACCCCACCTACCATCAATGGACAGATTATGCAGACAAAAAATCAGTAAGGAAACAGTGGCATTAACTGACATATTAGAGCAGTTGTAGTTAACAGGTATCTACAGAACATTCCAACCCAAAACAGCAAAATACATATTCATTTCAAGTTTACATGGAATGTTCTCCAGAACAGGTCACATGCTAGGCCACAAAACAAGTCTCAACAAATTTAAAAGGACAGAAATTATATCAAGCATCTTTTCTCACCTCAACAGTAAGAAACCAGAAGTCAATTACAGGAAGAAAAATGGGAAAAACAAAAATACATAGAGACTAAACAACATGCTTCCACAAAACCAACAGGTGAATGAAGAAATCAAAAAGAAAATAGGAAAACACCTTGAGACAAATGAAGATTAAAACACAACTTTCCAAAATTTATGGGATGTAGCAAAAGCAGTTCTAAGAGAGAAGTTTATAGCAATATAGGTACCTCAAGAAACAAGAAAAATCTCGAATACACAAGCTAAACTACCATTTAAAGGAATTAGAAAAAGAACAAACAAAGTTGAAAGTCATCAGAAGTCAGGAAACAATAAAGGTCAGAGAGGAAATAAATAAAAGAGAGGACCACCCCCACCCCCAAAAAAGAAAAGATCAATGAAACCAGGAGCTGGTTTTTTTGAAAAGATAAACAAAATTGATAAGCCTTTAGCCAGGCTCATTAAGAAAAAAAGAGAGAGGACCCAAATAACAAAATAAGAAGTGAAAGAGGAGAAATTACAACCAATGTCACAGAAATATAAACAATCATAATAGAATACTATGAACAGTTACATGCCAAAAAATTCGACAACGTAGAAGAAATGGATAAATTCCTAGAAACATACTATCTTCCAAAATTGAATCATAAAGAAATAGATAATATGAATAGACTGATTACTAGTATTAAAACTGAATCAGTAATCAAAAAACTCCCCAAAAACAAAAGTCCAGGACCGGACACCTTCACAGGGGAATTCTACCAAACAGGTAAAGAAGAGTTAATACTTATCTTTCTCACATTATTCCAAAAAACTAAAGAGATCACACTCCCAAATCCATTCTATGAGGCCACCACTACTAAGATACCAAAACCAGGCAAAGACACCATGAAAAAGAAAATTACTTCAGTATCCTTGATGTATACAGGCACAAAAATCCTAAACAAAATATTAGCAAACCAAATTTAACAACATATAAAAAGGATCATAAACCATGGTCAAGTGGGATTTATTCCAGGGACGCAAGGATGGTTCAGTATCTGCAAATCAAACAATAAGGTACACCACATTAACAAAACAAAGAATAAAAATCATATTATCATCTCAACAGATGCAGAAAAAGCTCTTGACAAAATTCAACACCAATTCATGATAAAAACCCTCAACAAAGTTGGTATAGAGGGAACATATCTCAACACAGTAAAGGCCATTTATGACAAACCCACAGCTAACGCATACTCAACGGTGAAAGAGAAAGCAAGAAAACAATCCCAGTTACAACTGCATCAAAAAGAATGAAATACCTAGAGATAAACTCATCAAACACATGAAAGACCTACACCTCTGAAAACTGTAAGACATTCATAAAGAAAACTGAAAATCATACAAATAATGGAAAGATATTCCACACTCATGGATTGGAAGGACTAATATTGCTTAAATGTCCATAAACCCAAAGCAATCAACAGATTCAAAGCAATCCTTATCAAAACACCCATGACAATTTTCACAGAACTAGAATATTCCTGAAATTTATAAAGAATCACGAAAGACCCCAAATAGTCAAAGTAATCTTGAGAAAAAAGAACAAAGCTGGAGGTATCACACTCCTGAACTTCAGAATATGCTACAAAGCTACAGTAATCAAAACAGTATGGTAGTGGCACAAAATCAGACATAGATCAATGGAAAAGAATAGAGAGCCCAGAAAGAAACTCATGCACTTATTGTCAATTAATCTACAACAAAGGAGGCAAGAATATACAACAGGGAAAAGACAGTCTCTTCAATAAGTAGTGTTGGGAAAACTGGACAGCTAAAAGAATGAAATTAGAACATTTTATCACACCATATACAAAATAACTCAAAATGGATTAAAGACCTGTAACTATAACCTAGAAGAAACTTAAAAGAGAAGAGGCAGTACACTCTTTGACATAAATCTTAGCCATATTTTTTTGGATCTGTCTTCTCAGGCAAGAGAAAAAAAGGCAAAAATAAACAAATGAGACCTAATTAAACTTAAAAATTTCTGCACAGCAAGGGAAGCCATCAACAAAACGAAAAGACTACCTACTGAGTAGGAGAATGTATTTGCAAACGATATGTCTGATAAGGGGTTAATGTCCAAAATATACAAATAGCTAATATAACTCAATATTTAAAAAGCAACAACCCAATTAAAGAATGGGCAGAAGACCTCAATAGACATTTTTCAAAAGAAGACAAACAGATGGCCAACAGGCATATGGAAAGATCCTTAATGTCACTAATCATCAGGGAAATGCAAATCAAAACTACAATGAGATATCATCTCACACATGTCAGAATAGTTATCATCAAAAAGACAACAAATAATAAATGCTGGTGAGGATGTGGAGAAAGGGACCCTTAGTTCACTGCTGGTGGGAATGTAAACTGGTATAGCCACTATGGAAAACAGTATGGCAGCTCTTCAAAAGACTAAATATAGACCCATATGATCCAACAATTCTATTCTTGGGTATATATCCAAAGAAAATGAAAACACTAATTTCAAAAAATATATACACTTCAATATCATAGCAGCATTATTTACAATAGCCAAGATATGGAAGCAACCAAAGTGTCCATCAACACGTGAATGGATAAAGAAGATGTGGTAATGAATATATAATGGAATATTAGTCATAAAAAAGAATGAAATTTTGCCATTTGCAACAATGTGGACAGAGTTGGAGGGTATTATGCTCAGTGAAGTAAGTCAGAGACGGATAAATACTGTATGTTTTCACTTATACATGGAATCTAAAAATTAAAACAAACAAATGCATATAACAAACCAGAAACACACTTATGAATACAGAGAACAAACTAGTGGTTACCAGAGGGTGGAACGGCAAGATAGAGAAAGGGGATTAAGAGGTGCAAACTATTAGGTATAAAATAAATAAGATGCAAGGGTGTAATGTACAGTACAGGGAATATAACCAATATTTTATAATAACCTTAAATAGATTATAATCCATAAAATACCAAATCATTATATTGTATACCTGAAATTGTAAATCAACTATACTTCAATAAAAAAAAAAACTAGATCTAATTATGGGTGTGGTGTTTGAAAGTAATAATACACAGGATTCAAGATTTAGATTATATATTACATAAATATAAGTTAATAATTTATAGTTATATATAAATTATAAAATATAAATTCTATTTACAGTTAGTGTCAAAAATATACTTACCATTAAATTGAACAGAAGATGTGTAAGACTTCTATGCTGAAACAAACATTGTCAGGATTAAAGAAGATCTAAATAAATGGGCAAAGGGAGAAAAAAAATAGATGAGGAAGATTAAGAGGTACAAACTTCCAGTTGCTAAAAAAATGAATCATTGATATGAAATGTACAGTGTGGGGAATATAGTCAATAACTATGTAATATCTTTGTATGATGACATATCATAATTAGACATATCACGGTGATCAGTTTGAAAGGTATAGAAATTTCGAATCACTATGTAGTGTAACAGGAAGTAGCACAGTGTTGTAGGTCAATCATTCTTCTAGAACAAACAAACTCATAGAAAAAGAGATCAGATTTGTGATTACGGGGGTGGGGGGGTGGGAAGGGGGAGACTGGATGAAGGCAGTCAAAATGTACAAACTTCTAGCTATAAGAACCTGGGATGTAATGTACAACATGATAAATATAATCAACACTGCTGTATGTTATAGATGAAAGTTGTTAAGAGTAAATTCTAAGAGTTCTCATCACAAGAAAAAAAATGTTTCCTATTTCTTTAATTTTGTGTCTACATGAGATGATGGATGTTCACTAAACTTACTGTGATAACCACTTTATGAGGTATGTAAATCAAATCAGTACGCTGTACACCTTATACAGTGTTGTATGTCAATTATATCTCAATAAAAGTGGAAGAAAGAGGGGCTTCCCTGGTGGCGCAGTGGTTGAGAGTCTGCCTGCCGATGCAGGGGACATGGGTTCGTGCCCTGGTCCGGGAAGATCCCACATGCCGTGGCACGGCTAGGCCCGTGAGCCATAGCCACTGAGCCTGCGCTCCGCAACGGGAGAGGCCACAACAGTGAGAGGCCTGCGTACCACAAAAAAAAAAAAAGTGGAAGAAAGAAAGGAATGGAGGGAGGGAGGAAGGCAGAAAGGGAGAGAAAGAGAGGGAGAAAGAAAGAAAGAATGAGAGAGAGAGACAGAGAGGGAGAGAGGGAGGAAGGAAGAAAGGGGTAGATAAACTACGTTCATAGATTGGAAGGCTAAATACAGAACTGCAAAAACCAAAGAATATCCTTACCAATCTTGAAAAAGGGGACGGTCAGACAATTTCATTACCTGATTTCAAGATGGTATGATACTAACCATAAGGTTTAACAAATAGATTAATGGAACAGAATAAAGTCCTCAGAAATAGACTCACACTTCAACAGCATTAAGGTGCTAGGACAAGTCAATGGGGGAAAGTTAAGTCCTTTCATCAAATGACACCATGGATAATGGATATCCATATGGAAAAAACTGAACCTTGACTCCTATCTCAGACTACATGTAAAAATGGATGCCAGACCTAAGTGTAAAAGCTAAACTCACGAGTTCAGTATCCAGAATGCATTAAGAACTTTTACAAAATGATATGAACCAAAAACCAAAAGGATACAGTGATAGACTGCAATACTGTCCCCAATTATTCACTTCTCTCCCTACAGGAGGACTATATTTCCTTGCCCATTTATACCAGTGTTGGCCATTTGACTTGCTTTGGCCAATGAAATACGAGTAAAAGTAAAGCATGACATGTCTGAACCAAAGCTTTAAGACCCATCATGTGGTTCTACCACTGCTCTTTTTTGCCACAAGACCCAAGCAGCAGCTTCTCCTTCAGCTTGGGTCCCAGAATGAAGACTTGGAGCAAATCTGAAGCATATCTGCAACTGACACGTAACTGAACAAAAAACAAATTTTTAAGGAGGAACCAAGATGGCGGAGTAGAAGGACGTGCTCTCACTCCCTCTTGAGAGAACAACCGATTCACAACTAGCTGCTGAACAATCCTTGACAGGAAGACACTGGAACTCACCAAAAAAGATACCCTACATCCAAAGACAAAGGAGAAGCCACAATGAGACAGTAGGAGGGGCGCAATCACAGTAAAATCAAATCCCATAACTGCTGGGTGGGTGACTCACAGACTGGAAAACACTTATACCACAGAAGTCCACCCACTGGATTGAAGGTTCTGAGCCCCACGTCAGGCTTCCCAACCTGGGGATCTGGCAACAGGAGGAGAAATTCCTAGAGGATCAGACTTTGAAGACTACTGGGATTTGATTGCAGGACTTTGACAGGACTGGGGGAAACAGAGACTCCACTCTTGGAGGGCACACACAAAGTAGTGTGTGCTTCGGGACCCAGGGGAAGGAGCAGTGATCCCAGGGGAGACTAAACGAGACCTACCTGCTAGTGTTGGAGGGTCCCCTGCAGAGGCGGGGGGTGGCTGTGGCTCACCATGGGGACAAGGACACTGGAAGAAGAAGTTCTGGGAAGTACTCCTTGGGGTGAGCCCTCCCAGAGTCTCTCATTACCCCCACCAAAGAGCCCAGGTAGGCTCCAGTATTGGGTTGCCTCAGGCCAAACAACCAACAGGGAGGGAACCCAGCCCTACCCATCAGCAGTCAAGCAGATTAAAGTTTTACTGAGCTCTGCCCACCAGAGCAACAGTCTGCACTACCCACCACCAGTCCCTCCCATCAAGCCTCTTAGATGGCCTCATCCACCAGAGGGCAGAGAGCAGAAGCAAGAAGAACAACACTCCTGCAGCCTGTAGAACAAAAACCACATTCACAGAAAGACAGACAAGATGAAAAGGCAGTGGGCTATGTACCAGATGAAGGAACAAGATAAAACCCCAGAAAAACAACTAAACGAAGTGGAGATAGGCAACCTTCCCGAAAAAGATTTCAGAATAATGATAGTGAAGATGATCCAGGACCTCGGAAAAACAATGGAGGGAAAGACCGAGAAGATACAAGAAATGTTTAACAAAGACCTAGAAGAATTAAAGAACAAACAAACAGAGATGAACAGTACAGTAACTGAAAGCTACACTAGAAGCGGGCTTCCCTGGTGGCGCAGTGGTTGAGAGTCCGCTAGCCGATGCAGGGGACACAGGTTCATGCCCCGGTCTGGGAAGGTTCCAAATGCCGCAGAGCGGCTGGGCCCGTGAGCCATGGCCGCTGAGCCTGCGCGTGCTGAGCCTTTGCGCCGCAACGGGAGAGACCACAGCAGTGAGAGGCCCGCGTACCGCAAAAACAAAAACTACACTAAAGCAATCAATAGCAGAATAACTGAGGCAGAAGAAGAATAAGTGACCTGGAGGACAGAATGGTGGAATTCACAGCTGCGGAACAGAATAAAGAAAAAAGAATGACAAGAAGTGAAGGCAGTCTAAGAGACCTCTGGGACAACATTAAATGCAACAACATCACATTATAGGGGTCCGAGAAGGAGAAGAGAGAGAGAAGGGACCAGAGAAAATATTTGAAGAGATTATAGTCGAAAAGTTCCCTAACATAGGAAAGGAAATAGCCACCCAAGTCCAGGAAGCACAGTGAGTTCCATACAAGATAAAACCAAGGAGAAACACGCCGAGACACATCGTAATCAAATTGCCAAAAATTAAAGACAAAGAAAAATTATTGAAAGCAGCAAGGGACAAACAAAAAATAATATACAAGGGAACTCCCATAAGGTTAACAGCTGATTTCTCAGCAGAAACTCTACAAGCCAGAAGGGAGTGGCATGATATACTTAAAGTGATGAAAGGGAAGAACCTACAACAAAATTACTCTACCCGGCAAGGATCATTCAGATTTGATGGAGAAACCAAAAGCTTTACAGACAAGCAAAGGCTAAGAGAATTCAGCACCACCAAACCAGCTAGCTCTACAACAAATGCTAAAGAAACCTCTCTAAGTGGGAAACAAAAGAGAAGAAAGTATCTACAAAAACAAACCCAAAACAATTAAGGAAATGGTCACAGGAACATACATATCGATAATTACCTTAAACGTGAATGGATTAAATGCTCCAACCAAAAGTCACAGGCTTGCTGAGTGGATACAAAAACAAGATCCATATATATGCTGTCTACAAGAGACCCACTTCAGACCTAGGGACACATTCAGACTGAAAGTGAGGGGATGGAAAAAGATATTCCATGCAAATGGAAATCAAAAGAAAGCTCGAGTACCTATACTCATATCAGATAAAATAGACTTTAAAATAAAGAATGTTACAAGAGACAAGGAAGGACACTACATAATGATCAAGGGATCAATCCAAAAAGAAGGTATAATTATAAATATATATGCACCCAACATAGGAGCACCTCAATACGTAAGGCAACTGCTAACAGCTCTAAAAGATGAAATCGACAGTAACACGATAACAGTGGGGGACTCTAACACCTCACTTACACCAATGGACAGATCATCGAAAATGAAAATAAATAAGGAAACACAAGCTTTAAATGACACAATAGACCAGATAGATTTAACTGATATTTATAGGACATTCCATCCAAAAACAGCAGATTACACTTTCTTCTCAAGTGAGCACAGAACATTCTCCAGGATAGATCACATTGGGGGTCACAAATCAAGCCTCAGTAAATTTAAGAAAATTGAAATCATATCAAGCATCTTTTCTGACCACAATGCTATGAGATCAGAATTGAATTACAGGGAAAAAAATGTAAAAAACACAAACACATGGAGGCTAAGCAATACGTTACTAAATAACAAAGAGATCACTGAAGAAATCAAAGAGGAAATCAAAAAATACCTAGAGGCAAATGACAAAGAAAACACGATGATCCAAAACCTATAGGATGCAGCAAAAGCAGTTCTAAGAGAAAAGCTTATAGCTATACCAGCCTAGCTCAAGAAACAAGAAAAATCTCAAATAAACAATCTAAGCTGACACCTTAAGAAACAAGAGTAAAAAGAACAAACAAAACCCAAAGTTAGCAGAAGGAAAGAAATCATAAAGATCAGAGCGGAAATAAATGAAACAGAAACAAAGAAAATAATAGCAAAGATCAATAAAACTAAAAGTTGGTTCTTTGAGAAGATAAACAAAATTGATAAACCATTAGCCAATCTCATCAAGTCACTGTTTACAGATGACATGATACTATACATAGAGAATCCTAAAAATGCCACCAGAGACCTACTAGAGCTAATCCATGAATTTGGTAAAGGTGCAGGATACAAAGTTAATGCACGGAAATCTCTTCCCTTCCTATACACGAATGATGAAAAGTCTGAAAGAGAAATTAAGGAAACACTCCCGTCTACCATTGCAACAAAAAGATAAAATACCTAGGAATAAACCTAACTAGGGAAACAAAAGACCTGTAAGCAGAAAACTACAGGACACTGATGAAAGAAATTAAAGATGATACCAACAGATGGAGAGATACACCATGTTCTTAGATTGGAAGAATCAATATTGTGAAAATGAGTATACTACTCAAAGCAATCTACAGATTCAATGCAATCCCTATCAAATTTCCAATAGTATTTTTTACGGAACTAGAATAAATCATCTCAAAATTTGTATAGGGACACAAAAGACCCCGAATAGCCAAAACAGTCTTGAGGGAAAAAAACGGAGCTGGAGGAATCAGACTCCCTGACTTCAGACTACACTGCAAAGGTACAGTAATCAAGAGAATATGATACTGGCACAATAACAGAAACACAGATCAATGGAACAAGATAGAAAGCCCAGAGATAAACCCACGCACCTATGGTCAACTAATCTATGACAAAGGAGGGAAAGATATACAATGGAGAAAAGACAGTGTCTTCAATAAGAGGGGCTGGGAAAACTGGACAGCTACATGTAAAAGAATGAAATTAGAACACTCCCTAATACCATACAGAAAAATAAACTCAAAATGGTTTTAAGAGGGAAGTTTATAGCAATACAATCCTACCTTAAGAAACAGGAAACATCTCGAATAAACAACCTAACCTTGCACCTAAAGCAATTAGAGAAAGAACAAAAAAAACCCCAAAATAAGCAGAAGGAAAGAAATCATAAAAATCAGATTAGAAATAAATGAAAAAGAAATGAAGGAAACAATAGCAAAGATCAATACAACTAAAAGCTGGTTCTTTGAGAAGATAAACAAAATTGATAAACCATTAGCCAGACTCATCAAGAAAAAAAGGGAGAAGACTCAAATCAATAGAATTAGAAATGAAAAAGGAAAAGTAACAACTGACACTGCAGAATTACAAAAGATCATGAGAGATTACTACAAGCAACTCTATGCCAATAAAATGGACAACCTGGAAGATAGGGACAAATTCTTAGAAAGGCACAACCTGCCAAGACTGAATCAGGAAGAAATAGAAAATGTGAACAGACCAATCACAAGCACTGAAATTGAAACTGTGATTAAAAATCTTCAAATAAACAAAAGCCCAGGACCAGATGGCTTCACAGGCGAATTCTACCAAACATTTAGAGAAGAGCTAATACCTATCCTTCTCAAACTTCCAAAACATAGCAGAGGGAGGAACACTCCCAGACTCATTCTATGAGGCCACCATCACCCTGATACCAAAACCAGACAAGGATGTCACAAAGAAAGAAAACTACAGGCCAATAAAATTGATGAACATAGATGCAAAAATCCTGAACAAAATACTAGCAAACAGAATCCAACAGCACATTAAACGGATCATACACCATGATCAAGTGGGGTTTATTCCAGGAATGCAAGGATTCTTCAATATACGCAAATCAATCAACGTGATACACCATATTAACAAACTGAAGGAGAAAAACCGTATGATCATCTCAATAGATGCAGAGAAAGCTTTCGACAAAATTCAACACCCATTTATTATAAAAACCCTGCAGAAAGCAGGCATAGAGGGAACGTTCCTCAACATAATAAAGGTCATATATGACAAACCCACAGCCAACATCGTCCTCAATGGTGAAAAACTGAAAGCATTTTCACTAAGATCAGGAACAAGACAAGGTTGCCCACTCTCACCACTCTTATTCAACATAGTTTTGGAAGTTTTAGCCACAGCAATCGGAGAACAAAAGGAAATAAAAGGAATCCAAATCAGAAAAGAAGTAAAGCTGTCACTGTTTGCAGACGACATGATGCTATACATAGAGAATCCTAAAGATGCTACCAGAAAATTACTAGAGCTAATCAATGAATTTGGTAAAGTAGCAGGATACAAAATTAATGCACAGAAATCTCTAGCATTCCTATACACTAATGATGAAAAATCTGAAAGCGAAATCAATAAAACACTCTCATTTACCATTGCAACAAAAGAAATAAAATATCTAGGAATAAACCTACCTAAGGAGACAAAAGACCTATATGCAGAAAATTATAAGACACTGATAAAAGAAATCAAAGATGATACCAATAGATGGAGAGATATACCATGTTCTTGGATTGGAAGAATCAACATTGTGAAAATGACTACTACCCAAAGCAATCTACAGATTCAATGCAATCCCTATCAAACTACCACTGGCATTTTTCACACAACTAGAACAAAAACTTTCACAGTTTGTATTGAAACACAAAAGACCCCGAATACCCAAAGCAATCTTGAGAACGAAAAATGGAGCTGGAGTAATCAGGCTCCCTGACTTCAGACTATACTACAAAGCTACAGTAATTAAGACAGTATGGTACTGGCACAAAAACAGAAAGATAGATCAATGGAACAGGATAGAAAGCCCAGAGATAAACCCACACACATATGGTCACCTTATCTTTGATAAAGGAGGCAGGAATGTACAGTGGAGAAAGGACAGCCTCTTCAATAAGTGGTGCTGGGAAAACTGGTCAGGTACATGTATAAGTATGAGATTAGATCACTCCCTAACACCATACACAAAAATAAGCTCAAAATGGATTAAAGACCTAAATGTAAGGCTAGAAACTATCAAACTCTTAGAGGAAAACATAGGCAGAATAGTCTATGACATAAATCACAGCAAGATCCTTTTTGACCCACCTCCAAGAGGAATGGAAATAAAAACAAAAATAAACAAATGGGACCTAATGAAACTTCAAAGCTTTTGCACAGCAAAGGAAACCATAAACAAGACCAAAAGACAACCCTCAGAATGGGAGAAAATATTTGCAAATGAATCAACTGACAAAGGATTAATCTCCAAAATTTATAAGCAGCTCATGCAGCTCAATAACAAAAAAACAAACAACCCAATCCAAAAATGGGCACAAGACCTAAACAGACATTTCTCCAAAGAAGATATACAGACTGCCAACAAGCACATGAAAGAATGCTCAACATCATTAATCATTAGAGAAATGCTAATCAAAATTACAATGAGATATCATCTCACACCAGTCATAATGGCCATCATCAAAAAATCTAGAAACAATAAATGCTGGAGAGGGTGTGGAGAAAAGGAAACCCTTTTGCACTGCTGGTGGGAATGTAAATTGGTACAGCCACTATGCAGAACAGTATGGAGGTTCCTTAAAAAACTACAAATAGAACTATCATATGACCCAGCAATCTCACTACTGGGCATATACCCTGAGGAAACCATAATTCAAAAAGAGTCATGTACCAAAATGTTCATTGCAGCTCTATTTACAATATCCCGGAGATGGAAACAACCTAAGTGTCCATCATCGGATGAATGGATAAAGAAGATGTGGCACATATATACAATGGAATATTACTCAGCCATAAAAAGAAACGAAATTGAGCTATTTGTAATGAGGTGGATAGACCTAGAGTCTGTCGTACAGAGTGTAGTAAGTCAGAAAGAGAGAGACAAATACCGTATGCTAACACATATATATGGAATTTAAGAAAAAAAAATGTCATGAAGAACCTAGGAGTAAGACAGGGATAAAGACACAGACCTACTAGAGAATGGACTTGAGGATATGGGGAGGGGAAAGGGTAAGCTGTGAGAAAGCGAGAGAGAGGCAGGGACATATATACACTACCAAACGTAAGGTAGATAGCTAGTGGGAAGCAGCCGCATAGCACAGGGAGATCAACTCGGTGCTTTGTGACCGCCTGGAGGGGTGGGATAGGGAGGGTGGGAGGGAGGGAGACGCAAGAGGGAAGAGATATGGGAACATATGTATAACTGATTCATTTTGTTATAAAGCAGAAACTAACACACCATTATAAATCGATTATACCCCAATAAAGATGTTAAAAAAAAGGGGGAGCAGAGTACACCACCCCAAAATATGCCCATTTGACAAAAGGATTATTTTGGACTTAATTAATTTAAGAAACAGCAGACCCAGGAGAATCTTTCAAAACCAAGTAGAAAATGCCCTTTTAGAAGGTAAATTTACATCTATTAAGGATATCTCCAATTGTAAGGGTATGTCCCTCTCTGGACCAGGAATTGAATGATGACTAAATATCAAGAAAAGCTTGTTGGGACTTCTCTGCTGGTCCAGTGGTTAAGACTCCATTCTCCCAATGCAGGGGACAAGGGTTCAATTCCTGGTTAGGGAACTAGATCCCGCATGCTGCAATTAAGAGCCTGCATGCCGCAACTAAAGATTCCACAGGCCTCATCTAAGACCCAGTGCAGGCAAATAAATAAATGTTTAAAAAAAAAAAAACTCAAAATGGATTCGAGACCTAAATGTAAGACTGGACACTATAAAAATCTTAGAGGAATACATAGGAAGAACACTCTTTGACATAAATCACAGCAAGATCTTTTTTGACCCACCTCCTATAGTAATGGAAGTAAAAATGAAAATAAACAAATGGAACCTAATGAAACTTAAAAGATTTTGTACAGCAAAGGAAACCATAAACAAGATGAAAAGACAACCCCTAGAATGGGAGATAATATTCGCAAATGAATCAACGGACAAAGGATTAATCTCCAAAATATATAAACAGCTCATGCAGCTCAATATTAAAGAAACAAACAACCCAATCCAAGAATGGGCAGAAGACCTAAATAGACATTTCTTCAAAGAGGACATACAGATGGCCAAGAAGCACATGAAAAGCTGCTCAACATCACTAATTATTAGAGAAATGTAAATCAAAACCCCAATGAGGTATCACCTCACAGCAGTTAGAATGGGCATCATCAGAAAATCTACAAACAACAAATGCTGGAAAGGGTGTGGAGAAAAGGGAACCCTTTTGCACTGCTGGTGGGAATGTAAATTGGTACAGCCACTATGGAGAACAGTATGGAGGTTCCTTAAAAAACTACAAATAGAACTATCATATGACCCAGCAATCCCACTACAGGGCATATACCCAGAGAAAACCATAATTCAAAAAGACACATGCACCCCAGTGTTCATTGCAGCACTATTTACAATAGCCAGGTCATGGAAGCAACCTAAATGCCCATCAACAGCCGAATGGATAAAGAAGTTGTGGTACATACACACAATGGAATATTACTCAGCCATAAAAAGGAACGAAATTGAGTCATTTGTTGAGACGTGGATAGATTTAGAGACTGTCATACAGAGTGAAGTAAGTCAGAAAGAGAAAAACAAATATCATATATTAACGCATGTATGTGTAACCTAGAAAAATGTTACAGATAAACCGGTTTGCAGGGCAGAAGTTGAGACAGAGATGTAGAGAAGAAACATATGGACACAAAGGCGGGAAAACCGTGGTGGGGTGGGGATGTTGTTGTGCTGAATTGGGCGATTGGGACTGACATGTATACACTGACGTGTATAAAATTGATGACTTGTAAGAACCTGCATTATAAAAAAACAAAACAAAACCAAAAAAACAACTAATACTAAACTTTCTTTGGGTTAGTTGTATGGAAATACGTTAATATAAATGTTTCAGACATTACATGAAATTTCTAAAAATGTTATATGTTCTGGTATAATGTTATAAGTCATAATTCTAGTTATTACTTTAAAATGTATATCTCAGAAATAACTAAATTTCCTTGTCAACTGCATTATTATGAACTTTCATCAAATCTTTTATCGTGGCCATTTTTAAGTCTCTTTTCATTTACAGACAGTTCTGGGTGTACTCTGATGCTTTCACAAAAATGTTCCTATAAAAGGGTTTCATCTTCAAGGAATTCATAGAAAAAACTCTGACAAGTACAGGTTTCTGGTAACTGACTATACTGCTGAACTGAATGAATAAGCATTTTCAGAACTCTAATGGAAAACTGATGAATTCATAAAAGTGCTAAGAAAGATTAAGATCAAAAAAAATTAATTACATGGGACTGAGTGAACTGATTAAAAAAATAGTAAACAAGTATCATCCTTCGTACTGATATGAAACTATTAAATTATGCTAACAATGATAAGTTAAAAAAATAAAATAAGATGATAAAGTTGCCTGAATTTTCTACAGAACAAATCAGAGTATTCTGTAGACAAAGCAACACATTTTCTTAAAACTGTGTTAGGCCTCAACTGAGTAATAATAAAGAATATGTAAAAGGAAAAAAAATCTAAAAAAAAAATGTTTGTTGTTATAAATCACTTAAATTTTGTGGTGATTTGTTTCTATAGCATAATTTAGTGCAAGCTAACTATTATAGGAATGAACCAGCAATTCAGAGGAGTAAACCCAAAAACCTATAAACATGGCTTAAACAGATAAAGGTTTATTTTTGTCACACAAGTACAAATCCAGAAGGAGATAATCCAAAGCTCCTATATAAACTATAAACTACATAATGTCACCAATATCCTCAACTCCCCAAATTTTATACTCTGCCATTCTTAGCTTGTAGTTTTCATTCTCCTGGTCATAAAATGGCTGCGACAGCACCAGACTGCAAGCTTCATATGTCTCAGTAGCCAGAACTGGTTCACATAGTTATCTGTAACTTCAAGGAGAGCTGGAGAAGAGAGTTTTGTCCTTTTAAGGTTTCCATACTTGAGACAGGAAGGAAAAAAAGATTTAGAAATAAAGACTGGGTCAGCATACATACAGTGCCTGTCACAGATGCCATTTCTACTTATGAGAATGGTAAAGGAGTCTGGAAACAAATTGAAATGTTTATATATTACCGGTGGGAATTATAAATTGATACAAGGATTTCATAATTTTAAAATATTTGTTCATGGTGAAGATCAATATATCACAGGCCTAGAAAACCTACTTCTATATATAGTCATCTATATATATTCTTATATAATACATATATATTTACTTTTATATTTAAATGAGGTATAACAAGGCCAACTTATTTCTTTTAATAAGTTAAAAACATCAGAGTGTATTTATGTACTAAGGGTAATTCTGTGGAACTTTTGTTTCAATAAATAAATAAATATATACACACACAAACACATACAACATGTATGTGTGTGTTTGTACCAGGTTATGATATATAATGTTACTTCTTACTGTGGGTTAAAAAAATTAACAGATATTGTCCTAGGATAACTCCTAGCAGGTATTCAAAGAGACTTGTACACCGATGCTTATTTCGGCATTATTTACAATAGCAGGGCTTGGCAACCAGCAGACTCCACTGTACCGTAAAACTGGCTGAGTGGTTTCATCGTGGACCCCAACTGCAGAATGTTTAGGTCTATTCTTTTAGGCTAAATGGACGAAGGAAGCTGGGATAGGTCTCACCAGTTAGTACGTATACTTCCACCTAATCCCATTTCGAGACTGATAGATACATCACCCTCAGCTGTCTGTCCCTGTGCTTTTGGCACACTTTGTTCAGATAATATACATCCTGTTTTCTTCCAGACAGAAGAGGAGCTCAGCTGCACAGAAGAAGGCACAAGATCTGGACAATTCTACTCCATATAAAATTTTTCAATCTCTGCTGTTTTTAGCCACATCCCTTACTTCTTCATTCACAGCTACCTGTGCCTCCAATTCCTGTGCTTTTTTCGGTTTCTTTAACACTAATCAGTCTTTTTTTTTTTTTTTCTTTCACAATTGTAGAATTAGGTTTGGACTTTGCTTAATTTAGTTCACTAAATCAGTTGCCTTTTGTGTATTTGCTCTCTAGCTTTCAAAACTCTTTTGAAGTCTTTCATCTACTGTTGTCTCCTCTCTTGTTCTTTTTGACTTTAACATAAAATTTTGACATAAAATTTACAAAGTACATTCATATTGCTGTGTAAACATCACCCATATCCATTCCCAGAACTTTTTCACTTTTCCCAAACTTAAAGTCTGTCCCCATTAAACAATAACTCCCCATTTCTCCCTCTCTCTAGCTCCTGGCAACCACCATTCTATTTTCTGTTTCTATAAAGTTCATTTTTCCAAAGTGGAGAATAATGAATAAAATTCGTTTTTACAAAATGGAGATCTATCTCCTTCATTCAGTTCTAGGACAAATTCTTTGATTATCTCTGCCTCTTCATTTCTCTGTTCTCCCTTTCCAGAATTCCTATTATTTGCATAATGGATCTCCGAGCTATATCCTCTAATTTTCTAATCTTAACTTTATCTTCCAACTATTTCCTTAACTTTATCTTCCAACTATTCTACTGTATTTAAATTTCAGCTATCACGTTTTAATTTCCATAGCTCTTTCTTGTCATCTTGTTGTTCCTTTTCCTATAGTGTCTGATTTTTGGATCATGGATGTAACATCTCATCTCTATGAAGATATTAAATAATCTTTTAAAAAATTTTTGTATACTTAACATAGTTAGAGATGTCAATTCTCCTCAAATTGATTTATAGAGTTAATGCAATCACAATCAAAATCCTAACAGGAATTTTTATAGATATAGACAAGCTGATTCTAAATTTTATATGGGAAGGTAAAGGAACTAGATAATTAAAAACAATTTTTAAAAGAAGAAAAAGTTTGAGGAAAAATATTGATTTTAAGACTTACTCTAAAGCTTCAATAATTAAAACAGTGTGGTACTGGCAAAGAAACAGATACATAGATACATGGAACAAAAAACAGACTCCAGAAATACATCCATACAAATATGGTCAATTCATTTCTAAGAAAGGTGCAAAAGCATTTCAATAGAGAAAAGAGAGTGTGTTTTATAAAAGCAAATGGTGTTGGAACAATTAGACATCCAAATGCAAAAAGAAAAACAAAGAAAGAAAAGAACAGAACCATGACCTAAGGTGCAAAGGACAACCTACACAAAATTAACTAAAAATGGTTTATGGATCTAAAGGTAAAACTAAAACCCCTAAAACTTTAAGAAGAAGAAAACATAGGAGAATTAATAGGACATTAATTTTTCTATTAGGTTCTGCTTCTTTTTTCTAAGTGAAAGACCATTTCAGAATCATAGGCTGATCTGATGACAGCCAAGCTCTTCTACTGCTAAGTAACTACAGCCCTCAACCTAATAAGGAAATTGGTTTAGAATCTGGGGACATTTTATTATTTTCCTGTCCCTCAATGCTGCCCCAATGATTCAATCTAAAAAACAGGGTAAGACATGCTATTACAAAAGAGATTTCAGAAGAAAGTGAACCTATCCTACAGGCACTGCATAATATATAATTGTATTATGAGATGAAATATACAGTTTTTAATGTTGTTTGTGCTTAAAGTCAAACATCAAGAAAAGTCTGGCAAACACTGTGTGGTCCACTGCTATGTCTGCAAAAGTATCTTCTCGTGATGAGTATTTTATACTTTAGAGTAAGATTCTCCCCAAACACCCTACCACAAACTGTTCTAAAAACAAAGGGTATTTCTCCCTTAAATCCCTTGAACAAAATGTACTAAATAAAAACGTAAGGAAGAGATGTAAGCTGAAAGGAAATACCCATAGTGCATTGTGGTGGTGTTGCTATTAAGTCAAAGGACACTGATTAACAGTAAAGACAAATTCTAAAAGAAGATTAAATAAAGCCTTTTACAACATGATTTCTTAACTTGCTGATTTTACAAGACAGTCATACTTCTTTAAAGATCAAGGGTCTACAAATGCTTTCCTCCATTATATTCCAATTTATTTTTATTATTTTGCAGCTGTTCCACCCTTCTCTGGCAAGGGCAATCCAATTTCTCTGGAGAAAAATTCCACCACAATCAGGACATGGTTTAGATAGGGCTGGCTCCACTCCAGCGGTAAGCATAAGGCCCAAATCTGGCTACTCAGTGTTTTCTATTCAGGTATCCACAGTGAATGGTTCATGTCATGCAAACTGGACCACTGACTTAATTCTAGGACTTTTGTTGGAGGGGCCAAGAAAGAAGTGTTTCCTTCTGAACAAAGAATGTGTAAGTCGCCATGTTTTGTATCATGTGGTTCCCCCGTTACCACTGGCCCATAGCTATCTGGACTAAGGATGAACATCTGACCCAAAGTGAAACTTCTAGCAAGCCAGTAGCCTATTACAAGATCTGGTTCAAGAATTCTACCCAAAAGAAGGTTCTATACTAGATAGTGACTAATTTAACCAATCAAATTCTCTCTCTTATAGAATTTGAAGGTATGAGAAAGAAAGCATGAGTGAACTGGGCTTTCATACTTATCATTTCTCCTCAATCCTCCACAACCCCTATCCTCTCAGGACCTACCCTCATCTCATGAAAAAAACAGAAGCACACAGAAGGAACTCCTTCATCTTCTCACAGTCAAGCTTATAAACCAACTTGCATTCATTTTTCTCTTCTTCCTGTTAGAAACAAAGTACATCCCTTTCAAAGCAAAGGCAAATGATCTATTTATGCGATGGATCCCTTCCTTTTCAAAAACTACACTCTTGGGCTTCCCTGGTGGCGCAGTGGTTGAGAGTCCGCCCGCTGATGCAGGGGGCACGGGTTCGTGCCCTGGTCCGGGAGGATCCCACGTGCCGCGGAGCGGCTGGGCCCGTGAGCCATGGCCGCTGCGCCTGCGCGTCCGGAGCCTGTGCTCCGCAACGGGAGAGGCCACAGCGGTGAGAGGCCCACGTACCGAAGAAAAAAACAAAACACTACACTCTTTCATATACCTTATCCCATTCCTATGCCATCAGTTTCCTGGAATCAAGGGATGGTCTCGGCCTAGATCACCTATCAACATGCAAACATGCTCATTATTTTCCACATTAAAAAATTTCCTTCTTGGGCTTCCCTAGTGGCGCAGTGGTTGAGAGTCCCGCCTGCTGACGCAGGGGACACGGGTTCGTGCCCCGGTCCGGGAAGATCCCACATGCCGCGGAGCGGCTGGGCCTGTGAGCCATGGCCGCTGAGCCTGCGTGTCCGGAGCCGTCCGGAGCCCGTGCTCCGCAATGGGAGAGGCCACAACAGTAAGAGGCCCGCGAACCGCAAAAAAAAAAAAAAAAAAAAAAAAAATCTCCTTCTTAAAGGATGGTCTTCTCAATAAATGCTTGGTCAATTATACCCACATGGAAAAAAAAAGAATCTTGAACACTACCTAAAACCCCAAACAAAAGTCAAATTCCAGGTGAACTGCAAATCTAAATGTGAACGGCAAAACAATAGTACTTTCAGAACAAAACTATGGGGGAACATCTTCATAACTAGGATAAGCAAAGCTATTTTAAATAAGACACTGTTAACATTAGTTTATTTCATGTATATAATATTATTGTCTTTTCCCCCATAATTGTTCCAAATCTCTGTATTTTTAAGATATACTAAATAATCAGCTTTTCCCTCTGCTACCATCATTTCCCTCCCACTCTCTTCCAGAAAAACCACTACCTCGAAGTTGGTTTTTTAAAAATATGGAATAATCTAGCTATTCATTAGTAGAACAGATAAAATAAATGGTGGTTAATCATACAAGGCACAACTATATAGTAGCTAAAACATACCAAAAAATCTAAAGAAAGGGTTTTTTTTTAATCCAATCAAAATGTAAACTTGTGGTTAAGTTTTATACTCCTTTGTATTTCTCACAGATAAGAGTGCCCATATTTCCCAAATCCAAACTTAAGATAGTCAGGTAGAACAATACAGAACCCAAATATAATACTTGAAATCATACTTACCCTGGATGCTCTGGGAGGTGTTTACTGTACCCACAAGCAACAGAGTAACTGAATATCAGAGTAAACAATCTATATCTAATACATCTATATTGTTGACTGTAAGAATAGCTATCAGCTAGGACTCAATTATTCATCATACTTAGGCATTTCAGCAGCCTTTTTACACTAACTTCGAAACTTCTAAACAGAAGTATGAAAAGTATGAAACTTAAACTTCCTCTTTCTTCCTAATGCTTTCTTCCATTTGCAAGGAGCCCAAATGGTATAATATTCCTGACCTTTATCTACCCCAGGGATATAGGTAAATCTGGAGAGAAGAACTGGATATACTTAACTGTTTTAACCTCTCAATTGGTTCAGAACTCAGGGAAGGAAGAGAAGTCCTTCTAAACCTCACTGAACAAAACATTTTTTAAAGAAGGTGAGAAACGTAAGCTTTATCCCTTTTAACAAAGTATATTATCATTGACCCTCATGAAAATGAAACTTCCAAAAATGACTACAAAATTGTACTATATAAACATAAAAACTATAAAAGAACAAAATTCCAATTGATGAATTCACTTTGCTCTTCTCTGAAAAAATGTAGCTTATAGGCTTAATATTATAGAGTTGAATTTCAGATAACCTGTTAATGAAAACATTTAACAACAGCTTGAACAATACATGTACAGAAGTGGACTGAAAAAAGGCCAGAAGCCTAGATCTATAAGGAGAAGCTCATAAAAAAAACCTAGTTTTATGGTTTATGTACCTTCTGTCATTTGATCTGCACTACAATCCTACCTGCATTTTATAGTACAGAAAGACAGGCATTGAGAATTTATTTTGGGAAGGCCTTATGGTACATTTAGAAAATTCTGAAGACAAATCCTGGCTCTGACACTTACTAGCTTACAAGCTACTTAAAAATTTTGAGACTTTTTCCCCATATGTAAAAGTAGATAATTAAGCCTCCATTGCTGGGCTATTATAAAATAGGGTGACAAAACATATAAAATACATTCAATATTTGCTAAATAGTAGGTACTCAGTATAATGTAGCCATCATCATCGTTATTACTAACTTGCCTAGAATCACACAGCTATAACTAGTTCCAAAAGCTTTTTTCCTTCCTTTGAAAATGCTTAATAAAATTATATACAGAGTGTAAAAATTGGAAAACATATAAAGTATATAGAAGAAAATTAAAAGATCACTATTATCCTCAAACCTTGTAATAATTACTGTTAACACGCTGGCATATTTTCTTCTATCTGTAGAGAGCCTTCTTTTAGGTGTAGAACTGAATCATGCTGTATAATAAAGTTGGAATTTTTTCTTTTGTACTTAAGTTTTATCATGAGCCTTTCCCCATTTGATGAACACATAATTTTAATGACATACAGATAATAATTTAGTCCTTTCTCTATTGTTTTATATTAAGTTGGTTCTAATTTATCCACTAGAATGGATAAACTTATATATATCTTTGAACCTATGTTTTTTCCCTCACAGGAGGTCTTAAGCCATGTGGCAGTATCTGTTTTCTCAGCCAAGTCCCTACTATTATTACACATGTTGACATTCAAGTCCTGGTTTGCATCTGGAAGAAAGAATCCATTTATACTTTATATATATTTAGCTATTGATATTGAATCTTAGCATTAAATACATTTCATTGCCATAGCAACAAAATAAAGGTTAAGGGCTTCCTCATGTCTACTGTCTGCTGTGCAAGCGCAAGACCAAGTCTGAGACTGGAAACTCTTCAAGAGCAGAAACAAGAACTTGAATTCTATGTATCTGACTTAATGTTTCTGAATTCACTTTATATTCCATATACTTTAAAGAAGTAACGAAGGACACAGGAATATAACAACCTTTAACACCTAAAAAAAGATATGAAGAATTGACATTTGAGCCACCAATGCTTCCCTGCATCCTGAAGAAATGGCAATAGGATGAACATAAGTGCTCAGTGACACTTTTTAAAATTGGAAAGTTAGGACATGATTCAAAACATGATCTGATAGGCACAATACCTGAAATGAAAAACCCGAAGTTTATGACTTCCATAGCAAATACATACAATTCACGTCTTGCTGGGCTGAGAGAAAATGAGTAAGACAGCAAGGTACCTCTATGGGACCTAACTGCTCCAATTAAGGTAGTTAATAAGCACTGGATACACAAAAACACTAAAACCTACAAAATGCTCAAATATCAAATCAGGACCAAGTACTCTCAATCCAGGTTTACAAGGAGGAATAGGTATTGACCTTTCTTGGAGAATATGAAAGAATCTATGGTATAAAGTTATAAATCATGATACAGAATCATCTAAAAGCAAGTTGCATACCAAAATATAACTGTGACTGTTAGAAAACCCCACATTCAATGACAGCAATTAAAAATTCATACACTTTACAGAAGATTAAAAGATGCTTATTTCCCCAAAGAATACACAGACTTAGGAATTACAATGTATGCCAGGGAAGTATGTTGCAATAAAAATCAATCAAAAAGTAATTTCAAATTGAAAAAAGAGAGGCATAGAATATATCATTTTTAGAAAAGGGAGAAGCAGAAAATTAAGGGCTGGGAGTCAATGATGAGTAGCCTATGCTAGAAGCGCATGATTGTCAGGTGCATTTCTCAGAGGGTAAGAAAAATAAGCAGATAAAATAATAAATTCATGAAACAAGTATTTATTGAGCACTGACCATGTGCCAGGCATTTAGGGGAATACAGCAGGAACAAAATAAACTAAAATCCCTGTCCCCATGGAGTTTACACTTTGTATTCAATAGTGTAAGGTGTTATTGAAAAAATAATAATAAAGCCAGGAAGGGGATAGAATTTGGGGACACAGTAATTTTTCATAGGATAATTAGAGAGGGTGACATCTGAGTAAAGTAGGTGAAGTAGTGAGCCATGTGTTATCTAGGGACAAGCATATTCCAGGCAGAGGAAACAGCCAGTGAAAAGAAGCATGCCCTATGTGTTCAAGGAACAGAAAGGAGGCCAGTGTTACTGTAGTGTAGAGTGAGGAAGACTGGTAGGATATGAAGTCAAGGGATATAATGGGGGCAGGCACACTGTTTACGGTCTTGAAAAGTCATCGTAAATCATGAGGCTTTTATTCTGGGTGAAAAGGGAAGCCACGAGAGGGTTTTTGGGAAAGGAATGAAATGACCTGACTTGCATTTAACAGGATCACCCTGGCTGGCTGTCTAAGAAGGCTATCGTGGCAAGGTTAGAAGCAGGGAGACTATTTAGGAAGCAGCTGCAGTGATCCAAGTAAAAGATGATGGTAGCTTGGACTTGGGAGGTAGCAGTGAAGGTACTGCATACTTATCAGATTCTGGATTTATTCTAAAGGTAAGGACAGACAGAATTTGCTGACAGATTGGAAGCAGGGATGAAGAGGGAAGGAAAAGACAAGAATGACTCCAGGGTTCTTGGCCTGAACACCAGGAAGAATGGAGTTATTACTAAGAGGGGAAGATTGCAAGAGGTGAGGTTTGAGTGGAAAGGGAGGAGATCTGCTTATATTTGAACATGTTACATTTGACAGGCCTATGAGGTGTCAGGTAGGCAAAAGGATATGTAAGTCTGAAGCTGAAGAGAGAAGTTTGGAGTGGAGATGCAGTTTATGAACTGACAATGTACAGATCATATATTTTTTGTATAAACAATTTAATATTAAAATATAAACCCACTGATGTTTTCCACCCATATTTTTCCAATTTTAAAATGCTGAGATTTCCTTCCTGCCTATCTACTCTAGACTACTAAATTACAAATTATTTAGTATAAACATATTAAATAGCATACAAAAAATGAGAAGCCAAAAATCCAATTAAGGAGAAAGAAGTATAAACAAACCACACCAAGGAGTAAAGGGATGAATAAGGAAAAGGAAGGTGGTGAGAGGCATCATGGAGGAAGCTATGGTACATGCTATATTTAAAACAGATCATTGATTTGTGTTTGATGCTACCTGAGTTTAAGGGCACAAAATTCCACATAAAGAGAAGTCTCTTTAATTAAAAAAATTTTTTTATTTTTGGCTGTGTTGGGTCTTCGTTGCTGCACGCGGGCTTTCTCTAGTTGCAGTGAGCAGGGGTACTCTTCGTTGCGGTGCATGGGCTCCTCATTGCAGTGGCTTGTCTTGTTACGGAGCACGAGTTCTAGGCACGCGGGCTTCAGTAGTTGTGGCACATGGGCTCAGTAGTTGTGGCTCACGGGCTTTAGAGCACAGGCTCAGTAGTTGTGGCTCGCGAACTCTAGAGCGCAGGCTCAGTAGTTTTGGCGCACGGGCTTAGTTGCTCTGCAGCATGTGGGATCTTCCCGGACCAGGGTTCAAACTCGTGTCCCTTGCATTGGCAGGAGGAGTCTAAACCACTGCACCACCAGAGAAGTCCTGAGAGGTCTCCTTTAAATCATATTCTAGATAACAAGTGAATGAGAGAAGCTCCTGTGTAAATGGACTGGAACTATTTTTTCCCACTCCAATCCAACCTATACCTGACTGCTAATCTTCCTACATACATGCAATTTTGTTTTTACCTTCTCTTATGAGATAAGGTTTGGAATTATAGTTAATTTCATTCATTTTATTATCTCCCCTGTCAGAGCTCGTTATCTAAAGGACTCTGAACACAGGAAATGATTTTCAATGAGCAACTATTTTTAAAATTCTCCCAATACTTGTATACAAATAGTACCATTCTAGAGATATAAGAGAGAAATGAGTTAATTTCATAGAATAGATGCCAGCAAAACCAGCAGCACCTGGGAACTTGTTAGAAAAGCAAACTCTCTGGTTCCACTCCAGACTTACTAAATCAGAAACTTTGGGGCTGGGGCCCAGCAATCTGCATTCACAAGCTCTCCCAGTGATTGCTACATGCTAAACTTTGAAAACCTCTAGCTTAGAACGTTAAACTCAATTCTCTCAAGGAATGTCAGTTGAAAAAGGCTACTAGACTATAAAATCCTTGAACATAGGAACTTTATTATGTTTCACTTTTGACTGCCTTATGTAACTGGCATTTAACCCACATTCAGAATTTTTGAATAGCTAAAAAAAAAAAGAATCAGAGGTACCCCCTCCCTCTAAGTTTCCTTGTTTTTCTACATTCTATCATACCAAGTTACCAGCACAACCTTTATCCTTCCTTTCTAGCCCTCCCTATTCTATAGAACAGGTAACGTCTTTCCAATCAGAATACCATATTCTAACTTTTAAAGTAATTCTGTGGATATGTCAAGTCACATTTCACAGCAAGAAAAACCCTTCAGAAGATTATTTCTCCAAGGGCATCAATTTACACATGAGAAAATTAAGGCCTGGAGATATCACATGACAAGCACATCCTTACAAAAGTAGAGAGACACTAAAAGATAAAATTGTTATCTTCAGCCAACCTTATCTGGCCTGAGTCAAAATAGCCAGTTTATTAGATTTAAATAAAGTAAGGTGTTAGACTGAAGGACAGAATCATTTTATCTTTACAACCGCTTTCTGGGAATAAAAATAAATATAACATCAAAATCCATCACTTACTTTATTTATTTATTTTTATTTATTTATTTATTTATTGGCAATAGTGTGTGCCCTTTTCTCATTCCTCGATCTATACATTAACTGTGGGAAAAAACGATCCCTAACATTAATAAGAATGCTACTCAGCTATCTAGTGAAACGGCATGCAATGCCAGAGTCTAGTCCTCCACTGTCATATCGGTTCAATACTAAGTTTCCTAGAAACTAATCTCAAGACACTTTACAACAACAGTTTCATTCAGGTAATGTGGCAATTTTTCTGACCAACATGTATCTTCCTGGTTATACTCCATCCAACACAGAGACTGCCTAGAGAAAGCCAGAGTGAAGCTCCTTTGATACTTTGTGTCTCAAACTAAAAACAAGTTTAATTGTACTCCAATCTTATTTCACAAGGATTCAGAAGTAATTTATAAGCAACATACTGATGATTAAATAAGGTAAGGGGATATAGTGCTATTGAAGGCAGCCTACTATATGTGGAAAGAATATGGACTTAGGAGTCACAAAGATCTGCAGGATTCAAGGTTTTGTGTGTGTGTGTGTTGTGTGTGTGTGTGTGTGTGTTTTGTAAGACCTGTTAAAGGGCTTTTATTAAAAAAAATTTTTTAATTGAAATATAGTTGATTTACAATATTGTGTTAATTTCAGGTATACAGCATAAAAATTCAATATTTTTTCAGATTTTATTCTATTATAGGTTATTACAAGATAATAGGTATACTTTCCTGTGCTATACATTAAATCCTTGCTGCTTATCTATTTTATACATGGTAGTTTTTAATCTGTTAATCCCATACCCCTAATCTGTCCCTCCTCACTTCTCTCTCCCCTTTTGGCAACCATTAGTTTGTTTTCTATGTCTGTGAGTCTGTTTCTGTTTTGCATACACATTTATTTGTATTATTTTTTAGATTCCACATATAAGTGATATATAGCATTTGTCTTTCTCTGTTTGACTTATTTCACTAAGCATAATATTCTCTAGGTCCATGTTGCTGCAAATGGCAGTATTTCATTCTTTTTCACGGCTGAGTAACATTCCATTTTGTGTATATACACATATATACACACTACATCTTCTTAAGCCATTTGTCTGTTGATGGGCACTTGAGTTACTTCCATGTCTCGGCTATTGTGAATATTGTAAATATTGCTGCTATGAACACTGGGGTGCATGTACCTTTCAAAATTAGTGTTTTCATTTTTTAAGGATATATCCCCAGCACTGAAATTACTAGATCATATGATAGTTGTTTTTAGTTTTTTGAGGAACAAGGGCTCCCTTTTCTCCACATTCTCTCCAACATTTATTATTTGTAGACTTTTTGAAGATAGCCATTCCAAGAGGTGTGAGTTGATACCTCATTGCTCTGATTTGCATTTCTCTAACAATTAGCGATATCTACTCAAGTCTTCTGTCCATTTTTTGATCACATTGTCTGTAAGTACATGGGTTTACTTCTGAGCTATTACATTCCATTGATCTGTGTGTTTTTGTGCCAGTATCATACTCCTTTGATTACTGTAGCTTTGTAGTATAGTCTGAAATCTGTGAGGGTTTTACCTCCAACTTTGTTCTTTCTTCTCAGGATAGCTTTGGCAATTCTGGGTCTTTTGTGGTTCCATATAAATTTTAGAATTATTTGTTGTAGTTCTGTGTGGGTTCAAGTTTTAATTCTAGTCCTTACTTGCCTGCACATAGGATAGAAGCCATAATATTAGTATACTGCCTCATACTGTTGATATCTAGTCTTCAGTTATTTTAAAATACAAACTCCTTGAGAATAGGACCTATGTTTTATGTTATCTCTGTATTCCCCCGCATTATATTCACTTAGGTGTTCAATAAATATTAACTTAACTAATATGGAATAGATTTTAATATATCAGATAAACTTCCTACCTAATAGGTACCCTTGCTTCCAGATGCCAGCTCCCAAAGCACATCACCCCCAACTAGCTTAAGAAAAATCTGATTTTGTCCAATTCCATTTTAAAACCTTCCAAGGCTTCCAGCCCTTAAGCAGTTAAGGAAAAGTTCCTGACAAGACAAGAATTTCTCTCTTATAACTCAGACTTTCCTCTGAGTAGGTACTACTCAAGCTCCAGGAATGTTCTTCCCATGCCCCTATAAACTCCTCCTCAATAGGCTAACGTCTACTAGTCATCCAGGCCTCAGTTTATAAGCCATTTTCTCTATCAAGGTCCCTGATCATAGTTCTCCAACCCTCAGCTAACAGTTAGATGTCCTGCCTCCCTAACTTGATAATACATTCAACTTACCATCTAATACTATAATGAACTGTTTAACCTGCTTCCTTAATTATGTGGTAAACTTGAGGACAGGATCATACCACTTTCAATTTTATATCCACTGTTTACTACAGTTACTGGCACATAAAACACCTTTAATTAATACTATTTATTGAGCATAATGATAAAGTCCTGTGTTCTCAACAACAATAGTTTCCAATTTGAGAATATAATCATGTTTATTTCCCTGTTTGCTTGTAAATAACTGAGAGACAAAAACACCTGGCTGCCTAATAGATTAAAGAAAAAGATTCTGGGGCTTTATTCAGCACACACATTTACTATGACACAAAAAGCAAAATCAGCGTTATATTTTTCAAAGAACAGAAAAAATATTTCACAAGTACTTGCTACCAATGGGGGACCTGTTTTCTCTTGGCCCCATCCCCAGAGGTTACAGTTTCCAAACTGGATTTGATCCTCAATTAAAACAAGCAGAGCCATGGATAATGAAAGAAGAAATTGAAAGAAGTTGCTGCTCAGATTAGAATGCCATCCTGGGACTAAAAGGTGACAAGCACCTGTTATGGATGACTGAAAAGAAAAACGAACCTGCATTCCTGATAGGCCAATGGAACCACAAAAACAGCCCTGGATGTCCTCCCTCTAATTTCTCATTACAGTGGCCCTCCATATCCATGGATGAGAAACCAGCAGATATGGCAGGCTGAAGGTAATGGACCTGAGCATCCACAGATTTTGGCATCCACACTGGGTCCTGGAACCAATCCCCTGCAGATATAGAAGGATGACTATACTTAAGGAAAATGCCTCCCCCACCATTTGTTTCTACCACTCTTCTTTGGATTTCTAGAGCAACTAAATATGATTTCTGATTGATAGGAAAGATAATACAAAGTTAGAAGAATATTTAGAGAAAAGTTGGTATACCCAGGAGGATAGAGACATTTGCAAGACAAGAACACTGGAAGCTATAGGGAAAAAGATAGACATAAATGATAATATGAAGTACCAAAAGAAAATGTATGGCCAATGATACCATAAACTAAGACAAACAACAAAAGGCAGACTGACAAAACATTATTGGCAGGGACTTCCCTGGTGGTCCAGTGGTAAAGAATGTGCCTTACAATGCACGGGACGTGGGTTCGATTCCTGGTCAGGGAACTAAGATCCCACATGCCACAGGGCAAATAAGCCCACGTGCCACAACTACAGAGGCCATGTGGCCTGAAGCCTGCGCGCTACAACTAAAGAGAAAAAACCAACACGCCACAACTAGAGAGAAGCCTGCACGTCACAACAAAGAGCCCACCTGCTGCAACTGAAGACCCAACGCAGGCAAAATAAATAAATAAGTAAATAATAAATCTTAACAAAAATATTTTTGGCAAACAAAGCTAAAGGATTAAATCCATAATATATCAAAAAGAAGCAACAAATCAATAGGGAAAAAAATCCAGAAGGTGGTGCTTTTCACTGGAAACTGGATGATCTCAGGAGAATGGATATTGACTATGAACTTATAAAGACTGACAACAAGAAACAATTTAGGATATACAACATCAAGAGTGACCCAGGAGCAGGGGCGGGAATTTTGAAACTAGGGCGGCACGAAAGAAACAGGTGAGAGAGGAACCAAGATGGAAGAGTATAAGGATGTGCTCTCACTCCCTCTTGTGAGAACACCAGAATCACAACTAGCTGCTGGACAATCATTAACAGGAAGATACTGGAACTCAACAAAAAAGATACCCCACATCCAAAGACAAAGGAGAAGCCACAATGAGACGGTAGGAGGGGCGCAATCACAGTAAAATCAAATCCCATAACTGCTGGGTGGGTGACTCACAGACTGGAAAACACTTATACCACAGAAGTCCGCCCACTGGATTGAAGGTTCTGAGCCCCACGTCAGGCTTCCCAACCTGGGGGTCAGGCAACGGGATGAGGAATTCCTAGAGGATCAGACTTTGAAGACTACTGGGATTTGATTGCAGGACTTTGACAGGACTGGGGGAAACAGAGACTCCACTTTTGGAGGGCACACACAAAGTAGTGTATGCATCGGGACCCGGGGGAAAGAGCAGTGACCCCAGGGGAGACTGAACCAGACCTACTTGCTAGTGTTGGAGGGTCTCCTGCAGAGGCAGGGGGTGGCTGTGGCTCGCCATGGGGACAAGGACATGGGCAGAAGAAGTTCTGGGAAGTACTCCTTGGTGTGAGCCCTCCCAGAGTCTCTCATTAGCCCCACCAAAGAGCCCAGGTAGGCTCCAGAGTTGGGTTGCCTCAGGCCAAACAACCAACAGGGAGGGAACCCAGCCCCACCCATCAGCAGTCAAGCAGATTAAAGGTTTACTGAGCTCTGCCCACCAGAGCAACAGTCTGCACTACCCACCACCAGTCCCTCCCATCAAGCCTCTTAGATGGCCTCATCCACCAGAGGGCAGAGAGCAGAAGCAAGAACTACACTCCTGCAGCCTGTAGAACAAAAACCACATTCACAGAAAGACAGACAAGATGAAAAGGCAGTGGGCTATGTACCAGATGAAGGAACAAGATAAAACCCCAGAAAAACAACTAAACGAAGTGGAGATAGGCAACCTTCCCGAAAAAGATTTCAGAATAATGATAGTGAAGATGATCCAGGACCTCGGAAAAAGAATGGAGGCAAAGACCAAGAAATGCAAGAAATGTTTAACAAAGACGTAGAAGAATTAAAAAAGAAACGAACAGTGATTAACAATACAATAACTGAAATGAAGACTACATGAGAAGGAATCAATAGCAGAATGACTTAGGCAGAAGAATGGATAAGTGACCTAGAAGACAGAATGGTGGAATTCACAGCTGCGGAACAGAATAAAGAAAAAAGAATGAAAAGAAATGAAGGCAGTCTAAGAGACCTCTGAGACAACATTAAACGCAACAACATTTGCATTATAGGGGTCCCAGAAGGAGAAGAGAGAGAGAAAGGACCAGAGAAAATATTTGAAGAGATTATAGTTGAAAACTTCCCTAACATGGGAAAGGAAACAGCCACCCAAGTCCAGGAGCGCAGCAAGTCCCACACAGGATAACTCCAAGGAGAAACACATCGAGACACATAGCAATCAAACTGGCAAAAATTAAAGACAGAGAAAAATTATTGAAAGCAGCAAGGGAAAAATGACAAATAACATACAAGGGAGCTTCCATAAGATTAACAGCTGATTTCTCAGCAGAAACTCTACAAGCCAGAAGGGAGTGGCATGATATACTTAAAGTGATGAAAGGGAAGAACCTACAACCAAGATTACTCTACCTGGCAAGGATCTCATTCAGATTTGATGGAGAAATCAAACACTTTACAGACAAGCAAAAGCTAACAGAATTCAGCCCCACCAAACCAGCTCTACAACAAATGCTAAAGGAATTTCTCTAAGTGGGAAACACAAGAGAAGAAAAGGAACTACAAAAACAAACCCAAAACAATTAAGAAAATGGTCATAGGAACATACATATCGATATTTACCTTAAACTTGAATGGATTAAATGCTCCAACCAAAAGACACAGGCTTGCTGAATGGATACAAAAACAAGACCCATTTATATGCTGTCTACAAGAGACCCACTTCAGACCTAGGGACACATTCAGACTGAAAGTGAGGGGATGGAAAAAGATATTCCATGCAAATGGAAATCAAAAGAAAGCTCGAGTACCTATACTCATATCAGATAAAATAGACTTTAAAATAAAGAATGTTACAAGAGATAAGGAAGGACACTACATAATGATCAGGGGATCAATCCAAGAAGAAGATATAACAATTACAAACATATATGCACCCAACACAAGAGCACCTTAATACATAAGGCAACTACTAACAGCTCTAAAAGACAAAATCGACAGTAACACGGTAACAGTGGGGGACTTTAACTCCTCACTTACACCAATGGACAGATAATCCAAAATGAAAATAAATAAGGAAACAGAAGCTTTAAATGACACAACAGACTAGATAGATTTAATTGATATTTACAGGACATTCCATCCAAAAACAGCAGATTACACTTTCTTCTCAAGTGCGCACAGAACATTCTCCAGGATAGATCACATCTGGGGTCACAAATCAAGCCTCAGTAAATTTAAGAAACTTGAAATCATATCAAGCATCTTTTCTGACCTCAATGCTATGAGATAAGAAATGAATTACAGGGAAGAAAACGTAAAAAACACAAACACATGGAGGGTAAGCAATATGTTACTAAATAACCAAGAGATCACTGAAGAAATCAAAGAGGCAATAAAAAAATACCTAGAGACAAATGATAATGAAAACACGACGATCCAAAACCTATGGGATGCAGCAAAAGCAGTTCTAAGAGGGAAGATGATAGCTATACAAGCCGACCTCAAGAAACACGAAAAATCTCAAATAAACAATCTAACCTGACACCTGAAGGAACTAGAGAAAGAAGAACAACCAAAACCCAAAGTTAGCAGAAGGAAAGAAATCATAAAGATCAGAGCAGAAATAAATGAAATAGAAACAAAGAAAACAATAGCACAGATCAATAAAACTAAAACCTGGTTCTTTGAGAAGATAAATAAAGTTGATAAACCATTAGCCAGACTCATCAAGAAAAAGAGGGAGAGGACTCAAATCAATAAAATTAGAAATGAAAAAGGAGAAGTTACAACAGACACCACAGAAATACAAAGCATCCTAAGAGACTACTACAAGCAACTCTATGCCAATAAAATGGATAACCTGGAAGAAATGGACAAATTCTTAGAAAGGTATAACCTTCCAAGACTAAACCAGGAAGAAATAGAAAATATGAACAGACCAATCACAAGTAATGAAATTGAAACTGTGATTTAAAATCTTCCAACAAACAAAGTCCAGGACCAGATGGCTTCACAGGTGAATTCTATCAAACATTTAGAGAAGAGCTAACACCCACCCTTCTCAAACTCTTCCAAAAAATTGCAGAGGAAGGAACACTCCCAAACTCATTCTATGAGGCCACCATCACCCTGATACCAAAACCAGACAAAGATACTACAAAAAAAGAAAATTACAGACCAATGTCACTGATGAATATAGATACAAAAATCCTCAATGAAATACTAGCAAACAGAATCCAACAACACATTAAAAGGTTCATACACTATGATCAAGTGGGTTTTATACCAGGGATGCAAGGATTCTTCAGTATATGCAGATCAATCAATGTGATACACCATATTAACAAATTGAAGAATAAAAACCGTATGATCAACCCAATAGATGCAAAAAAGCTTTGGACAAAATTCAACAGCCATTTATAATAAAAACTCTCCAGAAAGTGGGCATAGAGGGAACTTACCTCAATATAATAAAGGCCATATACGACAAACCCACAGCAAACATCATTCTCAATGGTGAAAAACTGAAAGCATTTCCAAGGAACGAGACAAGGATGTCCACTCTCACCACTATTATTCAACATAGTTTTGGAAGTCCTACCCACGGCAATCAGAGAAGAAAAAGAAATAAAAGGAATACAAATTGGAAAAGAAGAAGTAAAACTGTCACCATTTGCAGATGACATGATACTATACTAGAGAATCCTAAAGATGCCACCAGAAAACTACTAGAGCTAATCAATGAATTTGGTAAAGTTGCAGGATACAAAATTAATGCACAGAAATCTCTTTCATTTCTATACACTAATGAGGAAAAATCTGAAAGAGAAATTAAGGAAACACTCCCATTTACCACTGCAACAAAAAGAATAAAATATCTAGGAATAAACCTACCTAGGGAAACAAAAACCTGTATGCAGAAAACTATAAGACACTGATGAAAGAAACTAAAGATGATACCAACAGATGGAGAGATATAC
This sequence comes from Delphinapterus leucas, assembly GCF_059928025.1. Taxonomy (NCBI): domain Eukaryota; kingdom Metazoa; phylum Chordata; class Mammalia; order Artiodactyla; family Monodontidae; genus Delphinapterus; species Delphinapterus leucas. The sequence goes on along the minus strand of NC_143137.1, from coordinate 55,670,881 downwards.
CATGTTCTTGGATTGGAAGAATCAATATTGTGAAAATGACTACACTACCCAAAGCAATCTACAGATTCCATGCAATCCCTATCAAATTACCAATGGAATTTTTTACACAACTAAAACAAAAAATCTTAAAATTTGTATGGAGACACAAAAGACCCCATATAGCCAAAGCAGTCTTGAGGGGAAAAAAAGGGACCTGGAGGAATCAGACTCCCTGACTTTAGACTATACTACAAAGCTACAGTAATCAAGACAATATGGTACTGGCACAAAAACAAAAACATAGATAAATGGAAAAAGATAGAAAGCCCAGAGATAAACCCATGCACCTATGGTCAACTAATCTATGACAAAGGAGGCAAGGATATATAATGGAGAAAAGACAGTCTCTTCAATAAGTGGTGCTGGGGAAAGTGGACAGCTACATATAAAAGAATGAAATTAGAACACTCCCTAACACCATACACAAAAATAAACTCAAAATGGATTTGAGACCTAAATGTAAGAGCAGACACCATAAAACTCCTAGAGGAAAACATTGGAAGACCTCTCTTTGACATAAATCACAGCAAGATGTTTTTTGTGTTTTTTTTGCAGTACATGGGCCTCTCACTGTTGTGGCTTCTCCCGTTGCGGAGCACAGGCTCCCGATGCGCAGGCTAAGCAGCCATGGCTCATGGGCCCATCTGCTCCGCGGCATGTGGGATCTTCCCGGACCGGGGCACAAAGCCGTGTCCCCTGCACCGGCAGGCGGACCCTCAACCACTGTGCCACCAGGGAATCCCCAGCAAGATCTTTTTTGATCCACCTCGTAGAGTAATGGAAATAAAAACAAAAATAAACAAATGGGACCTTATGAAACTTCAAAGTTTTTTCACAGCAAAGGAAACCATAAACAAGACAAAAAGACAACCCTCAGAATAGGAGAAAATATTTGCAAATGAATCAACCGACAAAGGATTAATCTCCAAAATATATATGCAGCTCAATATTAAAGAAACAAACAACCCAATCGAAAAATGAGCAGAAGACCTAAATAGACATTTCTCCAAAGAAGACATATAGACGGCCAAGAAGCACATGAAAAGCTGCTCAACACCACTAACTATTAGAGAAATGCAAATCAAAACTATAATGAGGTATCACCTCACACCAGTTAGAATGGGCATCATCAGAAAATCTACAGACAACAAATGCTGGAGAGGCTGTGGAGAAAAGGGAACCCTCTTGCACTGTTGCTGGGAATGTAACTTGATATAGCCAGTATGGAGAACAGTATGGAGGTTCCTTAAAAAACGAAAAGTAGAATTACCATATGATCCAGCAATCCCACTACTGGGCATATACCCAGAGAAAACCATAATTCAAAAAGACGCATGCACCCCAATGTTCATTGCAGCACTATTAACAATAGTCAGGTTATGGAAGCAATCTAAATGCCCATCGACAGCCTAATGGATAAGGAAGATGTGGTACATATATACAATGGAATATTACTCAGCTATAAAAAGGAACAAATTGAGTCATTTGTTGAGACGTGGATGGATTTAGAGACTGTCATACAGAGTGAAGTAAGGCAGAAAGAGAAAAACAAATATATATTAACGCATATATGTGGAACCTAGAAAAATGGTACAGATGAACCAGTTTGCAGGGCAGAAGTTGAGACACATATGTAGAGAGCAAATGTATGGACACCAAGGGGGGAAAGCTACGGGGGTGGGGTGGGGATGTTGGTGTGCTGCATTGGGCGATTGGGATTGACATGTATACACTGATGTGTATAAAATTGATGAGTAATAAGAACCTGCTGGGGCAGAAGACCTAAAATAGACATTTCTCCAAAGAAGATAAACAGACTGCCAGCAAACACATGAAAGCATGCTCAACATCACTAATCATTAGAGAAATGCAAATCAAAACTACAATGAGATATCATCTCACACCAGTCAGAATGGCCATCATCAAAAAATCTAGAAACAATAAATGCTGGAGAGGGTGTGGAGAAAAGGGAACCCTTTTGCACTGTTGGTGGGAATGTAAATTGATACAGCCACTGTGGAGAACACTATGGAGGTTCCTTACAAAACTACAAATAGAACTACCATATGACCCAGCAATCCCACTACTGGGCATATACCCTGATAAAACCATAATTCAAAAAGAGTCATGTACCAAAATGTTCATTGCAGCTCTACTTACAATAGCCCGGAGACGGAAACAACCTAAGTGTCCATCATCAGATAAATGGATAAAGAAGATGTGGCACATATATACAATGGAATATTATTCAGCCATAAAAAGAAACGAAATTGAGCTATTTGTAATGAGGTGGATAGACCTAGAGTCTGTCATACAGAGTGAAGTAAGTCAGAAAGAGAGAGACAAATACCATATGCTAACACATATATATGGAATTTAAGAAAAAAAATGTCATGAAGAACCTAGGGGTAAGACAGGAATAAAGGCACAGACCTACTAGAGAATGGACTTGAGGATATGGGGAGGGGGAAGGGTAAGCTTTGACAAAGCGAGAGAGAGGCATGGACATATATACAGTACCAAATGTAAGGTAGGTAGCTAGTGGGAAGCAGCCGCATAGCACAGGGAGATCAGCTCGGTGCTTTGTGACCGCCTGGAGGGGTGGGATAGGGAGGGAGGGAGACGCAAGAGGGAAGAGAAATGGCAACATATGTATATATATAACTGATTCATTTTGTTGTAAAGCAGAAACTAACACACCATTGTAAAGCAATTATACTCCAATAAAGATGTTTAAAAAAAAAGGAAAAGAACCTGCTGTATAAATAAATAAAACTCAAAAATTAAAAACCCAACAGGAAAAGTGAATAAAGCTATGAATAAGCAATTCAAAGAACTGAAAAATCGAAAGGACCAACAAAATTATCAAAAGATGCTCAGCTTCACAAGTAGTTACGAAAATGAAGAATTATAAGATGCTTTTAAAATTGATTTTGTTGTCAAAGAAAACATCAGTGATAGTGAGTCTGTGAGGGATATAGTTACTCTCAGACTTTAATGACGGCAGTAAGAACTACATCAACATTTCTGGAAAATAATCTGGCATTATGTATTAAAATTAAAACATTATATATTATGTACAAGATATTCATTGCAATATTGTTCATAAATAGAAGACTAGAGACAACACAGGTGTCCAAAATGAAAACAGATATGGTTTCATATATCTACTGCTACAAAACAAACCACCTCAAACTTAGTGCCTCAAAACAATGTCATTTCTCACAATTCTATAGGTTGGCTAGCCATTTCTTTTCTGTTTTCTCCTCTGGTTCCTCTGCAGATGCATTCAGCTAAACAGTCAGCTGGGTTAGTAGGTCCAAGATAGTCCACTTTCATGTCTGCTGGTTGATGCTGACTGGGGTGTCTTGGTTCTCTCACCCTCCTATAAGCTAGACCAGCTTCCTTACATGGCAGCTACAGGAAAGCATTCTTTGAAGTCTTCTCTTAAGGACTAAGCTCCAGAACTCACATATCACATCCACCATATTCATTGGCCGAAGCAAATCACAAGGCTAGACAAGACTCAAGAGATGGAGAAATAGATGGGAGAAGCAACAAAGCCATGGCAAAGGGGAATGCATACCAGGATGGAAGAACTTTACGGTTAATTATTCTACCACAGGTAGTGTGTGTTTATGTGTGTGTACTATATAGCTGTATATTTCATTATATATATGTGTATTTGTAAATCTATACTTTTATTATAGCAATGCTATATAGTTGTATAGGTCATCACATACATGTATGTTTGTAAATCCTGGAAATATGCTTAAAAATTAACTAATGAAATACTGAGCTATGTAAAGTAGTCAGCATCCTGACTAAGGATGCAGGGCAGTGAGGGCATGTCAGGAAGGCCAACACAGGTGTGGCCCAGAGGTGAGGATAACAGGGTGTTGTGTGCAGACAGGGAGTTGCACAGAGCTGTGGGCCCAGGGAGGGCTTATGGATTCACAAAGAGGCACAGGCCAACAGGCCCAGCAATCAACGAGGCAGGGTGTGGTAGGGAGAGATAAAGGGAGGTGATGGTCTACAAGGCAGGGAGAATGGTAACAAAACAATTAGACAAGTGATAACTATAATGAGACTAATGTGAAGCTAAGTTTCTTACCACAAGAGAAGGCATTATAAACATGGAAAGGGCAAAGACTAGAAGAAGTCTAGTCTAGAAGGGTATTGGATTGGAATTGGAAGTATAGGAACCAACTTCTGGTTTTATAACATGCACATAGATATAGAAATAATTATGGATGTATATTAGTACATTATACATATATGTATGTGTATACAAACCATCCTTACATACTGATACATTTCCTAGTCCCTATAAGCAATGACACCCCAGTAGCAATGAGAAACTAAGCCCATAAATCTTTGTTTTTAAACACCATATTTTACAAAAACAAATAACAATATCAAAAAACAAACAGGGCTCCTTGAAGAAATGGCTGATTCCAGGGCTAGACCAGGCAAAGTACAAGACGAACCAGGAACAGCATGTTCTGCCAGAAGTGCACAATGAATGAGATGAGAGCATGATAGACACAGGAGCCAGCTTGAAGGGGCTCCCACTGGCTAAATCAGGGACAACTTAAACAGCAAAATAAATAATGATAGTAACAAATCACAACACACTAAAATCAAAATCCACAAGTCCTTACTGATTTAATAAACAAATAAATAGGGGAGAAAGAAAAATTCTACCTTACAATAAAATACCAACTAATACATGTAGAAGGAATAAAAAAAATAAGAGAAATATAATTATAAAAGTAGTTAATTCAGGTGGGAGTCATCACTGATACCTACACTGAGGCTAGTGAGTAGAGGTTTGATGAGAATCAAGATGCATAATTTTGGAATACCTCTCCACAAATTTTGATCAAATACAAAAGGACACCAATATGATCAAGGTGTTAATTACCAGTAGCAGCATGATTTGACATCATATGCCTGTGGATGCAATGCACCGAGACAGGCACAGCCCTACTTCTGTGGTATTCCTGCTAGAAATGCAAGACTTGATTGGAGTCATGAGGAAATATCACATGGACCTAGGTTCAGGGTGATCTTACAGAATGTACTACCTAAAACTGTCAAGGACATGAAAGATGGGGGAAAATGAGGCTGAAGAAGTCTGAAAAGACATGACAACTAAATACAACATGTATTCCCAGATAGGATCCTAGATCAAAAAAGAAAGAGATATTGTTGGGATAGTCGATGAAATATGAATAGGTTCCTTGGACTAGACAGTAGTGTTGTACCAATGCTTATCTTCTGACTTGGAGGGTTATATAAGAGTGCCTTGTTTTTGAGAAATAGACACTGTAGTGTTTATGGGTGATGGAACACCATGTCTACAGCTTGCTCCAAAAGGTTCTGAAAAAGACTATGATAATGGGTATGTACATATGTATTTATACACACATATACAAACATGTATGTAACATATATATGAAGACAGAAAGAGAGAGGACAGGCAATGGAAGAAATGCAGTAAAATATCAACAATGGTGGAATCTGAATGAAGGAGATAAAGGAGTTCTTTGTACTGTTCTGCCATCTTTTAAGTTTTAAATTATTTCAAAATAGTTTTTTAAAAATGTGATTATTAATATGTGATACAGAACATCTGGTGTTACAGCAAATGATAAGCAGCTACTGTCTGAGGCTAGGAGACATAAATATGTTTATTTACATAACATGCCTTTACAATACCCTGAGGGGATACATGAATAGGAGGACAATGTTTTATGCCTATTTGGCGTAAAGGCATCTCAATGTTTTTAAGTGAACTTTCCTTTCTCTTCATGGATATTAAATAGGCACTTTACAGTTCAATGAGAAAAGGAATTCTGACTTATTCATCTCTGTGGTTCCAGTACCCAATGCGTTTATGACTTTTGTCAGTTATGTCTTGAATAGGAATTCTATCCCCAATATTATTCCAGTCAGAAAATACAGTGATCCTACCAAATATAAAATAGCTAGTGGGAAGCAGCTGCATAGCACAGGGAGATGAGCACGGTGCTTTGTGTCCACCTAGAAAGGTGGGATAGGGAGGGTGGGAGGGAGACACAAGAGGGAGGAGATATGGGGATATATGTATACGTATAGCGGATTCACTTTGTTATACAGCAGAAACTAACACATCATTGTAAAGCAACTATACTCCAATAAAGATGTTAAGAAAACAAAACACAGTGATCTAAGTACCAAGAATTCTGTTACACTGAAAGGGAAAAACTGTATATGTTAAGCTAAAATATATAGGTCAGACTGAGGATCGAAAAATATCAAGGATACCTTTCTTAGGAACTTGGAGGAGGAATAATTATATGCTCTACAGTCCTAAAAACAAGAATGTATAACCAGAAGCAAAAGGCCTTAGTCTAAAGAATGGCTAACTGTTGACAGTTTTTGGTTAAAACCAACCAAACAGAACAGAATACAAATGAAACTTGGTGAAAAGAGCTGACAGTGGATGACAATCCTTTAAAAAATTTGAGAGGGGGGCTTCCCTGGTGGCGCAGTGGTTGGGAGTCCGCCTGCCGATGCAGGGGACACGGGTTCGTGCCCCGGTCCAGGAAGATCCCACACGCCGCGGAGTGGCTGGGCCCATGAGCCATGGCCACTGAGACTGCGCGTCCAGAGCCTGTGCTCCGCAACGGGAGAGGCCACAGCAGTGAGAGGCCCGCGTACTGCAAAAAATGAGAGGCCCGCGTACCGCAAAAAAAAAAAACAAAAAAAAATTTGAGAAGGTCTGAAAAACAATTAGACTGAACCATATCATATTGCTGATAAAGCATATATCCTACTAATAGATGAGTAAGGTCATTTTTAAATATGAAAGAATACATTTTTATTGCAGAAACCAAAACTCTCCAAAGCATCAAAGAATTGTCAGAATTGAACTGAGAATGTTTAAAAGCTGAATAGGTTTCATGTAGCTCAATACTCTCTCCTTCCTGGAGAATACGAACATTTTTTAGTACATTTTCTAGGCTCTTGGTCCCATTAATTAACTAGAAGAAAAAAAAAGTTATGCATGCTTGAAAATCTGTGTTACAGTTAACCATAATGAACTTCAGAACTGTCTTTTCAAAGGTTTAAACAACAGCTGAAAATTACATTTTGATACTATACAATTCATCTGCTCTAGTAAATAAAAGATACTAATACTTTATGAAATCAGAATCTTTCTACTCAAAGCATTATTAACCTGACCTGACCAAGGAGGTGAAAGACTTATACACTAAGAACTATAAAACGTTAATAATGGAAATTGAAGATGATTCAAAGAAATAGAAAGATATCCCATGCCCTTGGATTGGAAGAATTAATATTGTTAAAATGGCCATACTACCCAAAACAATTTACAGGTTTAATGTGATCCTTATCAAATTATCCATGACATTTTTCACAGAGCTAGAATAATCCTAAAATTCCTATGGAACCATAAAAGGCCAGAATTGCCAAAGCAATCCTGAAGAAAAAGAACAAAGCAGGAGGCCTAACTCTCCGAGACTTCCAACAATACTACAAAGCTACAGTAATCAAAACAGCATGGTATTGGCACAAAAACAGACATATGGATCAATGGAACAGAACAGAGAGACCAGAAATAAACCCACACACCTACAGTCAATTAATCTTTGACAAAGGAGGCAAGAATATACAATGGGAAAAAGACAGTCTCTTCAGCAAGTGGTGCTGGGAATGTTGGACTGCCGCATGCAAATCTATAAAATTAGAACACACCCTCTCACCATACACAAAAGTAGACTCAAAATGGCTTAAAGACTTAAACATAAGACATGACACCATAAAACTCCTAGAAGAGAACATAGGCAAAACATTCTCTGACATGCATAAATCATACCAATGTCTTCTTAGGCCAGTCTCCTAAGGCAATAGAAATAAAAATAAAAATAAACAAATGGGACTTAAACTTACAAGCTTTTGCACAGCAAAGGAAACCATAAAAAAAAAAAAAGACAACCTACAGAATGGGAAAATATTTGCAAAATGATGTGACCGACAACGGCTTAATTTCCAAAAAATACAAAGAGCTCATATAAGTCAACAACAAAAAAACAAACAACCCAATCCAAAAATGGGCAGAAGACCTAAATAGACATTTCTCCAAAGAAGAAATACAGATGGCCAATAGGCACATGAAAAGATGCTCAACATTGCTAATTATTAGAGAAATGCAAATCAAAACTACAATGAGTTACCATCTCACACCAGTCAGAATGGCCATAATTAAAAAGCTTACAAATAACAAATGCTGGAGAGGACGTGCAGGAAATGGAACCCTCCTACACTGCTGGTGGCAATGTAAGTTGTTGCAACCACTGTGGAAAACAGTATGGAGGATCCTCAGAAAACTAAAAATAGAATTACCATATGATCTAGCAATCCCATTCCCAGGTATATATCCAGACAAATCTATAATTCAAAAAGATACATGCACCCCTATGTTCATAGGAGCAATATTTACAATAGTCAAGACATGGAAGCAACCTAAATGTCCATTGACAGATGAATGGATAAAGATGTGGTACATATATACAATGGAATACTACTGAGCCATAAAAACGAACAAAATAATGCCATTTGCAGCAACATGGATGCAACTAGAGATTATCCTACTAAGTGAAGTATATCAGAAAGAGAAAGACAAATACCGTATGATATCACTTATGTGTGGAATCTATTGGGTTGGCCAAAAAGTTCGTTCGGTTTTTTCCCATAAGATCTTACAGAAAAACTGAACGAAGTTTTTGGCCAACCCAATAAAATATGACACAAATGAACCTATCTATGAAACAGAAACAGAATCTCGGACAGAGAACAGACTGGTGGTTGCCAAGGGACAGGGAATTGGGGGAGGTTTGGAGAGGGAGGTTGGGGTTAGCAGATATAAGCTTTTATATAGAGAACAGATAGACAGTAAGGTCCTACTGTATAGCACAGAGAGCTATATTCAATATCATATGATAAAACATAATGGAAAAGAATATTAAAAAAAGAACGTATATATAACTGAATCACATTGCTGTACAGCAGATATTAACACAACATTGTAAATCAACTATACTTCAATTAAAAAAATTTTTTTAAATCACCTACAGGAAAAAAATTTAAAAACTGTTAAAACTATATTACAAGTTCTTCCCCTTAATGAGAAATCTTAACGTCAAATCTTTTCTAGCATATAAGAAGTAAAACAACATTCATCATTACTATAAACCAGAATCTGTATGGTTTATTTTTTTGTTTTTTTTTAAAGTCTGGTTGGGGGTCATGAATTAGATTTTATTTCAGTCCCTTTGAGGGACAAGAGAAATGAAAGACTTTTTTTAAAAAATAAATTTATTTATTTTATTTATTTATTTTTGGGTGTGTTGGGTCTTCGTTGCTGCGCGGGGTTTCTCTAGCTGTGGTGAGCGGGGGCTACTCTTCATTGCGGTGCGTGGGTTTCTCATTGCCGTGGCTTCTCTTGTTGAAGAGCACTGACTCTAGGCATGCGGGCTTCAGTAGTTGCAGCATGCAGACTCAGTAGTTGTGGCTCACGGCCTCTAGAGCAAGGCTTAGTAAGTTGTAGCGCATGGGGCTTAGCTGCTCCACGGCATGTGGGATCTTCCCAAGCCAGGGATCAAACCCGTGTTCCCTGCATTGGCAGGCGGATTCTCAATCACTGCCCCACCAGGAAAGCCCTGTGTGGGTTTGTTAGTTAGCTACCTATCTATCTATCTGTCTATCTATCTATCTGTCTATCTATCTATCTATCTATTTATTTATGGCTGTGTTGGGTCTTCGTTGCTGCACGCAGGCTTTCTCTAGTGCGGCAAGCGGGGTCTACTCTTCCTTGTGGTGCACAGGCTTCTCACTGCCGTGGCTTCTCTTGTTGCACAGCATGGGCTCTAGGGTGTGCGGGTTGCAGTAGTTGTGGCGCATGGGCTTAGTTGCTCTGCAGCATGTGGGATCTTCCCGGACCAGGGCTCGAAGTCGTGTCCCCTGCATTGGCAGGCAGGTTCTTAACCACTGCGCCACCAGGGAAGCCCCCCAGTGTGGTTTTTAAATGGAGATAAAATACTTCTTAGGACACTTCTAAAAATTAAATGAGATAATGTAATAACTAAATGCAGGGTAGCTAGTGTGAATTAAGTGCTCAATAAATGGCCTTTACTGTGTTAATTCTTATAGAAAGGTTGTGAAACAACCCTGAAATATGGTCAAGTAACTTAAAAACCTATTACAGATGTCTGTAAAAGCATATGGATAAAATCACAGTCAAATATCTAGACTGGCAAATTCAGGGAGGAAAGGAATCTTAACTTATTTATCCTTGTAGTTCCAGAATCTAACATAGTACCTGGTACACAGAGTAGGCATTCAATAAAGGTTTATTGAAATGAAGTGAGTATGAAAGTAAGTTATCTGGAAAAGAAAAAAAAAAAAAGAGGTAATCTGAGGTTGTCTGAAAAATAAACGTAAAGACTCACCAAATTACTATTCCCTAAGCAAATCATACTTTGAGAAAGAAAACAAAATACCTAAGCATTTTTAGAACCATGCACAGAAAATCCTCTCAGACTGGTCTTTTTAATAATGACTGAGTCACTCTCAAATCTGTTTTGGCAAATGTGTCATATATAAAGTTCAATATTAGAAGGATTTTTAAATTTCATCTAAATAAATGTTCATACTTAAAGAGGTAAGAAGTACCCAAAACACTGAGGAATCTTTCCTAACTTCCATTCAAGAAGAATCAGACTTAATTCATAGTTCTTCCATCTATTTATACATGAAAATTAGCTTGAGCTTTTACCTACAAGTAAGTTGTAAATACACATATTTCACTTTCACAAGTTCAAGTGCACCCCAGAAAAGGAAAAGGAAAGAAAGAAAACCAACTCTCTCAAAAGTGGGCAGTGCTATAGGAGTATAAAAGAGTAGCAAACAAAACTTCTCTCCCATGTCTCAGCAACCACCTGATAGAGCCCACACTTATGGCACGGTCTGCATGGTTTCAGAACACTTTCATATTGAAAACTCAAAATTCCCAGTGCAATGGGCACGGGAAAAAGCATAATGTGAAAATACAGTCCTATCTTTTCCACCCTACGTCCAAGAATAATAGGGGTCAATTTACTGTTTCTAAAAAGGACCTTTTCAAATTATTGACCATCACCTCACTACAGCACCCACTCTTCTTATTTGCAAACTGATCAATTTTACGAAAAGCAAAAACCACACCCTTAATAATACATTCAACTCTGTGCAGCGCTTGGCTTCTGGCACAAGCCGGTAAAGTACAATTCCAGAGAGACAGCTGGAGATACATCTTTTAAGCCTAGTTCAAACTAAAATTTGTGAACAGTGTGCAGTTACAAATCAAATAATAACCTCAAATCAACTGCTAGAAGGAGGTTTTGAAAACAAAAAAATCATTATTAAACATTTACCTTTCTGAACAAAATGACGTTTTCTGAAAACAATAACCAAAGCTACCAGTCTAAACTAGAGTAATTTAGAGAACAATAACAAAGAACCTGTAGTTAACAGAGGAAAATCATTCTTAAATTACCATTTGCTTCCTACAGTACCTGGAAAAGTACAAAATGCATGAAGTCAACTAAGAACTATTGTCCAGTCACTGACAGCATTAGTTACTTTTTAGTCTAATTTCTGGAAAGTTCTGCTGTGGTAGTTTAAAAAGGAAACCAAATTTTAACGAGAAAAAATGCCTAGTTGAAAATCTGGAAATACACATTGAAGATATTCACGGTTAATTTTTTTTTTTTTTTTAACTAAGAAGCAGCAAGGTGACAGGCACAAAGGTGTGTAACATCTGTAGATGGTTGAGCCAAATCAATTTAAAAAAAAGTCTCTGGAATTAAGGATTTAAGATAATATCTTGACAAATATAATCTGACATGATCAAAAATCACTTTAGTTTTTTTTAACCACTAACAAAGCAAAAACTTCCAATACAAAGATTTTCACATCATACACACACACACTTTAAATTAAGAATTAAATGTAAATTCAACACACTAAAAAATTATCTAAAGGTATCCAAAACACATTTGAAACATCAGACTTTTGTTTTCACATTGATTTCTCAGACCTACTAGTAAATCTTCCCTGGAATGGGTCTTCATTTCAATACAAGGTTGTTCAATATGCCACTTCGTGTGAATATAGCTTGTGAGACATCCTCAAAACCTCCTCGGGAGTTCTTAATTTACAGCTCTAATTCCAGTTTCCTGCGACTCAAACAGCAACGTACAGAAAACAGCTTATACACAGGAAGGGAGAGGAATGAAGGTCCAGGGGAACGGTCCATTCTTTTGTGATGGCAGAAAATGCAAAAATAAAGGTTCTCTAGAGCTATGTGCCCCTATCCCCACCCATCATAGCCCTTCACTTTCATCCATCCACCCGCTCAAGACTCTCGAGCTCACGAGAACAGCCGAACCCGTGGCTTTCCACGTCTCAAAGAATGGGCGGGGGAAGCTGTGAGGTCCGGGGTACAAACAGAAAAAAAGGGAGGACATAGATCCTTTGAGGACAGATGGACAAGAAGATGCATCCAGATGGTGAGGATGGGACGTGCTACCGAAACACAGAGGCTTGCAAATTCGCTGGGAGAAGAGCTCCCAATGGGTCAGACAGAGGATGTTGACTGTTCAGGGACGGGGACACACAATCCTCCACAAATGAAGGGAGGCACATTTGCAGGAGTCGCGGAAGGGCGTGAACTCGGTAGCGCTGAACTCGGAGCCGAAAATAGGTTGAGACAGCCTCAAAAAGACCGGTACGTCGAAGCTGAGACTTACGGTTACTTCCCGGACTGAGGGTAAGGGTCGGACGGACTCCGCCGCAGCTCTGCAGTTCTGCCGCCCCTGCCTCTCGCGCCGAGCCGGTGACCTCAGGTAGTCCCTGAGCCCCACCCACCCGGGCGGACGCCCCTCCTCGCCCTGCGCCCCCTCCTCACCGGCCCCGGTGCGCCCGCCGGGCAAAGGCTGCCGGGGCCGAGGGTGCGCCCTGGAGGCCCGCGGGGAACTCTGCGAGAGCTGGAAGCGCCTGCGGCGACGCTCAGACTGGGCGGGCGCCCCCCATGCCTCTCCGGCCGCCGCGCCGCCTCACTCGGCGGAGGAGAAGAGGGGGCGGTGGCTCTTGCCTCCGCCTCGCGGTCAAATCCGGCTCATGCTCCAGCCTGGCCCGCGCTTGCAGCCCGGGCCGCCCCCCTCCCCTCCCCCGCCTCCGGTTCAGCCGCTGGCGCGCCCACTGCCGCCACCACCCCAGTCCCCGAGCCGCCCGCCACCTGCCCCAGACAGCCCTCAGCCCCAGCTAGAAACGACAGGAACGGCAGTAGCTCAGCAGCCGACCCGGAAGCTCTTCCACCACCAACCGCGAGGCTGCGAGGGGCGTGAACCCGGAAGCAATTTCCTCGCCCCGGTAGCATCGGGATGGAAAGCTAAGGCCTTTGAAGATCTGGAATCCCCTAGTTTGGGGAGGGGGTGAGGTGTGTATGGCGCTGAGCTGAGAGGAGAGGGAAGTCCAACAAAGAGCCTGTGGACAAGAGGCTCTCCGGGTCCAGAGATCAGAGCTCTCGAGGCGCGGGGTGCGGAGGGCGGCCGAACACGCCGGGCGGCTTCTGGTGGCGACCGACTGTTTTCCTGTCACAGGAAGTTGGGCCTGGCCGCTGGGAAAGTGAAGGGAAGGAGAAATGAGAAAGCGGTGACGGTCCCCCGCCCCCCAGGTGACTGTCCCACCCACTGAATTGAATGTAGTGGCCCGGGAGGTCCTCGGCCCCCCGCACGGGTGAGACGAGGAGGAGCACGATTCAGACTCCAGCGAGAGAAACGGAAAGGTAGGAGGCCGAACTATCTCCATCCACATCTAGTTTTTCCAGGCAAGGACTTTACTTCTTACAAGTAATTACAAAGACGCCAAAGACCCTTTTTGGGTGGCGGCTCTCGGTGCAGAGAGGCGTGCACGTCCTTTTCCGTTAGTGGACGCTGATGGGCGGTGGCGGAGGAAAAACCTCCTAGGCAGAGTGTTGATTTTTGTCATTTCAGGAAAAGCGATTCACAGCTTGTCCTTGGAGCTCACCGCTCCTCTCTTTCCCTCTCTCCATCTTTTAAGGCTTTGGGCTTTCGTTCTTTGCTCGGTTCTCCATGGTGTTTTTAGCTTCACCAGAAATCTTTGATCTAGCTGACCTGACTCGGGATCTCACCTCCATGATTCCCTTCTCACTCTTGGAGAGTTTTTGTATCTTCAGTTTGCTTGCAAATGCTTCTCTCAGCATCATGTTTTTTAACTGCTTTGATGTCCTCATCTTATTTTGGGGAAAATGTCAAAAACTCAAAAATGTTTTCATAACAGTAGGAAAACAATTCATTCCATGATCTTTTCGACTTAAACCCGAGTTAATGTGTTAGTTGGTTTCCCCTTCGAACTGGGTTGAAGAACTACAGTAGCAGTTGATATAAAGCATGGTTAGATATACTACGGATGAAATCATGCTCCCCCAAATAACCTCCTTAAATATACTTGTAGGAATTCATTTGTTTCCCAATTCCACTATTACTTAGTTCCTTCTCTGTTAGCCAGATTTAGTATAATTGCATTCAGAAGTTATTTGAAGATTATTAAATATCTTAAATTACAGAATAGAATGTCACTTAACAGAAGGAAAGTACTTGAAAATTACCGATGGTACTTTTTGATACTACCTGATGATTGGTAGAACTGGTTGAAAGGACAAGGACAAAACAAGCTGTGTTAGAAGTAGCACCAGTGACTATTTTCTATTCTGCTTTATTATTACTTCCTCTCTTTTTATTACTATAAACCAATTTGAGTGGCAAAAGGATGAAATTTTTAATGGTCAGCATATCTCTGTAGAGGAATTCTTACAGATATTTAGTTGCCATCACTTCTCTCTAATGTAACAATGCTTTAAAATATTAAATTGTTCCAGGAGAGTGGAGAAGTGGCAGGTAGCTACTCTACCTCAGTTTTTTTTTCCTGTAAAATGGAGATAATAATAATACTTCATCAGGTTTGGGGGAGAATAAAATGAGTTCATGCATGTAAAGCACTTAGCACAGTGTCTAGCACATAATAAACATTATAGGTGTTAGCACTTATTCATATTATTTTAAAAGCATAATAACATGGGTTTTATTAGGTTGAAAAACATTGCTTAAGGATGGAGGAGAAGGGATCAGGAACATCCTACAGAACCCTAAGATAATGCTCCTTTTTTTGTTTTTATTCATGAAGTACACTTTCTGATCATTATTGGTAATTTCTATTAGCATGTACTTTGTAAATCATCTTGTCAATTTTGACTTCTGGTAACTAAATTTACAATACCTATATTCATATACTGAATCTTCTCTTTTTCTTCATTGCAAACAACTTTTAAAGTTTGTCCATCTGGGGAATTCCAAGGCGGTCCAGTGGTTTAGGACTCTGCCCTTTCATTGCCTAGGGCCCGGGTTCAATACCTGGTCAGGAGACTAAGATCCTGCAAGCCTTGCAGTGCGGCCAGAATAAATAAATAAAGTTTGTCTGTCTGTACTCTATACAGCAAATGTTTCTCATTAAAGACATTATTGGCAGTTTGTTCAACAGGACTGTTTTTAGTAAAGATGTTAACAAACCTCCCCCCATGGGGACTAAATGGCATCTGTTCACCCCATTTCTCCCCAGTCATAGTGACGAGAAATGCCCGTACAGATTTTCAAATGATCCCAGGTAGGTATCACTCCCAATTGAGAACCACTTCTACATATTTGTAAGGCTTTATTAGTTAGGCAGCATATTATCATTTATTCTTAAGCATTTTCCAGAAAATGCCACATATTTCCTATTGGTCACTTGAACCTTTATCTAAAATTCAGTCTAAACAGATTACAAATTTTAGTTATAGCTTTTTCTGTTATTTTTAGCTCAAATTACCCTCTTCCAATCCTTTTGCATGTGTTTCTGCCTTAGCAGTTTTGCCTTCATATATTAGTAGCTTCTGTTCTTTTCCTCACTTAAGCCTTTGTTTCCTTCTTTCATGTCACTGGAAGTATGTATATTTCAAACATTCAAGTATGAATATTTCTTGAAACTCAATTTTTAGAATCTTTGGGGTACATTAACATTAAATGGCGTAAAAACAAAATGCTATAACCCTCATGGTTTTTAAAAATTATACCACATTTGTTTATCTTTTAAAAATTGAGTGTATTGTGCAATACTAAATATTCTAGAGAAGTGATAAGTATTAACAAATAAAGCTTTTTGCTAATAGATGTTTTTTTAACATGAGTTGACCAGCACAGGAATTGATTTGCTTTAAATCGTGTTTAGAAAACTAAGAATTACTTGATTTCTCTTTTTAGGTGCTTAGTAGAAAAAAGGGTTTCCATAATAGTGCCATATATGTTACAAAATGTATTCACAATGCAATGTCTTTCTTTTGGGGGCTGGCAGTCTTCAAGGAGGCATCCATACATTTCAAAATTTGTTGGGTTTTATTATCTTGAAGTCATTGTTAATCTGAGGTGAAAAGTAATTGCTAAATAGAAATTCTGAGAAGAAAAAAGCCTCATCTTTTTCACTTAGTATAGAAAGTGCTGTTGTATGAGGTGGGTTTTAAGATGATCTTATGGAAAAACTGAACTGAAAATAATTCCACAAGGTATAGAGTGAAAATGAATGTCTTCAAAACTTTTCACAAAATGAAATGTCTCAATCCTAATGTTTTCTGTAGTTTCTCTGTTGAGATAGCTGTAGTTTCTCTGGATCTAAATCAGTGAACATTTTTATAATCTAAAATAAATTTTTTTATAATTTATAACTAAATTTTATAATTTAAAATAATTTATAAATTAAAATAATTTTTGTGCAATAATTTTAATGGTTCTTTTAATTTTAGGCTAACATTTACTTAAAATGTCATAAGTTATTGGATTTTAAAAACATTTCTTTTAAAGGAAATTTTCCAGTTATAAGGCAGTGGAAGGAAGTAAATTAAAGTCTTTTGTTATTACACAAGGAAGCAAATTAAAGGTTTCAAAATGACTATTAATTGCAGTTGAGAAAACAATAAAGTCCTCTATCTCCTCTCAAAAGATATTCAAAACCTTTCTTGAAAATGAGCTCTTCTTTTTCTATGAGAGTTGGGGCAATAAGGAAATCATTAAATATGAACAGGTCATTTTAATGCCTAATGGACTTTAAAAAAAACTGAAGAAGGTTCATCTCACCATGGCCAGGAAAGCAACTCCTTGCTTGATGTTCTTTTAGAAATTTACTGGCATATAAATGAGAGGAAGTTTTTTTAAAACAAATAAATAAAATATATTCAATACAAAGAGATGTGTTTTAGTCTAGCCATGAAAAAAAATTAATAATAGCACTTAATGAAGAGATGGAACTATCAAACAACCGAGAGTGCTTGAACTTCAATTACTTGTTAGAAATTGCCTAATGGAGACTTCAAATTAGTCTGGGGAAAAAAGTGTGCATGTGTATGTATATTTAAATATATATATTATATATTTGGAAGAAAATTTTTGGATTATGTAGGGAATTGATAATGGAAGTGGGAAATATTCTTAAGTCATCATCAGAAAGCTTTTATGAACTGACTAAATGTTTTTGAGTCTGTGATAGGCAGCTCCAATGAAAATTATAAGCTATCCTTTAGTTCATCCAAATGTCAGATATCAAAGTTCTTTTTAAAGATTCTGGAAAGAATGTCAATGGCAGCTATCTATTTCTAGCTTCCAAACTATTAACAGTATGACATTCACTTGTGCAATTTATGGAAAATAAGTGGGTACTATTCTAAATTGCTAGTTCAAGCCATTTTTTACTTAGTTTTTTTTTTTTTAATGTTTTAAAATGTTTTGTACAAGACATTTTATAATCATATCACCTTTTTATAGGTCCAAAAGGCAGATTCTTATGCTGTTAAGACCTATGAAAGTATGTATCCCCATTTTAAAAAACAAAAATCTACCTTTAATAGAAAAGGAAAAAAGGACAAGGTGATCTTAAATTATAAACAAAGGTTTTGAATGGTAACATATTATCAGTTATCTCTGACTTGCTTTTTACATAGTATATGTATTCTAAGATAGAAAAATCAACATTTTATTTTTTAAATTGTTTTTCAGAGTGGTTATGTGTCCTTTAATTTAATCTTTCAAGGGATTTCTTTGTTTTATAAAGCGATGGGAAATCCAGAAAACATAGAAGATGCGTACGTTGCTGTTATTCGGCCGAAGAATGCTGCCAGTCTCAATTCTCGGGAATACAGAGCTAAGTCATATGAAGTGAGAACGATTTACTAACATTTGATTTTCAACCATTGAGTGTCATTCTCCATTATCATTTTCATTTACATATAAAGTATAACCATAGCCTGTAAATTCTTGTTGATAAACTTGATCTTGACAAGCTAGAATTTACAGTCGTAGATCTGCCCATCATCATGTCTTTTCCGCTACATGTATTTTGACCATTTTTCTATTCATTGATATGGATAAATTATTAGATATTAAAAGTTACTTATTTGAGTTTTACTTATATAACTTATGAGAGTTTGGTTTTTAGTACAGTTTACGGAATGGCTCTCAAAAATTGAAAAAAAAATTGCAAAATTCAGCTTATTCAAAATTCCAACGTAAATTTTGTTCTTGGCTGTTTTCCCAAAGAACTATTTTTAAAAGTTCATTAAAAAATGTCTTTACCTTTAATTAAGTTTTAGGCAATTAAGTTACTTCTCTGTAGTCTTCAATACATATATTAGTAAACATGATTGAGGCCCCTGCCAAAAAAAACCCAAAGCAGAATTGTTATCTTTTCTATGCAGCAGATTTCAAGCATCATAAAATACTTCTAATCTAATCTAACTTGAACTAACTTCTCTAGTATTTTGCTTTAATTGCTTTTTTAAGGTTAGTTTTCTGAAACCTATTAAGGGATACTGCAGGGGTTCTGAGGAGACTACTGCTTCAGCAGTGCTCTGACTTACTGGTTCTCAGTCTTGGCTACACTGTTAAATCACCTGGGGAACTTTAACATTTCCAGTGCCAGGACCCCACTCCCCTGACATTCTGATTTAATAGGTCTGAGATGAAGCTGTGCATTGATACTGTTTTGAAAGAGTCCAGGTTATTCTTATATGCAGCTAGGGTTAAGAAAGACTGCTGGCTTATTATATTCTAGGGCAAGTAAATTTAATTTTAAACACTCTCTTAATATTATTTTTCTCATCTAAGATTTTGTTGCATGAAGTTCCCATTGAAGGACAGAAAAAAAAGAGAAAGAAGGTTTTGTTGGAAACTAAACTTCAAGGCAACAGTGAAATAACACAAGGCATATTGGATTATGTAGTAGAAACCACCAAACCAATTTCTCCTGCAAACCAGGGTATCAGAGGTAAGAAACTTTTCTTTTTAACACAGTTGGCTTTAAATGCTTGTGGAGAAAGACATTTTAAAAAGTAGATTAAAATCAGTTTCTTTTTATGTTCCTTTTCATTTGAAAAACTTGAAAAAGACTCAGAAATTTCTAGGGTTTTTTTTTTAAGGTGCAGCCAAGCCCCCTTCAAAAAGCAACTTAACGATTTTTTTAAGTTAAAAAATATTTTTGAAATGTTTAGATAATTTTAAGTAAAAAAAAAATTGAAAATATTTAAATTGTGTTAATGATTTGTTCAAGAGAGAGAGGAAGCCAACGGGTGGCTTAAAAATTAAAAGAAAGCACAAAATTACTTTTGTTAGAAGTATATTTCCCTACATAAGTATCTGTGAACTACTATGTTTGTTTCTCTACTCCAGGACAAGAGAAAACTATAAACCTCTCTCCATAACTAAGTAACAGTTAAGATTTTGTGTATTAGAGCAAGTCCTATAAATTACCAGTCAGCAGAGGTTTTCTTCCCATTTGGTCACAAGAAGAAGATCATTTTCAAAGAGCCAAAATGAATTGTAGAAGTATTCACCCTGAAAGGTTCAGGCCTCATTTAAAATATTAGATAATCTATAACCTATGAAACTGATTAAACATTAATGATCAATTTTATCAGGCTGTGGCCTCACAAGAAGCATATAGCAGAAGTTACAGAAATTATATACTCTGTCCAGGATTCAGGCATTATAATTAAAAAGGTAAAGCTAATTTCAGTCAAACAGCAGTTGAAAACAGTTGTTGATAGTGAGGTAAAGCATACCTCTCTGTGCCTAGTTTTCGGTTTTTTAAAGCTTATTTAGTGTTTTTTTCTATTTGTTCATCTTTATAGAGATTAGTTGTCTAATTCATCTCTCACTATAGAGACTATTTTTGTTGCAGAGATAAGGCTGAATCCTGTAATTTGATTTGTTGGTTATTTGGGATAGTTGTTCTCTAGAGATAGCTGAACTAAGCCTGTTTCGTAACTTCTGGAGGTACCATTCACCATATTTACCTCCCCAACCGGTAACCTCCTCAATAGGGCCTGCAGGGTTTTTGTGGCTTGGGGCTCTAAGCATTGTAACTCGAGATTATAAGAAGTTCCTGCATAAATTTACAGATCTTTGATACACATTCTGAGTACTACAGAGAGAATCCCCTTTCCCTAATTATCAGATTGACTTTTTAAATAAAATGATCTAGAAATTGATCTCAGCTAAAAAGGGGGACTATCCCTGTGGGTGATCAAGGCAAGTGAAAGGCTCTTCTTTTGGATGCCACAAATTTGTCAGCCTTTTCTACCTCAGTCTTGGACTTCTGATAAATTATCATCCAGATTTGTTTTACTATCACTAAATTGTTATAGTTATCAGGATCTATTCTGAGATGAAATTACTGAGACAAAGTCTGAGCCCAAATCACATATTTGAGCTGAGATAGACAAGTCATAATTTGCTATGAATTAGCCAAACTCTACCACTTGGTTCATTTACCAAGCAGGGGGATATAAGTGATATCAGTGTTAACAAAAATATCCCCTGGCCCAGAGGGCTGGGTAGTTTTTCTTAGGAGAAGTTACAAGTGGATAGGCACCCTGAAACATGTCTAGCACAATTATATCTTATATACTTAGACAGTAGAATGTACTAATACATTTTCAGGCAGCTTTTAATAAGAGAAATGAAAGTAAAGAAGTTTTACTTAACTAAATAGACAGTTATATCAATGAACCATGCCATACCTGACTATCCTATTCAATTGAGGTTTTCTAAAAGTGTGAAATATTTTTATAGAGTAATATGATTTCTTATATAAGCATCACATGAAAATTACCAATGACTTTATAATAGCAGTAGTTGTGCCTTTTTGTGCAGTGCTATATATAGTTTATAAAACACTACCACAATTACTTATTAATGAAATTCTTAAATTGGTCCTGTGAGTTAGTATATAGTCATTTTTACATCTGTAAAATGGAAATGCAAACATAGGTTGTCACCTACAAAAATCATATTCCCATTAGTGGAGGAGTTAGGACTAGAACCTCATTTCCCAACTTGTAATCAGTGCTTTTCTTTCCCCGCATGACAGATCTCATAGTTGCATATATAATTTGCAAAGTAGGCAATTAAACAATGGATCAGAACTGGATTTAGGGAAGCTGCAAGGCAGGAAAGATTAAGTGGGACAAGACCTCAAGCCAGACAAAAGAAATATTGCCTCTGAAATTTATTAGAATGTATCTAACACTTATATTTTGTACAAGTGTCTATTTTGTAAAAAATTGTTTGGGGGCTATAATAATAATGTGCCATAATAATCACAAATATTGACTCCAGCATTTTGTGAATGAATGAAGCTGCTTGAGCTCATATTATCTACCTGTCCACAGAAGACATCCAGCCAGGCATTCCTACCTGGGTCAAGAACAAGGTTCTATTTCTTGGGATGGGGAGATTGGAAGGGTTGATAAAAATTATGACAAAGATATCCAGAATATGAAAGGTTTTAGAGTGAAAGACTTGTAGGTTGTTATTTATAGCCCCCTTGCTGCCAAATCAGGAACAACAGACTAAGTATAAGAATGGTGGTTACGGGCTTCCCTGGTGGCGCAGTGGTCGGGAGTCCGCCTGTGGATGCAGGGGACATGGGTTCGTGCCCCAGTCCGGGAAGATCCCATATGCTGCGGAGCAGCTGGGCCCGTGAGCCATGGCCGCTGAGCCTGCGCGTCCGGAGCCTGTGCTCCGCAACGGGAGAGGCCACAACAGTGAGAGGCCCGCGAACCGCAAAAAAAAAAAAAAAAAAAAAGAGAATGGTGGTTACAATTCAGAACAATAGTTTATAGCCCAATCAGATTTTAATAAAAACTGAAATTGAGAGTGGAGGTTGAATATTAAATGAAGAGCTGCTAAACTTTAAGACTTTGCAGTTTATGTACACTACGCTTCTTGG
Organism: Delphinapterus leucas; assembly: GCF_059928025.1. NCBI lineage: Eukaryota > Metazoa > Chordata > Mammalia > Artiodactyla > Monodontidae > Delphinapterus > Delphinapterus leucas. Next base: position 55,648,402 of record NC_143137.1, on the reverse strand, counting down.
CCAGCTTAGACTTTAGTGAAACTCTTACCATCTGCATCCCAACTGAATGAAGTATATGCCTGTTCACCTTGCAGGATGTGTTGCTGTTCAGCTGCTCTGTCAGTCCTTAGCAGGATGGTTTTCCTTGCTACGTATAGGAAGCTTCTCTTTTAGTGAGTCAGAACAGGGGATCTATTGGTTGATTGTCCACAGAATGATTTACATTATTACCAGAATTACCAGTTTTTATTAGTGCCCATAATAAAATTGACTTTTTATATTTCAGTTCCTCTTAATACTGCCTTTAAAATGTTTTTTTCTAATTCTCAAGGTAATATATAAGATTTTAAAAGGCCCATTATTTTTATCTTTACTGACTTAAAAAAATGATTAGGAAAACGAGTGATACTAATGAAGAAATTTCCTCTGGATGGGGAGAAGATGGGCAGAGAAGCGGCATTATTTATTGTTCCATCAGTTGTCAAAGGTAAAGTCTAAGTTTCACCTTATGAATCTTTGTATGCCTTAGGTGCTAAGCTAAAGTCTGTTGAGGAACTTAGGAATTTGGATTCATAGTTACTATTGTAATACTATTATAGAATACATGTTTTTAAGATAATGGAAGATGGAGAAATTTGTTACTTAAAAAGATGGTTTGATTTCAAAGTAATATTCAGGCTTCCAGACTGATCAGTAATATTTTCGTTTCTGTTTTTAAAAGTAGAACAAAGAAGTGAGGAAGGAAGCCATAATCGAAACAAAAAGGTTTTAGCTTATAATGAGGGATTTTTCAGGCTGTGCTATATAGGTAGAATAGAAATAAAAATTTATGTATTTTGGAAAATTAACAGATTATGATCAGAACCTATCTTATATTTGGGAAAAGAAAGTGTCAGTAATAGTTCTAAAATACTCTTCCTAACAGTAGTGGTAATATTTAAAGAACTTAGATCTAATATGAAAATTTAATTTGAGCTTTGGAAAGGAATTTATCCTATTATCCTGGAATAATAGAAAAAATATTGAGCTTCAGTGCAGACCATGCAGCCCACTAATTTTGTGTTCTGGGCAAATCACCTCTTTAAGCCTCACCTCTTTATTTGTAAGATAGGTATCTGCTCCTACTTGGTTCATCGTGCTGGAAGAATTCAGTGAGGTATTAGATGTAAAAATCACTTTGGAACCTGTAGAGTACTGGCCTCATGTAAGGCCGTAATAATACTAATGATATATTAATGACCCACTGTGGACATCTCATCAGACTGCTGCTACACAGTACTTACACGAATTTTATTAGCCAGCTCTACCATTACAGAATTTTTTTTTTCCCCAGCCATACTTAGGTTAAACAGATCAGTATGTTAAATGGTGCTGGAAACCTTATTATTAATCAGAATTTTACAACATTGTTGAGGAAGAGAAAGGGGAAACAATTTCTGTAGTCCTCCAGGATTCTAAATCCTGCATTCACCCAAATGGATAAGGTCACAGAGCTGGCCAGCACTTGAATCCAAGTCTACTAATTTAAAATCTAGAACAATTTATGTTATACTTAACAATTTTTTTAACATACTGTGTACTTTTAAATAAAAATCATGCAGTCGTAAACCTTTTATATGATGGCATAATTCTTCATTTTTCTTTTTCAGATAATACTAAATATACGTATACTCCAGGATGCCCAATTTTTTACTGCTTACAAGATATTATGCGAGTCTGTAGTGAATCCAGCACTCACTTTGCTGCACTTACAGCAAGAATGTTAATAGCCTTGGATAAGTAAGAACTGCCATTAAAAATATTTTTTAATAAATCAAATACATGTTCATATTAGATATTAGCTCTGAGAGATAGAAATTCTTTTGGAAGACAATAATAAAATTAATAATATATATATTAAGAAATGGTAAGTTTTTGAAGTATAATATAAAAATTTTAAACCCCAAAGACAAGATTGTCCTGATTTGCTTGCAACATGTTAAGTTTATTCTTAGAAAATGACAAAGATTGCCCTGGCCTAAGAATTAAGATTCCTTTGTTATAAAACTAGATTTAGTATTGATTTACCCTTATAGTGAACAAGTCGTTTCACCTGTCATGCCTTTTGTCTTTCTGTAACAGCAGGTCTAATGTCACCTACATCTCAGTGGTTTAAATTTTTAAAGGGCTTCGTGTTTTTTGAAAAGGATTTTAATTATTATTATGTTACATGCATTAAAAAAAATAGTTTGCTATGTCCAGTAACAGAACTTTTATTTACAGTAAATGAAGTACTTAACACTAATTAAAATTATAAAAATCCCGGGACTTCCCTGGTGGCACAGTGGTTAAGAATCCTCCTGCCAATGCAGGGGACACGGGTGTGAGCCCTGGTCCGGGAAGATTCCACAAGCTGCAAAGCAACTAAGCCCGTGCACCACAACTACTGAGCCTGAGCTCTAGAGCCCGCGAGCCACATCTACTGAGCCAGTGTGCCACAACTGCTGAAGCCCATGCACCTAGAGCCCGTGCTCTGTAACAAGAGAAGCCACTGCAATGAGAAGCCTGTGCACATCACTGAAGAGTAGCCCCCACTCGCCGCAACTAGAGAAAGCCTGCACGCAGCAACGAAGACCCAGCAGAGCTAAAAATAAATAAATTTATTTTAAAAAAAATATATAAAAATCTGAATGTAGTATTAGAAAGAATCACACATCAGAGTTGGATAGTAGTTTAGTTTTTTCATCTTCACTTTTTAACATATACATCTACTACCTCTTCTTTTTATTTTGCCAGGTGGTTAGATGAACGTCATGCACAATCTCACTTTATTCCGGCTTTATTCCGACCTTCTCCTCTTGAGCGGATAAAAACTAATGTTATAAACCCTGCATATGCTACTGAATCAGGTCAGACAGAAAACTCACTACATATGGGCTATAGTGCACTAGAAATAAAGAGTAAAATGTTAGCCCTAGAGAAAGCAGATACCTGTATTTACAACCCTTTGTTTGGATCAGATCTTCAATATACAAACCGGGTAAGAGTTGAATGAATTTTGGCTTTGATTTCAAAAGACATGTCATTTCAAATGTAATTTTTTTTCCTGAGATAAATGCATCTATTACTAATTGTAAACATTAAGATGACATCCGTACTTAGCTCTATTTTTATACATCAAAGTCAGGTATCTAAAGCTCAGTATCTAAAGCTGTTTTTGTTTTTGTTTTGTTTTGTTTTCCCTTTCTAGGTAGATAAAGTGGTAATAAATCCATACTTTGGTCTAGGAGCTCCAGACTACTCAAAAATCCAAATTCCCAAACAGGAAAAATGGCAGAGAAGCATGAGCAGTGTCACAGAAGACAAGTATTGTTCTGGTTTTCCTTCACATTGCTTTTTAAACACCTAATTCTAATGTTAAAATACTGTTTAAAATGATATATGCAATGTAATCATTACATAAATGATTTAGTTTACAGCTGCTCAGTGAAACATAGCTTTCATAGATATGTCACATTTGTTTCAAAAGAATATGAATTTCAACAGTGCCTGTTTTTATTTTTCTTCTTTTCTTTTAATGATTAGGGAACGACAGTGGGTAGATGATTTTCCTCTCCATCGAAGTGCCTGTGAAGGAGATTCAGAATTATTAAGCCGACTTCTCAATGAAAGATTTTCAGTCAACCAATTAGATAGTGACCACTGGGCACCCATTCATTATGCATGCTGGTAAATAGATTATTCTTTTGTTTTTAGAAAGAATGAATCCTTAGTTTGTAAATGTTAGTGCTTCTTTTCAAAGCTGTCCTCATTCCAGCCACTTTTTCCTCTACCATGTTTGCCTTATGACCTTTATCTGTAGTAATCTTTGATTACTGTGTATGTGCCACACCGTTCAGATTTACAAGGTCTGCCCCACAGGAAAAGTATCATTAATGTTTTCAGGCATCCTGAGGTCATGCAGTAGGATAGCTAATGACTAGCAAGTGCCATTGCACAGCACACCGTCCCTTATTCACCCTTGCAATTTCTATTGTTTTGTACTGGAGTTGTGTTATGTTTGTTTATCCTTATTATATTTTATTTTATTATTGTTATTATTTATTTTTTATTTTTGGCTGCGTTGGGTCTTCGTTGCTGCGTGCAGGCTTTTCTCTGGTTGCAGTGAGTGGGGTCTACTCTTAGATGCAGTGCACAGGCTTCTCATTGCAGTGGCTTCTCTTGTTGCAGAGCACGGGCTCTAGGCACGTGGGCTTCAGTAGTTGTGGCATATGGGCTCAGTAGTTGTGGCTTGCAGGCTCTAGAGCTCAGGCTCAGTAGTTGTGGCACATGGGCTTAGTTTCTCCGTGGCATGTGGGATCTTTCCAGATCAGGGCTTAAACCTGTGTCCCCTGCATTGGCAGGCGGATTCTTAACCACTGTGCCACCAGGGAAGCCCTATCCTTATAAAATTTACATGTGTTAGCTACTTATGATTTGACCTTGCATCATGTTAGAAAAGTATTCTTTTAGTTCTTTGGAAAGCTGTGGTATCAGGAAACACCAAAAGTTTTCATTAGAATTAAAGCCTTCCTTTTTTTTTTTTTTTTTTTTTTATGAGAGGGATTAGCTCACAGGATTGGAGTTAGCTCTTTCCACTAGTTGCCCAGTGTAGTTCTTGCTCTGGTACTCTTCTCACATAATAATAACTCTTCCCCTCAGCCTGGGTTACGTTCTTAAATTTATGTTCGTAGCAGTAGTTAACTATTTGCTGTAGCCTGTCCTCTAGAAAGGATGTAATTAAGTTATTTACCATTATTTCTTATGGGAAAGTTGCTTTTGACTTACTGTTTAAAGTGAACTTCTTTGGCTAGTTTAAGAAGTGCCTGCACTATTTACGGCCTGTTAAAGTCCACAACTTTTTAGCTGCATGACGTTGAGCAAATGACTTTACTTCAGAGGTCCCCAACCCCCAGGCTGTGGACCGGTACTTGTCCGCGGCCTGTTAGCACCCAGGCCGCACAGCAAGAAGTGAGCTGCAGGCGAGCAAGCGAAGCTTCATCTGCCGCTCCCTGTCACTCGCGTTACCTACCGCCTGAACCATCCCCCATCTATGGAAAAATTGTCTCCCACGAAACCAGTCCCTGGTGCCAGAAAGGTTACTGCTGCTTTACTTTACCTCTCTGCATCTTAGTTTATTATCTATATGTAAAATACATTAATTAGATCATTTTCAACTCAAACTCTTTTTATTTCACTGTGATCAAATAGCTTATTGATCAATATTTCTGATCTAGTAGCTAAATATAGTTGCTTTTAATATATATCTTTTCTCCATTAAAAATATGCTGTTTCCTTAAAAATATGCTCCTTTATTAAATAAATATGCTCTTAATTTTTTTTTCTGTTTCCTTAAAAATATAATCTTTTATTCTATAAATGTATTCTTAATTGTTTTACCATTACAGGGAATTTTTATACTCAGATTTGGAAAGAGTTACCCTAAATCTTCTTTCACTGAACTTACAGTTGTTGCTTCAGATTACTGGTAGATACTGGTAGAAGCAGCAGTACCAGAAGAAATCACATGCTTTTTGTTGAGCTAAACAAAAAGAGGTAGAGAATATAGTTCAAACTCCAAGAAAGTACACTGTGGAATTGAAAAAGACAGAGGCAGTAAATTTTAGCTTAGGAATCCCAAATTTATATTTGCCTATATTGTTGCCCTTTTTGCGGCAGGGCCTTTTTTTCTTCTCTATTAAAAGAATGGTAATATTTTCAACTGCCTATTACATAAAAACAGAAGTATGGTATAGTATTTAATGTGCTTTGGTATGTACCTACGTTTCAGACCCAACTGAAACTTTTAGTTCCTAAAAGTATGGCCTTTAGCAAATTACTTAATGTCTCTAAGGATCTGTTTCTTTATCTAAAAGATGAGCGTAATTTTAGTGCCTCTCCTCAGATTAGAGGAGAAAATGCAAATAAATGCTTTGAAGGGTACCTGGCAGTAATAAGCACTCAAAAAATGTTGTCTATTATTAAAGTGTTATAAAAATTTAAAGATTTTGATGTCTGAATCTAAAATTCATTACCTGTTGTACTTTTATTTGTAAAGTCGTATTACTGCAATACACCAAGGAAGAGTTTTATCCTTCAATAAAACTAATTTCTGTTAGCTGGAAATAATAACCAAGTTTAATACACCACTAGTAGTATAGGTCACCTTGCAGTACTTTTTATTTTTGGCTGCATTGGGTCTTCGTTGCTGTGCGCGGGCTTTCTCTAGTTGTGGTGAGCGAGGGCTACTCTTCATTGTGGTGTGCAGGCTTCTCATTGCGGTGGCTTCTCTTGTTGTGGAGCATGGGCTCTAGGCGCGCGGACTTCAGTAGTTGTAGCGTGTGAGCTCAGTAGTTTTGGCTCGCGGGCTCTAGAGTGCAGGCTCAGTAGTTGTGGCGCACGGGCTCAGTTGCTCCACAGCATGTGGGATCCTCCTGGACCAGGGCTCGAACCCGTGTCCCCTGCATTGGCAGGCAGATTCCTAACCACTGCGCCACCAGGAAAGTCCTGCAATACTTTTAATAAGATAGATAATTTGATTCATGTGAATTTGAATGAAGACTGATTTAACTGTTTAGTAAAGAACATAAATTACCTTATCTTGGAAATGTACTCTTATTCACTAACTGGTACAAGGATTGAGAAGGGGAATACTGGGCTATCTCATCAAGAGACTGGGATTTGGGGCCTATCTTTATAAGCTTAGACAAGATGTTTTACCCATCTTTTTCTGTTTTCTCATCTTTAAAATGAGGGGTTTTATTAGATCAGTGGTTCTCAAACTTTTGTGTTAGGGTTCCTTGTCATTCTTCAAAATTACAGGATCCCAAATAGCTTTGGTTTATGTGAAGTATATCTAGTGTTACTATATTAGAAGTTTAAACTGAAAAATATTTTAAGCATTTCTTAACTCATTTTAAAATAACAATAAACATATATTAACATAAATAACAAAGTTTTATGAAATATGCCCTTATTTTCCAAAAACAAAAAAATTAATGAGAAAAGTAGCATTATTTTACATTTTTGCATCTTTTTACTGTCTAGCCTTGTAGAAGATAGTTGGATTCTCACATCTGATTCTGCCTTTAATTTGCTGCAATTTTCATGTCAGGTAGCTTCTAGAAAACTCCATCGTACACTTACGAGAAAATGATAATGAAAAGGGCAGATAACATCTTAGTATTATTATGAAAATATGTTTGACCAAGAGGACACCCTGAAAAGATTTCAGAGATCAAAGAGTTTCCTGGATCACTCTTTGAGGACCACTTAATTAAATCACTCCTAGGATTACTCCAAGCTTCAAAAATTCTCATATTGATGACATGTGCCTAAAAATTTTCTTTACTAGAATCACCATTTTCCAAAACTATTTAAGTTGACTTTCTCCCCTTATGGGTAACTTGTCAGCCACTCAGTAAAAGTCTCACTGACATCTCATATTTTCTCACCTCTCTCAAATCAGTATCTTCTCTCTCTGATAGTACCTTCAGGCTTCATATCATTGCTAAAGAGTATTTTAGAACTATGATGATTTGGCTCCCTACAAATTATTCCATCTGATTTCATTTGGGCCTTCACTGTAGCCAGTTGTGTGTTGTCTTTGTCTCATTCATCTTGGCAGCCTTTTGGTCCCCTATAAACTATTCTAAATCTTTCTACTCTTAAGCACTTAAACTTCCACTACCTTTTTTCTCTACTCTCATCAGATAGTTTTACCCCCTATTTTCAAAGACAGTTGACGCCATCAGAAATGTCCTTCTTCTCCACCCCAATCAGTTCTTTTGTTCCCATCTCTCTCCTGTATCATAGAGTTTGCATGAAAAATCCTTCTTGTTCCCCATTAAATTCACTTCCTACTTTTCTGCACTTTCTTTCCTCTTGTCTTCAAACATACATGGTTCTTCTCCCTCCTTGAAAAAGAACCTTAATTTGAACCTGCTGCCTCTTCTGGCCACTATCCTGTTTATTCCCTTCCTTTCATAGCCAGACTTCAATGGTAAGGGGGCCACACACACTGCTTTCTCTTTTTCACTCTTCATGAACCTTCTTAACCTTTTCTGAGTTTTTAATCTCTTTCCCTGCTCTGCTGCATTAAATGCTGTTGACCACCCCTTTGTTCAAGGAACAAATTGCAGTTGAAAGGACAGCTATAATGGAGCTATAGTAAAGGTCAGTACAAATGCAAGATATAACTGATACCATTATTATGATTATTGAAATACGGGTCTCCATTCTGTGACCCAAGCATGTGTTTATAGTATGGAAACAGCTATACCACGATTCAGAAAACTGGATTCTAACTGGCTGGTAACCATGAGACCTTGGGCAAGTTACTTAACTGGTACAAGCTTCATTTTTTTCATCTGTGCACTAGAAATATCTCTGCCTGCATCGTAATTTGCTGTGAAGATTATATTAAGTAATTATATAAGGAAGTACCTTGAAAACTTTAAAGAATCATACAAAATATGTTTATATTAATTATTTTTATTATTACTTCTTGAATTGCTCCCCTAGTATCTTTTCCTATCCTGAAAGTGTTTTTCAAGATGCATTTCATTGTTCTAAAATGTTCATCTTTCTCAAAATTCTCTCAGAAAGATTTCATCCATTCCTCCCAGCCTTAACAGTAATTCTTCTCAGTTGGATGAATTTGCATATTCTTAGATATCTCAAGCCTTTGCCTTCCTCCTGAGTACCAAGTCTGCATTTTCAATTGCCAACTGAACAATTTAGTCACTCTTTTTTTTTTTCTTTTTTTTTTATATACATAAGGCAGTTTGGAGAATGCAAAGACATAACCTTCAAGGAGCTTCCAGGCTGATAGAAATGTATATATACATTTTGGTCCCCTATAAAAGTAGATAAAATGAGGTTAAAAACTAAAACTGAAATGGTAAAATGTAGTGGGAATATAGAGGAGGTAGATTTTAAACTGTTTCAGAGAAATAATAGAACTTAACCTAAACAAAGTCAGGAGGGGGAAAAGGACATCTCAAGAATAGCTAAGAACATGAGCAAACAGTCATGAATAAGAAGGCTAGGATACAATTAGCAGGTTCAGGGTGTAGGAAAACCATAGGGTATGTGAAGGGGAAGAAAGTTGACAGCAAATCGTATTAGTTCTAAAGATGTGCTATTTTCCCCTCAAATGCACCATATTTAAAAGCAAATTTCCTTTCCCCTTCTACCCATTTATTTCCAAAAAATGAATTACCTTTCCACCATTGCATTAGATTGCGACCTTATATAAGTCTTTATAACCAAATGGTGGACTCACTATGTCTCGCACATTCTTTGTACTCTTTTTCCCACTATCTAGAATATTTACTTCTCTTCAGCATCTCTTCAGCTTCTTCCTATTTAAAATCCAGTTCAAATTATTCTTCTATCAGAACACTTTTCAGAACTGAGACTGAAATCTTATCTTCGTTTTCCAACATTTTTTAAAGCATTAATTATATACTATTATGATTTGACAAATATATATTTTTTGATTGTTCTCCTCAACTGTTACTTAAATTTTACAGTGTTATGTAACTTATCTCATGTTTTTGTTTTCCTCTCTGATTACATTATAAGCCTTTACCAGAGCAGAGACCGTTCATTGTAACATATCTTCGTGTCTCCCACATTGCCTCATACAGCAGCTATGTGGAGAATTACGTCTTTGGGCCTATTTTGTAAATCAAAGGCAGGGCTGAGTAAAAAGCATTAAATTTATGGGTTACTTTCTGCTTCTGAAAAGAATTTTGACTAAAAATTTTATCTCCCTAATTTATAACTTTTGTATTGTATTTTGTGTGATAGTGATTCTCTGTCATCTACTCTATCTTGTATTTGAGATTATATTTTCTCCCAGTTGATCAGAAATAGAAACAGTTGAACTGAATCAGAGTAATTCATAAGAAACCCCTGAGCACTGAAAACATTACATCTGTGTCTTCATTGCTTGTTCTCTGCCCTAGAAAAATCTTAGATATTGTCTAAAATTTGGATTTTTCAAACATTTCAGGTGACTTTTTAGGTGTTTTATTTTTTTATAGGTATGGAAAAGTTGAAGCCACTCGCATATTGTTAGAGAAAGGAAAGTGCAATCCAAACCTTTTGAATGGACAACTTAGTTCTCCTCTTCATTTTGCTGCTGGAGGAGGACATGCTGAAATAGTACAGATTCTCCTAAACCATCCAGAAGTTGACAGAGTAAGTTATTTTCCAGGCTTTTTTTTTTTTTTTTAATGATCAAACAGTGAATAACAATGACACTAAAATGTTAAGTTATACACTTGAGAGGTCAGCTGAAAAATAAAAACAAATTTCACTTACTATATAAAATAAGTAATATTTATGATACACTTTGCTTTTGTACATACTTTTTTAGATTATAGTAAAATATGTCTCACATAAAATTTACCATTTTAGCTATTTTTACATGTACATTGGCATTAAGTACATTTACATTGTTTTAGAACCATCACCGCCATGCATCTACAGAATGTACATAAAATTTAACCTCTTTTCACTTTATAGTGTATTTTCTCAAAAATATCTTTAAGAAGGAAAAGGATATTTTGGAATTTGTACTAACAAGTATTTTGGGGCTTCCCTGGTGGTGCAGTGGTTCAGAATCCACCTGCCAATGCAGGGGACGGGGGTTTGAGCCCTGGTCCGGAAAGATCCCACATGCCGCGGAGCAGCTAAGCCCATTCACCACAACTACTGAACTTGTGCTCTAGAGCCTGCGAGCCACAGCTACTGAGCACACACGCCTAGAGCCCGTGCTCTACAACAAGAAAGGCCACCACAATGGGAAGCCCACACACCACAACGAAGAGTAGCCCCCACTCGCCCCAGCTAGAGAAAGCCCGTGCACCGCAACAAAGACCCAGCGCAGCCAAAAATAAATAAATTAAATAAATAAAATTTTTTTAAAAAAGCTTTAACAAAACCTTTGTTGTTACTATAATCAGAACTTTTTTTGGGGGGGCGGTGCGCGGGCCTGTCAGTGCTGTGGCCTCCCCCACTGCGGAGCACAGGCTCCGGACGCACAGGCTCAGCGGCCATGGCTCACGGGCCCAGCCGCTCCGCGGCATGTGGGATCCTCCCGGACCGGGGCACAAACCCACGTCCCCTGCATCAGCAGGCGGACTCCCAACCACTGCGCCACCAGGGAAGCCCTATAATCAGAACTTTTGAAAAACAATAATCACATTGATTAGTGCTTTGAGTCATCTTTGGCAGTTCATGTTTAAGTATAGCATGCACTAAGTTTGCTTAATATGTACTTAACACTTGACAATAGTTTTGTAATGAAACTGTGATATTTTCCCTTATTTGTACATTTGTAATGCCTTTTATCTTTAACCTTTTCTTTTTCCCCCACATTTCTAGCACATAACAGACCAACAAGGAAGATCTCCTTTAAATATTTGTGAAGAAAACAAACAAAATAATTGGGAAGAAGCTGCAAAATTGTTGAAGGAAGCCATTAACAAACCAGTAAGAATTATCTTCATAAATACTAATTAGAGCCAAGCATTGTATTTAAATTGATAAGTAATTTGAGGATCTGTGTCAAGGGTGGAAGGATATAAATGTATGGATGGCTTCTTTCCTGCTTTTATAAAACCTCATGGTTAGACTTCATAGGTATTAAATTTGTTATCATCCCTAACATTTGGACATTTATTCTTGCATATCAAAATAAAACTGCATAAATAAATCTTTCGATCAGTTAAAATTAATCTAATTTCCAGTATAATCTGTATACTTGGTATGCCGATTACAAATTTTAACCTGTTCATTGGAGCATCTCTCTCTACTTAGGCCTTCTAAGTAATATATTTGTAAATATTGGGCTGGCCAAAAAGTTCGTTCGGGTTTTTCTATAATGTATGAAAAACCTGAACGAACTTTCTGGCCAACCCAATAATAATATTACACATCATTTGGTAATTTAGTTTCGGCAAGTTGTCATCTATTACAGATTCATCTTCCTCCTCAAGATAATGAATGGGTTAAAATAGGAGATTTCTAAGTCTTTTATTCTGCCAGTTCAACCTGGCCTTTCCCCCTACTTACGTACAAAATAATTAGCAGTGACATTAAAATAGAGAAGAATTAACAATTAGAAAAATCTCAGTTATGCCTGAAAGTTATAGTGATGTTAAAACTGCTATCAGTTTAAAAATTGTTTGGAAACTTGAAAACCAGATAAAAGGATTTATACCAACTGATAAAGGATAAAAGTTATACCAACAGGTATAACCCATATGTTTGAGCCTTTCCAGACATTTCTATTAAGTAGGCAATGAGTATTTGTTGAATATTTTTGTAAATTTAACACCATAAAATGCTGAAAGTGATGTGATAAAGAATACGTATTCTTTATTTATTCAGTACATGATCTCTGCCTTTAAGGAAAATTACACACATTCATACACATTTTTGTCAAAACACTATTCCCTGAGTACAGGACAAAAGCAAAGAAATAGATAAGCAGTACAGGCACCCTTATGTTATACTTCGTTGCAATTTGTTTTCTATTTGTATAGTTAAAACACATTTTTAGGGACTTCCCTGGCAGCACAGTGGTTAAGAATCTGCCTGCCAATGCAGGGGACACGGGTTTGAGCCCTGATCCAGGAAGATCCCACATGCTGTGGAGCAACTAAGCCCATGCGCCACAGCTACTGAGGCTGTGCTCTAGACCCCGCGAGCCACAACTGCTGAAGCCCATGTACTGCAATGAAGAGTAACCCCCTCTTGCCACAACTAGGGAAAGCCCGTGTGCAGCAACAAAGACCCAACACAGCCAAAAATGAATAAATAGATTTTGTAAAAAACCACATTTTTATTTCTTATATAATTTTTATATCTGAATGTATAAAAGGAATTAGGTACTTTTATCTAAAATGAACTGTCCTGGAAGTTGTTTGGTGGCATCAGTTACTTCCTATAACAATAAAAATGTATTGAGAATATCATTTCTCTCTGGGATTTTCTGAACAGGAGGAAAGAAACTGGCTCATGGTCCATTGTTTCATAACTTTTATCTGCAAAGTCTTTTATCACAGATTCCTCTTAGGACAAATTATTGCTGGTACACATTTCTACATTCTAATTTGTGGCTCACTAAACTCACGAGGTACTTGACTAACACCAGATTTAGTTAACCAAGTCTATATCCCCCATTTGATATTTACATTGTACATTAATGGCTTTAAAATATCCTTTCAGAAGATTTTGAAGTTGAATATTTTTAAAAAACCCATTTGCCTTAGTTTCTCAAACTTATTTGACCATGGAATATTCAGAGGAAAACATGTTAGAAAATATAAATAATGAAAAAAAATTTTTTTTAATATCGCTAGAAGGTCCAGTGGTTAGGACTCTGTGCTTCCACTGCAGGGGGGGTGCAGGTTCAATCCCTAGTTGGTGAAGTAAGATCCCGCAAGCCACATGGCAAGGCAAAAATAAATAAATAAAATACTGCCAGAAGATTCTCACTTGAAGTTGTTTTTAAGCAGATGAAGTTGAAATTAAAGCATTTTGTTGTATTGGGATGTATAATTTATAACCAGGTTGCATAATTTATTATCATTCTTTGTCCTAGTATGAAAAAGTTCGAATATACAGAATGGATGGATCATACCGTTCTGTTGAACTGAAGCATGGAAATAATACCTCAGTGCAGCAGATAATGGAAGGAATGCGTCTCTCTCAAGAAACACAGCAATATTTCACTATTTGGATCTGTTCAGAAAATCTCAGTAAGAAATTTGTTATTCTGTTGTATAAACCTGATTGTTCCTTTTTGAGAGTAGGTTGGTAAACTTAAGTATAGCATCAATTATTATTGACTTTTAAATTTTCAAATGAGACAGTGTTCTTCTCTTTTATACAGATTGTTTATGTTCAGACTGCTGAAACAGATAAGCCTCTGCTTCCTCCTGGCCCCTCTTTGTTCATACAATGGTTTGTTTTTTTTTTTTTTTTTTGTGGTACGCGGGCCTCTCACTGTTGTGGCCTTTCCCGCTGCAGAGCACAGGCTCCGGACGCGCAGGCTCAGCGGCCATGGCTCACGGGCCCAGCCGCTCCGCAGCATGTGGGATCCTCCCGGACCAGGGCACGAACCCACGTCCCCTGCATCGGCAGGCGTACGCTCAACCACTGTGCCACCAGGGAAGCCCGCATACAATGTTTGAAATGATAAAAACCAAAACATTTTTCTTTGGCAATGAATTTGATTTGAATGCTGTTAAACGTAGTGCTCATCCAACTTGCCTTTATTTTCAGTGCTCACCTCATCTCAGAATAATACAGATTTTCTTTTTCTGTATATTGGTTTTCTATCAGATCTTTGTTATTTAAACTCGACCCAATGTCATTATAGATTTGTCTCTCAGACAAAGTATTGCAGATACATAAGGAATTTCATTGAGGTGGTTGTGATTGGTTATCTAGTGATTTAATTGTATTTTTTTAAACACCAAATTCTACTGATTTTCTCATTAAATAGGCTATCATGGAATTAAGGATCTTAAATATATTTGATAAATTTTATTCATTTTCAGATTTAGTCTCATAATTCTTATATTCTTAATAAACAATTAACTTCAAATTGGGTAGTAATGTTGATTAAAGTCAATATTGATTTAAATTTAGACCTATAATTTGTGTGTGTTCAGTACTTAGGTACAGAGAGTTTGATAAAAAGTTTCTATGTGTTGATATAATTGGTTCATTTTTACATTATCATTTATAAAAGGAAAGATGTTTTTCAGGCCTTCAACTCAAGCCTTATCATAAGCCATTGCAACATGTTCGTGACTGGCCAGAAATACTTGCTGAATTGACTAATTTGGATCCCCAAAGGGAGACACCGCAGCTTTTCCTAAGAAGAGATGTGAGACTTCCTTTGGAAGTTGAGAAAAAGGTTTGCTCAGAAATCTTTTTTACAGTCATTTAAATGTTCAGAATCTACTGAGTTCCTGTTTTAAGCACTAGAGGCAAAAATTGTACTCTTCCTTTACAGGAGGTTTTATTTCTGTTTTTCTGTTCAATCCTTACATCCCTGTTTTAAGTGGTAGGGTTTGAGTGAGTCTACTTACAAAGCCCCTGGTTGGTTTTTCCATTTCCCCACCTCCATTGTCTTAGAATACAAAAGAAATAGAGAATCCATCCTAAAGAGAATTACCAACCAGATGGGAGAAAGATTTTAGAGTAGAAAAAAATTTTAGAGTAGTTAGAAAGGGAGTACAGTGTCAGATAAACTTAATAAAGGGCTAATCAGTTGCGTAAGTTTCAAAGGAGCAAAGAGATGCATTGGTGTAAGGGGAGAACAGAAAAAACATTCTGGATAGAGAAGATTATATTTACAAAGGGGACATTAAAAAGTTATCCTCAACAGTCGGTAAATAGCTGTTTTTGACTCAACAGAGAACTATATAGATAGTAAAAAATGAGAATGGAATTTACATTTGATTACAAAAAGGTCTGTCCCAAACAATTATGTTTGGATTTGAATTACTGTAAATTTTAGAGGAGAAGTGAAATAATGTCATCTGAGGGACGACTGGACAAGGAAGAAACCTAAGGGAGATGTTACAAGTTAAACTAGGTGATAATCTAAATACAGTGGTAGCTGTGAAAACTGGGGGAAAAAGAAAACTTCCAGGCTCTCATAAATTTGGTGAAGAAAAAATACACAATTTCCAGATTCTTTATTCAAGAAAATATTAAACAGACATGGTTAAACAAATTTTAGCACATGAAAATTTCAGTGACCTTGTCCAAACTTGGTAAATGTTTTATGCCTGACTATTCATATTGTCCCTCTTCTGTTATCAAACTAAAGGTAAAAAAGCCATTTGACAAAATCCAGTAGCCTTTCATGGTAAAACTCTCAGAAAACTAGGATAGATGGGAACTTGCTCAGTGTAATAAATGGCATTTATGAAAAACCCACAGTTAACATACTCAGTGGTAAAAGACTGAAAACTCCTCCTAAGAACAAGACAAGGATACCTGCTTTCACTACTGCTGTTTAACAAAGAGCTAGAAGTTCTAACCAAAGCAATGAGCCACACTCCCCCAACCACCACCGCCCAAAAAAAAGGAAAGAAAGAAAAGAAAAAAAAAGAAAGGCATCCAGATTGGAAAGGAAAAAGTAAAACTGTCTCTGTTGATCACAAATGACATTATCCTGTATATAGGAAATTCCAAAGAATCTACACAAAAGCTACTAGGGCTAATAAATGGATTCAGCAAAGTTGTAGGGTACAAGCTCAACACACGAAAATTAGTTGTTTCTATAACCAGCCACAGACACTCCCCCCCCAAAAAAAAGGAAACTAAAAACTCCATTAAAATAACTTCTAAAAGAATAAAATACCTAGGAATAAATTTAGCAAGAGAGCTGCAAAACTCGTACACTGAAAACTACAAAAACATTGCTGAAATAAAGAAGACATAAGTAACTAGAAAGACATCCCATGTTCAAGGATAAGAAGACTTAATATTTTTAAGACATCAATACAAGCAAAGTGATCTACCAATTCAACACAATTCCCTAACAACAGACGTTTTTGCAGGAATGGGAAAGGCAATCCCCAAATTCATTGCAAAGGGCCTTGAATAGCCAAAACATTCTTGAAAAAGAAGAATAAAGTTGTGGGATTCACATTTCCAAATTTCTTACCACAAAGCTACAATAATCCAAACAATATGGTACTGGTATAAGGATAGACATAGACTAGTGGAATAGAATTGAGAGTCCTGAAGTAACCCCATATATCCATGCCAACTGCTTTTTGACAAGGATGCCAAATGCATCCAATGAAGAAAACATAGTCTCTTCAACAGATGATGCTGGGACAACTGGAAATTCATATGCAAAAAGTATAAAATTAGACCCTGATCTCACCACATCAGAAATTGACTCAGTGTATCAATAACCTAAATATAAAAGCCAAAACCATAAACCTCTTAGGACAAAATATATGGGTAGTCTTCATGACCTTAGATTTGGCCTTGGAGTTTTAGATATGACACCAAAAACATGAGTAACAAAAGAAAAAAATCGTTAAATGAGACTTCATCAAAATTAAAAGCATTTGTAAATCAAAGGACATTGTCAAGAAAAAGACAAGCTAGAGAATGCAAGAAAATATTTGCAAATCATAAATCTGATAAGTGTTTACTATCCAGAATATTAAAAGAACTACAACTCCACAATGAAAAGACAACCCAATTAAATTGGGTAAAGGACTTAAATATCATTTCTCCAGTAAAGATATATAAGTGGCCAACAAGCACATGCGAAGACGCTCAGCATTATCAGTCATTAAGGAAATGCAAATCAAAACACAATGAGAAACCACTTCACACCTACTAGGATGGTTGTAATAATAAAAATTTATAAAAGAAGATGTTGAGTTTTGATGAAGACATAGAGAAATTGGAACCCTTGTATGTTGTAGGTAGGAGTGTAAAATGGTGCGGCTGCTGTGGAAAATAGTTGAGTGGTTCTTCCAAAAACTAAGCATAGAATTACCATTTGATCCAGCAATTCCACTCCTAGGTATATACCTAAAGGAAACAAGAACTCAAACAGATACTTGTATTCCAGCATTCTTAACAGCATTATTCATAATAAACAAAAAGGTGGACACAAGCTAAGTGTTCATCAACAGATAAATGGATGAAGAAAATGGAATATTATTCAGCCATAAAAAGGAATGAAGTTTTGATGCATGTCATAACATGGATGAACCTTGAAAACATGCTAGGTGAAATAAGCCATACACAAAAGGACAAATACTGTTTGATTCTACTTATCGTAAATAAATATCTAGAATAGATACCATAAACAGAAAGTATATTAGTGTGATGGGGGAGAGAATGAGGACTTAATGGTTACAGAGTTTCTGTTTGGTCAATGAAAATATGGAAATAGTTGTGATTATTCACAACATTGTGAATGTAATTAATGCCACTAAATTCTATAGTTAAAAATAGTTAAAATGGCAAACTTTGTTAGCAGTTCTTAAAATGTAATAGATGTATGAAATTTGCAAATAATCTAAATATACTCAGCCTGTCTTCTTTCTAAGTAAAATTTTTAAAGTTGGCTGGTAGAGAAAGAGCAATAATGATAATACTCGGATATTAATTAATTGCATATTATGTTACAAATAATACAAAGTAGGTTCAAGTGAAAAGAAGCAAGGCTTAGTGAGTACTTAAGGTGAATCAGAATATCACGATCTGATAAAGTGGTTGCGTTCTTTTTCACTCATTGTGTAATTGAAAAATTCCTATTTTTACCACCTGAAAAATAGAAGAATTGTATTTTTTTGGTTAGGATTATTCTTTTAGGATGAAAAGAGCCTGCTTTCATTTAAAAAGAACAATTGTTGACTAATAGTCACTGAACACACTATGAGGAATTATAATTATTCTCTATTCAAACTCTTCAAATTCTTTAAGTCAATTTTTATTAGAAAAATGTTTTCTTTCATTTTTTCCCAACAATTATTTTGAGAAATTAAAAACCCATAGGAAAGTTGAAAAAGTAATAAACTTCATGCCATCATATACCATTCATTAAATTCACTAATTGTTAACATTTTGCTACATTTGTTTCATCTTCCCTCTCTTTTGGTTGTGAACCATTTAAAATTGAGTTGCAGACATCCTGGCACTTCATCCTTAAATATTTTAACATCCATCTTCTAAGAACAAGGATGTACCTACATAGTACAGTACCACTTTCACCCTAATAAAATTAATGTTTCCATAATAACCTCTAATATCAGACCCATATTCAAATTTCCCCCCAATTTTTCAGTCTCTTTTAACTCCCAACTGAAGGAGCTAGTCAGCGTTCATGCTTTGCATTTGATTACTGTCTCTTTAAGTCTCCTTTAGTCTAGAGCAATCCCCTTATCTTTTTTTCCCCATGAAATTCTGTTTCAGTTTTTTTAATATTATCAATATATGGAGTATTATATTATTTTAGTTAGTATGACAACATTTCTTTTGCCATAAGGAATTTGGGTCATTTTGAATCATATTTGGAAACATACTAAGTATTCATTCAGAATCTCTATAATTGGTGATTATTTCCAAGTAGAAATGTATTCTTTAGGCTGGCATTTTTCAATGTTTGTTAATCTTATCAGATAAAGTGAAACTTTAAAGTTTTCAAAACTTAAAAAAGTATGCTCTCCTTTAGTGTTATTTGAAAGTGCAAAGTACTGAATATTTTTTAGTCAAATAAAAAATGTTAAGCTTTTTTCAAACTTCATGTGTCCTTCTGGGAGTTAATACTTCCTTTTATCTTCTTTGAGGTTCATTACTGTATTGGGTGAAGCACAGACTGTAGAAGAATGTTTGAGGAATATAAAGAGTTTAAGTAAAATTGTACTATAAGTTATACACACTCATATCCATAAACTGATGATAATTTTATTGAACTGTGAATCAGAGGTTAGCAACCTATGGCCTATTGCTGTATCTGACCTGTTGCCTACTTTTGTATATCCTGCAAGCTATTAATGGTTGAAAAAAATTCAAAAGAATATTTCATGTCATGTGAACATTTCATGAAATTCAAATTTCAGAATCAATATAAAAAGTTTTAGTAGAACTCCAACATTTGTAGATGTATTGTCTATAGCTGCTTTTGTGCTACAATAGCAGAGTTGAGTCATTCTAACAGACTATCTGACTCACAAAGCTTAAAATATTACTATCTGGGCTTTAATAGAAAAAAATTGTCAACCTCTGCTCTAAAACAATAACAGCTTATTTATATGAAATTACATAGCTTTTGCTTTTTCATATTAGATAGTGGCAAGTTGTACATTTATAACAGGAAATTGTGACCTAATAACCAAATTATGCTTTTTCTTTTAAGATTGAAGACCCATTAGCTATTCTTATTCTCTTTGATGAAGCCAGATATAATTTATTGAAGGGCTTTTATACGGCTCCTGATGCTAAACTGATAACATTGGCAAGTCTACTGTTGCAGATAGTTTATGGAAATTATGAGAGTAAGAAACACAAGCAAGGTTTCCTAAAGTAAGTATTTAATACAATTCATGGTCTTGTGCTATACCCAAGGTTCAGTTTAACCAAGAAAATTTAGAAATATTACGTTACTAAGAACTATTTAGACGTTGGTTTGGAATTAAATAATATAAGGCATGGAATGAGAAAAAAAAAAAAAGTAAAGCATTCTTTACGTTACACTCTCTCCAAAGTTCTTTTTCTTATATTTGAATATAGTTTGATATGCCTTATACTTGTTAGCTTTATCTTTCTTTACTGTATGTTTAAATAAGTTCACTAAAACCTGACTTGGATTAGTAGAAAAAATGTTACAAGGCAGATGCATTTTACCATATACCACCACAAAAACTAGTTCACATTTCATGTTGAGAGAAAACATTGAGGTTTTAGCACATCTAAAGTTTGTTTATTGTAGTTTTCAATATTCAAAAATATTTTGTGGCTACTGAAAGAAGAAACATTTCTCTAAATTGAGCAATATTAGGATCGTGACTTTTTGCTTAAAATGTTGAGAGTTCTCTGATATGTTACAATATAATATTTTTCAGCTCAAAAATCATATTAATTAAAGCCATTTACATGTAAATGATTATATTACTGTAGCTACTAAAGATGATTTATTTAAAAGATGTTGGTGTATTTTCTTACAGTGAAGAAAATCTAAAATCCATTGTACCTATTACCAAATTGAAAAGTAAGGCACCTCACTGGACAAACCGAATACTTCATGAATACAAGGTAAGCTGTTAAATAGAAATAAAAAGACATTTTATAGCCTAGTTGAAATTTTGTTAGTATTATTAATATGTTTTAAACATAGGTACATTACATTTTATTCTTGAAATTAAATAAGGATCTTATAGTTCACATGCCTGAAAGGAAAAGGAGCAAAATAGTTTTATTTTTAATAATGTAGAATCTTTTACTGAATACCGTCTGTATGCTGGATACTGTGGTAAGTGCTAGAGATTAAAAAAACATGAGATAATACACTATCTCTATCCATGAGGCACTTAAAAATGTAATAGAATAGATAAACATTATTTTTAGACCTTGATATTTCTTTTTTTTTAATATAAGATCTCAAAAGAAAAACTGCCTTTGGGATAATGTCACACAATTTTATTTGTCTTTGGGATAGCCTTGATTTTAGAAACTGTTTAGTTGACCTGTTTGGATTATCAAAGGTACACTCTCCTTTCACATCTGTTTATTTTACTTTGTTTTTAGAATCTTAGTACAAGTGAAGGTGTCAGTAAAGAAATGCATCACCTACAGCGCATGTTCTTACAGAATTGTTGGGAAATTCCTACATATGGAGCAGCTTTTTTCATTGGACAGATATTTACAAAGGCAAGCCCCAGTAATCATAAAGTCATCCCTGTGTATGTAGGTGTGAATATAAAAGGACTTCATCTTCTCAATATGGAAACTAAGGTAGATTTTCATCTTTTCAGCTGTTTTTGACCAGTCACATTATGTAATATCTAAAATAACAGTACTAGCCTACATGAACAATTTCATTCATTTATAATAGCAAAGGATAGGGGGGTGAAAACGAAATGATTATCAATAGGGAGTTAACATATTAATTGTAACATTGAAATACCTTGCAGCCATATAAAAGAATGAAGAATATTTTTCTGTGGAATGATCTCTAAGATATATTTGGTGCTGAACCATATGTAATATGCTACCATTCATGTAAAAATGGGTGGAAATGGGTATTTATCCGAAGAAAACAGAAACACTAACACAAAAAGATACATGCACATCCCTGTTCATTGAAACATTATTTACAATGGCCAAGATAAACAACCTAAGTGTCCATCAGTGGATGAATGGCTAAAGAAAATGTGTAAATATATACAATGGAATATTAATCAGCCATTAAAAAGAATGAAGTCTTTCATTTGCAACAATATGGATGGACCTTGAGGGCATTATGCCTAGTGAAATAAGTCAGACAAAGATAAATACTATATGATTTCACTATTTATATGTGGAATCTTTTTTAAAAAAAACAAGCTCATAGATACAAATTTTGAACAGACTGGTGGTTGCCAAAGGCAGGGAGTTGGGAGATGGGCAAAATGGGTAAAAGGGGTCAAAAGGTACAAACTTCCAGCTGTAAAATAAATAAGTCATGGGGATGTAGTATAGAGCATGGTGACCATAGTTAATAATACTGTATTGCATATTTGAAAGTTGCTAAGGGAATAGATCTTAAAATTCCTCATCACAAGAAAAAGAAAGTTGTAACTATGTATGGTGATGGATGTTAACGATACTTATTGTGGTGATCATTTTGCAATATATATAAATATTGAATCATTATGTTGTATACCTGAAACTAATATAATGTTATATGTCAATTATACCTCAAAAAATGGGGGGAAGTGAATACTATATTTGCATAAGTATTGCTTTTGTATGCATAAAATGTCTCTTAAGGCCTTTAGAGGGGGGGAACCATGTAACTGGGAATAAGAGTAGAAGGGAGACTTTTCATTATATAGCATTTTGCAACTTAAAAAAATTTTTTTTAACTGTGAATGTATTACCTATTCTAAAAATTAGATTTAAATGAAAAAAATACAGATTTAAAAAAGGAAATATAATATCTGACACAAGTGGTTCATTTTGCAAATTAGAATAAGTTATAAGAACATTGTGGGGGGCAAGATGAAGTGTGGATGGGACTGTGAATACCTGTTAGAACTGTTCAGAGGTTTTCTATTCCACCATCTTTTTTTTTTGTTTGTTTGCGGTACGCGGGCCTCTCACTGTTGTGGCCTCTCCCGCTGCGGAGCACAGGCATGTGGGATCTTCCCAGACCGGGGCACGAACCCGCGTCCCCTGCATCGTCAGGTGGACTCTCAACCACTGCACCACCAGGGAAGCCCCACTATTCCACCATCTTGATCTGGCCGCCCCTACTTTAGAGCTTTTCAATCAGAGGCTTATTACTGTATTGTGCCCCTTTTTCTAATCAAAGTCATGATAATATAAATATGGGGTTATCAATTACTTTTAGCATATTTAACACATTTCACAGGATAAACAGCTTTCTAGTTAGTAATAGGAAGCAGATAAAAATCTATTTTGTTCATTCAGATATGTCACGAATAGACTATTTTCCAAATCAGCTTAAGTAACTGAGCTTACGCATTTTTAAAAGGCGTTTTAGATTAGGGAATTTCATCGTAAACCTAACTTTTTTCATCATTTTTGTAAGTCTTTATTATGTAATCACATACCTTCTGAAAGTATCCCAATTGTAGTTTAGTTATTTCCTGATAACTCAGGATCATCATTATGGGCAACAGTTATTTTCCCATACTGTTAGAAATGCCTGTGAATGGAGATAAAGAATATGCAGGGACATAGGGCAGTGACTGACTTGGAACTTGATTTTTTGAAGTCTCTGATATCTGCTTGCTTTGGAGTCATTTGCTTATCATTTTCTATTTAGACTATTTTACTCATACAAAATAAGCTGCTTCTTATTAGCTTGTAACTACTTTTTCTTTTCCTGTTGTACTAAAGAAATGAAGGAGAAATTCCCCTTGTCATTTCAAGAAATTTTTCCTCTGCTATTTCAGAGCATTTTATACAAATATCTGCAAATTCTTCTTCATCGAACTGGATGGTGATACTGTGGGCATAACACTGAGCCTTTTCTCTAAACTATATTTTATGTTTGACTTTTGGGAGCATTCCAAATTTAGGCAACAATGAAAAGTTTTATATAGTATTCAAATGATGTTTCAGTAATATAACATTTCATATTATGAATAATATTCTGGTCCAGGAATTGAGTAAGTGAGATAGCAGTAGCAGGCAGAGGATGATAGTGTTATTAAGAATCTGCTTTTTCTAGAAATATAAATAGAAATGCTGTCATTGGGCATATAAAAAGGTGATCGAAACCAAGGGTAACAATGTTTACTGTCCACATAATCATTACCTTGTGTTCTGTAAGCTACTGATAAATTTATGGCACCTATAAAAGCTCTAAGATAATTAAATTTTCAAACGATCTAAGATAGGAACAATCAGCTTGTCCTCAGTTGTCTTAGATTGACCAAATCTGCTAGGGTTGAATATGACAAGCTTGCTTAAATTAACATCTTCATCTGCAAAAATACTTTCATTTGCATTTAAAAGTCTACATATGGGATACATTAGCCTCAGAGATTAAATCTCAGGAAAAGCCATAGAATACAGCTGTGTTGTTTTTTTTAATCTCAATTACTTCTGCCTTCTATATTTTGTTATTGTTTGGAATAATAAAAGTTGCCCCTCAGAAAATACAGCTCAGCCAGTTTCATATACTCATCAGAGACCTATCTTTCTACTTACATAAAATGTAGGCACTATCGAATAGGTAAATGCAGTGTTACAGTTCAATGTTTTACTATAGTGAAAGCATTACAGTCTTCATAACTGAACTGTACTTGTTGATATATCTTCAGCCTTAATACCACTGCTACATCCAGGCAATAGATTACCCTTTGCTGATGTCAATTTATGTAGACCATAATGCCCTTCTGAAATAAAACTGGTTCTTTAAATACCCATATAGTGCCATTGTTCATGGTCACTTGTCAACATCACTATTTCTCCTGTGTGTCCTGGTTGGCTATGTCTACTTCTGACTTACATGGTTTCCCTTTTCTGCTCTCAACTATCCCTGTCATTTCTCTTACTTTTTGACTTCCTTCACTAAGCACCTTCCCCTTTGTAGGTTTTACCTCCTAATGAGAGCTACTTTTTCCTTCTAGAGCAGACTGGTCTCTCAAAACAGCCATGTGGGCTCTTCATCTCCATTCAACCGTTTTCATTATTGTGGATTTCTCAAGAATTCCTTTCTCCCTGCACACTGTCCTTTAAAAACAAAACCTTTATTTTTAACTTATGGCTTCAGTGCTTTTGTTGGTCATTTGACCTTCATGTAATCGAGGAGTTGCTATACCACAGATGTATTTTTTTTTGTATATTAAACTGTTTTGAGGACATATTAAATGGACAGTTTCCTGTCTCTTGATTAAAGAAGTTTCAAGTCACTGATCCAAAAGATAGACAGTTTAAAGTTTTATGATATCTTGACTCAGTGTTTCATTGTGTACTTTGGTAAATAGCTATTTTAGTAGATCCTGTCTATAAGTTATATTTTATAAGTATAGCTATTTTAAAGCAAGATGTTATTATTTTCCCATTATAAGTGGTATACACTCATGTAAATTAATTATATTACATTTCACTTACAGAACCTTTCAGAATGCCCTAAACCATTACCTTTCTGGCATATCCTTAGTTTATTATTTACAATCATTATGTTAAGAACTGCTAGTCATAGAGAGGTAATGTTTCTCAACATACTTATTTTAAAGGATGGCATGAACACTTTCTTTGTATATGTGTATACAAAGAATATATTTTTAGGGTAAGAAAATGTAAGTTACTACTAGGAGATAATTGTTTTTTAAATAATCCAAAGAATATATTGGATTCCTATTTAAATATACCATTATGTTACAACATGTAGGAATAGGGTACTGTAATTGGTTTTAAATAGTTCTGTTGAATATATGAAGGATATATTATTGATTTTTTAAATAATGCTTATATTTACAATAAATATATCAGCGTACTTATTTTCAGTGATATGAAATTGCCTAAATTGACATGTTACCCTATTACATAAATTTCAGATCTGAAAGTACTATATGAATATTCAAAAGGTACTGAATATATCAATAGTAAAAGGAATTGTTTTTAAGATGCAGAAAGTAAAAACTTGCAGTACACTTAATTTTCTTGAAAGCCACTGATAGAATGGGCATCTTTTTTTTTTTCCCCCATCATTGGGTAAGTTTAAGGTGTACAATATGTTGATTTGATACACTTATCTGTTTTAAAATGGTTACCACAATAGCATTAGCCGACACCTCTATCACACTGCATAATTACAGTTTCTTTTTTCTGGTGAGAACATTTAAGATCTACTCTCTTAGCAACTTTCAAGCATATAGTACAGTACTGCTAACTATAATCATCATGCCCCACATTAGATCCCCAGAACTTATAACTGAAAGTTTGTACTACTTTGACCAACATCTTAATTTCCACCACCCACCAGCCCCTGGTAACCACCATTCTACTTCCTGTTTCTGTGAGTTTGGCTTTTTTAGATTCCACATATAAGTGGTATCCTATGGTATTTGTCTTTCTTTGGCTTATTTCACTTAGCATAATGCCCTCCAGTTCCATCCATGCTGTTGCAAATGATAGGATTTCCTTATTTCTCATGGCTGAATAATACTTCTTTCTGTGTACACATATACAAATACATAGCACAGAATGGGCATCTTTAAATAATTTTGTTGGGCTTCCCTGGTGGCGCGGTGGTTGAGAGCCCGCCTGCCGATGCAGGGGACACTGGTTCGTGCCCCGGTCCGGGAAGATCTCACATGCCGCGGAGCGGCTGGGCCCGTGAGCCATGGCTGCTGAGCCTGCGGGTCTGGAGCCTGTGCTCCGCAACGGGAGAGGCCACAACAGTGAGAGGCCCGCGTACCGCAAAAAAAAAAAAAAAATTTGTCATTCTGATAAGAAGAATATCATTGTTCAAGGCAGTCTTCTAAGAGTCTACCATATATGTGGCTCTGTACTGCAGGCTGTGTGAAGTTAGTGTGGGCACTTTGAACAAGTTTTATTCTAACTGTCAAAACCACTGTGTTTAGACCTGTCTAGATAGGTGTAGATAGTAAGAGAAGATGGGTGTTGTTTTTAATAAATATTTCAATATAATGATTTCTAATTATGTTGCAGGCTTTACTCATCAGTCTTAAGTATGGTTGTTTTATGTGGCAGTTGGGAGATGCTGATACATGTTTTCAGATCCATAGTATGGAATATAAAATGAGCTTTATAGTACATACAAAACAGGTAAGTACCTAATCAGTTATTCTGGACTTCTAGTAATAAACTCTACTGTATTAATAAAGTTATTTCTTTTTTTAAAAATGACAGTCCATTTTACTTTAAGGAAAACCTCTAACATGAAGTTAACATATTTAAGACCAAGGTAAAAAGGCAGGCCTTTCCTAAGCAAAGCCAGAAACTTATCTGAATAATTTATTGTAGTCTTATAACAATGAAAAGTTCCTTTTCAAATACATAGAGAACTGTCTGTCCACTGCCATGTATGTCATTTACACATTCTTACATGTTTCAAATTTATTGTCAACGTATTTTACTTTGTAGGCTGGCCTTGTGGTAAAACTACTAATGAAGCTAAATGGACAGTTAATGCCCACCGAAAGAAATTCATGAGAGGAAAGCAACTGATACTTAAGCCACCACATTTTGTGATATAGATTTTTTCCATGAAAGATTTCTTAAACTATTACTTTTAACAAGGCATTTAGTCTCTTGTAATATATATGTATACTATTACATTGTACAGAATCTGTACTTATGTTTGGTGTGTAATATACCAATTAGTTTTATATAATATCCTAATAAGGTAATCTAATTTTTAGGAGAAACACACAAAAATGTGTAGATTGATAGTCTGTATAATATTAGACAAAACAGTAAGCTTTATAAAAAGTTATTTTTGGTAAATGGTACAGAATTTAGAGTGGAATATGATGAAATTAAAATATAGCTTTGCTATGACTTTGTGTGTCATTTCAAAATGTACAGAAAGTCACATGATTTGAATAAAGAAAATGTGTTTTCTACTTAAAGCATATGTAACACTGTTACTTAAATTTTTTTTTTTGTAATCTCTGAACATTTCTCAACATGTTTTTAAAAGACTTAGTTAAAAATGTTTATTTGGTATAAGCTAGTATTTCTCAAAGTATTATAGTTCTTGAACCCCCTGCATCATAATTACCTGAGTGCCTCTTAACAACAAGGATTTCAGGGACAAGTTCTAGACAAGTTCATTCACTCTTGGAAATAGCAGGGCCTGGGAATTTTTTCTTAAGTTTTACTTAATTTTCTGTTGAAATAATTCCAGACCTAATGATGAAGCTGTATTATTAAAGTTAAGTAAATTACACAGAACTGCCTGGCACATAAGCACACATACATGGACACATAGACTAAGTGACAATCTCTGAATATTACTAGTTGCATTTGTTAAGAACATGTTGTATTTTTATGAGTTGGCTCAATGATGTATTTATATTGCCTTTATATTGTAGGAAGTAGATCACCAAATATCTGGTTGTTTTATTTAGGGGAGCAAAAATATCATATTAGGAGCTAACTTGATTAATCTGCTATTTAATAAGCTTAGAAATTAGTCTTTCCAAGCTAACAGGTTGTTGTGTTCTAAGTAAGTTCAGAGATAACAGTAGTAATACTTAAAATTATCATACAGGTTGCAGATAATTTTTTTATATTATCATCTACTCTTCACGTTGACATCTGCATATTTAAAGGTCTGCTGAGCTTTATTAAAATTAAGGGGACTTCCCTGGTGGTCTAGTGGTTAAGACTCCATGCTTGCAATGCAGGGGGCCCGGGTTTGATCCCTGGTCAGGGAACTAGATCCCGCATGCAGCAACTAAAAAGATCCTGCACGCGGTAACGAAGATCCCACATGCTGCAGCTAAGATGCAGTGCAGCCAAATAAATATAAATATTAAAAAATAAAATAAATAAAATAAAGATTATGTGGTTAAGTAAGTTTAATGAGAAAGCCTGATTTATCTTTAATTCTGTGCTAAGCACTTTTGACTCTACATAGACAGTTCTCTGTTCAGTTTCATCCATTCCAATAGCCTCAATTGTTACCAAATACCCTGTTGACTCCCAAACCTAAAACTTCAGCCTTAACCTCTCTTCTGAATTCTAGATCTTAATTTCCAATTTCTTGGTATTCTAGCTCCACCTAAATGGTTTACACAAGGAACGTCTGTTTCATCATAGCTGGAAACAGAATTTGTTTCATCTACCTGCTCCATTCTATCCTTACACTTATATTCTCTGGTTAATGGCATCAAACTGCATCCAGTTGCTTACCCTGGAAATCTGGGAGTGGTCTATAACTTCTCCCTCTTTAATCACCCTACACATTCCACTTAGTGAATTCTGTCAAATGTCTTGTGAGTCCTTTCCTATTCCCTTCTTCTGTGTTTGCACTGCAGTCACCCTAGTTCAAGTCCTCGCAGTCTATTCTTGGGCTCATTGTAGCTTCTTCCCCTGGCCTCCCCAACTCAGGCTCTAAACCCTGCCACACTGGTGCCAAGTTAACCTTTCTCATAGATCTGATTATTTCATTACCCTCTTAAAACCCTCCTCACTGATGTAAAGTTAAATTCCAATTCCTAAGTGTTGAATACACTAACCTGCCTATCTAGATTAATTTCTAACCAATTCTCCCACACTCATCCTGTGCTCCCACCCCAGTGTTTCCCAACACTAGCTCTGCAGTTACCTGGGGAGTTTTGGTACTTTATGACTCAATAACTTTCGGGTGGGGCCCAAGCATTTCTGTTGTGAAAGTATCCCAGGTGTTTTTGATTTATAGCTTAGGGTTTAGAACTGCTGTTGTAATTAACTTTAGGAAATAGCTGAATGCTTTTCCTTTCACAGAGGGAAGTGAGGATGCATCAGTGCTGCATCAAACAACTCCCTGCTCCATTGAGTATAGTGTACCCTGCCAGAGTTGTACAGTATGGCTGCCCTGAGAGAAGGGAAGAGGAAATTATTGGAGTAGCATGGCTATTAAAAGCTTAAAAACATATAGCATTAAGAAGTCAATTTCAAAGTTAGTATTGAAAAAAAATTCATCATTGTCAGACCATAACAAACCAGAAATAAACAATAAGGGGAAAATGCAAATAGCTTTTAATGAGTGCCTAGGATTGGTCAGGCACTATATGAGCACTGGGGATAAAAGATATTATTTTCCTTTTCATCATTCTTTCAATAAATTTGAGTGCCTTTTATGTGCCAGGGATCCAGTGGTAAGAAAAAGTCCCTGCCTTCAGGGATCAGAGTTTAGTGAGGGAGATAATAAGTACTCATATTTATGAAGTGTGATGAGGGACTTCCCTGGTGGCACAGTGGTTAAGAATCCGCCTGTCAGTGCAGTGGACACGGGTTCGAGCCCTGGTCTGGGAAGATCCCACATGCCGCGGAGCAACTAAGCCTGTGTGCCACAACTACTGAGCCTGTGCGCCACAGCTACCGCTCGCATGCCTAGAGCCTGTGCTCCCCAACGAGAAGCCACCGCAATGAGAAGCCCACGCACCGCAACAAAGAGTAGCCCCCACTCTCCGCAACTAGAGAAAGCCTGCGTGCAGCAATGAAGACCCAACGCAGCCAAAAAATTAATTTTTAAAAAATGTTTTAAAAATCTTCACCCATAAACTGTGATGAAAGAAAAA
Source organism: Delphinapterus leucas (assembly GCF_059928025.1). NCBI lineage: Eukaryota > Metazoa > Chordata > Mammalia > Artiodactyla > Monodontidae > Delphinapterus > Delphinapterus leucas. The sequence goes on along the minus strand of NC_143137.1, from coordinate 55,617,902 downwards.
TAAAATGTACTATCTAAGCAAAAAGAGGGAAACTTGATCTAGTCTTAGAGATCAGGAGAGGCTTCCTCAAGCCAGTGCTGCTTGAGCTGGCATCTGAGGAGTAAGCAGGAATGAATGATGTGAAGAGAGTTGAGGGGAAAGGAAATGAGGTGAGATATTTTGACCTCAAGGATGGTCTTGGAGAATTGATGAGAGGAATTACAATTTTTAGCTAAGAAGTGAATTCAAACAGTTGTTTATCCAAATCACAGCAAATGAATTTCCACTGTAGAAATAAAACCAGAATGGGTAACCCTGTGCATGATAACTGCATTGTAAAGAGGAAAACTTACTGAAGAACTACATCTTGTAAGATTAAAAATTGCAAAATTTGACTCTAGAAAAATTAGACTTGATAGAAATATATAATGAAGTAAAACTGCCCATAGTTCTTGACCAAATTTAATAGAAGAATTGCATAAATAAAATATAGATTTTAATTTGATCCTGAGGAACTCAGTGGCAAAAACTGTAATTGGAAGAATTTGATATGTGCAAAAAACTGATTTATTAATCAATTCCTTTAAAATTTACAGAGAAAAAAACAATGAAATTATTTCTTACTGAAATAATTTCAGTCAGATGAAAATGGGAAAAATTTAAATTGTTTTTGCTGTACTGTGTGTATAGGAAACTGATCATGAAATTAAACTGGTTTGAGTACATGCAAAAAATATTTCCTCAACAAAAATCCATCTGTGATGGTATGATTCCCATTTAACATTTGTATTCGTAAAGCCAGAATGCCTCCATGGTCATATCTGGTATTTGAAGAGGCAGGGATAGGCAGACTGAAAAGGCCCTAAAGCAAAAGAGGGGTAAACCCTGGGGGTTCTTAGAAACCAAAGTGCTTCAGGCAAAGAAATATATTTTAGACATCTTAGGGTGTAGATGAGAAAAGCAATTTCAGTACATTGTGCCAATTTCTATTATAAGAGGAAGTGCTGGTTGTTCAGAATTCATTTGAAGGGCACCAAGGATAAACAGGAAATACTTCCCCATTAGTTAAATAATAATAATAACTAATACTTTAAAATGGTGCATACTATATGGCTGGCATTGTCTGAAGCACTTTTAGATATATTAATTCATATATATCTATATATAGAGATATATATATGTTTAATCCTCATAACAATAACTTTGAGGCAGTTACTATAATTCCCATGTAACAGATGAAGAAACAGATCATAGAATGAACATAGAAAACATTTGCTTTCTATCTTTTAAAAAGCTTAGGAGCCAAACTTCCTAACACAGTAATGTAAATGTTTTCATTTTCTTATGTTGTATAACCTGAGTACAACTTTATATGTAGAGGTTATGTTACTTGTCTAAGATCAAAAACCAATAAGTGGTAATCAGAATTCAAAATCTGGCAATCTGTCTTCTGAATTTAGATATTAGTCAGGTAAAGGAGAGGTAGCTGAGAGGTTTATCCAAAAAAAAAAAAAAGATCAAATCTTGAAGGATGTTGTCCTCCCTGCTAATGAGCCATTGGAGCATTTAGGACTTGACTAGTTCAGATTTGTGTGTTGAAAGATCACCCTAGGTCACTGTACAGAAGGGCTCAAAGGGGTCTGAGCAAGAAGATATAAAACAATGGGAAGAAATGGATCAATGTTTTGACAAAACCAGTGACCTTTTGGATATGAGGAATTAGGAAGAGACAGGAATCACAAATAATTTCCCTCTTTCTGTCCTGGGCAACTGGAAAAATGGTACCACCATATATGCTCAACATAGGGAAGGGAGGAGGAGGGTTTGAAGAAATGTATTGAAATCCTGGTGCCTAAGGGATATGCAGGTGGAGATGCCCCTGGCCTGAAGCTCAGAAGGCTCTGCTTGAGTGGCAGTTGAAACTACAGGAACATATTTAAAGTCACCCAGGAAGAGAGTAGAGAGAAGCAAGCCAAAGAATGCCATTTGAGAAATGGGCAAAGGTAGGGCAACACACAAAGCATCTTGTTAGGTACATGGATATCAGTATGGAAAAGAAACAGCTTGGCACCATTCTGCATACTGTATATTAATAAATTTCATATGGGCAGAAATAAGTATTAACAGAATCTTTAGGGGACTTCCCTGGTGGTGCAGAAGATTCTTAACCACTGCAGGGGACACGGGTTCGAGCCCTGGTCCGGGAAGATACCACGTGCCGCAGAGCAACTAAGCCCGTGCGCCACAACTACTGAAGCCCACATGCCTAGAGCCCATGCTCTGCAACAAGAGAAGCCACCGCAGTATGAAGTCTGTGCGTTAGAGTGATGACTTATGGGTTTGTGTTGGATAGTAGGGGCAGGGCTGGAGGGAGGTTGGGAACCACATCACTAAGGCGAGGAGTTTAAAGAAAGCTTTTATGGCAAGTAAAACCTAAAACCTGAGATAAGAAAGAATATTTATACCAATATGATTCATAATGGACCCAAACTAGAAATATCTAAATGTCCATCAACAGTACAATCATGAGTGTGCTACATGATTTCATTTATATAAAGTTCAAAAATCAGCCAAACAAGTTGATGGGGATAAATATGAGTATAGTAGTTACCTTGTGAGGGGAGTGACGGGGACAAGGTACAAAAAGGGTACTGGAATATTCTATTTCTTTTTTTTTAATTGGGGTATGGTTGATTTACAGGGTTGTGTTGGTTTCACGTGTACGGCAAAGTGATTCAGTTATATATATGTATATTCTTTTTCAGATTCTTTTCCCTTATAAGTTATTACAAGATATTGAATATAGTTCCCTGTACTATACAGAAGGTGCTTGTTGGTTACCTATTTTATATTTTATGTGTTAATCCCAGGCTCATAATTTATCCCTCCCCTCCTTTCTCCTTTGGTAACCATAAGTTTGTTTTCTATGTCTGTGGGTCTATTTCTGTTTTGCATATAAGTTCATTTGTGTCATTTTTTTTAGATTCCACATATAAGCAATATCATGATTAAAAAAAAAAAAATGAAGCCCACGCACTGCAACGAAGAGTAGCCCCCGCTGGCGGCAACTAGAGAAAGCCCGCGCGCAGCAACAAAGACCCAACGCGGCCAAAAATAAATAAATTTAAAAAAAAAAAAGAATCTTTAGGGAATTCCCTGGCGGTCTAGGGGTTAGGACTCTCGCTTCCACTGCAGGGGGCATGGGTTTGATCCCTGGTGGGGGAACTAAGATCCTGCAAGCAGCACTGTGTGGCCAAAAAACAAACAAAAACGAGAAAAGAAAAAATAAAGGGATCCTTAATATCACTAGAGAAAAACAGACCAATATATTTTAGAGCACATTCATTTATGGATTTTTTTAATGGGTATCATGAGAAATAGGTGTTTAAAATGCCTTTAAATGTACACAATAAAAAGGAAAGCAAAAGAATCAGGGAATTTAGAGCAACTGGAACTCCTACATGGCAATAGCAATGCAAAATGGCACAACCATTTTCAAAAACAGTTTGGTAGTTTCTTATAAGTTAAATATATACCTACTGTAGGACCCAGTCATTCCACTCCTAAGAATTTATCCAAGAAACAAAAACTTATGTTCACATAAAAATTTGTATGCAAATATTTATAGCATACATTTCTCATTTTTTTCATAATTCATAATGAAATGTAATTACTCATAACTGCCCCAAACTGGAAACATCCCAAATATCCTTCAATGGGTGAGTGAATAAACAAACTCAGGTACATCCATACAATGGAATACTACTCAGTAACAAAAAATAAACTGTTGATGAACAAAATGGATGAATTTCAAATGCATTATGGTAACTGAAAGCCAGACTCAAAAGGTTACATACTGTAGCATTCCTTTTAGATGACATACTGGAAAAGGCAAAACTATACAGTCAGAAAGCAAATAATGATTATCAGAGGTTAAGGATGGGGGTGAGGGGATGTGGGGATATAAAGGGGCAGCACAAACGAATTTGGGGGAGTAAAAACTTCTATATCATCATGATTGACAAATACTCGGTGTATTTGTCAAATCTCACAAAACTGTACATCAAAAAGGATTCTACATAAATTTTAAAAGTACATTAAAGAAATGAATCACAACTTGCTATACAAGTGTTGAAAATTTACCAAAAATATATGTAGATTTAATGGAAATATAAGTCAGTATTCAAATTCTAATAGTGAGTGGTCAAAGAAGATTCACAGCTTATATGTTCAGAAATGCAGACAACTATAAAAAGTGGAAAAATACAAATCTTTGCTAACAAAAATGCAAAACAACCTTATTAAAATAGTTAAAATAGTATGAAATAATAAAACAACTAATTACATTAATAAAAATCAATGACAACACAGGATTAAGACAACATATGAGAATATATTCTGGGTAGTACTGAAAATTGGTTTAATCTGCTGCTAAAGCCATCTGGGAAATGTTTACTCTCCTTGACCTGATGATCCCACATTGAGGACAATCCAAGGATGAGCCCACTATCCCCACTTTCTCATTTGCAGTGCTCTACTGGCACAATTTCCCTTACTTGCCTAGGGAGTAAACCATATGTGATGCAATTCAACAGGGGAAAAAAGTAATAGTTGTCTAACATTACTGTAAAACTGGAAGAAAATTGTACAGTTAAAAATAATATATACCTAAGGCAATTGCTTTTAAAACAAGTCTCCACCAGAGCATACCAAATGCTTTAGTTGTTACAGGATCATGTAATAATGCCATTAACTCAATTATATGATCAAATAATGCATGTATAATCTCAAACCAGTAGTCAGCGAATCATTTGTTGATTTTGAAATATGTTATGTTTTAATAACATGCCTTCCCAGTTATATTTTACAGATGCTGATAATACTTGTTTGTATTTACTGAATACATACTAGTAGGGCAATGAAAGGGAAAGAACCTAAAATGGCAAGTCATATATGGATAGAAAAACAGATAAATTTTTCACTTAATTCAAATATGCACCATTTTTCCTTTCTGGATTGTTGGCTTTCAATTAATATTGAATTTAGTTTCGTACATATAACCACTAGGAGGAAGAAAAGCCAAATCTGGATTTTTAATTTATTTCAGCCACTTCACTCACAAATAATTTACTGTATATAGTTAAAAGTTGGATTTTAATTAATTTTATCTGAACTTTGGCTTACTTGTTAAGTTACCTCCTATCTTAAAATACATGGATATTCACACACCACTCATTGTTTTATATTGTATAACAGTTTAAAAGCAGGGTTTCACTATGTGGTATAAAGTTAATTACATTTTTCCCTCTTTCTTAGTCATAATCAATCATTGAAATGGTAAATATCACTTCTCATTTACATTACTGTATAAATGAGGAAAGATTCAGAAATAGACATTTTCCAAGATGGATTAAATACTATTATAGGAGTTACCACAACAAAATGTTTTTGAAACTTAGCTTATTTTCAAGTTCTAAACAAAATTTGAGACAATTCTTAGGTAGAAGTAATCCCAGTCTGCTTTTTAAGGTGGAGTTTAAATCACAGGTCAGAACCTTAGTATTTAAATTCCCTAAAAGAAACGGGAGGAGGGGGATAAGAAAACTACCTGTATTATGAAGACCAAAGGTAATATAAATTGCAATATTAAGATTAAAAAGCTTTTTTCACCTCTACCTTATGCTGAGTAAAGAAGGTAAGTATACTAATTAGTACTCTAATGCTCTTGATTAAACAAATACCAGACCTCTGGAACACTAGCAAATTATATGTATTTCCAACAGTATGATAGGGACATAAAAACAGACATATATGTCAATGGAATAGAACAGAGAGCCCAGAAATGAGCCCACACATATATGGTCAGTTAATTTATGACAAAGGAGCCAAGAATATACATTGCGGAAGGGATAGTCTCTTCAATAAATGGCGTTGGGACAGCCATATACAAAACAATGAAACTGGATCACTATCTTACACTGTACACCAAAACTAACTCAAAATGAATTAAAGACTTTAAGATCTGAAACCATAAAACTAGATGAAAGCATAGTGGGTAAGCTCCTTGACATACGTCTTTGTGATGATTTTTTGAATTTGACACCAAAAAATCACACACACAGTGGAATATTACTTGGCCATAAAAAAGAAAATCTTGCCATTTGCGACAACATGGATGGACCTTGAGGGCATTATGCTAAGTGAAATAAGTCAGAGAAAGACAAATGCCATATGATCTTGTAAGGATGTGGAATCTAATAAAACCTGAACTCAGGGCTTCCCTGGTGGTGCAGTGGTTGAGAGTCCGCCTGCCGATGCAGGGGACATGGGTTCATGCCCCAGTCCGGGAAGATCCCACATGCCGCAGAGCAGCTGGGCCCGTGAGCCATGGCCGCTGAGCCTGCGCATCCGGAGCCTGTGCTCCGCAACGGGAGAGGCCACAAGAGTGAGAGGCCCGCGTACCGCAAAAAAAAAAAACCTGAACTTATAGATCTAGAGAACAGATTGGTGGTTGCCAGAGGCAGGGGATGGAGGGGGAGATATGAAGTGGATCAAAAGGTAAAAATTTTCTGTTAAAGCATAAGTCCTAGGGATATAAGTACTATTTGAAAGTTGCTAAAAGAGTAGATCTTAAAAGTTCTCATCGCAAGAACAAAATTTTGTAACTATGTAGGTTGACAGATGTTAGACTTACTGTGGTGATCATTTTGCACATATACAAATATTGAATCATTATTCTGTACACCAGAAACTAACAATGTTATATGTCAATTATATCTCAATTTTAAAAACCACCAAGTTCTTAACTCATTAGGCAGATGACAAATTACAAGTACAATCCACAAAATAGCATGCTAAAAGGCTACACATGTAGAATTATTATAGAGAAGGAAGCCTCACCGCTTTTCATAAATTCTAAAAAGTCAGCCGCAATCATTATTCAACTTTAAATTCCAAATTTGAATTTGGTGGTGACGGGAGGGGTTGGAAGGCTGTGGAAAAGGACTGGGAAAAGTCGTGGGCCAACCACCCTGATAACCAGGAGGGCCATGACTATTCACCAAGGCAGCAACATCCAGGCCGAGGGGAAGCATCCAACTGCCTAGACCAGGGGCCTTGCAAATGAAAGGTGAGCCTTTGATATGAGTCTATAGATAATGACGCATAGGAGTTTTCCTGTTAACCCGGCACTCAAAGGACATTTTAAACATCACTTTGAAATAGGGATGTGATGGTGTTCATCAAAAGATATGAATGAATTCAAGTGGCATTTTTAGAGTACTTTATTTCAATCATGATAAAACACTTGGTATATTCAATTTTGTAACATTTTAGATATTGGTATTGTTAGGGGAAACACTGACTGAAACCACCCACCCTGGCATGAGTTATCTTACAACAGGAGTTCTTGGTAAGGAACGTGGAACTAACAAGCTACCACCAACTGTAAGAATTTGGGAAAGGTCAAAAGGAGAGAGGAGATGTCAGTCCATGTGTCCTACCAGCCTCCCAGAATCCTCCTCGCTGGAATCCATCTTGGCTGAGCATGCAAGCGCCACCAGGAAGGACCCTGAGTCAGAATGATTGGCCAGAGACAACCCGGAAACTAACCCCATTACTATAAAACCCTAGACTGCGAGCCACGTGGCAGAGCAGTCCTCTGGGTTCCCTTACCCTGTTGCTCTCCACCAGGTGCCCCTTCCAAATAAAGTCTCTTGCTTTGTCAGCACATGTGTCTCCTCGGGCAATTCATTTCCGAGTGTTAGACAAGAGCCCACTCTCGGTCCCTGGAAGGGGTCCCCCTTTCTGCAACATTATTAGTAAACCAAGGAATTCCTTTTAAAGTTTTCTATTTCCCTTTTCTTAAAGTTCTATTATCCGGTTCTTCAATTACATCCTCACATTCTACAAATAATTCCTGTTTTTCTGATAAATACCGTGTTTTTGTTATATTAGGCTAGGACTAAATTAGTCCTGTAACTTTTCCTCCTCCTGTTGTTTAGATGATGGGAGAAAGGAAGTCACACTCACCCCAAGAGCTTTCTCAAAGCTCAGCCACCTCTCCTGCCTACATTCATTCCCCAGTACTCTTCTTGGTAACTTCAAAGGCAGACACGCCTCCAAATCAAATCCTCATGGTCTCGGGGATCCCTTTAAACACAGGTGCAGTCGCCACCTCCTGGAGATCAGCATAAACTCGGTTATTCCTGAGCTCGGGTTGCTCTCCTTCAGCCTGGTTCGTGGTCTGGGAGCCTCGCCCACCCTGAAGAATAGCCCGGGAGCAACCGAGACAAAAGAGGTTGGACTGGCTGTTTGGTTAAACCAAATGAATTGGTTCGGTGACAAGCTGCGTCCTCCATGTCACTAAATGCCATTTTCACCGCGCCTGTATCGCCTGCTGTTCATCCCACAGGCAGGAAAACCAGGTTCCGGGAGAAAAACCTCGGAGCATGACTATCCGTGAAGTCGGACTCGAGTGGATTAGCGTGGTAGTAACCTCTGGGGACCAGGGCCCTGGCCCGTGGCTTTTCATTCCCGCGGCTTCTTAGAATCAGAAGCCTGGGACGCTCCCGACCAATTAAATCAGAGCCCTTATCTACTTGGGAGATTCTAATGCTCAAGCCGAGGACCCAGGCGCGCGTTCTCTACTCAGCACGCGGAGGCCGGCGCGCGTCCCGCCTGGGCAATTGAATGGAGGCCCGGGCCTCCCCCGAGGTGTCCTAGTGTGACCGGGGGCCAGCTCACAAACGCGCGGGGGCGCGGCAGAGCCCAGGCGCCAGGCCACTGCTGCCGTGGGCCCAGGCTCGCGTCAGAGCCGAACAGCAGGCCGCCGCCGTCGCTGGAGTCCTTGGATGCGACCCCTCCCGCCACTCGCTGCGGAAAGACTCCAGGTGACGCGAAGCTCTGTGACTTACTTCGGCGGCCCTCTAAGCCAAATCCAGGTTTTCTCCTCCCGTTTCCCCTCAACACCTGCGGCTCTGCGTGTCTTCCCTTTTCTCTGTGCCCCTTGGATACCCATTTCGAGAGTGTGTGCATCCTGTCCTACGTTGCTTTAGCCTCTGTTCAGTGGCCATTTTTTCACATTCTAGGAAGCAATTTGTCGATGCTGCATGGTATAAAAATGCCCCTGTGGCTCCCTGAACGTCCATGTCTTTCAGCTCTGTAACAAATTACACTGGGTCATTGTTCAACTTACTAATATTTAGGAAAACAGAATTGGGATCTATTTTTGCCTATCAAATTGGCAATATTTGTTTTTAACTGAAAATCTCAGTGCTTGTGAGAATGAGGACAGACAATATAGTATACATTTTTAGAATGTTATTTAGTTGTGTATATCAACCTTAAAAATGCTCACATGAGAATGGTTAAATAATTGATGGTACATCCTTCTATGGAATATTTCTCAGGCATGAAAGATAAACTTTTCAAATATTTGATTTCAAACCATGGTATGTTAACTATGATTTATATTCTGTGACAATGTAAATGTTTCATATCTGTACCGTTCAATAATGTAGTCGCCAGCCAAGTGTGGCTTCTCAGCACTTCAATTGTGGCTAGTATGACTGAGGAGCTAAACTGTAATTTAATTAAATTGAAATTGAAATAGCCACATGTGGTTAGTAGCTACCATATTGGACAATGATGGACAGTCTCAATTTTGTTTAAAAAAAAGTATATATATGATATTCATCACTAGCTATCTCTAAGAAACGGACATCATAGTTGCTTCTCCAGCACCTATTCTTCCTTTGGATTGCTCTATCTCCCCAATATGTGTATATATGTGGGTGTATATGTGTGTGTATATATATATATATATATATACACACACACAGATATCATCTCTGACTCAGTTTCTCCTCCAATACCAGTCCAAACTGGGTGCAGCATTCATGGCCAATCTGTAGGTACCCACACATGGAGACCAGAGCAACACTTATTTGATTCTGTATCTTTTAAAAACAACCCTCTTGTTACATAGCAATGGGAATGTACCTAATGCTGCTAACTGTACACTTTAAAATGGTTAAACTGATAAATTTTATGTATATTTTACCACAATAAAAACAAAACAACACCTCTTTTGCAGAAAAACAACCAAATACCAGAGGATAAAACTACCATAAACTATGGTGACCCATCAATATCACAACCCCATGTATGCCATGCTTACTAAAGCACAAGGGCTAAAGCCACCTGAAAAAGCCATTCCCACAAAAGCCAACTGCACAATCTGGGCTGCTACAAAATACCAAGGTCAAAACTCCAAGGCTGTAAACCATGAAACCTCACCACCCCCAGAGCCTTAATTTCCCTAGTGGTATTTATTTTTCAAAGTGTTCAGCCAATGCACCAGATGTTGCAAATTGTGGACAAAGAATAACACCCTTTCTTCCCCTCCCAAGTTTCTTATCATTAAATATAACCAGCTACAAAGAAGTCAAAACACCACATTTATGACTGATAAAGCAGTTTAGAGAGAGTGGCTTTGGTCTACAGCTAAGTGAACTTGTAATAATTTGCCACTGAATTTGACATAATTACTTTGTCATCACACAGATGGACAGCCTTGGCTGCCCCAGCAGGTATGCAGCCCTTTTATTCTATGGAAGACAACCGGCTAGAACACAAGTCTTGCAGACAGAAAGACTGGAAGGAGGGAGCCCAAAAGGGCCTGAGTTCATCCGTCATCCAAGTCTCCTCTTCTCTGAAGAGGAGATATAGTGGAGATGAGGCTCAAGACCAAGGGCATTGCATGAGTAGTTTCCTCCACATGAAAACTTGAAGTCAGGAGAAAGCAGTTACTTCCCCACATGTCTCAAGAAGAAAAAGAAAATTTGGACAAACCAGTAACCATTAACTCAAATTAATAAGAGATCAAAAAGCAAATTTTACAGAACCTTCAGGGAAAAGATTATTCCTATAATATATAAAATGCTTCAAGAAGTAGGTAACTAGGTTGTTACCCAGCTCATTTTATGAGCATAGTATAACCTTGACAGTAAAACTGGACAAGAACGGTACAGAAAAGGGAAATTACTAGCAAAATTACTAATAACATAGGCATTAAAAATTCTGAGTAAATGTTACATTTAATTCAGAAGTAAATTAAAAAGTAATATATTATGACCAAGTTTGATTTATCCAAGAAATGCCACATGTTCAATAAAGAAAATCTATTAATGTAATACACCACATTAGCAGATTAAAGAAATAAGACAGTGGCTATCATTCCTCCTATTCCACATTGTGTTGCAGGGCTTAACAAGTGTAGTAAGACCATAAGAATAAACAAGAGTCAGGGACTGGATAAGAAGAAAGAAAAAAACACCAATATTTATGATATTGTCCCTGTAGAAAATCCAGGAGAATGTGTAAATTTATTAGAACTAATAAGAGAGCCCAGTCAGCTTGCTGGATACAAAATCAACATACAAAAATGAGTAGTGTTCCTGTATACCAGTATTTTAAAAACTAAAAAAAAAGGGCTTCTCTGGTGGTGCAGTGGTTGAGAGTCCGCCTACCGATGCAGGGGACGCGGGTTCGTGCCCCGGTCCGGGAAGATCCCACATGCCGCGGAGCGGCTGGGCCCGTGAGCCACGGCTGCTGAGCCTGCGCGTCCGGAGCCTGTGCTCCGCAACGGGAGAGGCCACAACAGTGAGAGGCCTGTGTACCGCAAAAACAAACAAACAAACAAACAAAAAACTAAAAAAAAAGACATAGGAAACAGATATCATTCCCAACAGTAACAGAGCTATATCACATTATTAAATAGGAAGATTCAACGTCATAAATACATCACTTCTTTCCCAAATTAATTTACAAATTCAATTCTTATTGAAATACAAGATATTATGTGGAACTTGACACGCTTATCCTGAAATTGATCTGGCAATGTAAACGATTGAAAATAACCACTATGGTTTTGAAGAAAAATGGTAATAAGGTGAGAGCACTTTCTCTACCAGATATCGTTTTATTATAAAATTATAATCATAAAAAAACATGTAGTATTGATGCAAACTTACACAAGTAGATAAAAGGAATAGAATTGAAAGTCCAGAAACAGCTTCCACACATATATGAAGTATGATTGAGGCAACATTAGAAATCAGTGAAGAAAGGACTTATTATTCAATAAAGTGTTGGAAATAATTGACTAGACATATGAGAAAAAAATTAAATAAGATACTTTTCCTCAAAGCATACACAAAATTATTTCCATATAGATTAAAGAACCAACTGTAAAAGGCAAAGCATAAAATGTTTTAGATGCTGGGTATCTTTCATCTGCACCTTATATCAGTCTTTGCTGCATACCACTTCTATTTATTTATTTTTGACCATGCCACGCAGCTTGTGGGATCTTAGTTCCCTGACCAGGGATTGAACCCAGGCCCTTGGCAGTGAGAGCGTGGAGTCCCAACCACTGGACCGCCAGGGAATTCCCTGAATAACACTTTATTAAGCTCACAATTCTGGGTTAGCCACTTGGGGTTGGCTCAGCTGGACAGGTCTTCTGATGACTGTGGCTGGGCTCACTCACGCATCTGTGGTCAGCTGCCAGTCAGCTGGGTCACTGCTTCTGAGTGTTGGCTGGCTAACGGCTGGGGTGACAAGTTAAATGTCCTTCATCACCCAGTAGTCTAGCCCAGACTACTTCACGTAGGTAAGGGTCTCAATAACTGTTGACAGGACAGTTGTATAAGCCCCAACGTCTTTCAAAACTCTGCTGGCATCATGTTTGCTAATGCTCCATTGGCCAAAATAAGTCACATGGCCAAGCTGAGATACAAGAGGTGGGGAAATATTGATTCTAACTCTTGGAGGAAATACAGAGATAGGCAACATTTGTGGCCATTTTGTAATTTCTGATTCTGCTTTCTGCCCCAGGGGCTGAACCATATGGACTGCATCAAGTGTGTCTCATGCTCTTTGGCTTCCATTTGGGTTCAGCAAATGGGGAACTGCAGCAGAAGATAAGAGGAATGGAGGAGAGTGAGATTGAGGATTTATTCCCTTGGCTCTCTTGCTGCAGCACATTGCTGCAGACTGACTGGTTCCTCCATCCAAAGGCCCAGCTCCAGTCAGGTGGCCTTTCTACACAGTGCACTATCTGGGTTCTATTTTTCTATCTATCCGTCTATCTACCTATCTATCTATCCATCCATCTACCTACCTATCTACCTACCTACCTACCATCTATCTATCTATATCTTTCTCTCTCCTAGAGTACAACGCTATCCTTTGTGGTTTCCCTACACTCTACCCACACCTTTGAAAATAAGTTCTCTGTTAAATTTTCCTCAAATTACTCAATTTGAATGGATCATGTCTTTCCTGTGGGACCCCGACTGATATAGAAGTAAATATTTAAGAATTTCTTAAATGAGGCACAAAAAGCAAAAACTATAAAATTAAAATATGACAAAACACATTGTGGAAACAGAGAATTCTAGACCCAAATACTCTGACTCAGCCATAGTTGAAATTACAGTTAAAGCCATAAGCCATACATTTTGAGAAATTTTGAGTGGAGATCATTTGGACACAGATTTTTTAAACAAGCTTTAATACTCAGTTAAAGCAAAATCTAAAAGTGTATTGATTAAATCCCGGTCCAGTCTGGTGTGGTTACAGTTCTACTAAAGTTAGATCTACACATGGAAATAATATAATTTATTTAATATGCCTACTATTATGGACATTTATGTTATAGCCAATCCATTACTATTACAAACAATGCTTTTTGTGTCCACTTAAGAATTCATTCTCTATCCTAATGTCATGAAGATATCCTCCTAATATCGTCTACTTGAAGTCTTATTGTTTTACTTTTCACATTTAAATCTATAGTCCACCTAAAATTGATTTTTGTGGATGGCAAGATAAGGGTCAAAAACCTTTTTCTTTCTATATGGATTCCCAGTTGACCCAGAATCAAAAGCTATTCTTTCCCCATTGTTCTTAATGCCATCTTTGTCATAGATGAAGGTCCATATATGCATGGGTCCCATTCTTTTAATGTCAACCTTTTTGTGGTTTTATGCTTTAGAGTTATCTTTCATAAATAGCACTTAGGTTTTCTTTCTTGTTTTGTTTTTTTACAAATTGGTTATTTATTCCATTCACATTTATTTTGATTATCAACATATTTAGACTGGATACCCATTTCTACGTTGATCATGACTTTCACCATAGTTGCTAGGAAGTCTTGTCATTCCTTTGTAAGTGTTCCCTCCCTACTCTCTGACTGCTCTCATGATATTTTCATTGTTTATAATGTTCTATAGTTTCAGGGTAAAACTTTTTATTTATTCTGCTTTGGATATGCTGTACATCATGGATCTGTGGATTCATATTTTTCATCAGTCCTGGAACATTCATAGCCATTATTTTTTAAAATATTGCTTTTGGTTTATTGTCTCTACTTTCTCCTTTCGAAACTCTAATTAGACATGTTGGCCTATTACATTATATTTTCCACGTGCTGCTTTACACTTTCCATCTCCTTATCTCTCTTTACTACATTCTGGATATATCTTTCATATTTTCTAGTTCACTAATTGTCCAGTTGCTCTAGCATCATTATTGAAAAGACCATTTTTTCCCAATGCTCCAAAGTCCCATCTTTTTCATAAATCAAGTATCCATATGCCATAATCAAATGTCTGTTTCTGGGACTTGTATATATTCTACTGATCTACTTGTATATTCTATCTTTTTTTTTGGCTGCATTGGGTCTTCTTGCTGCGCACGGGCTTTCTCTAGTTGCGGTGCACGGGCTTCTCATTGTGGTGGCTTCTCTTGTTGTGGAGCATGGACTCTAGGTGTGCAGGCTTCAGTAGTTGTTGCACATGGGCTCAGTAGCTGTGGCTCACAGGCTCTAGAGTGCAGGCTCAGTAGTTGCAGTGCCTGGGCTTAGTTGCTCCACGGCATGTGGGATCTTCCCAGACCAGGGATTGAACTCATGTCCCCTGCATTGGCATGCAGATTCTTAACCACTGAGCCACCAGGGAAGTCCCTACTTGTATATTCTTGTACCAATACCATATCACCTTAATTACTGTAGCTTCATAATAAGGCTTGATATCCAACAAGCAATTTCTCCAACCTGCATTTCCTTCTTTAAGAGTATCATGACTATTCTTGGCCCTTTGTCCAAGTACTTTTAAGAATCAGCTTGTCAAGTTCCACAAAAAGAAAGTTAGGATTTTGATTAGAATTTTATTCATTTTATAGATCAATTTGAAAAAAAATGCTCCATTTATTTAGGTTTTGTCCAATTTATCTCATCACATTTTGTAGTTACATTAAGTAGTATTTTTTTTGTAGAAGTCTTACACATTTTTTTTAGATTTATTCCTATGTACTTGATATTTCTGGATCATAAACGATACCTCTGTAAACTTTCATTTCTAACTCCTTTTTGTTGGCATAAGAAACGAAATTGATTTTTTTTTCTTTTTTTTTGCGGTATGCGGGCCCCTCACTGCTGTGGCCTCTCCCATTGTGGAGCACAGGTTCCAGACGTGCAGGCTCAGCGGCCATGGCTCACGGGACCAGCCGCTCCGCGGCATGTGGGATCTTCCCGAACCGGGGCACAAACCCGTGTCCCCTGCATCGGCAGGCGGACTCTCAACCATTGCACCACCAGGGAAGCACTGAAATTGATTTTTGTATGTTGAGCTTGTATTCATCAACATTACTTTATGTTCTTATCAATTCTAATAATTTATCTGTACATGATCTTGGATTTTCTACATATATAATTATATGTAACTAATGACTTTTATTTCTTCTTTTATAATCACTATACAGTTTTTCTTTGCCTCATGACACTGGCCAAGATCTCCAGTACAATGTTGAATAGAAGTGATGATAGAGGGCAACATTTTCTTGCTTACAATATCAAAGGGAAGTTTTTACTGTTTCAGCACTAGGTACGACATTTATTGTAGATTTTTTATTGACACTGTTTAGCAGATTAAGGAAATTCTCATGTATTCCTAGTTTGCTAAAAGTTTTCTTTAAAGTTATGAAAAATGTTGCAATTTATCAAGTGATTTGGCATCTATTGAAATGATAATATGGTTTTTATCTTTTAATATCTTAATGTGGTAAAATAAATTTTCTCATGTTAAAATCAAACCTTGTATTTCTGGGACAAAGGCAAATTAATCACAAAATAGTCATCTTCTGGGCTTCCCTGGTGGCGCAGTAGTTGAGAATCTGCCTGCCAATGCAGGGGACACGGGTTCGAGCCCTGGTCTGGGAAGATCCCACATGCTGCGGAGCAACTGGGCCCGTGAGCCACAATTACTGAGCCTGCGCGTCTGGAGCCTGTGCTCCGCAAGAAGAGAGGCTGCGATAGTGAGAGGCCCGCGCACCGCAATGAAGAGTGGCCCCCGCTCGCCGCAACTAGAGAAAGCCCTTGCACAGAAACGAAGACCCAACACAGCCATAAATAAATTAATTAATTAAAAAAAAA
This sequence comes from Delphinapterus leucas, assembly GCF_059928025.1. Lineage (NCBI taxonomy): Eukaryota > Metazoa > Chordata > Mammalia > Artiodactyla > Monodontidae > Delphinapterus > Delphinapterus leucas. Next base: position 55,601,425 of record NC_143137.1, on the reverse strand, counting down.
CAGTAATATAAAAAAATTCATCTTCTTATATATGCTAGTTTTTAAAATATATAGAACAGTTTTATAATGTGTAGAATTTTTGCATTTTTGCCTTGAGTAAAATTGACCTGTAATTTTCTTATTCATATTGTCTTCTTTAGGTGTTGATATCAAGGTTAGTCTCATAAAACATGTTGAAAACTGTTCCTTCTTTTTCTGTTCTCTTGGAGAGTTTATGAAATTTTGAAACCATACCAGTTTAATAGAAAGAATTTAGGAGGGAGACTAAGGTGGCAGTGTAGGAGGACATGGAGCTCACCTTCCCCACAAACACATCAAAAATACGCCTACATATGGACCAATTCTCACAGAAAACCAACTGAAAACTGGCAGAAGATCTCCTATATAACCAGACCTGCAATAAAGATCTCCATATAACTGGGTAGGCCCCAAAAAAGAAAGGGCATCCAGTGGAGACTGGTGCCCCTGGGACACATCTGTAAGGAAGAAAAGGTCCACATGAGTGGACTCTCGCCCTGGGGAGCCCGCTTGCCTGCTGGGAAATCTGCTGAGACAGACAGAAGGGCTGGAGAAGCCTAGACTCTCACGAGGAGTGCCCACATGCTGGTGTGCTAACCATCAGGGAGGAGAGAGACTTGCTCTGGTGGCTATCAACTTGCTACATTTCCCAATCCAAAGAGGTGAATACCCTGGCCCCATTCACTCCACACCACAGGCTGGTGCGAGATCAGGGCAAAGATTCAGTCTAGCTACACAGAGACAGACTGAGGCACCTGAAATGTGATCTGGGCAGAACTGCAGAGACCATTGTCAGCACACACTTGAGGGCTGTGGGTGAAACTGGGAAGACATTGTCAGCTTGTACACCAGGTGGTGCCAAGAACATGCAGTGGCTAAGAACTTAATCTTGGGCAGACAGGTCCTGGGAGAAGACTGCCACAGAGGCAGTCCAGATCCCAGGAGGCAGCACAGCCACCTCAATTCCTGCAGCCACAACACCCTGACCCCAGCCCCAGGCTATTGCACACCACAGCCTTGCACTAGATTCGGGATGAACACAACAGAGAAAGGGATGCGATCTTGGGCTGCTTCTGAGTGGAAATGCAGATGCCTACACAGGCAGCACACAGGTCTGCTGTGACAGCATGGGCCTCACTTGCTTCAGCAATCATCTCCTTTGGTGCAAGGCATGCACCCAACGGCAACGGAGCCTGATCAAACCCAACCTTCAGGGCTTCTACTCCAACAACTGGGGAGCAGATCCCACCCCCAATAGGGTAGTGACAACCACAGAGCAAAGAGGAAGCCCCACTTCACATCCAGTACAGCCTCTAGACACCACAACATCAATCATAACCCCTTATCAAGGGGATAACAGCCAGCATACTCTGAAGAAAGACGTGGCTGTTATGTATACCAAAACCAATCCTTGCACCAAAAATATTGGAAACGCACAGTCTTCACAGGGATGATCCCACATAAAAACACCCCTTCAAGACCACAGTAGATAACTGTTTCTCCTAAATTCATAGAGACATAGAAAGTTAAGTAAAATGAAAAAGCAGAGGAACTACTTTTAATAAAAAGAACAAGAGAAGTCCCCTGAAATATAAAAACAATGGAACAGACCTCATTAGTCTACCAGACCCTGAGTTCAAAAAGGAGATAATAAAAATGCTAAAGTAATTAAAAGGAGATAATAAAAATGCTAAAGTAATTAAGAGAGATTATCGATAAAAATGAAGATAACTGTAACAAGGAATTAGAACTATAAAGGTGAATCAATCAAAATTAGACAATTCAATTGCCGAGATAAAAACTAACCTAGAAGCAATGAATAGCACTAAATGAAATGAAAGAACAAATAAGTGATCTGGAAGAGAGAATAATGGAAATCACAAAGTCAGAACAGCAGACAGAAAGACAAATGAAAAAAAAATGATAGCAACATATGGAATCTATGGGATAATATAAAGCATGCCCACCTATGCATAATAGGGGTTCCAGAAGGAAAAGAGACAAAAAGGGGGATCGAAAATGTATTTGGAGAAATTATGGCTGAAAAATTCCCAAACCTAAGGAAGGAAACAGATATTCAAGTACAGGAAACCCAGAGGATCCCAAATAAGATGAACCCAAACAGATCCACAGCAAGACACATCATAATTAAAATGGCAAAAGTTAAAGATAGGATTCTAAAGGCAGCAAAAGAAAACAAAGAGTAAGTTACAAGGGAATCCCCATAAGGCTGTCAACTGATTTCTCTGCAGAAACTTTGCAGGCCAGAAGGGAGTGGTGTGATGTATTCAAAGTCCTGAAAGGGAAAACCTGAAAACTAGAATGCTCTATCCAGCAAGAATATCATTTAGCATAGAAGACAAGATAAAAAATTTCTCAGATAAGCTAAAACTAAAAGAATTCAGCAATACTAAACCTACCCTAAAAGAAATATTGAAGGGTCTTTTCTAAACAGAAAAGGATCTATAGGAAATGGAAAACCATATAGGAAAGGCCAATGTATAAAAGAATTGAAGATCACTTAAATAAGCCAGTACATAGCTCAAAAAAATAATCAAAAATTTTGCAAAAGCGATGATAACTATTACAATTAACAGCAAAAGGATAAGCATGAAGATGTGAAACAGGACATCAAAATTGCAAAATGTGGGGGAGAGGAGTATAAAAATATAGATCTTTTAGAATGTGTTTGAATTTGTATGACTATCAGTTTAAAGCAAGTAGATACAGTCATGGGTCAACATACTTGAAAACTAGAGTAACCACAAATCAAAAACATACAACAGATTCACAAAAAGCAAAAAGAAAGGAATTCAAGCATACTGCAAAAGAAAATCATCAAACCACAAAAGGAAAAACAAAAAGAAGAAGAAATGAACAAAGAAGAACTACAAAAACAACTGGAAAACAAGGTTTAAAATGGCAATACCATTTTACATACCTATCAATAGTTACTTTAAGTGTCAATGAACTAAATGATCCAGTCAAATGACATACAGTAGCAGACTGGATTAAGAAAACCAAGAATCTACAATATGCTGCCAACAAGAGACTCACTTCAGGGCAAAAGACACACACAGAATGAAGGTGAGGGGATGGAAAAATATATTTCATGCAAATAGAAATGACAAGAAAGCAGAGGTAGCAATACTCAAATTAGACAAAACAGACTTTAAACCAAAGGCCATAAAGACAAATAAGTACATTATATAAAGATAAAGGGATTAATACAACAAGAGTATATTACATTCATTAACATATATGCACCCAATATAGGAGCACCTAAATATCTAAAACAACTAACAGACATAAAGGGAGAAACTGACAGTACTACATTAATAGTAGAAATAATTGAAATTATAATTGAAATTATTTCAATTATTTAAGAAGTTAGAATTATTTCATCTTTTCTGACCACAACCATATGAAACTAGAAATCAACCACAGAAAGAAAAACGAGAAAAGAATGAACACATGGAAACTAAACAACATGCTACTAAAGAAAACAATGAGTCAACGATGAAATCAAAGAAGAAATCAGAAAATACCTCAAGACAAACGAAAATGAAAATACAACCTTACAAAATCTCTGAGATGCAGCAAAAGCAGTTCTAAGAGGGGAGTTCATAGTGATACACACCTTCCTCAAGAAATAAGAAAAATCTCAAATAAACACTTAACCTATCACCTAAAAGAATTAGAAAAAGAAGAAAAAACAAAACCCAAATTCAGCAGAAGAAAGGGAATAATAAAGATCACAGAGGAAATAAATACAATAGAGATTAAAAGAAACAACAGAAAAGATCAATAAAAGCAAGAACTTTTTTTGAAAACATAAACAAAATTGACAAACTTCAAGCCAGGCTTACCAAGAAGAAAAGAGATAGGACCCAAATTAACAAAATAAGAAATGAAAGAGAAGAAATAACAACTGAAACTACAGAAATACAAAAAAAAATCATAATACTATGAACAGTTATATGCTAGGACAACCTAGAAGAAATGGACAAGCTTGCCAAAACTGGGTCAAGAAGAAACAGTTAATTTGAACAGAGCAATCACTAGAAGTGAAACAGAATCTTTAATGAAATTCCCTGCAAACAAAAGTCCAGGACTGGACAGCTTCACTGGGGAATTCTACCACACATACAAAGAAGAACTTATACTGATCCTCTCAAAGTACTCTAAAAAATTGAAGAGGAGGGAACATTACCAAATTCATTCCACGAAATCACTATCACCCTTATAACAAAACTAGACAAAGACACTACAAAAAACGAAAATTACAGGTCAATATATTTGATGAGTATAGATGCAAAAATCATCAACTAAATATTGGCAAACTGAATCCAACAATACATAAAAAGGATCATACACCATGATCAGGTTGGATTCATACCAGGGTCGCAAGGATGGTTCAACATGTGTAAATCAATCAATGTGATACACCACATCAACAAAAGAAAAAACAAAAATCACACGATCATCTCAATAGATGCAGAAAAAGCATTTGACAAAATTCAACATCCATTCATGAAAAAAACTCTTACCAAAGTGGGTATAGAGGGAACATATCTCAACATAATAAAAACAATATATGACAAACGTACAGTCAACATTATATTCAGCAATGAAAAGCTGAAAGCCTTCACACTAAATTCAGAAACTAGATAAGGATACCCAATATCACCACTTCTATTTAACATAGTATTGGAAGAACTAGCCCCAGGAATTAGGTACTAAAAAGAAATAAAAGGTATATGAATTGGAAAGGAAGAGGTAAAGCTGTCACTATTTGCAGATGACATGATACTCTATATAGAGAACCCTAAAATCTCCAAACAAAAACTATTAGAACTAATCCATGAATTCAACAAGGGAGCAGGATACAAGATTAATATACATAAATCCGTTGCATTTCTTTACACTAACAATAAAATACCAGAAAGAGAAAGTAAAAAAACAATCCTGTTTAAAATCGATTAAAAAAAATTACCTACAAATAAACTTAACCAAGGAGGTTAAAGACCTATACACTGAAAACTATAAGACATTGATAAAAGAAATTGAAGATAAGTCAAAGAAATGGAAGGATATCCGATGCTCTTGGATTGGAAAAATTAATATTGTTAATATGGCCATAATACCCAAAGCAATCTAGATTCAATGTGATCCCTATCAAAATACACATGACATTTTTCAAAGAACTAGAACAAATAATCGAAAATTTTATATGCAACCACAAAAGACCTAGAATTGCCAGAGCAATCCTGATTAAAAAGAACAAAGCTGGAGGCATAACTCTTCCAGACTTCAGACTATACTACAAAGATACAGTAATCAAAACAGCATGGTATTGGCACAGAAACAGACATATGGATCAATGGAACAGAACTGAGAGCCCCAAAACAAACCCACATACCTATAGTCCATTAATCTACTACAAAGGAGATAAGAATATACCAAGGAGAAAAGACACTTTAACAAGTGGTGTTGGGAAAGCTGGACAGCTACATGTAAATCAATGAAATTAGAACACTCCCTCATACCATATACAAAAATAAACTCAAAATGGTTTAAAGACCTAAATATAAGACATGACACCCTAAAACTCCTAGAAGAGAACATAGGCAAGACATCCTGACATAAAGTGTAGCAATATTTTCTTAGATCAATATCCCAAGGCAAAAGAAATAAAAGCAAAAATAAACAAATAGGACCTAATCTAACTAAAAAGCTTTTGCAAAGCATAGGAAACCATCAGCAAAATGAAAAGACAACCTACAGAATGCGAGAAAATATTTGAGAATAATGTAATGGACAATGGGTTAATATCCAAAATATACAAACAGTTCATATAACTCAACATTGAAAAAATAAGTAAAAACAAACAACCCGGGCTTCCCTGGTGGCGCAGTGGTTGAGAGTCCGCCTGCCGATGCAGGGGACACGGGTTCGTGCCCTGGTCCGGGAAGATCCCACATGCCGTGGAGCAACTAGGCCCGTGAGCCATGGCCCGTGAGCCATGGCCGCTGAGCCTGCACGTCCAGAGTCTGAGCGTCCGGAGTCTGCGCGTCCAGAGCCTGTGCTCCACAACGGGAGAGGCCACAACAGTGAGAGGCCCGTGTACCGCAAAACAAAACAAAACAAAACAAACCAAAACAACCCAATCAAAAAATCAGCAGAAGACCTAAATAGACATTTATCCATAGAAGACATACAGGTGCATGGAAAGATGCTCAACATCTCTAATTATTAGAGAAATGCAAGTCAAAACCATGATGAGGTAGCACCTCACACCAGTCAGAATGGCTATCAACCAAATGTCTACAAATAATAAATGCTGGAGAGGATATGGAGAAAAGGGAACCCCTCTACATTGTTGGTGGGAATGTAAATTGGTGCAGTCACTATGGAAAACAGTATAGAGGTGCCTTAAAAAACTGAAAATAGAGCTACCATATGATCCAGCAATTCCACTCCTGGGTATATACCTGGAAAAGACGAAAACTCTAATTCAAAAAGATACACACACCCCAGTGTTCACAGCAGCACTATTTACAATAGCCAAGATATGCAAACATCCCAAATGCCCATCAACAGATGACTGGCGTAAGAAGATATATATACACAATGGAGTATCACTCAGCCATAAAAATGAATGAAATATTGCCATTTGCAGCAACATCGTTGGACCTAGAAAATATTATGCTTAATGAAGCAAGTCAGATAAAGACAAATATTATATGGTATCACTGATATGTGGAATCTAAAAAAATAATACAAATGAATATGTATACAAAACAGAAATAGACTCACAGACATCATAAACAAACTTATGGTTACTAAAGGGGAAAGGTGGGGGAAGGGATAAATTAGGAGTATGGGATTAACAGATACAAAGTACTATACATAAAACATATAAGCAACATGGATTTACTGTATCACACAGGGAACTATATTCAATATCTTGTAATAACCTATAATGGAAAAAAATCTGAAAAATATAACTGAATCACTTTGCTGTAACCTGAAACTAATACAATATTGTAAATCAACCATATTTCAATAAATAATAATAATAAAAAGAAGGAGCAGTAAATATAGGGAGTTGTGTAGTCAAGTATTGGAGAACTGAAAAGGTAGAGGGGGAACTGCAGTAACATAGAGATAATAAATACAGGAAGTAGCTACCACCCTTAGGGATGATGGAACGAAGGGAAGAGGTTGGGTTATTAAAAACCACAAACTTGGAGGAGGGACCTACAGAGATGGGATCCAGACCTCTGAAGAAGGGTGCTGCCTAGTTGTGCAGGTTCCTCAAGAGTCAAACAAAAGACTTAAAGTCACGCGTTAGTCCTTGAAAAGGTTGTTTTACTTCTACTTTTTATAGAAAGCATCCCCTTCTTTAAGGCATTTTACTTCCACCTATTGGAGAGCTGTCGTAACACACTGAATTTGTTGGGACAAGACGCTTCAATACCATATGTAAACCTACAATATCCACAATGAGAATGGTACTCTCTGCATGTGGCACGGGGGGGGGCCACTGGCTATTCCCTGTCTTCCAAAAATTTGCTGAGTTCTTTCATTCTCTCATGTATCCTTCCTCATTTTCTTTGATCTTTTTTATTCCTTTCTATAATTTTAATGTGGTATCAAGAGTATTGTGATAAATGCATGCAATCAATAAACTATCTTTAGCCAGAAATTATATATAAGTTAATTAGTTATAAATGTATTTTAATAATTATTAAATTACTTATTATAGAATAAAGTTGTATTAAAATTCATTTGTAATTTTAACATCTTTATTATATCTCTTCACATCATTTGTTTTGTAGGTTCAAAGGAAAAAATTAAACATGAAAATTATAATTGAATTGCAATCTTGTATTGGTATAAAACATATCAGCAAAGAAGATGTCTGAAAAGAAGAGTACTTCAGAAGAGCTAGAGGATCTCACTAGTCAATTTAGGAAAGAATCTAGATCACGGTTAGTGGAGAAATCTGGAGTTATTAAAGAAACATCAAACTCTCTAAAGGAAGCTTCTGATGGGACCACTTCCAACCAAATTTGTAAAGTGCGTCCTAGAAAAAATACATTAGGTATATGTGATGATACATCAACATCCTCCTCTGGAAGTAAGTCTAAGAGAAATGAAGAACAAAGGAAAACTCTTCAATTTTCTGAAACAATTGCTACATATGACAGTTTGCAGTCAAAAAGTGAAATTTCACAAAGTTCATCACTATCAGTAACTAAGATGAGTGCTGAATATCAGGCTTTCGTTGACTCCCTAACTCATGAAACATTAGAAAAAATTAGTCCACAACTCTCTGAAGAAAATCAGAAAGGACTTGGCTTAGGATCAGATAAGTTTACAGTTAACCTCAAAGCCAAGGGTTTACAAGAATTCCCTAAGGACATTTTAAAAATCAAGTATGTAAAATATCTCTATTTAGATGAGAATGAAATCAAAAGTTTTAAAGGGGCAGACTCCAGTGAGCTGCTAGGACTTGAAATTCTAACCATGCAAGAAAATGGGTTATCATCACTTCCATCTGAAATTCAGTTACTTCATAATTTAAAGCTATTAAATGTCAGTCACAACCAAATATCACATATCCCTAAAGAAATATCACAGCTTGGGACTATCAGGCAACTGTTTTTAAATAACAATTGCATTGAGGATTTTCCTTCTGGCTTGGAAAGTCTTGGAAACTTGGAAATTTTAAATTTGGCTAAAAATAAGTTAAGACATATACCAGATACTCTGTCTAGTTTGAAAAACTTGAGGGCTCTCAATCTGGAATATAATCAGTTAACAGTATTTCCTAAAGCTCTGTGCTTCCTTCCAATGTTAATTTTACTAAACCTTTCTGGAAACCTGATAAACAGTTTGCCAAAAGAAATTAAGGAACTTAAAAATTTAGAAATACTTTTACTTGACCACAATAAACTTACCTTTTTGGCCGTGGAAATTTTTCAGTTGCTCAAAATGAAAGAACTCCAACTGACAGACAATAAATTGGAAGTTATTTCACACAAAATTGAGAATTTTAGGGAACTTAGGATTCTAATACTTGATAAAAATTTATTGAAAGACATACCAGAGAAAATTTCCCACTGCGTAATGTTGGAATGCCTTAGTCTTAGTGATAATAAGTTAACAGAACTTCCTAAGAACATACATAAGCTTAAAAATTTAAGAAAACTCCATATAAACAGAAATAATATCGTGAAAATACCTGAATATATTTCACATCTTAATAATATGTTCAGCCTAGAATTTTCAGGAAATTTAATCGCAGACTTTCCTATTGAAATAAAAAACTGTAGAAAAATAACTAAAGTTGAATTGAGTTATAATAGAATAATGTATTTTCCACTAGGTTTGTGTGCTTTAGATTCTCTTTATTATTTGGGTTTTAATGGAAATTATATTTCAGAAATACCTGTAGATATATCTTTCAGTAAACAACTGCTTCATTTAGAATTTAATGAAAATAAACTCCTAATATTTTCTGAGCACTTATGTTCTCTTATTCGTCTTGAATACCTTGATCTTGGTAAAAACAAAATAAGGAAAATTCAACCATCTATTTCCAATATGGTATCGCTCCGTGTTCTTATTTTATGCTGTAATAAGTTGGAAACTCTCCCCATAGAAGTGTGTACTTTAGAAAATTTGCAAGTACTTGATCTTTCAGAAAACCAAATACAGACTATTCCTTCAGAGATCTGTAACTTAAAAGGAATCCTGAAATTAAACATCTCAAGCAATCAATTTATATATTTTCCTATTGAACTCTGCCAACTTCAATCACTGGAAGTGCTGAATATAAGCCAGATAAATGGGAGAAAGGTAAGAGATGGATATTTAGGACTTTGTGGGGAAGGCATGACTGAAGGGGATCAGAATCTAAGCTGTAGTGTGTGTGTGTGTGTGTGTGTGTGTGTGTATGTGTGTGTGTGTTTAATTTAGCTGGAATACTTTATTTTGTAAAGCATAGGCTTTTTTTTTTTTTTTGCGGTACGCGGGCCTCTCACTGTTGTGGCCTCTCCCATTGCGGAGCACAGGCTCCGGACGCGCAGGCTCAACGGCCATGGCTCACGGGCCCAGCCGCTCTGCGGCATGTGGGATCTTCCCGGACCGGGGCACGAACCCGTGTCCCCTGCATCGGCAGGCAGACTCTCAACCAGTGCGCCACCAGGGAAGCCCTAGGCTTTTTTTTAAACCTCAAATGCCGCTTACAAATAAACTTTTCAACACAAGAGTTTTATAGGAAAATATTTCATTAAAATGAGATCCCAAGTAATTAAAGCTGACAATTTTATAGACTTATTTTTATTTCAGTTTAACTGTGAAAGGAGTTTTAAAGTTATGGATGTAATATAATTTAGAACTAAATTTTAATCTCCTTGAAGTTAGGGATTGTCTGTTATGCTTCTTTTATATATAGAACAACACTGAGCACAATACCCAGTATTCACCTTGTTGTTTGATTATTTCTGAGGGGCCCATATATTCAAAACTCTTTTGTTCACTCATAGAACTGCCTTTATTTCAAACGCCACTTGTGATGGCCTTAGTTTTTCTGACGATGCATATTTTTTCTTTGCCTTAGCACAGTATCTTAATTCCTGTTACTTTGCAATACTTTTCATACTAGGAATTTTCATTTGAGGCTATATTGCCAAACTGTGTGTGTCCATTATAAAGAAATTTACTGAGCACTTACTCAAAATGCATCATGACTGGGAGCATGTATACAAAAAGGATAAAACATATATCATGTCATTTAAAAATCCAAGAAGAACACACAAGGGACTAATAAAAAGTAATGTTAATGAGAGTAGGAGTAAAGAGATCAAATATGGAAGAGAACAGTTTAGAAAGACTTCAGGGCAGAGAAGAAATCAAAGCAGGGTAAGCTTTAGGGATGGAAGAAAGGGATAAGGTGGCAACGAACACTGAGTGTTGCGAGAGTGAGGAAAGTGGTTAGCAAGCCACAGGGTTGAATTGGTAGCACTGGTCAGACTGGGGAAATACCTGCATGCTACACAATTTGTTGTGGGTTTTATTAAGCAAGGGAATCACAAAGACTTTGTGACATAATGAAAATATATCTTTTTTAGGACAAAAATCTCTCCTTCCATTTTATTTTATTAAAAGTTTTAGTCATAGAAATATTTATTAAAAATATAATTGTTTAACCTTTGTTACAGTTAACAAGACTTCCGGAAGAGCTGTCTAATATGACTCAACTTAAAGGACTTGATATCTCAAATAATGCAATCAGAGAGATGCCAAGAAATATAGGGGAGCTGAGAGGTTTGGTTAGTTTAAATGCATACAACAATCAAATAAGATATCTGCCACCATCTTTTCTATCTTTAAATGCTCTCCAGCAACTAAACTTGAGTGGTGAGTGTCAAGAATAACCAATAAGCATAATAAATTGAGTTTTGGTTTCTAGGTTGCAAATTTTGCTGACAAGACAGAATGGCAAACAGTCAACATCATGTATTAAGTGCCAATAGGAAGGAAATGGCTAGTGCAGGTACAGAAAATGAGAGCAAACCATAAGGTCCAGTTCCTTCCCTAAAATAGGTTATAATCCAGCTGGGGAACCTGCACACATTTTCACTTCTTTTCTGTTTTCTCTGCCTGTACCCCATCATTCATTATTTCTTCCCTTTGTGAACCTGACCTCATCTCTCTCTCTTCACACACCTACCTACACAACCTTAGGTCAGCATTTTCTCTATTTTCCTTCTCTGCTGGCTCCCCGATCCCACTCCTACACCCTACAATACTCTAATACCTTACACTCTTTTACAAAGTAAATCACTTCAATAACAACAACAACAAAAAGTAAATCACTCACTCTAAAAATATCAGAATTCCCAAAGCTAGACTAGTATTTTTCTTAATAATTTTTATTATGAAATATTTCAAACTTACAGAAAAATAATAAACACCTATGTACTTACTCTCAGGTATAAGGAATGCTAACATTTTGTGTTATTTACTTGAGATATTTTTGATTAAGAAATAAAATAGAATTGAAACTTTTTTTGTACTTCTCCCCAAACTAGAAGTAACCAGTGTACTGAAATTGATGTATATCTTTTTTTTTTTGTGGTACGCGGCCTCTTACTGTTGTGGCCTCTCCCGTTGCGGAGCACAGGCTCCGGACGCGCAGGCTCAGCGGCCACAGCTCACGGGCCCAGCCGCTCCGTGGCCTGTGGGATCTTCCCGGACCGGGGCACGAACCCGTGTCCCCTGCATCGGCAGGCGGACTCTCAACCACTGCACCACCAGGGAAGCCCGATGTATATCTTTTAAAAATAGAAGTGAAACTTCTTTTGTACTTCTCCCCAAACTAGAAGTAACCAATGTACTGAAATTGATGTATATCTTTTTTCTATCCATGTTTTTATACATATATATATCCATAACAAAGTAACATTATTTAGAGTTTTAAATTTTATTATATCTTATCATACTATATGGTATGTAATTTACAATTCTGTAACTTGCTTTTTCACTTGTCATATTTCTAAAGTTAATCCATGTCAATGTATACATAGACCTATTTCATTCATTTTAAATGTTGCATAATATGTATAATATTCAATTACATGGTTAAACAACAATTAATCCATTATCCTGTTGATAGACAATTAGGTTGTTTCCAACTTGTTTGCTACTATAAATATCCCTGTACATGTTCCTAGTATACATCTGCTTGAGTTTTTCGAAGTGCATATAGCTATAAGTAGAATCACTGGATCAGAGGTTATGTACATCTTCAATTTTACCAGATATGAGGAAATTTATGCCCATAGTGGTTGTACCAGCTAATCTCATAAACAGCTGGGTTTCTAAAATTATATCTTTCAGTTGAAAGTAGCACTTATAACCAGAGCCCTGCACCTTCTTAAATTTAGAGGATTTCTAGATTAAAAACAAACTCATCTTTTGGGTGCACTAGTACCAGTAGTACAGTAAAACCTACAGTAGATATATCAATACTTAGATATAATGCAACTGGCATTTGTTTCCTGAATCCCCAGAAACCCTAGTAAGCTGGCTATGTAGGTATACATCAGTTTGCGATCACTTGCAATAAGGTACAATAACTCAGCCCTGCAATTTAAGTTTTTGGTCCCACTTTTGTATTTTGGCAAAGTTTCACTGTTTTTTAGGGAGGTTATCTATTTTGTCCAAGTGTAGGACACGCTTCACTCAGCTACTATTTGTGCATGAAAAAAAAAAAGGCTGACCAGAGTCTTCTGGCCCACTGGAGAACACAACTACCAATAGAAAGCACAGTTCTCTCGAGGTTTTCTAGTACAAGAATCAAGACAAAATAGGAAGATCACAGACTTTTCTGCAAGCTTAGCCAGTTCTCTGTTAGTCCCTATCAGAATTAGAAAAGTGTATCAGTCAGGATCCAGAAACCACACCTTAGTTAATTACTAAGTAAAATCTTCTTAATTGTTTAACTAAAAGGGTAAAGAGAGAATCCTAAGGTTATCACAAAAGTAGCAATGGCAGGAAGCAATAACCATCTTATGGCTAAGGGAATAAAATGAAGAATTTGGAATTATTAAAACTTAGAAGTTTGGAGGAGGGGTCACGCAGTGGTGAAACTCGGAAGTCTGAGGATGAAGTACTGCTTGCCTGGTGCTTGCTCCTCTGAGCTTGGGGGTGGTGAGTGTGTGTTTGTGTAGGGGTGTGTGTGTGAGAGAGAGAGAGAGAAAGAGAGAGAGAGAGAGAAAGGAGCTGGTTCTGCTAGTGTTGGGAAAACTGCAAACTGCATTCAGCTGTTATGGGCAGGAACTGCTGCCGGTGGGGTAAAAGAGTGTTGCTGGTGTGACACTCAAGGAAAAACAGTCAAGGAGCCCACAGAGATGGGTTTGGATCTAAGAGATAATCGCTACACAACTGGCATGCCCACAGTCTCCAGCTTTCCTTGCCAGATTTGAAGTTATAATTTGTTTCCTCCATTCATGAAACGAAGCTAACAGGAATACCCACGTCATAGATTTGGACTGAATGAGACTTTGAAAGCTGGTAGCATCTTCATTATTCAGACAAAAGACATTTATATACAGTCTTGAGAATTAGTCCCCTCTGTCACTAACGCTAGTGGATTTAGGAAGATAACCACTTTGAACCTCAGTTTTTCCATCAGCAAGATAGGAAAGCTATAACTTCTGTTTGTTCATAGAATCGTGGAAATATAAGTTAAAACTTATGAAAATATTTTGATAAATGTGAGACATTATACCAGTGACCAGGATTTATAGATTAATTCCTTGCTTTCCTCAAAGTACAGACTTTGAAGTAGGACATTATTTAGAATTCTAACTCCATCATTCACATCAGCTAGATTATCCAATTTGCTGGTATAATAATGTTCCCAGTACTCTATAATCTTTTATTTCTGTAGAATCAGTAGTAATGTTCCCATTTTCATTTCTGATTTTAGTAAATTGAGTCTTGCTTCTTTTTTCTTAGTCCATTGAGCTAAAGGTTTGTCAATTTTGTTGATCTTTTCAAAGAACCAACTTTTGGTTTTTTCTATTTGCTTGGTTGATTTTGGTTTGATTGATTCTATTGTTTTTCTATTCTCTATTTCATTTATATCTGCTCTAATCTTTATTGTTTCCTCCTTCTGATAGTTTTGGATTAACTTGCTTATCTTTTTCTAGTTCATTTAGGTGTAAAGTTATTAATGTAAGACACTTCTTCTTTTTCAGCTATAAATTTCATCCTAAGCGCTGCTTCTGTTGCATCCATAATTTTTGGTTATCGTTTTCATTTTCATTCATCTCTTTATATTTTATAATTTCCTTTTTGATTCCATCTTTGACACATTGGTTGCTTAAAAGTATGCTGTTTAACTCTGTAAATTTTCCAGTTTTCCTTCTATTATTTTTCATAGTTTCATTCCATTTTGGTCAAAGAAGATATATTGTATGACTTTTTTCAGTCAATTTTAATTTATTGAGACTTGTCTTGTGGCTTAATATATGGTCTATCATGGAGAATGTTCTATGTGCACTTGAGAAAAATGTGTATTCTGCTGTTGGACTGTTCTATGTATGTCTGTTAGGTTTAGTTGCTTTATAGTGTTGTTCAAGTGCCCTATTTCCTTACTGACCTTTTGTCTAAATGTTCTATCCATTATTGAAAGTGAGGTATTATAGTCTCCATCTATTACTGTAGAACCACTTGTTGCTCCCTTCAATTCTGTCAATATTTGTCTAATATGTTTTGGGGTTTTGCTGTTAGGTATGTATATACTTATAACTGTTATATCTTCTTAATGTAATGATCCTTTTAAAAATATATACTGTCCTTTGTCCTTTATAACAGTTTTTGACTTAAAGTCTATGTTATCTGATATTAGTAAAACCACCCCAACTCTTTGGTTAGTATTTGCATGGATATCTTCTTCTGTCCTTCAATACCTAGAGCCATAAAAGAAAATACTACTTTCCCAGTCTTTGCATCTTAGCTCTATGCTGGGGCACTTCAATGCTAAGTCAGGCCACCTATGACTCTGCCTTAGCCTTCTTCTCCTGATTGTGTGAAGCCCAAAAATCCACCACAGGCACAAACCTAGGATTCTCTCAGTTCTCTTCTGTGCATTTGTTCAGTCCTGGATATGCTTACTGTACTCCATTTCCCCCAGGATACACCATGGCCCTTCTCAGCCCTTATTCCCCCAAGAAACTTCCTCTTCAGCCTCCTCCTTCCTGGGCTTTTGGATCTGTTTGCTGCTTTCCCTGTCTGCTGTTCCTTGCCCCAGGTAGGCTCAGACATGTGTGTCTTTACATGTGACAACAACTTGCCACTCAGGAAGGCAGCTCCATCCTGAGTCGGGGGAGCAAAACAAAAGTCAGTCTCTGTGTCAATCCCTCGGGGAATCAGCAGACAGATCAAAATGCAAAGCCTCAGTATTAAAAGAACAAGGTCCATGTTGGCTTTCTGGCACCAGTAAGCTGCACCAGGAATGCAGGCTGCCCTCCCTACAGCTGTTGCTGCCATGCTGGGAAATGCAGGGTGGTATGGAGATGAGTGAAAAAGCCACAGTTCTCTCTTACCAAAATTCTCCTGCCTTTTTCTTCATTGAGCAGTATCCTAGTAACTGTAAAATTCTGGATTAAGTTCCAGAATTCTGAAAAAGCTGATTCTATCAGCCCTTTCCAGCTTTTGATTGTTTCAATTGGAGGGGCTGATTTTTGGAGAGGCCTACTCTGAATTTTCTGTGGCATTCATTCTAGGTGTGTTTTTCATGTTTATTTATACTGCTTGGATTTTGCTGTTTCTGGTCTATATATTCATGTATTTTATTACATTGGGGGACTTTTTTAACTGTTATTCCTTCAAAAATTTTTTCTTCTTCATTTTCTCTCTCTACTCCAATTTCCTTTACATACTGTCCTACAAATCCCTAAAGTGCTCTCTCTCTCTCCGTGTGTGTGTGTGTGTGTGTGTGTGTGTATGTGTGTGTGTGTGGTGTACACAGAGCTTTCAGCATCTCATATTGATCTGCCTTCAAGTTTACTGACTTGTCTATCATTTCTATCCTATTGTTGTCTCTCCAATTAATTTTTAATTTCAGATACTTTAATTTTCAGTTCTAGCATTTCCATTTTTCCTTTTTTTTTTATATTTCTCCTCCAAGATTTCCTTTTTTTTTTTTTTTTTTCGGTACGTGGGCCTCTCACTGTTGTGGCCTCTCCCGTTGCGGAGCACAGGCTCCAGACGCACAGGCTCAGCGGCCATGGCTCACGGGCCTAGCCACTCCGCGGCATGTGGGATCTTCCCGGGGCACGAACCCGTGTCCCCTGCACCGGCAGGCGGACTCTCAACCACTGCGCCACCAGGGAAGCCCCAAGATTTCCTATTTTTTTCATTCATTATAAGAATATCTTTCTTTACATTCTTGAACATCATTGTATTAGCTGCTTTAAAATTCTTATATGTTGACTACAGCAATTGAGTTTTATTTTTCTCTTGGGAGTGAGCCACATTTTCTTTTTTCTCTGTTTTGAATCCTGAACTCTATAATCAATTCTATTTCTCTCCAATGTTGATATTTGTTTTTGTTGCTATTGTTGCTTCATCAGGCACTTAAGTTGCTGGACTAAAAATACAAACTCCTTCCCTGCAAATGGCAGCTCCTTAGATCTCAGTTCAGTACTTTTAGCCATTAGCTGTTGTATCAGTTTTCTATTGGTATGTGACAAGTTTCCACAAACTTTCGCTTCTTAAATTAATAAAATATTTATTTCACACAGTTTCTGAGGGTCAGGAACCCAGGAGGTGTTTAGCTGACTTGTTCTATCTCAGAGTCTTGTATGAGACTGCAGCCAACCTGTTGGCTGGTGCTGCAGCCAGGCTTGATTAGGGCTGGTGGATTTGCTTCAAAGCTTATTTATGTGGCTACTGGCAGCAGGCTTTAGTCCCTTGCCATATGAGCCTCTTTATGACATGGCAACTGGTTTTCCCCAGAGCTAGTGATATCAGGGAGTGAGACAGAATATACTTAAGTCAGAAGCAGCACACACTCCAAGAAGCAATGAGCAACTCTAGTACCCAGATCTTGGTTTCTAAATACCTTTCTTCACTAAAAGGAACGAGGTTCCTTTAATTTTGGCTAAAATAATATAACCATAAATATATAAATAGCACAAAGGCAAACTTTAGGCCAGTTCCTCTTAAAATGATTACAAATTCTTACTTTGTCAGTTATCACAGTTTTACTTTTTATGTCAGGTTTATGTTAGATTAAGGTGTTTTTTTTTATTAAAGATCAAAAAACATTTTTTTAAGATTTTTTTTTTTGCTGTGGACCATTTTAAAAGTCTTTATTGAATTTGTTATAATATTGCTTCTGTTTTTATGTTTTGGTTTTTTGGCCGCGAGTCATGTGGGATCTTAGCTCCCTGATCAGGGATCAAACCTGCACCCTCTGCATTGGAAGGTGAAGTCTTAACCACTGGACTGCCAGGGAAGTCCCACAGATTAAGGTGGTTTTGAAAAAAATTATGTTTAGGGAAGTTGGAGCTTAATCTTCACTCCTTGAGGGTGGACCAGACTTCGTAACTCAGTTCTAAAGAATAGAGTATGGAAAGGAGAAAATCAAAACATTACATTGGAGAAACCTGGAAGACACTATTTTAGCCAAGGGATAACGTTTAACATGCTAGTGATGTCTTGTGGATGTCAGGTATCTCTGATGTGATGAGCACTTCACCTCTGTGGTATTCTTTCCCAAAACCCATAACCCCAGTCTATTCATGAAAAAATATACCAGATAAACTCATATTAAGGAATAGTCTACAAAATACCTAACTTGTACTACTCAAAACCATCAAGATCGTGAAAAACAAGGACAGGCTGAGGAACTGTCACAGACCAGAAGACATAACTGTATGCAGTGTGCTATCCTGGAATGGATACCGGAACAGAAAAAGGACATTGATGGAAAAAATAATGAAATTCAAAAATGTCCAAAGCTTATTTAATAGTAATGTGCCAATGTTAAAGTTTCTTCGATTTAAAAATGTAATACAATAATGTGAGATGATAACATCAGGGAAAACTAAAACTAGATGAAGAGTATACAGGAACTCTACAATTTCTGCAACTTTTCTGTAAGTCTGAAATTATTGCAAACAAAGTTTATTAAAAAAATTACCATCTCACTTACTCTGTAAAGTCATTTCCTGCATTATAAGAGGAAAGCCTCCTTCTCATTTTGTCATTCTCTGTGAGAAAAAGGAATCATTGCTCTGTTTCTATACTTTCTCCTTTTCATTCCTAGCAAGTGGACAACAGTAAGAACTTATGTTTTGCCAGCATTGTGAGGCTCCTCTGATACTTTGTCAGTGAGACACAGTAGATGCCCTTTACATAGTTGTTATTTGTCTCTATAGTTTTCTTTTACAGAAGGATATAATTCAATTATAATTTTTTTTCTACTAGGAAATAATCTGACAGCTCTGCCTAGCGGTATCTACAAGCTTTTTTCACTGAAGGAGATAAATTTTGATGATAACCCTTTGCTGAGACCTCCAATGGAAATCTGTAAAGGAAAACAGTTGTATACTATTGCACGCTATCTACAGAGGGCAGATGAGAGAGATGGTAGGTGATGAGTGATTGGCTAGCTTACAAGTCATTTTCTGGCATCTATAAATTAACAAATAGTTTGCTTTAATCAGAGGCTTTCAATCTGGCAGAGACTTTCAAATATTTATCGTCTACCCTTTTCTGAAGGCTAGGAGTTTATTTTGGTAATTTTGATTATTTAACCTGGGTCTATACAATTTGAACCATTGAAAACAGGTAAATTTAAGTCACAGGTGAGCTGCTTCCCACCTACTGGCCTCAATGTACTCCAAGAGATTTTTTCATCATGGTTGTGGCCAAACTCAGAGAATCTACATACAGATTTTTTTATCAGTTCTGATCACCATATGTAGTTGTTCTAAAAGTTGTATTTTGCCTTAAAGGAAGTTCATAGATCCTTTACATTGATGCCAGTCAGTTCTTGGCTCATTATGATCACCTGTCTGTAATCCTTGGGCAGTCTTCATTCCTTCTGTTTTTAAGAGCTCCTTTGGTTGTTCCTGATTACTTCAGAGAGCGGGTCCATTTTCTTTAAATGCCCTTTCACCGGACCAGATGGAGACTGGTTTCTCCAAGCCTTTGGGATGGAAGTTTCACTAACCAGTTCTTTCCCTGGGTTTGGGTTCCCAACAACTAACCTTTTTTCTGGGACTCTAACTTTGCCGCTCATTGTCAAACCTCAGAGTAGATTCAGATTTTGGTCCTCCAATTTAATGCCATATTTAAGTATTAAATCAATTTAATGATCCAGATTTGGGGAAAGAGAATATATACAACTATCAGGACCCTGTCTATGTAATCAGGAGGCTTATATCATCATAATCTTATAATCTATTGAGATGGTCACTAAAAATGTACAGTCCTCTGTAAGCCACAATATGTATGGCTACCATTCAGAAGCTTTTGCAAGATGTGGGCCTCACGGATGGAAGGAACCTAAGCAATAAAAAGTCACTGTAGGTGTTTTCTCTAACTTGCTAGGCAAGTTGGTTCTGCTAATTATCATAAAATAAGGGATATTTAATGGTAACTTTATTTTTATAAAACAAAGCTTTTAGGGGTTTCCAAGGATCTATAAAGTACTCCTGTTAGGTAACAGTACTTTAGAGAAGGTCTGTAAAGTTACATGATTGAACTTCCTTGTTAAAATTCTGTTACTCAAGTTCCTGAGGAAGGAAGATTCATGTGGTTCTAGCCTCTTTGGGGAAAGTTCAACAGGCAATGACAACAGATGAAAGTCAGCAAAAACAAGAGAATCCAAGCCATTTATCTCCTTTCTTTATTCCCAAGGGGCCTTCATACTGCAGGCTTGGCACCGAGAGAAATTGGAAAGGAAGTCATCATAGGAGATGTTAATTCTGCAATTAACAAAGAACATGGGGTCTCTTCCTTAAAATTTCACTTAGGAGATTGGATTTTCAATTATCTCATTAGCATAAAATCTAGCCTGAGGGATTAATGGTATGGATAAAAATTTAAAAACAGAAAGCATAGAACAGATTTGGGATGATTACAGAGGGATGGCAGATGACTGGTTCTTGAATATTCTCAAATTACCTTGGTTAACAAAAAGTGGATCTAAAAAAAAATGGATCTAGTTCAAATTACCTAGAAGCTTTTTTATAAACTAAAAATACTCTACTTATATCTAAGCCAACATTCATTAAATAAGTGATGTGAATATAAAATAAGCATATATATATATATATATATATATACCATATTTATAGTAGATTTGAACTTGGTTTCTCAGGATGGTACCCAAAGGAGCATATTAAAAAGTCAGAATTGAAGGAAGGAGCTAAATTCATTTCAAATCCTGAAAGAATTAAAGGGTTTGATGATCACCTTGAAGTTGCTTATAATATCCTTTTAAATAGACATTTTATATTATTTATGTTTAGGGTTATTCAGATTTTAGAAGAAATGGAATAAATGGTTCAAACTTCAGTTTGTGTGTTAGAGCTGCACTTTAGTTTTCAATCTTATTTGATATGTACATCTTATAGCAGCACAGAAGTAAAAAACCTAGCTATAATATTAACTCAGAATAGAGTATGTTTTTCAAAAGAGATGACCTAAATTTTCTTTTATGTTCAAATGTAGAGAAAATCTTAGCAAAGATCTTCAAGATAGTTGCCAACAATATTACTGAAACAAATTTTCAATTTTTGTGTCAAAAACTAAACCTGGCAGTCACAGAAACTAAGTCTACAATGAGGTATGTATGAATGACAACATGTAGTATAAGCTTATTCTCATGTTCTGATTTATATCATATTGATATTACATGGTTTTGAAACATTCATATTAACATGAACTCTACTTTGCTGTAAAAGACTGATTTTAGTTTATTATATATTTGAGATCCATATGGGTATAGTAGTTTTAAGCAAGTACTCTGAGGATAGACTGCTTGGCTTTAAATCCCAAATAGTTTTGTGATCCTGGATAAGTCCCCTAACTTACCTGTGCCTCAGTTTCTTTACTGGTAAAATGGATAGACTTATCTAAGAGAGCTGTCATGAGATCAAGTTATAAAGCATGTAGCATTGTAGCAGTAATATACTGGTTTATAGTAAACAGTCCACAATTATTTTGAGGTCTTGAGTAAATCTCTGTTAGAATCAAATGTTAATTGAATTGTTGATTTTCTTCAAGGAAACAAGGGATGGCATGGGACTAACATTCACTTACTATGTATGTGCCAAACTCTGTGCTAAATTTTTATATAGACTATCTTCACCAATTAATTTAATCCTCACATCACTCTGGTAAACTAGGTTGAAAACCTAGATATATAATACTGATGTAGTTTAAAACAGTGTTATTAATTGATAATTAAAATTATTATTATTTCAAAATTTTCAGCACTGTTTCATTAAGTGAGAGAGTCCACCGAACACTTGATAAGTGGAAAACGGAAAATAACAACTTGTCAGTAACCACTGCTGCTCTAAGAGACCAACTAACTCGGGCACTAACTATGATAGGAGCATATGAAATTATGGACAAAATAACAGCTTTAAAACTTTTTACATGTGCAATTAAATTCTGAACAGTGTATCCAGAATAAGAACTGAGAACTTATGATGCACTTATATAATTGAAACTGGATACAAGAGAATTGCACGTCATGTTTCTTTTCATGTATTCCTAAGAGATGATGACAATTTATGGCTACCACTCTAGTGTCATCATAATAAAATATTGCAGACACCATTTTATGTATTTATTCTGTTGCCTCTCTACCCTTACTTCAGAGATACAGATATAAAGAAGCTGTTCTTAAGCTAATATAAATCCTTAGGCACTCTTATCCCTACTGGAAAAAGTTTAAAAATAGAGAAGGATTGGAGACATAGGCATTATACTTGTCAACCAATATTTCATGTTGCACTTCCAAAACAACAACAAAGACAATAAAATAATATGGTGCTTAAATCCAACCTGCAAGATTAAGTCCTTTGTTTAATTTGGTCTCACATCACAAAGTTTCTGTATCTTTTAAGTAGAAAGTTATCTTATAAAGTTAACAAAAACTGCACTATGTCTAGAATATTCTTAAATCACTTGGAAACCCAATACACTAGTTTAAGTGAGCAAAAAGTGAAGAATACAGAAGTATCATTAGTTTCACACGTGGCTGGTGTGATGGTTAATGTTCTCAGCTGGCGGCAAGGTACTTCCATAGAACATTGAAATGGGAAGGATCTTGGAAACTATCATTTTACAAATAAGAAAATTAAGACCTAGAATAACTAAGTGATATAAACCAGGTTCTCTACCCTTCGTTCAGAGATACAGATATAAAGACCAGAAAATTTTCTAGGGGAAACTTTGGTCTGAAGAGAGAGAGAGAGAAAGCTGGATAACATCAGAACAATGAAAGCACTTTCATTGCGCCCAGCTCTTATCGTCTCTTGCCATATTGCTACAACAGCCTTTTAAACAGATGTCCTATCCTATAGACTCACCCAAACCATACTGTATTTTGCTGCCAGATTTATCTTTTAAAAACACAGATCTAACCATATCAACCTCCTGATCAAAATTTAAAATTATTTCTTTTATAGCCTAGATCTCTCCATTCTTTCCCCGTTATTCTCCAGTCAAGCCAAGCTTTTCGAAACTCCTCAAATATGCTATGAACTCTCATTGTCTCGTTTGCCTTTATTCTTCTTTCTGCATGGAACATGTTCTCCTTTTCTCTGAATACCTACCTCTCCTGGCTAATTTCCCTAAGGCATCTTCCCTAAGACTTAGCCCAGATCATATCCTCTCCCCTCTCCCTGAGAATCAAATCTTGGAACAAAAATAAGATTTGCAATGTAATTACAAAAATATCTAGAAAATAATGGTTATGAGAACTTATTTCTTTAATAATTATGCTATACATATATTATACAATAATATTCATAACATTAGTAATGAAAGAATAAAAGCAATTTGAAATAATTAAGCATATACTAGAGCAAAACATGACTCAACGACCAAATATATTAAAGCTATGACAGGCGAAATTTAAATCTCTAATATAGCAGCCATATTAAATACTGTAGTTAACTGTGTGTTCATGTTGGTACATGACAGAATCTGCCACTTTGCAATTGGACTTCCTCCTCTCCTATTTTTGATGAACTTGATATTATATCAATATCTTGGAAACTGATGTCTAGATCCTGAAAGATTTCCCATAAAACATTTTTTGTATAGTTACATTTTGTTTTTTAATTGGTCTGACAATTTTAGCTTTTTGATTTGAGTATCTATTTCCATTTAATTACTGATATCTTGGGGTGGGTTTTTAAGATATATTCACATGCCATAACAGTCATCTTTTATTTTTTAAGGTGTATAATTAGTTGAGTTGTGCACCTTTCACCACCATCTAATTCCAGAATATTTTCATCACTTCAGAAAGAAACCCCAGGCTCATTAGCAGTCACTCTCCATTTTCCCTTCCCCCTGGCCCCTGGCAACTAATGATCTGCTTTCTGTCTCTATGGATTTGCCTACTCTAGATGTTTCATATAAATGGAATCATATAATACATGACCTCTTGTTGGAGCATGCATCAATATTTTATTCCATTTTATGGCTGAATAATGTTCTATTGTATTCTGTTTATCCATCAGTTGATGGAAATTTGGGTTGTTTCCACGTTTTAGTTGCTATGAACATTCATTTACAAGTTTTTGTTTAAACATCTTTAAAAAATTATTTTGGGTGTATAACTAGAAGTGGAATTCCTGGGTCATATGATAACTCTATGTTTAACTTTTTGAGGAACCATCACATGGTTTTCCACAGT
Source organism: Delphinapterus leucas (assembly GCF_059928025.1). Taxonomy (NCBI): domain Eukaryota; kingdom Metazoa; phylum Chordata; class Mammalia; order Artiodactyla; family Monodontidae; genus Delphinapterus; species Delphinapterus leucas. The sequence goes on along the minus strand of NC_143137.1, from coordinate 55,576,926 downwards.
GGCAGAACCAATTTCTATTCCCATAAGCAATATATGAGGGTTTCAATCTCTTCACATCCTCTCCAATACTTGTTATTTTCATTAAAATTTTGTTTTTTACTAAACACATCCCATGACATGGTATCTCATCGTGATTTTTTTTTTCACTGACAAGAAATTTTATTTCTTTTTAATGACATTAAACACAACTGCTACAAGGGGAAAAACATGATAAAGAGGAGGCACCAAACTTCGGTTTCATAATTGATCCTGACAACAACCAAAGTAAATTGGGGTCCACATTAGATGCAAAACTACAGGTTATTTCAGGCTCTTTACTTACAAGTAAACTATGTAAACAGCACATTCATACTCTGTATTGTCAAGACCCCTGTGGGGAGAAGGTCATCACAGATGAAGAAGGCTAGGTAGGCAGTTAAATGCACACAATGCTTATGGCAAATAAAACAACATGGCAAGAATTCTACATGAAAATTAGACTTAGAGGCCAACACCAAATATGAGATATGTAGCTTTTAAAAACAGATTAAAACTCTAGATTCTACCCACTACCATCTTTAAGGCAAACATGCCTAATAATGAGTTTTCTTTGCCTTTGTTTTTCTTCTTAAAGAATACCACGTTAACCGCTAGGGAACAGTTCTCTCCGTCCCCAGTCTAACAGATTTAAGTAAGCTGCTAAAGCTTTGGAAAAACATAATTATTTGAACAAAGACAAAATGTGATTGTCACATTTTCTCGTTAACCCGTCACTCATTTGATTTGGCAAAGGTGATGCTCCCATTACACATCAGTATTAAACCCTCCTGTACCAGGGAGGCAGGAACATGAGTCTTAGACTTTTGCCTAAGCAAGAGGCTATCCCTTTACTCCTTGGTTATCTGTGGGGAACAAGACAACTGCAACGCTAGTTATTCCAGTAACAATGAATTCTAACTATGCTATAGTTCCAAAGGTGGATGTCTGTCTGCCCCACTCCATCAAGCTAATTTACGGAAATGTGGAGAAGTGACTGATATAGGCAATGCCAACTGAAATAACAGATTTTGACTCTTGCCTTTGCACAGAACTTCCCCTTTGCATTTTGGTCCCAGATTCTAAACCAAATGTTGAAGGAAAAGAGAATCCTTGACTGGATAGAAATAGTTAACACTTGGCGATGTCTATCTAAGTTTACTGGTAACTATGACCAAGTTTCTCCCAAGTCAGTTTCTAAAGTAGGGCAGGATGTTTAAGATGGGTTACTGGCATACAAAGATGGGGCTTATGGAAGAACAAAACCAGACAAAGGCAGTGAGACCAGTATCACAGGCTGTGCTATAGCAACTAGGTACAACCTTCACAGAGAGTGAACAGCAGCACAAATGCCAGACTGCAAAATCTCCCGAGAGATGTCTAGAGCTGTCTGTAAAGAGAATAACAAACTCCTAAGACATCCATTAAGATAGCTGCACATAGCATTACCCTTAAGATCAGGTAATGTTTTGAGCACAGGCTTAATCAAAACTATTTTAGATCCACTTTAGTAGTTTTGTAAAACTGTACATCAGAGATTTGACCAAGTAAGGAGATGGTAACATCCTGGACCAAAAGGCACCTCTTATTAACTAATAATGGAGACAAAAGACAGCTTCTCCAAAGTCTCTCCCACAGGATGGAAGCTCACTGACTAATATGTCAACTCATACTTGAAGTTGGGGTTCAGCAGATGAAACTGAAGACCAACTGACACCTCTCAATAGCACTGCTTTCTGGCCTGTCCTAGAGTCAAGACTCTGGGTAGGTGGTTCTTCAATAATGAGTACAGTAAGGCTTTTCTTAAGAGGCATATCTATGTCTAACAGGATACAGGAATATGCTGGTAGAGCCCTAAGGTCACTGGGGAAAAAAGAAGGAAAATCCTTGAAGAAAGGCAGAGAAGGCAAACAGTCACAAGACTGCAAATCAACAGGGGTTGTTAGTCATCAACAGGGGTTGTTATTGCTATTCTTCTATTAGAGTTAAGATGTACAAGATTTGTAAACACTATTGTGCAAAATAAATTTAATGAAGAATGAAAAAAAAAGCCAAAAAATAAAGGCAGCTAGTAGGTACAAAAAGAAGAGAAGATTTACACTTTTAATTTGTCCTTTCAACTCTTCAGACGTGCTGGATTACCAACTTTTAAAATACTGACAGGTATTCGGAGATTCAAATAAAAAAAGTAAGAGGGGTTGCTAAAAGTGACTTGTATCCATTTATAAGTCACCAGCAATAATTAACACTGGCTTGCAGCCTGATAAAGAATCTCTTCCTCATAGGAGATTAAAAGATGATTTCTTTTGGGCATCAGAAGTAGACTTGCTTGAGCCTGGGTGTTTTGACTTAATGCTGGCTTTCAGGCGGTAGCCACCTTCAATTTAAATTAAAAAATTAAAACTATATCAACTCAACACTGCTTAAATGCATAGACACACACAAACAGGAAGGACCTTATACAAAAAATTTCAAGTCAGCAATGGGCATTTCCAAAAGGTGACAAGTTCTTTAAATAAAAATGTTGTGAAAAATAAAATTTAAAATCTACAAAGCACAAAACAGCAGAAGATGAGATGCTGCTCTGGACAGGACCCTGGATAGGGACCTTCATTGCTGATGGGAGGAGACAAATGGACTGTACAGGAAATCTGGTAGACGCTGGAACCGATGGTGGCTTCGCATGTTCCCGTCAACCCACTGAGTCAGACTGTATTTTTGCAGAGATTTCTGTTGGAACCAGGCATAGTTTCACCTGGTGAGGTCCGAAGGATGCTACAATTTTGGGTTCTGCATGTGATAAACGTGATCCATCAAGGCACACAGCTCCCCCAAGGTACCTTGGTTAGAGTCCACTAAGTCTTCTATATGAGCAATGACATTCCTGAGATAACTTTGCTTCTGCTTTTTAGATCTGATGGTGAAAATATCAGAATACTAGTCCTTGTTTTGGTTTGCAGAACAGGAATGACTTTGCCTAGTCTTTTTTCATGGACCTTCAGCTTCCCAGAATCCTTGTCAAGAAAATGTTTGTTTGATGAACTGGAAACAACTGGAAACCTCATTTCAAAACTTGATTTATGTGATCCATTTCTCCAGGATGACCCCGTATTAGAAGGAGTCTTTGAATGGTTCAATATCTGAGAGGTTACAGGTGTAGTTTTCTTACTGTTAGATATATTTTTATCAGAGACAGTTTGTTGAAACTTACTGTTTGAAGAAGGGAGTGGGGGCCCATCATAGGCAGAATTATTGGGGCTGATCCCTTCAGATTCTGTGAAAACTGTGCTCTCATTTAGGCTAAGACCATCTTCTCTCATCTCTTCTCCAAGGGAGGAGGGTTTTTCAGTAACTTCGGATGTATCATTCTTGTCCTTATCAAGTGCAACATCACAAACTGTTGGATCAAATGGTGCAACTGTAACTTTTATAAGATTCTTTTCTAGTGCAAAGCGTCTGTTCAATGGTTTAGTGGGAGTTGGTCCATGACCAGCTGATGTATTTAGTTGAGGTAGTTTGAAGAGGCCAGAGGTCTCAGCTTCTGGTCCCAAGCTATACAATGAATTTTTCTCTTGGGGAGTATCAAGTGGAATTTGACTCCCTTTCCCTCCCTTCTCAACATTCCTGCTGTCATCGTTAGACAAGCCACCTCCCCAAGTAAAGTGCTCATTTGATAGGTCATCATCCTTCAAAAGCTCCTGAATCTTCCTCTGTGAAACTGAAATGGCCATCATCTTTTCCATCAGACAGTTCCAGCAAGGAGTCATCCAATCCATCCTCATCCAAGGAATCCCAAGAAAATGGGGCATTGTCTTTAGGCAAGGTACCAGAAGATTGTTCAGAGGGCACTAGTGAGCACATCATACTGTGTGGAGCTGCTGGTGTGATCTCTGCCTTTGCCACGAGGCCAAATGGAAAAAGGGTTCAGCTCCTGCTAGCTGTTCCTTTCAGGAGACTTATCAAAATGATTGACTCCCACCTTCGAAGTTTGTGGTTGTCAAGCACAAGTATCACAGGCACTGGGGCTTAGCAGCCACATTTCTGAAAGAGAAGCTCTTTCTGAGCCACTACCCCTACTCTCCAACTCCTTCCAAAAGGTCTAGTACTGGGAGTTCCCAGGCAATCCAGTGGTTAGGATTCCACACTTCCACTGCAGGGGGCATGGGATTCCAAATGCTCACTGGAAGAAAAACATCATTACTTGCAAACTTTACTGTGAACACAGAGGGCCACTATTCTTCATAACCACTGAAAGCATCAATTCCTATGGCACATGACATCCACAGGCACAGAGCTGGCTCTTCTGAGCTTCTCTCATAGAATTTTCCAATAGGTCAGATTATTTTGAAGCAAATCCCAGGAATCACATCATTTCATCTCCAGAAGCCGGGCCGAAGCCTAGGTGAACGACTGCACCTCACTCTGCCCCATGCGTCATTTTATCCTCTCATTGTGATTTTGATTTGCAGTTGCCTCATGGCTAATGCTGTTGAGCATCTTTTAATGTGCTTATTGGCCATTACTATATCTTCTTTGGAGAATTATCTATTCAGATTCTTTGCCTATTTTTAAATTGGGTTATGTTTGTCTTTATTAAGTTGTAATAGCTCGTTTTGTAGTCTAGATACAAGTCCCTTATCAGATGTATGATCTACAAAAATTTTCTCGCATTCTGTGGGTTGCTTTTTCATTTTCTTGATAGTGTCCTTTGAAGTATAAAAGTTTTAAATTTTGATTAAGTTCTATTTACCTACTTTTCTATTGCTTGTACTTTAGGTGTTACATATAAGAAACCATTTTCTAATCCAAGATCATGAAGATTTACACCTATATAAGTCTATATTAATAGGGTTTTCACCAATGTAAATCCTTTTGCTCCCTCCAGTGACTGCATGTGGTTAGTTTTCAAAGCTACTGCAGAGGGAGGATGGGGAGCAGAGTAAGTTAAAACACCACTAAGCTTGCTGTTCTTATCAAGATACGGCTGCTTTTCCTTTTTTTTAAAAAAAAAATTTATTTATTTGGTTGCGCTGGTAGGGCTCTTTAGTTGTAGGAAGTCCCTACAGCGGCTTTTCTTTAATAAATCCTCCATGGGACTTCCCTGGTGGCGCAGTGGTTAAGAATCCAGCTGCTGGGCTTCCCTGATGGTGCAGTGGTTAAGAATCTACCTGCCAATGCAGGGGACACGGGTTCAAGCCCTGGTCCAGGAAGATCCCACATGCCACGGAGCAACTAAGCCCGTGCGCCACAACTACTGAGCCTGCGCTCTAGAGCCTGCAAGCCACAACTACTGAGCCCATGTGCCACAATTACTGAAGCCCATGCGCCTAGAGCCTGTGCTCCACAAGAGAAGCCACCACAATGAGAAGCCCGCGCACCGCAACAAAGAGTAGCCCCCACTCAACACAACTAGAGAAAGCCCACGCGCAGCAACGAAGACCCAATGCTGCCAAAAAATAAATAAATAAACTTAAATAATAAATAAATGCTCCATGGATTGCTGACAGGCTTTGGTTAATTTTCAGAGTTCTGAAAAAATTGATTATGACATTTTTGGGGTCTGTTTTCTTGTTATTTTTGAGGGGAGAATTTTAGGAACTTTTGACTGCCATTTTCACTGACATCACTCAATATATTTAGTTTTATATCTACCATCTTGCTATATGCTTTCTATTTGTCTCATCTGTTTTGTGTTTATTCTCTTGATCTGTCTTAATTTTACCAATCATTTTTATTCTTTTTTGTATTAATTTTATTGCTATTCTTTTAGAGATTACATTAGAAATCACAATATACATATAGCAAATATGCAAGAGCTAAAACTCCTTAATGTGTGTTCTCTCCTCTTCACTTGTTGTGTTATCATGCATTTAATTCTATATTTAAATTGGCTAACTTTATAATTGTTGCTTTTAAAGTCAATATATATGCACATATATACAATTATTTCTCCCAGCGTTCTTCATTCCTTCCTGCATTTCTATCCTTCCATCTCGAATCATTTTCCTCCTGCCTAAAGAATTCCCTTTAATATTTATTTTAATCCAAATTTTCTCTCGACGAATTTTCTATTATATTTGACCAAAAATAGCTTGGCCCTAAGAAATTCATTTTAATAATGTTAGTACATTACTCTTACATGCTTCTATGGTGACCACTTAATTTTTCTTGGCTCTCCCAAAACTGAAATGGTTCAAGAGTCACATCTCTCCTCAGAGGAGTTTGTCAATACTTAAATTCGGTTTGCTTGGTTACCTTGCAACCACGGCTCTCTAATGGTTTCAAAAGGCTATGATTTTTGAAATTTTTTTTCCCCTGCAGTTTGGATTTAAGAAGGGGGCAATGTTCTTATGTGGTTTTCTTCATCCTAAATAGAAGCAGAACTCCTAGTTTCTATGTATATCATTCCTGGAATGCTTTTCCATCTCTTTGCTTAAAAAATTATAATAATATTGGCTTTGGGCCAGTGTTTCCTGCAAGAACCAAAAAGCAGGATGACTTAGCTGAAGTTTTCTTCCTTTGTTTTGAGGACCTTAGTTTAAGTTTCTTCTCAGTCTCCCATATGGTGGTGGCTGCTTAAGGTCCTAAGTATACCCTATTAACAGAACAATGTCTCCTTCTTTAGGTCTCTTCTGGGTAACTAAATTCCATCCTACTTTTCCTTGTCTTGAGCAAATTATTTTTTTACAGTTTGTAACTGGAGCCTTGTGTAAACCTTAATGTCCTCACTTTGCAACTTTGTGCCCTCTGTCGAATTCTCACTCTATTAATTTTTGTGTTCTTGCTGATAGTCTCTCAGAAAATAATCTTGTCATATCCCTAGGCAATGGCTCTGCTTGTGGATGAATGTGGCTACTTTCACTTCTCCACATTATTCTCTTTCCACTTATGCTATGCATTCTAGCCTCAACTATGGCAACATTCTTTCTTCCTCCATTAAATCTTTAACCTCAACCTAAACACAGAAGAGGTGATTAAGCCTCCTCAAAGTCAGACTGGCACAATGCTTTCACCACCAGTTACTACAGCTTTTCGACAGTTAGGTACATGAGTTTGTTTCTAACTATCCCCCATCCTTTATAGCAGTGGTCCCCAACCTTTCTGGCACCAAGGACTTGTTTTGTGGAAGACAATTTTTCCACGGACGGAGGCAGGGGGATGGTTCAGGTGGTAATGGGAGCGATGGGGAACAATGGAGAGCGGCAGATGAAACTTCACTTGCTCACCTGCCACTCACTTCCTGCAGTGCGGCCCAGTTCCTAACATGTCCTCGGCCCAGTCCTCAGCTTGGCTACCAGTCCTTGACTCGGGGGTAGGGGACCCCTGCTTTATAGAACACATACCCAAAAGCATACTAGCTAGCATGCATGTGTTATTTTCCACATTTCAAAGTTCGGCTTCTTACAGAAATTAGAGTTCTCACTTCTTTTGAAATTTATCTGAACATAATCTTGCTCAGTGTACCAATATTTTCAGGAATATCAATTTTTTGTTTGTTTTGTTTTGTTTTTGGTAGACAGGGGTAGCCATCAATAGTTTCAGATGAGTGAGGTTTAGTTACATTCCCCCAAAACCTTACTCTATCAATGAAGCACTTGCTTGGACAATTCTTACACACACACACACACACACACACACAAAGTTATGTAATACGTTCTGTAAGTGCAATGAAGTCCCAGCTCTGTCATTTTTTAGTATTCTAACCACACCTTTCAGGAAAGATACACTGGAGGCAAATGTGACAATATACTAGAGGCAAGATCCAGTTAACCTTATAGTCTATTTTAGGCAACCAGAATCTTCCAAATCCTTAGCTGGACAAATGACAATTTAGGGATTGAGCCTGGAGAGTCATCCTTAACAGAACAGGCTATGGGGCTGGATGGAATTTTTTTTTTAATTGTAGTAAAGCACTCATAAAATTTACCATCGTGACCATTTTCAAGTGGCATTAAGTACATTCACACTGTTGTGCAACAATCACCACCATTTACCTCAATAACTTTTCATCATCCCAAATTGAAACCCCAAACCCATTAAACCATAACTCTCCCTTTGCCCTTCTCCTCAACCTTTGTAACCACATACTACTTTCTGTCTCTAGGTATCTCACAGAAGTGGAATCATACAATATTTGTCTTTTTATGTCAGGCTTATTTCATTAAGCATAATGTCTTCAAGGTTCATCTATGTTGTAGTGTGTATCAGAATTTCATTCATTTTTAAGCTTGAATAATATTCCATTGTGTATATATACACCATATTTTGTTTATCCATTTATCTGTCAATGGACACTTGAGTTGCTTCCACTCTTTGATTTTTGTGAATAATGCTGTTATAAACATGGGTGTTCAAGTCCCAACTTTCACTTCTTTTGGATATACATCCAGAAGTGAAATTGTTGGATCATATGGTAATTCTATGTTTAATTTTTTGAGAAATCACCATACTGTTTTCCAAAATGGCTGCACCATTTTATATTCCCACCAGAAGGGCACAAGAGTGCACTTATCCTGGTACGACTTGTTATTTTCTGTGTTTTTGATAATAGTCATTCTAATTGATATGAAGTGGTATATCATTGTGAACTTGATTTGCATTTACCCAATGATTAGTGATGTTGAGCATTTTTTTCATATGCTTATTGGCTATTTGTATATCTTCTTTGAAGAAGTGTCTATTTGAGTCCTTTGTTTATTTTTTAAATTGGATTTTTGGATAAAATTTGTATATTCAGGAGTATCTCTGAAATATTTTAGCCAGTACAATATATATATAAAATGTCACTAATATCTTCAATTAAAAACCCATTTCTAATAACTAGCATTTTATTCTATATTTACATATTATAATTTTACCAATGAAAACACATTTCTAACATTCACTATGCAAATTTGCAAAGCCTCTGGTATCTAGCTTTTAGTAGTTGCCTCTGATATGACCTTCCTGAGTCAAATTCTAGCTGACCATCCTGAGAGTTGTATTCCATATTGTGGCAATTGCCTACACATATACTAACACATAATATCACACTGCTATATTAAAATATTTTTAATTTAAATTAAATCACACACACCATAGCAAAAAGCTCTATATCTGGTTCTGTGGCTATGGTGCTGACCTTTCTCTCCTTCACCTACCATGCCCAGTCACATTTGCTATCTATTCTGTTTCTTGAACGAGCTAATTTGCCCATTCCTAACCCAGGGTCTTTGCACTTGCTGTTCCTTCTGCCTAGAACACTCTTCCTTTTGATTCTCTCATGGACTTATCCTTCTCAGTATCCCGGTCTCAGCTCAAATGTTACCTCCTTAATGAAGCCTTCCCTGACCCCCAAATTAAAAGTAGCTCCTTTCTCCCGAGTCTTTCTTAATCAAACTGCCCTGCTTATCTTAAACTTAAGTTTATGTGTTTATTAGCTCCATGAGAAGAAAGACTTTTTATTTGCAACTTTGTACCCAGTACCAAGATGAGTGCTTTGGCATACGGTAAGAGCTCAATAAATACATACACTTTATATTCAAGTGAATGAAAGAATGAATGAATACCTAGAGTGTGACATGTGTTAGAACAGAGATAAAAAGAAAGCACTATGAGAACACAGAGCAGGAATACCTAAATCATAATGCCAGGACAGGCTGCCTGGGGTAGGTGAGAATTGTGCTGAAACAACTATCCTGATAAGAAGTATATCAGTCAGCATGAGCTGCCATAACAAAATATCACAGATTGGGTGTAACAGTAGAAATTTATTTCTCACAGTTCTGGAGGCCGGGAAGTCCAAGATCAAGATGCTGGCTGATCTGGTTCCTGGTGAGAGCTCTCCTCCTAGCTTGCAGACAGCTGCCTTCCACCGTGTCCGCACATAATGGAGAGAGCAAGAAGATGACATATCTTCATCTTCTATTATAAGGACATCAGCCCTATCAGATTAGGGCCCCACCCTTATGATCTTATTTAACTATTATTACCTCCTCACAGGCCTCATCTCCAAATACAGTCACAATGGGGGGATGGGGCTTCAACCTAAGAATTTTGGGGACACATAAACATTCATTCCATAACAGAAGCTATATAAAGAAGGGCAGGCATTGTTAGGAGACATTCCTCCATTGGTCTCTCATGTTCCTACGCATTTTGCTGGGCATGCCAAGAATGACGGCACTTCTGGGCGTGGTGTTAGGCCACTGAAGTGAGGGCCTCACCCCAGCACAGACTTAGCTTCCTCAGGACCGAACACCTAGTGGCAGGTGAGGAAAGGGCAGAATTTCCTTCCTTTTTAAGACTGAAAAATATTCCATTGTATCTATATGCCACATTTTGCTTATCCATTAATCCATTGATGGACATTTGAGATGCTTTCATGTTTCAGTTATGGCGAATAATGCTGGTGTGAACAATGGGAAATGACTTCTCTCTGTAATCGTGTATAGTGGCCATCTCTGCTAAGGGCAGGGAAATCTGTGTAAATTTAGCTGGAAATGTTTAAGAAATATCATTTAAGAAAATGTTTCTCTTCCATTGTCCCAGAGTTGAGAAATGTTTGTCCTTGGAGAGAGAGTGTGTGTGTGTGTGTATGTGTGTGTGTGTGTGTGTTTGGTCCAGTAAGTTACCAGAAAACTACAGGAGGAATGAAGGTGTACATTTCATTTCTCACTGGTGTAGAGACTTGAGCGGCCTAGAGTCGAGGCGCCAAATGGGATGGTTTTGCTTAACTGCCTCTTACTGAAAAACTCAGACTTAGGGAAATGTATTGGAGAACTGTGTCCTGTCTCCTGTAAATTGCGTCCTCTATCCTCTGCAGCAGGGATGGAGTTTGTGTGTGAGTTGGGCTGTACTTCCTAGGGTAGAACAAATCTCTGTGGGTATGGGTTAGAGTCCTCCTAAATGGAGATTTTTTTTTACAGTAGGGATTAAAGAGAGCTCCTTCAAAGAGTAGTAACAGAGAAGTAAATTTAAACACAACCAGATACTGTTCTGTGTCCATGAAGGGGACCCCCAGTCCCCATGAAATGTTTGTTTTGTTCTTTTCCTTTGACTCTAGAAATAGTCATATTTAAGCATCTGTTTTTTGTGTTTGTTTTTTTTTGCGGTGCGTGGGCCTCTCACTGTTGTGGCCTCTCCCGTTGCGGAGCACAGGCTCCGGACGCGCAGGCTCAGCGGCCACGGCTCATGGGCCCAGCCGCTCCGCGGCATGTGGGATCTTCCCGGACCGGGGCATGAACCCGTGTCCCCTGCATCAGCAGGTGGACTCTCAACCACTGCGCCACCAGGGAAGCCCTGAGCATCTGGTTTTAGTTTTTCTCTTGGGTACTAAAATTTATTTTGTTACCTATAATCCTTCAATAAAGTTGTAAAGGTAAGGTCATATGTCGATAGTGTGGTTTGGGGTATTTTAAGGGGAACACCCTTTCTGTCAGAGAGCATCATCTTACTAAGGAATTATGGGAAAGTGAGCAGAGGCTCAAGGCCGAGCAAAGAGGGGAAAAGCTCTTTGGAAAAATGGCTGCAATCTATACTGATTCAGGAGTCAACTTAATATAATCCTCCTCTCCCTCCCAAATATATAAGAGGAAGATTACAAAAAGGGAAGAAAACTTTTAAGAAATGATCCTAGCTTATTTTCAGTCAAGCATCTTATTATTTAAATAAACATTAAAAATATTTAAACAAAGAAACTCTGACTTTGATCACAGATGCTTTGTTTATCAATCACCCAGCATTTCAGTCCATTCTTAGATCACAATAAGGAACCAAGTTTAATTTCAATAATATTAAAAGAGTGGTCTGATGAGAAGTATGCGCAACATAAGAAAAAGTTGAATTACCATACTCAACTAATAAGATAATAGTAGGGTTGAATCCATGGTGAAGCAACAATCTCCCTTTTCATTTTATGATGTGCTTCTGAAACATCACCTTGGAAAACTCATATTAAAATAACAACAACAAAATAAATAAATAAAATAACAAAAACTATGGTTATACAATGGACCTAGCTTGAAGTTTTAATGAATAACAGGTTTTGAATTTAAATGATTTCACAGGAGGGTAGTACTGGTGGTATGCAACTGGCTCCACAGAGAACAAAAATTGAAAACACCACATATCATACTCTAGGTCAGCAGTTTTCAAACTTCTTGGTCTCAGGAATCCTTCACAAACTTAAAAATTAAGAACTCTAAAGAACTTTTTAAAAAGTGTGTTATATCTATAAATATTTATAGTAGTAAAAATTAAAGTGGAGAAATGAAAATGTTTATTAATTTATTAAAAATAACAATCCCATGTTAATGCATTTTTATGAACACAGTTATATTTTCAAAAACAAAAAAGAGAGAGGTGGCATTGTTTTAGATTTCTGCAAATCTGTTTAATGCCTGGCTTAATGTAAGACAGCTGAAGTCTCATGTGCTCTCAATCTACTGTGCTAACTATATTGTTTTGATTGAAGTACATTAAAATAACCTGGATTCACACAGATGTAGAGCTGGAAAAGGGAGGAATATTTTAGTAACTTTTTCAGATAATTATAGATATTCTTCACAAGTGGTAGTATCTTAAAAGTTAGTTGCATGTAGAGTCTGAAACTGTATCAATGAACTTTTTGTATTCTGTTATATGAAAATCTATTGGTCTAAGTTGTACTTTGTATGTTTCACTCACTCATGATCTTGTAACATCACACATTGTACCTCTGGAAATACTGGCTCTTAATTATGCAAAGATTCAATATGCTGACACATTTTATTATACAAACTCCACTTGTTACTAAATTTTCTCTGTAGAAAAGTCTCAAGAATTGGTAAGTTGTCAAGTTCATAGTGGTAGATATGTTTTCTAAAATTCTTAATTTTTATTTGAAAGCTTTAATTTTATCATTGACAACAAATACTGCCAGTGGTTTTCTTTTAAAGGAGAGGCTGACTTCATTTTCAAAGAAAACATCTGTCAAATATCCAAATCTGAAGGATCAAAGTTTGTCACTTGTTCTTTCAAGCAAAAATGCCATTCTGTGAAAAAAGCAGCAAGTTAAAATACGTGTACTCAATGGCTGACCTTTAAAAAAATTAATGCTTACAATTTCATCAAGGACCTTCTTAAGCGAAGCAGGCAATTTTTTTCTACTGCAAGTGCATGGCAGTGAAGAATAATGACTACTAGAGTTTGGTGCCACTTGCCATTGATTTGTGCTAAGGTCCCAGAAGTTTTATTTACTATTGATTTGACACCATCACTGCAAATTCCAGCAGTAAAAAAGCAAATAATGGTATTATTATAAAGGGCTTTGATTTTGCATACACCCCCTGGAGTCCTGGGGATCCCCAGAAGGCCATGAACCACACTTTGTGAACTGCTATGTATTAGAATAAATGCAGAATATAAAAACGATTAAAAGACACAATCCCTATTCTCAAGTTCATCTTGTAACAGAGGAAACCGACTGGAGACGACTGCAACACAGTTTTAGTGATGGAAGAAATGGCAGCCGTGTGGAGGATAGATCAAAGGCAAGCACGGAAGCAGAGACCAGGTAGCATACTACTGCAGTAATGCAGACAAGCAATGATGAGGGCCTGACCTAGGGCAGTGGCAAGAATGGAGAAACTTTTAAGGTGGTGGAATTACAGGACTCGGTGTCTGATTTGATGTGAGGCACAGCGGAGAAGGGCAGTTTGGTGGACAGTGGTGCCCTTCCTACAGAGGCATTACAGGAGGAGAAGGTTGGCAGCGAGGTGGGCGGAGATTTATGAGTTTAGTTTTGCATTAACTATGACATGAGCATCAGCTCTCTAGGCAGAGGTGTCAGAACAGGCAATTGGCTATTAACTGCTCCTTCCCCGAGGGCCTCACAGTTCTCATTCCCTTCTGTACCCTCAATGCCTAGCAGAGTACCCAGCTCTTAAGGTCGACTGAATAAAGAAATGAATCTGGTCAGGGGCTCGTGACAGTCAGCTAACAGGAGGGTTCAATTTGGCAGTCATTTTACATACACGCTTCTTTGAAACCACGGGAGTGGATGAGATCAGGTTGACTGTAGCAGGAGGACTGAACTCCCGCTTCAAAATCTTTCTGGTCCTAAACGGTCAGAATAAGGGGCGTTCTTGGGAAATGTTGCCTCCAGTAGGTCACGACGGCCTATAACATACAAATTTAGCTTGTAAAACCTGTTTCTGGAGAAGGCAGAACACCCAACAACCAAGACTTGTCACATTTATGTCCGCACTTCAATACCTGTCAGACTGGTTTTACTTGGGGTGAGATGGGACTGACCTCGGCGTCCCAACCTTCTGTGGGTAGACGGCGTCTTTCGCAATCTCCCTTTTCGCGAATATTTGAAACTGTCTCTCCGAATGGCCACGACGCGGACCTCGAACAGGTTCAGACGCGGTGCCTTCGCTCGCCCAGGCAGGGGGCGGCGCCCCATCCACCCGCCCCGCTGACGCGGAATAAGCCGAGATCACCTCAGCAGCACGCGGTGCAATCACAGAGCGCGCGCCGCCTCCGCCGCTACCCTCGTTCTGAGATCCTTCCGCCCGTCCCATAGCGGCGCCGTGTCCTGGCGCCTCGCACCCAGGACACACATGCTCCGGTGTCCCGCGATTCTTAGAGGGTGATCTCCTCTTAAGCCCACGTACTCTTCTGTCTCTGTACCACCCGTGCCTTAGGTGCCGCCTTCTTCTTCATGTCCTCTCTCCTGGCTTAAGGAGACCTCGGCGTTGTGGAGGTCCTTTTTAAGGGGCGCGGCCAGATCCAGGCCCCGCCCCGTTCTGTGACGCACAGGGTGGTGCGCTAGCGAGCCGGGAGTAGGGGGTGGGGCTGGATTTAGTAGGGGACCTGCGGGCCGGGGCCGCCTCCCGTCGCGTGAGCCGGTTCTTCTCCCTCCGTCGATTCGGAGGAGCCGGGGCGACCTCGGCCTCCAGCGTCTTCGGTGAACTGACGCGGGGGTGGCGGCCGGGATGGTGGTGCTGGGCTTACTGCAAGCGGGCAGGTCGGTGCTGGGGCAGGCTATGGAGCAAGTGACAGGCGGCAACCTCCTATCCATGCTACTCATTGCCTGCGCCTTCACGCTCAGCCTGGTCTACCTGCTCCGCCTCGCCGTCGGCCCCCTGGCCCCACTGCCGCCTGGGGCGGTACGTGCACCCCCGGGGGTTCTGGAGGGGGACGATGCGACCAGGGCGACCGAAGGGCTAGCCGGGGTCTGGAACCGCGGTGGTGCTGGGCTGGGCAGTGGCGGCGGGCGTGCTGGGGCCTGGGGCTGGGGTGGGGGAGGGTGGCAGCGGCAATGATGCTGGTGGCGCTGGCGGTCGCGACTGCCTTGACCATGCTGGACTTGCTGCTGGGCGCCCCGATGTCTCTCGCGTTTCTGGTGGTGGCCGCGTGTCTGGTCCTGGCTGGGGTCGTGCTTGCCTCGATTGTGATCGTAGTGCTGGCAGTGTTGGCCAAGGCACTGGTGGCCCTAATGGCCACGGCCGGATCTGGTGGCTGCGGCCCTGGCTGTGGCGCTGAGCGTGCGGTTGGCTGTGCTGGCCGCCGCAGGGGGTTTCGGGCCTGGTGGGGGCCCTGGTGGTGATGTTTTTGGCAGCTTCGGCCCTGCTGGCCGTCTGGTGGCCGTCATCCTGGTGGCTACCCTTGTGTGGTTCAGTGTCCTGTGTCATTACCCCTAATGGCGATTTACATCAGTATGAAAGGAGCTATGTTCACTTTGGTAGAGTGAGAGTGACTGGAGTGTTGTAGGCACCTTCCTATGATGCTAGTAAAATACCAGATCCTCTAACTTAGTGGCTTTACTGACCACTAGCTTCATGCTTCCCTAATACATTTGATGAAGGCATCCTTAGCCAGACAAACCAAGTAGCCTTTAAGACGACCCTTTTACTGACAATGGAATATATAAACTATTGACCAAGTAGTTTTAAAAATTATTTTTGTTTGAACCATAACAGGCATGAGGCAGTTTGGTTTTTTCCGGCAGTTTTTTTTTCCTACATGTGGTATTTTTGAGGAAGTGTTATTTGTCTTTGGAAAGACAAAGGTAACTTTAGCGTTTTAAGATTGTTGCTGCTATTGTCCAAAAGAGTGAGTTTGTAGGGCTCCTTACTATTTGAGACCACGAAAGATATGAGGAGTATTATCCTTTTTTACATTCCAAGTTTGATTTCCAGGAGACTTGATGTTGTAATCTGCAGGTCTCATTTTGGGGCATCTGAAGTACCTTTTATAGTGTGTGCTAAAATGTTCCTGCTAAAACTGATCTACTCTCTGTGTAGAATCAACAGATCTAGATCATTTGTTGAGAGAAGCATGAAATGTGTTCTGTTTACTGATCAGTGTAGCTTCTTAAACATTTCCCTTCTTTCCCTCACATTACTTTGTCTTTTTCCCTACCTTCTTTAGTCAAGATTTTGGGACTAAAATTGTGAGTGGTAGTAGAAATAAGTGGTGAAGAAACCATAGTTTGACTTTTCTGTTTTTTTCTACTAATGACTAGGATAGTTGCCTAGAGCCACTAATAATACTGGGCATAGTCTAGAAAGTGTTCAGCATTTATAATTGCAACGCCTTGGTGTTTGTCTAGTCGTTTATCTTATACTAGGTTTTGAGTTTCTGCCCTTTTTTTTTGCGGTACGCGAGCCTCTCACTGCCGTGGGCTCTCCCGCTGCGGAGCACAGGCTCCGGATGCGCAGGCCCAGCGGCCATGGCCCACGGGCCCAGCCGCTCCGCGGCATGTGGGATCTTCCCGGACCGGGGCACGAACCCGTGTCCCCTGCATTGGCAGGTGGACTCTCAACCACTGAGCCACCAGGGAAGCCCTCTGCTCTTTTTATTATGGCTATTCTGCTACGGTATTTGCGGTTTGTTTGTTGTTAAGTTACTTTTGGTGCTTAATCTTTTGGTAACTTTTTTTGTTTGTTTTGTTTTCGTTTTTGTTTTTTTTGCGGTACGCGGGCCTCTCACTGTTGTGGCCTCTCCCGTTGCGGAGCGCAAGCTCCGGACACGCAGGCTCAGTGGCCACGGCTCACGGGCCCAGCCGCTCCGCGGCATGTAGGATCCTCCCAAACCGGGGCACGAACCCGTGTCCCCTGCATCAGCAGGCAGACTCTCAACCACTGCGCCACCAGGGAAGCCCTTGGTAACTTTTTAATATTAAGGACAAGTTTCTTTTTTTTTTTTAGTCACGAAACTAAACTGAATGTTTTGTAATAGGAAATGTAAACTGGAAGGGTTTTTTTTGTTTTGTTTTCTTGTAGAAAAGTCCACCATACATTTTCTCTCCAGTTCCATTCCTTGGACATGCTATAGCATTTGGGAAAAGTCCAGTTGAATTCCTAGAAAATGCATATGAGAAGGTAAGTCTTCCAAATCATTAGAGGAAAAGAAATGAGTGCTTTTCCAATTTTCTTTTAAACGGCAGAACATTAAAAAAACGTGTAATCTTACGCTTATTCCCAGTATAGGAAACCGATAAAATTGGAGCTGCTCTGGTTTAAGAGCTGGAGGGGCCTTGGAGACCTTTTTATGTTCTTCCATGTCCTGGGATGATCTCTGAGGAAATCTAGTTCTGGCAACTATGGTTTAAAAACCACTGGCCTCAATTTTGTATTCACTGATCATAGTTAAAATTGATACTAACTGACCCTTCTTTTTCTTAACCATGCGTCTGTGGAATTTTCTAACCTGCTCTACGTGTCTTCTGTGACTTCACTTCCACTTGGGTGACCCACACAGCACTGTGGCCCCTCAAATCTTTGCCCCTCTCCTCCCCGATGAGCTTTCTCGTGCCATTTTAGCCATTTGCTCCACAGTGCCTCTTTGGACTTGTCACTCTTACCTGTTTTACCTCCACAGTATTAATTTAGACACCCTATTCTCAGAGCACAACTACTTCTCCTGGTTAGCCTCTCCAACTCCTTCCATTATAACCATTCTTTGACCTCATTAGATGGTCCAGTCCACTGTTCCACTTACTTTGTCCTGCTCCATCAGCCTTCTTTATGTTCCTTCTTTTTACACGTTGGGACCATGGTCTATCATTTCAGTTACACTCTCGCCAGTACCTTAAATTTCCTTGCCCCTGGCTGTTCGTTGTGCTTTACCTGGTAAAAATCCAACCTTGGAGGGAGCCTAATAGTCATTTTTCCTTCCTTGTACCAGATTAGGTCCTTCTAATTTCGTGACTGCCTACCTTGAATGAACTTTGAACACTGCTCAACAGTCCTGTTATCTTTCTGTGTTTGGCTTACTTTCCCACTCAGCACAATGACTATTCAAACCTTCACTTTTTGAAACTTCTAAATCTTCCTACCTCTCTCTGTTAAAGCAGATGACTTTGTCTCCTTTGTAAAGAGAGATTAAAAACCAGTGGGAATTCCTTCACGTTCCCAATTTCAAACATACGAATCTACTTATAGCAATACATATATAAAATATTATTCTCTTTTCTTCCTATTACATTAATAATTCTGAAACACTTAACTTTGTGCAGTACTTAGTGCTTTATATATATTATCTCACTGAAGCTCCACAAAAATACTTTCAGGTATATCCATCTTATAGATGACAAAACTGAGAAACCGGTTATTTAATTTGTTCTTGGGCTCACTGCTAGCTAGTGACCAAGCCAGGATTAATACGTGGTCTGATATCCGAGTCTGTGCTTTTAATGATGATGTTGATACTACTAATAATAATAGAAACCACTTACATTATATTTATGATGGCCAATGCACTGTTTTCTTTTATGTATATATAATATATGATGACGATATATATATATATCTATCATGGTATATATATCAAAAAATATATATGTATATACTTAATCTTGACAACAGTTCTGTGAAGTAGGCATTATTATTATTATTCCCATTTTATAGGTGAGGGAAACTGAAGCACAGCAATGTTAATTTCTCTGACTGTAGGACCAAGGTCACAGCTAATATGTGGAGGAGCTGGGATTTGAACCTAGGCAATCTGGCTCCAGAATCTTGTGCTCTAGCCCACTATATGCTGTCACCTTGATTTCATTACACTATTTTGCCTTCTATGGGAGATTAAACTCTCCATCCCTCTTTTGTCACAGGAACCTTCTGCTATTGTTTCTTCTCTCTATAGTTGACTTCTCTCTCAACTAGATCTTTCCCATTTTCTCTGGAAAGTTCTCAAAGGTCACCCATTTAAAAAGACCAAAGCTTCTCTTGGCCACTCAGTCTCCTCTCATGTCCCTCCCTCTGCAGCGAGTTGTCTGTACTTAGTCCCTATTTCCACACGTCCTATTTACTTACTTTTTAGTCCACTCTAGTCTGTCTTTTAGCCCCTTCACTAATGAGCTCCGTGTCCTAATCCAGTGAACTTGATTTCTCAGCTCTATTTGTCAGTGATGACCACTCCCTCCTTAAATGTGGCTTCTCTCATTTTTTCTTCTACTTCTGTGACTACTTCTTCTCTAACTCATTTGTGGGCTCACGCCTGGCCATTTACTCTTGGGGTTCACTGAGGTTTGGTCCTTGGCCTTTATTCTTTCCTAGATGATCTTGTCTCTACCTGCAGCTTCAGTTATTAGCCAGATATAGATAACACCCAAATTAATGTCTCTGGTTCAGGTCTCTTCTCTGATCTTCAGACCTGGATATCCACCTCCCACATGATTCTTTCTTAGTTGACCAAAGGCACCTGAAATCCAACATTTTTAAAGTCTGACCCTTGATTTTTCTCTCTCCAATCCTGGTTGTCCTATTTGCTTCTCTCACCATTGTTCTCCCAGTTTTGCAATGTGCCAGAGGCCTAGGAGTCATTCTTGATACTTCTCCATCCATCAATCCATTGCCAAGTCAGCAGGTTCTCTCTTCAAAATACTTCTGTATCCATCTGCTTCTGATCTCCACTGCTCCTCCATTACCTTGTCCCAAGTATTCATCATCAGGTTCCTGTAACAGGCTCACTGGTCCTCTGGCTTTCCTTTAGCTCCTGTCCCTCTCCTCTCCATACAGGAGCCAGAGGGATCTTTCTTTTAAAATATGCACAGATTAGTCTCTTTCCCATGCAGTTTAAAATCTTCCATCACATTTCATTGCTTGCAAGGATAAAACTTCCCGAATATGGCTTACAAGGCTCTGTATGTTCTCGGCCCTACCAGACTCTGCCCTCATCTCATCCTTTCCCTCTCTTTCTCTCACCTTTAGGACCTTTGTGCATGCTCAGCCATCAGGCTAACTGCTACCATCCTTCAGGTCTCAGCTCAGGTGTCTTTTTCTCTTTGTAGTCTCTCTTTGATCATTCTCTCATCTCAGAGTTGCTTTCTGTTGTGTAGTACTTCTCACATTTGCAGTTTTACATTTGTTAATGTGATTATTTGATCAAGTTGTATCTTTTTCAATAGACTAAGTTTCATGAGTCACAGACAGTATTTTTGTTCATGATTGTATCCCCAGTGCCTACAGTCTGCAATAGTAATCAGAAAACTGCAAAGTATTTAACACAACTTGATTAACAAAAAATTAAAAATGAAATCATTCTGTGTTGGTGAGATAGTGGTAACATTGATAACTAAATAAACCTCTGGTGTCTTCATATAGCAAGTGCTGTAGGAAAGGTCATATCCTTTGGCTACTCCTGTAAATTTATCTTTAACCAAAGGGGAAAAAATCTATATTCTCAGAGATATTCATTATATAATTATCTATAATAAGTAAAAAATGGACACATCAACCATAGTGAAAGAACAGTTAACATATGATGTCTGTGAAAGATAGAAAATATTTTCAACATAAATAGTGAAAAAAGCAGAGTAGAAAGTTTTATTTATATTTTATTTGCAACTGAATGAATATAATTTGGACAAAGACTGGGGGAAGAATTGTATTAAGGTTTATGAATGTTTTAATTTTCAGCAATGTATTATTTTGTTATTTAAGATGAGTGTCTTAGCACTGCGGATTTTTTGGTAACATCACTATGGGTACTTTTCTCACTGTAGTATGGACCTGTATTTAGTTTTACCATGGTGGGCAAGACGTTTACCTACCTTCTGGGAAGTGATGCTGCTGCACTGCTTTTTAATAGTAAAAATGAAGACTTGAATGCAGAAGATGTCTACAGTCGTCTGACAACACCTGTGTTTGGGAAGGGAGTTGCCTATGATGTGCCTAATCCAGTAGGTGACACTGTTATCTTGAAGAACGACAAATCTATACTATAATATTTATAGCTAGTAGTATAAATTATATATCTAAAGTATAGAAGCAATTTATTCTTTGACTCAAAAATCTGAAGAATCATGAGACAGTTAAAAGAAGGAAAACCATGGGTAGCTGACAAAGAATGGGTATTTTGTCTTATAGTTGCTGGCATGGACTAAGCAATTTTAAAGGGCTTCCTGTACAAAGAAATAGAATCAATGAGAACTTAGCATATTAGGATTTGATTTGAGCAAGTAAGAAGAAAAATCCCATTATTTCATCAGGAGGGCCTCCTACCTTCCTACTCCCACCTGAAATTTTAGCATAAGAGCTCTTTTGAGCTAGAGATTGTTGGCTTTAGAAGTTTGTGTGATTTCTTTCCTCCCCCAAAGTCAAATATTAAAGTGCTGCAATTTGATGTAAAATGCAAATCAGATAATTAGCCCAATTACTAGGTGTGGGCTCTGGCTGTGAACGTACCATGCATTACCCGATACCCTAGTATAGCAGGTAAGAATTGACATTGAGTGTTGCTTCTGGGGATTGAGGAGGTGTGGGCGAATGAATAGCTGTCCTCAAGACCAAAAGCAAGAGCCTTGGGCAATCCCTCTGGTTGGATATATCTATTCATTTTCCACACAGCTTATCAGATTCTTAAAATAGAACTGCCCCAAAGGGCTAAAAACATTCTTTGTCTTAGTGTGAATTTATTCCGACTGTATTACATTCTAATTAAACTTTTGGAAGATAGCATAAGTGAGGAATGGTATTTGTTTGGGAATAGATGGGAGAATATGTGAAGGAGGATAAAAATATTAGCAAAGCATAATGGACTTTTGGGAGATTGTGTTGGCATCTAGGTTGGGTTGGAAGACTAGAATATAACAGAATAGGACTAGTGAGCCATGGAGTCAGGAGTGGGGAAAGCGTGTATCTATAGAAAGGAAGGCAGGAAGTGGGATTCCTAATTTATCATTTGTCTTGGGCCTCCATAGCAAGTGTCTTCTACGTGTTACTTCAGATATATGCATAGATGCTTTAAATTTCCCATATCTGGTGTGTAGTTAAGAAAATTATTTTTATTTTCAATTTTTCAGAAGATTGTTTTCTTTGAGTGTTAAAGAGTTATAATAACCCAAATGAATCTTACGATAAAACAAAATTGTGTTTTAATTCTTATATACCCTTAATATTTTGAAGGTTTTCTTGGAGCAGAAGAAAATGTTAAAAAGTGGTCTTAATATAGCCCACTTTAGACAGCATGTTTCTATAATTGAAAAAGAAACAAAGGAGTACATTCAAAGTTGGGGAGAAAGTGGAGAAAAAAGTAAGCAAAATGTTTTGGTTTTGCATTTGTCCTAATATGGCTACTTTTCTGTGACTAGAAATCTTAAGAGTGCGTGTGGGGCTTCCCTGGTGGACTCGCAGTGGTTGAGAGTCCACCTGCCGATGCAGGGGACGCGGGTTCGTGCCCTGGTCCGGAAAGATCCCACATGCCGCGGAGCGGCTGGGCCCGTGAGCCATGGCCACTGAGCCTGCGGGTCTGGAGCCTGTGCTCCGCACCGGGAGAGGCCGCAACAGTGAGAGGCCCACGTACCGCAAAAAAAAAAAAAAAAAAAAGGGTGAAGAGGGTGTGTGTGTGTGTGTGTGTGTAGAAAGCAAACTACACCATATGTAAAACCACCTTAGATTTAATGAAATGAACATGTTATGATTACCGTGGAGTTAAAAGACCCGAGAGGAAGTGATTACACTAAGTCCCCTACATACGAACCTTCAAGTTGCGAACTTTCAAAGATGCGATTGTACGCCGTATGCCAGCTGTTGTACTGTTTCAAGGTACTGTACTGTAAGATTAAAAATGTTTTATTTTTTGTGTTTGTTTTTTATTTATTATTTGTGTGAAAAGTATTATAAACCTATTACAGTACAGTACTATATAGTGGATTGTGTTAGTTGGGTACCTAGGCTAATTTTGTTGGACTTACGGACAAATTGGACTAACGAATACACCCTTGGAACAGAAGTTGTTCATATGTAGGGGACTTACTGTATTGCTGCTCATTTAGCAAAACCTTAAAATGGGTTAATTAATGTGTGTATTATTTAGCTCATTTATGTGAATAATATAAAAATGATTCATAATTGAATTTTGAAATAAACTGAATGTACAACTTACATTCAAGGTCATTTTAATAAAATAAATAAAAATTTTTGAACTCCCAATGGGCAAGTAGAAGTCTAAATGACTTAATTATATATGTATTATGTTATTTTTCTCCTATTGTATGGGAATGATTTATTCCAAGAAAAAAGTAAATTTAAATACATAAGCTTACTGTACCACCAAAAGTGTGATTTTAGCTGTTCCCAATAGAAATCTTTAAAAAATGTATGCTTTCTCACATTATATAGGGAGTATATTGAATGTAACTTAAAATTCTTTGGATTCTGTGAATCCAGTTTTTATATTGGACTGCAGTAATTGTTGCCTTCAGAGACAATTGTCATACTCATAGCAGGAAGCAACATCTGCCTACAGGGCAGTAAGACCTCTGTGTAGGTCACCACATTCTGGGTCTGGTCTTCAGCTTCTATAAAAGGTCCAGAACCTGGTTTTATTTAATATACCTAAAGTTCATGGGACATATTTCCTATTCTACAAGAAGCTGATGCATGAACTAGAACTCCAACTGAATAAATACAAGTGAGATATAATTATGGTACCAAGAACCCCAGAATATTTGCTAAACTTCTCTTTTTTGGCAATCTAATTAGAAAGCCAAATGAAAACTGGAAGTTCGTTTGGTGAACATGGAATTAAAGAACAGGATATTGATTGGGTAATTGTTAGGACTTTTAAAGTGTCACCCAGATGTGCTTGCCTGATGCATCTGTCTCTAATGTTTGGATATACAAGTTGGTGGTTACAGTTTTCTTTTATGTATGGTCAAGACCAGTTTTTTTCTGACCTTTGAGTTTCTCACTTTTCAGTTTTTTTCCCACTTTTGACCTGGGGAATAATCCATTCTTCAGCCTTTGGACTGCTATTCCTTGGAAAGCACCTCATTATTGTCCCCATATATAATAATATAATTATTATTATACTGTGATCTGGAACTCAGATAACCACATTCATTTTTTTTTTTAACCACATTCATTTTTATCTTCATTTTATCTTTTCAAGATTAAGGGCTCATGAGTATGAGTGAGGTTTTAGGTACCTTTGTGGCATCTATTTTGGCTGTCCAGAGAGCTGGGGTGCCTCCCATCATTTGGTTTCTTGCCTCTCTTTGTTGTAGCCACATATTTATAGGCTTTTTTTGATGGTATGAATAGGATCTTGTTGGTTCCTGAGTTAAGTTTTTATTCTCATTTCCTTCACAGTACTTTTATATCTCTAAGAAAACAGAACATTGTAAAAGAATTTTTGGCAAAAGTAATGGGAATGATCTTTTCCCCTCTAGATTTGTTTGAAGCTCTTTCTGAGCTCATAATTTTAACAGCTAGCCATTGTTTACATGGAAAGGAAATCAGAAGTCAACTCAATGAGAAGGTGGCACAACTGTATGCAGATTTGGATGGAGGTTTTAGCCACGCAGCCTGGCTCTTGCCAGGCTGGCTCCCTTTGCCTAGTTTCAGGTATGGATAAAGAAACAATACTTGGTCATTTCACTTTGTTTAATTACTGTAGTGTTGGTTGGCTTTGTATTGACAAAGATAAAAATTAAATATAAAACAAACAAATTGGGGGAGATTATAAGCCTCCATTCTTCTGTAAGCATTCGATATTTCTTTACACAGTGAGCTTATTTAAGGTAAGTTTCAGTTAATTAGAAAGGTAATTTGTTGTCTGTCTGTTCCGATATTTTAAAACCTACTTATCTCACATATTCCTTGTACTCAGGAGGGTTTCTCAACTCTACCTAAAAGTGATACAGCCCTTCTAAGCACTTGTTTGAAAGTATTTGACTAATTTGTAGTATATTGTGAAGTTTGTTTTGAAGTATTAGTACCTTTCTTTAATTTTCTGTCTCCTTGACAGCTCTATTATCATCTCCTTAAGAGCAAGGATCATCTGTGATACAGAGAAACATTGCTCATAGGACTTGACAAGTAGCTTAGTGTCTTGCATATTAGTAGTCTCTCTGTGCCTTTGTTGATTCATTTCTGTTCAGGTGAAAAATGGGGATTTATTCTAATGCTAAATCCTGCAGAAGAAACAGAGTGACTCTGTCTGCTTCAAGAATTAATTTGGTTAAAATTGGAATTTCATGTTAATGTAAAAGAGTATTCTGCTTTTTATTAAACTGGAAAATGGTTATAACGGAATAATCATTTGAGTCTTATTTTAGACTTTTAGTTAGAACACAGGTAGTGTGTAAAGAATCAGGGATATGTATGTTAAAACACATTTCCTGCCCTTAAGGACCTTAGAAATCCCTAACAATTTAAGATCTTCATGGCTTCTTTTTTTTCTCTTGGTTCTGAGCTTTGTCAGTTTGATACCTGAAAGTATTACCTTATTTTTTAAAGTCATTTTCATGTTTGAATTACAGACGCAGGGACAGAGCTCATCGAGAGATCAAGAATATTTTCTATAAGGCAATCCAGAAACGCAGAGAATCAGGAGAAAAAATTGATGACATTCTCCAAACTTTACTAGATTCTACTTACAAGTAAGAGCTCTTCAGATCACATATTAAACAGAAGCAGGAAATTTTTTACACATTAAAACATAGTTAAATAATATGTACATTTAAAAAGTAATAATGCTGGCAAAATTAGTAGCTATGACCTTTGAACTTTTTAAATGGATGAAACATAAATTACTGGGATCCTGTGCCTTACTGGAATCCCAGTACTGTGCATGGTGAAAAGTTTGCTAGTAAACCTCAATGAAGTCTTTTGTAACCAGTATCATATTTTCTATTGGTCTCTTTTCCCTAAAGGAAAAAAAAAAAAATCTGACTTGTGATGGGCAAATGCAAGAGAAAAATTAGTTCATTTTGACCCTTTATATAAAGGTTGAGACATGAAATGTGTCTGCCAAATGTTAAATTTGTGTATGCGGTCCATTCTTTAGGGATGGGCATCCTTTGACAGATGATGAAGTAGCAGGCATGCTTATTGGATTGCTCTTGGCGGGGCAGCATACATCCTCAACTACCAGTGCCTGGATGGGTTTCTTTTTGGCCAGAGACAAAACACTTCAAGAAAAATGTTACTTAGAACAGAAAACAGTCTGTGGAGAGAATCTGCCTCCCTTAACTTATGACCAGGTTTGTTGGATTTTCAGTTTCATTGCTGCCTATGACACTGAGTATGTGTGGCTAATTTTTAAAGGGGACAATTTGGGATTTTCTATATACTATAGATTAAATTGATTAGATTCTTTATTTTTAGAAAATTCCCCATAGCCTTCCCTGAAATGTCCTAATGCTGGATCCACTTTCCTAGTATTCTTTTGAGGATTTTTGCATCTATATTCATAAAGGATAGTGGTCTGTAGTTTTATTGTTATGTCTTTGACAGGTTTTGGTATCAGAGTATTACTGGTCTCAGAGAACGCGTTTGGAAGCATTTTCTCCTCTTTTACTTTTTGGAAGACTTTGTGAAGGATTGGTGTTATTTCTTTCTTACGTGTCTGGTAGAATTCACCAGTGAAGCCATCTATGTCTGTGCTTTCTTTGTGGGAAGGTTTTTGATTACCAATTCAATGTCTTCGCTTGTTACAGGTCTATTCATATGTTCTGTTTCTTTTTAAGTCAGTTTTGGCAGTTTGTGTCTTTCTAGGAATTTGTCTATTTCATCTAGGTTGCCTAATTTGTTAGCATACAATTGTTAAAGTATTCTCTTAGCATCCTTTTTATTTCTATTAGGTCAATAGTGATGTCTCTTCTTTCATTCCTGATTTTAGTAACTTTTAAAGTGATAGCTTAATTGATACATAATTCAGATAGTATAAAATCTACCCACTTAAAGTATACAATTCACTGGTTTTTAAAATATATTCAGAATTGTGAAACCATCATCACAATTTCATTTTAGAGTATTTACATCACTTCCAAAAGAGAGCCGGTACCCATTAGCAGTCATGCTTCATTTCCCCTGCCCCTGGCAGCCACTAATCTACTTTTTGTCTCTATGGATTTGCCTATTCTGGACATTTCATATGAATGAAATCATACAATATGTGGTCTTTTGTGACTGGCTTCTTTCACTTAGCATGTTTTCAAGGTTAATCCATGTTGTAGCATGTATCAGTACTTCAATCTGTTTTATTGCCAAGTAATATTCCATCGTATGGCTGTACCACATTTATTTATCTCTTCATCAGTTGATCGACATTTGGGTTGTTTCCACCCTCTGGCTACTGTGAATAACACTGCTCTAAACATTTCTGTATAGGTTTCGAAAAAGCTGACATGATTTTTGCTAATGTTTTCATTTTTTAGATGAGTGAATTTTTGAAGGTCCTTACCATGCCATTCTTCGGAGTGATCTGTTATCTCGCCTTCTTTTTCTTTACTGACCATGGACAAAAATAAGACAAGATATTCCCAGTTACCCTGAACTTGTTTGTCCTGTTGAAGTATGTTAAGTATTTGTAAAACTCGGGAAATTTTTTCTCTTTTTAGCTCAAGGACCTAAATTTTCTTGATCGCTGCATAAAAGAAACATTAAGACTTCGACCTCCTATAATGACCATGATGAGAATGGCCAAAACTCCTCAGGTGAGTCTCCTGGCTAGATCTTTTCCTCTGTGCCCCCAGTTGTTATTTATCAAGAAGAAATATCATAATATCAAAGAGAATTTTTTAAATTAAAAAAGTAGAATAATCACTTCTACATAATTTTCAGTTTTACATATTTTAAATGTATAAATATTTTTACATAATTGCAGACAGTATACATGCTCATCTGTTCTCCCTACATTTTAATTTAACAATTAGGGTTTTTTAAAATGGAAGTATACTTTTTTCTTGGTTTTTAAAATAACATATGTGTTGTTGTAAAAAATTGTAACAGTGTGGAAGTGTGTAAATTGGATTGTGAAAGGTTCCTTGAAATCCCACCCCTACCCCCAAGGCATTATCACTTTTTAAAATTTGTGTATATACTTCCAGCCCAATGTGTGTTATTTGGAAATCATCTTGAGTTAAAATAATTTTTAACTGGCCTATCATGTAGCCAGTTTAAAAATATATGTGTATTTCATGTATATTAATGCTTTGTTACACAATGGTCTGATTGTTAGAATATTTTTAAATTATCTAGTGAAATGTGTTGCTTTCATTTGTAGACTGTGGCAGGGTATACCATTCCTCCAGGACATCAGGTGTGTGTTTCTCCCACTGTCAATCAAAGACTTAAAGACTCATGGGTAGAACGTCTGGACTTTAATCCTGATCGCTACTTACAGGACAATCCAGCATCAGGAGAGAAGTTTGCTTATGTGCCATTTGGAGCTGGTAAGATGATTACATTTGGCACTTGAAATGTCTGTTCTGATAACATATTTGTGCCTGTCAGAATAATCCATGTGAAGCTTATTTACGAATATCTTTCCCTTTCCTCATAGGGACATTCCTGCAAACATCTGTAGGAGTGTAATCTTTGCAGGTTGGAAAAAATATTTCATTTGTACTAAAGGAAATAGTTCTGTGAATCCTTACAATGTTCTATTACCTTCTAACCTATCTAGTTTTATCAGTTCTAATCTTTATAGTCCACCCTGTTTTCCCTTATCATAGTATTTAAAGCTCCTTGTGAATTCTGTTTTAAAGAACTATTGGAGTTAGCACACCATTTGGGCAATTATTTCAGGCTAAATATGATGAGACAATCAGCATTTCAGAAAAGAGCAATGGCATGGAAGCTTTTCTGGATTGTTAGTGAACTTTTTGGTTCTCTGCCTATATATCCTGATGATAAGATGGTCTTTAAATTTGGGCAGGTTGTGCATAGGTATGCAAACCTCTGCATTTCAGTTAAGATCCTAAAATGACACAGGCAGACTCTCGTTCCTCCAATAATTTCTCCATTCACTGGTACTTTGTACAGATTAAACTATATTCTATGAATTATTTGTTTTTCCAAAGAGATCATTTAAGTGACATGACATTTTTGTCATTGGTCACACCTTTTCCATACATAAACGAAAGTATAAAGTCCTTTGGGAACTTCAGATCTTAATAACTATTTAGTAAAGAAATTCAGTAATGGTATATGATATAAATATCAATAAAAGAGTCATAGATTGTTCAAGTAGTTGGAAGGGGCATTAGTTCTCCAGCCCAAATTCTGCCCCATTTCTAAACTGACAATTATCTGGCTTTTATCTGGGGTTAGTGCACTCCCCATTGGTTAACAGCTTAGTCCCACAAGACTGTCCCTCACCACTTTAGATGCCAATTACAAGTCCAGGTTGGCACCTGTTTTTCTGACCAACTGGCTGTAAATTCGAGGTTCTCTAGATCCCCTCCTTGGGGTTCCATAATTTGTTAGAATGGCTCACAGAACTTAGAAAACTTTATTTACTAGACTACTGGTTTACTATAAAAGTATATAACTCAGGAATAGTGTGATTGAAGAGAAGCATAGAGCAAAGTAGAAGGAAGGGGTACACAGCTGCCAAGCCCTCTGTGGGTATGCCACCCTCCCAGCACCTCCACATGTTTACTATCCTCGAAGCTCTCTGAACACTGTCCCCTGTCCTGTCCCTTCCCTGTACTTCTGTAGGGATTTTATGGAGGCTTCATTACATAGGCACGATTGATTAAATCGCTGGTCATTGGTGATTAATTCAACCTCCAGACCCTCTCTCTCCTGGAAGCTGGGGGGTATTGCTGAAAGTTCCAACCCTCTAATCACGTGGTTGGTTCCCCTGGCAGTCACCTCATTAGCAAACTCAACTGTGGTTGAAAGGGGCTTGTTACGAATAACAAA
Organism: Delphinapterus leucas; assembly: GCF_059928025.1. Lineage (NCBI taxonomy): Eukaryota > Metazoa > Chordata > Mammalia > Artiodactyla > Monodontidae > Delphinapterus > Delphinapterus leucas. The sequence continues at coordinate 55,546,780 of NC_143137.1, read as the reverse complement.
AGGCTCTTTTCCTCTTTGACCTTTATTGCTCTTTTCACTTAAGAAATTCCACAGGTTTGAGGAGCTCTGTGCCAAGATGGAAGACTAAATACGTATTTCGTATTGCAATCCACATTATCACAGTTGCCATACCTTAGTATTAAAGTCAGATTTGAAGTCAGTTTTAAGTCCTGCAACTTGGTTCATCTTGTTAAGGATCGCTTTGGATATCTTAGTCCTTTGCATTTCTGTATGCATTTTATAATCAGCTTGTCAGTTTTTACACGTATATGACATTTTAAATTTTGATGTGTTGCTATTTTTGGTTTATTAAATTTCTTTTTCTTCCATTATCATTTGTAATGACATTTAAAGTTTTGATTGGAAGGTTCATATTAACTTTTGACTATGGCTCTCTTGGGACAGAAGTTAAGAATATTCTAGTATATTTCCAAACTAGATTATCATCGTATGTTTCAAACCTTACTTATTTTTAACCTAGATAGATGTTAGGTTTCAAATAAACAATTGGAAAAATGATTGTATAATTACCCATGTGCTGTTTCCCCTAATAACAGACATTAAAAATCTCTTGGGATTTTTATTAGTTATTTACATTCTTTTGAAAAGAATATGTCATCTTTTTACTATATATCTGTATATCTGCTATTCACCTTAACTGTGGATAAACAAATTTTATCATTCCAGGCTCAAAGACATGAGAAAGAATTTCAGCCGACTGTTATGGAAATGTTTTCTCTTACAGGGCGTCATCGTTGTATTGGGGAGAATTTTGCTTATGTTCAAATCAAGACAATTTGGTCCACTATGCTTCGTTTATATGAATTTGAACTCATTGATGGATATTTTCCCACTGTAAATTATACAACAATGATTCACACCCCTGAAAACCCAGTTATCCGATACAAACGAAGATCAAAATGAAAAAGGCAGCAAGGAACTAAAATGTGAAACATCACTGTAAACTGCAAAAGCATTGAAGAGAATGAAGTTTACGAAACAACTCCCAGTGTACTTTTTTTTGAGTGTGTAATTTTAAAAGACAGCCAACTTAACTTACGGTTTTTATATTTTAACTGAATGGTTCCATCAAATCCAATGGCATTTCAGAAATTTCCCAATAGTCTTATGATGGATAAAGGAAAACTATAAGTTTCTATATAGTTGGTTTCCTTTCCTTTAAGGAAATCAGGCTCATTAGTTTGGGGGGGATCTTTGGTAACTGGCAGATTCTAAGTAACACAATTTCCAGGTATTAATTTTAAGAGCATACATAGCTCTTGGCAAGTAAGTTCAGAGTGTTCAACTCTTGTGCTAGATCTGCAAGTATAAAAGCCCAGTGAAATACTTGGAAGCCTTAGATTTGTTGGGCAATGTATGTATGTATGTATGTGTAAGGATGGGTGGGTAGGGAATAAACTCCCCTTTAAAGCCTTGGATAAAAGAGAATCCTATTGTTTTGGTATGATGATATTTAGCAATGATGGAGCTATATTGTAGGAAAATATATTTGAAATAACTGGAAGCACTGTCTGTAGGAAATTGAGATCTATGACAATGACTAATTGTTTTTCCTAAAAAATAATTAATATGAAAGACTGCTTGTGTAACTTGATCTAATTACTAAATATTACATATTTATCTGTTTGATTAATTTGTATCTGGTTCCCCATAGTTGCATCTGTGTGGAATTCCAAAATAAAGTCCTTGAGGGATAAGTTTTGTTCTCTTTGGCTCAAGGTGGTTCCTGCTTCCTCTCCAGAATCTAATTAAGGATGTTTGTTACTAGTTCTGTTAGTTTAGGTTAACAGGCTTTTTATTTTTTCTTTTTAAATACAAAATCTGAGATCAGGGAATCTGGCTTTAAGATAAGTGTAATACGAAGCAGGGGTCTTGGGAGTGTATCACTGGTCAAATTCTGTGAAGCCTGAGTTCAAGAATGAACTCAAATTATAACTGGAGACGTAACTATATGATACCTGTAACTTAACCACGTACTTTGTTATTACTAGATGAGGTAAACATACTTTCCCCGATGTGTATTACAGTTCTGTTTAAAAGGCTGGAGGACTCACATTAAACTCTATTTGTGAAGCTAAAATCTGTGTTGTTGAGTTTTTCACATTAAAATTATCTTTGAGAGTACAGTTTGCATTCACAAATGGTAAAGTGTGTGGTTCAATGAGTGGAATTTAGGAATCTAGGAACTTGGATGGGAAAAAAGTTCCATCTTTATTTGTACTTATTTCAAACTGTAATTTAATATTTTCTTTATTTATGAATTTAGTCAACAAACCACACTAGTATTAGCAGTACTCATGATTTTGCAAACAGAAATCACAGATACTTTTCATATCCCATTATAGATGTTGCAGATCTCTTGAAATATCTTTAACTTTTATCACTACTTTGACATTACGGTATTATAGTTATTAGATCTGCTAGATCTTATTTCTTTACTCATCACAAAAATTTCTTTAAAGTTTGACTATTTCTATATACTTGGTTTCCTTTGCAATCCTGTATATTTTATGGCTTTAAAAGCATTATTCTGAGAAGGGATCCATAGTTTCACAAGATTGCTAGAGAGGTTCATGGCACACAAAAAAGTTAAAACTCTGGAAAGGCTGGTCCATGTTTAGTGAATAGTTTTAAGAAGACTTAAAAAGATTTAGTTTTTAACCACAGACCAATTATTGAGAAGCATTAACAAGTTTGACTGCAGAGGCCTAATGTCATAAGGACGGTGATGGTCAAATGATGGGAGTGAAATAATAAGATTGATCAGAGCACTTGTTTATCTGCTCTTTTCTCCATTCTCTCTTAAGAGTAGAATTGCCTTGAATGGAAAGCTATGTTTAGCTAAAAAAGGTTTTACCCACAACCTCCCCTCTTCAACTGTTTTAGAATACATTTGTAACTTCTAGAACTCCTTATTGGAACCCAGCTGCTAATATGGAAAATTTAGGTAATTTGAAATTTCCAAGAGTGTAGATTGCCTGTTTGTGTTGGTGTAAATCACAGAATATCTAATGGTAAGATAAAATCCTCTGGAAATAAATATCAAATACTGATGGCCATGTTATCAGGAGGACTCTAGTTAAGAAATAACATTGAGATCCATATTATCTCTGTGAAAGCATCTCACTCTGAATTTGGATTGGACAGCAGGAATACTGCTTAATTCTGCTGCATTGTGGTTAATAAAATTTAAGATTCTGTATTATCTTAGTGGGCATGGCTTTGTGAGGACACACCTTTGGATATAAGTAACCTTAAACATAATAGGGCAAATATGGATTTATCATGAAAATACTCATTTGGCTTCTAAAAAACACTATACGTAGACTTAAAGTTGATAAAAAAAGGCGCATGGAAAAACTCTTTCTCCGTGTAGGGAAAGAAAAATCCCAATAGTAGCTAATTCTAAAATTAGGACAACTTTCTGAATCTCTAAATGCTACATACTTGAGATACATAATAAGGTGATACATACTACTGTAGGCTGAATGTCTGTATCTCCCCAGATTCGTATGTTGAAACCTAATCCCCAGTTTGTTGGTATTTGTTAGTGGGGCCTTTGGGAGGTGATTAGGTCATGGCGGCAGAGCTCTCACGAATGGGATTAGTGCCCTTATAAAAGAGACCTTGGAGAGCCCCCTTGCCCCTCTGCCACGTGAGGACACAGTGAGAAGATGGCAGTCTACAAAATCAGGAAATGGGCTCTCACCAGACACCAAATTTGCTGGCGCTTTGATCTTGGACTTGCTAGCCTCCAGAACTAGAAATAAAGAGAATAGAAATAAATTTCTATTGTTTTTATAAGCCACCCAGGCTATGGTATTTTGTTATAGCAGCCCGAACGTACTAAGACATGCACCAAGAACTATGGCTCGTTAAAAGTGAAGAAGGTTCAAATACAGTGTAGTTAAAATGGTGAAGTCATTTTTATTTCAGTACTTGACAAAATATCCCATAAAATTCAAAACTTCTACCATTATACAAAAATAAGTCTCTACAAGTGATATTATCTGTCTTCATCACCAGTAGCAAATATATTAGGCAGAAACATATAACTTCAGTAGCCTTATAAGAAAAGTGCAGGACACCTCAAGCTACACATTCAACAGTAACATAATGCCAAAAGTTTAATCTTTTCACCCATTTGATAAATACACAAGGTTTATAATTTAATCATTTAAATTAGCATTCCACAAATATACATGTAATTTAATGATTATTGTGCATGAATACATACACAATGCTTATATGTACAAATTCCAGTTTGTTTTCATGTGCTGGCAAGGGATTTGTATACAATCATAAGCTGTGTTCAGATTGGTCCCATTGAATATCCACAATACAGAAGCACAAAAGAACCACTGATTTACAAAAGGGAATTTGTTTAAAATCACTTCGATTCATGATGTTTCAAAGGATTATCTTCTCATGCCAGCATGAAACTGAGTTGAACCTATAAGACAGGAACAGGATAATTCAATGATTTCAAATTAGATTGTGACTTATATCAGACTACTTCATGATGGGCAGAAGATTATTATCCATCATTTTTTTAAAAATGCTTTGTTTTCCTCTAAAAAAGTCTTATTCAGACCTGAACTGATTTTTTTAAAAGGGATTTTTAATACATATTTAAAAGCCATTGTGGCTGGCTCCATAGCATGCTAAGTGAGATTAATTTTAAGATTCTCTGTAAAGTGCCCTGCAGGTTCAATGTTCTATATACCTCTTGAAATATCTTTTGGTCTTCAAAATCTGGGTCTTGTGAAATTTAGATGCTCAAACCAACAAAGCCCAGCTATGATAATAAAAGTTTTCTACAAGTTTCTTGGGTTAGGTGATTTCTTGTATGAAGAGATAAACTACACTTAAATAACTGGTTATTAGTCCTATCTATTTTGTGGGAATAGTAGGAGAAAAGGGTCTCTAATAATAGTAACATATATATATATATATATATATATATATAGACTTAAAGCTCATTAAATTAAAATGATTCAAAATCTTTGAATCGGAGTGAACTGAAGAGAGACGGGAAAAGAGGTTTTTCTCACAATAAACAAGGAAGGGAATCCACTTCTACTAATAATGAAATTTTTCTGCGTGTGTTTTTGAGCAGAGAAAAATAAAACGTCATTCTTACAGTCTTTTGAATGGGATGGGTTCCTTGGATCATACGTAAGAGTACAAGGTCCTAGTAGAGATAATGGCTGCAGTAAGTGCTTAAAGTACTTGCGTCCTCCTCTCATCTCGCTATCCCTTATTTGCATGCCTCACGATGTATTACTTAGGAACAAGTTCTCTAGCAGACTGTGTAAGCTTCAGAGTACTTTGCACATTGGTGCTCGTCGTGCATTTCCCCTAATCAATCTTTTCAATGAGATGAGCAGGAATTTTTGGGGGCTGAGAATGGGATCCAGGGTGATAAATCATGTTTTGTCTTAAATTCCTAAAGTCTAGCCTGGTAACTCAGGCACTGAACTGTAAGATTTGATTATCCTAATGAGGAAGGTCAAGGAATTTCAGAAAGAGAAAGCGTTCCGGGCCTATCAAGCACTATGGTGCTGCCAATACTTGGTTAACCTGAGGGTACCTGACTGTACAGTTCCAAGTCGTCTCTGCAGTGCCTCTAGCCGAGTGATATAATCTGTCAGGGCTCTGTCAGGATCATAATTCTGAAGCTGAGAACATGCTAAGGAACCAGGATTTAAATCAGCTGGAGGACCTGGGTACCTATGAGATTAAAAATACAAACATGGATCCCAATTATCCAGAAACAATACAAGTAACTCAGCCTACCACCACCCTGCCCTCAAAAGGTAGACCACTTGTACACTGCTCAATCTATATAGCCCATACTACTGAGTCTGAATCATGTGGAAAGGAAAAAACTCTTCGATAAATTCAAAGCAGCTACTAAGTCATCAAAAGAATGTACATCCAGTACACTGCCTGTCACAGAGGCCATCAATAAAGGCTGCATATATATAAATGCATCTTGCCCTGCAAACTTTAGAGGTGTTTTCATAATTCCAGACTCTCAATTTTAGTTAATACCTTTCTCAATGTCTAGCCACAGCATACATACTAAGTAACACTTGATCAGCTCTGTTTCCTATACCCTTGGAAACCAGTTACAAATTCAAAAACTGTTTTTGATTCTGAGCTTTAGATTATGTAACTAATACATAACTAAAGACACATTTAGCTATTTCAATGCAAAGAAGTCAAAGCCCTAACACTGTCCTTCATTCTCTGTTAAGTATTAGTATATTAGTATAGATTTCATCAAATTCTTACCTATTTTGAAATGGTAAAGGAGACCTTGGATAGTCCAGATCTGATCTTGAGCGATACGTACTCTGTCTTGGTTCTCCATATAGCTCCAGCCCACCAGAAGAATGATAAAATGGGTCAGTCTTTTCGGCACCTAAAGTAATCCAAAATGTACCTTGTAAAGAAAAAAAATACCAAGCCCTTGAAAAATTTCTACAAAATGGATAAGGGTTCAAAAGACTTACTATACTGTACTACACTACTATCTCCTATGTATAGTCACTTTCAATTATTCTTGCTACAGGAGAGAAACAATAGTACAGCTTGTTTCATTTACCTTTGGATATTAGTATTTCTGATAATCTGGAACTACACCTCTAAGAAAATAAACTATTTTATTTTTTAAAGACCGCTTCTTAGTTTTAACTAGAGGTGAAGTGAGGGGTGTCTGTGTGTGGTTTGACAGAAAAGGCAATGTGGATAAAAAATATTAGATGAATACAGCCAAGTCCTTTTATCACTCTAGTATACTGGCTTTTACTGGAAAAAACTTGAAACCAAGATATGCTAACTTACAACACAGAATTCATTATGGTACAAATTTCAGCTGTTTCAGTATAAGGAGGCGGAGGCGTATTTCAAAAACATTTTGCTTTAGAGTACCACATATATTTTCCTCTTTCTCTGTGTAAAACATGTAACAGTGGTTTACTACCAATACATATAGATATGCTGTGTGTCTATAATTCTGTGTGCTCCCCAGCTTTTGACCTCATCCTTTTGCCTGAAATGTTGAAGCCCTAATGTTTCAGTGTGGAGAGAAGGAATTTTAACTGTTATATCACCTACTGGTAAACAGAAACCTGTTTGAATATTGCTAAATTGTGAAAATTTCAAATCAAAACTTTCATATACTAGAGTAACAGCAATCCTATCTTGAACCAGAGCCTTAAACACAGTTGTGCAAAGAGTGGGCTCTGGAGCCAGACTGTCAGGGTTTGCTGCTGACTCTACCACTTCCTACTGGGTAATTTGGGACAAATGACAAATGCTTTCCATGCCTCAGTTTTTCGTCTGTAAAGTAAAAAGAATAGTAACTGTATTTACATCATAGGATTATGAGAATACATGGAAAAAAGCAGGGCCTAGTGTGAACTAAGTGCTCCAGAAATATCAGCTTTTATTACTCTTTAGAACAGCAAGGTCCCCAGCTTTGTTAGTTATAAGGGCTTTGTCTTTGGACAACATGGGTCCCAGAACACATTATTTGGAAGGTATTACACGTGCAGTAATTTTACAGCATCATCAACATAAGAAAAAATTCTATTTTGACTTCACCTGGATTCAATCCAAAGGCATCCCTGTTAATATTGATGGAACCAGAACTTGTGACTCGATGCCACCGTCGAACCAAAAATTTCATTCTAAAAAAGATCCCAAGAAAGAATTTCACAGAACATCTACAGTGTAAAGAGTATAAACATACACTTACAACAAAAATCAAGTCATACGTTTAAATATGAATGCAGAACAAATTTCTATATAATCACATGACTGCCTCATCTAAGATTATGCAAATGTCCCCTGGTTTGTGGCAAAATTGACTGGAACAGAAGAACAGGGCTTCCCATGAGGCACCAGAGGTCTCTTCTTTTGCCAGTACCAGGTTCTGGCTTTAGAGGTACATGGGACATAAAGAGATGAAGAGCAGGGCTTCCCTGGTGGCGCAGTGGTTGAGGGTCCGCCTGCCGATGCAGGGGACGTGGGTTCGTGCCCCGGTCCGGGAAGATCCCATATGCCACGGAGCAGCTGGGCCCGTGAGCCATGGCCGCTGAGCCTGCGCATCCAGAGCCTGTGCTCCGCAACGGGAGAGGCCGCAGCAGTGAGAGGCCCGCGTACCGCCAAAAAATAAAATAAAATAAAATAACAGATGAAGAGCAAAAGCAGAAAAGCTTAATTGGATGGGCAAAGAAAGGGTGAGAAGAAATGAAAAGAAGAAGAATGGAGACTAAAGGGGAGATGAGATGGAAAGAGAACAGAAAGACCCTTAAATTGGCAGTAAGAGAGAGCAGGGAAAACTGGAAAAGGAGTGAGGCCATGTAATCAGGGATGAAAAGCAGTGATGGCTTCAAAAGGAACAGGGGAGGCTGTGTCACAGCCCAGCTGTAGCGAGTTGCTGCCTGCCCCGTCCTAGCCCAAAGAGCTTTCTGGAGCACCAGGTTTGACTTCTTAATTCCAACTATTTTCAAGGCTCAGTTTTAGGAGGGTCAAAATACAATAAACATGTAAGAGGTCAAGAAAAAGAGGGTGAAAAAGTGAAGTCCTTCAATGGCAACTGGCTTTCATGGAGCCTTCCCGAATTCTTGAAATCGAAATTAATAGCTAACTCCTGTGATCTGTCATTGAGTGTCTCCTGAGTTATGTGCATATTGGTATGCCCCACTAGAAAGTGAGCTGCCTTCAGGGATTTAGGCAGGGATTATGTCTTTTTTCTTTATCAATGCATCTCCCAGCACTTAACCCTGTACAAGCTGTATAAGGTGATGAAGGGAATGAAAGGTGACAAAGGAAAAGGAAAAGATGAGGAAGGAAAGCTCTTTGCTTTCTCCAACCTTCTAATTCTTGTGCTACTGCCAAGAAAAGACAGAACCAAAAAGGACGCCATTTGGCAAGGAGTCTGGGAGACACAATCCGCAGGCTGTAAGCCCCTGGCAGTATGGAGGCTGGCCTAGAAGGGCAGTGAGGAGCTGAAAGCCAGCAGATGCTACCCAGCACACAAAAACATAAATCACACCTCTTATTCTGCCTTCATGGTCTTTTGAGGTACTTGTAAATAACCTCAATATAACGGAATTGGGTAATACTTAAAAAAAAAATTTCCTTTGAGACTGTCTGGCTCCTACAGAAGTAAAAGGGAGAAGAAGCATGGAGAAGGTATCTAGGTGTCTGGGTATAACCAGAGTTCCTAGCTTGGAACTACCAGAGAAGGAGTGACAAAAGCAACAGCACAGTCCAATGCAGAGTCAGGCCAGGGCTTTCTGTAGCTGGGCTGTGAGAGTGGGTTATTTTAGTAATGAAGAAAATGAATGTATGTCAGCCTAAGTAACTTTTCAAAAAACATTTTTCTCTCTTATGATCTCTTTTATTTATATGTCTGAACTAGTTCATGGACTTATTCAGATTTAAAAAAAAAAAAAAAAAAGAGACTAAATAAATTGAAAAAAGAAAAGAGAGACAACCCAGATTGGATGTCCCAGCCGAATCACTGGCTGCCTGCCTCTGGGAGGGCCCTTCTCATAGGCTCTCTATAGTATAACATAAAGTATCCCTGACTAAAGGATGAAAACCTAGAGAGAAGTAGACATGTTTCAGTGATGGCAAGTGTCTTATACTATATGAATATGGAGCACAACGGGCAGAGAAAAGAGAACTGAAAATAACTAATCTCTTTAGAAAGTCTATTAAAATGCATTTTCTTTCAAGTATTTTACCTCGAAATTGCCATGGACACTCTGACAGCTGACCGAAACCTGGTGAAGCCCTTTGGACGGCTGGTGATCACCTCTAGATCCGTGAAGGCCGGATGTCCCCCCATTCGGGCAAGCAGAGCCAGGGTGGCATCCTCACATTCCTGGAACCCACCCAGTAACAGAAGCAGGTATTTCTTTTGATAAATGAGAGCTTTCCGAAAACTTTCTGCCCTCAGGTATTTGCCATAAATTCTCTATGTTTAAAGAAAAGAAAAACATGAAGACATTATTAAGAAGTTATTCAAACTGTTCTCTAGGGGAAGATAACCTAGACTTTATTTTTAAAAAGTGGCAGTAGTAGAATGGCAGGTACCCTATCACTGTTTTCTACTTTATCAACAAAGGTAAAAAGTAAAGTTAAACCTTTATACTTCTGCCTCCCTTTAGTGAATGGATTTTAGCTCCTATTAATCATATTCATTGCAAAAATTTTTGTCTTTGCATTATCACCTGAGTTTTTTTAATTGTATAGAGCTACTTTATTAGCATCATCACTGATCTATTTAACTTTTTCAATGTTAATGTTTTCTGTCCCTTTAAGAGTCATAAATTTATGTTCACTCCATAGCTGGAATAAATATTCCAAACATTTTCTTTCTTTCCTTGTTTTTTTTTGGATTTTATGTTAACTGATTAAGGTAGTTGTACTACAATATTCATCATTAGTCATTAGAGAGACTATTCAGAGGGCTTAGCACTTACAGAGCATGATCCTCTAATACTGACAGTGGTAGAGAGCTTCTGTTGGGAGTTGAAAAGCTAACTTTCTGTTGGTCTTTTAGGGATGAGACTGTGGGAAATGGGACCATGAGCTCAAGGTGCTGCCTCTGTGACCATTAATAGAACTTAATCTTGTCCCAAACCCGGGCATGCTTCACCACAATTTTTTTGTGACCAGCTAGAGATCTGCATTCAATGACAGACTGAGTACAGAGACCTAGAGACACAGCCTGAGTGCCACCTAAAATTCTTTAGTCTGACAATTAAGGTTAGTGATAGATGAAATAAGGCAAAAGCAGAGGACCAATTCTAGTATACATTTAGATGGAGGATGTCTCCTACCTTTAGAGTAGCATGCTCAGAGTCAGGGCTCAGATTTTGAAGTAAAGCTTCATTTCTTAGTTCACCTTTTAGTTTGTATACTTCAGCTTCTGCCCGTTTCAAGGATTTTTGGAGAGTCAACTTTTCTCTGTTCCAGACTTCTTTTTCTGAAGCAATGATGGCTTCAATGTTGGGGCCACCACTGAATGAAAACCTAGAAGACTGCAGAGGCCAGAGCCTACTTACATGATTTTAAAGAACAAGTTTCTGAAGAAGAATCTGAATTAAACATATTAAAGGTATCCCTATGAGGGTTATAGAATGCTCAGCTTTCCAACCTCAGACAGGGAAGTTCAAAGCCAATCTCAACTGACATTAAAGAATATCCACTAACTTTTAAGTTTATGACCTTGCTGAGTAGATTAAGTTTACAACTAAAAATCCGTGTGAAAGTCTGGCCCCAGAGAAGATGTTTGGATTAGTAGAGCTTTCAACTAAAAAAGTCTAGAGACTTTTTTTTTGGCCGTGCTGCACTAAAGGTTATCAGGATGTTAGTTCCCCGACTAGGGGCTGAATCTAGGCCACAACAGTGAAAGTGCAGAGTCCTAACCCACTGACCACCAAGGAATTTCCCTTTTTTTGCTTGTTTTTTTTGTAGACTTTAAAAATGGACCAGCTGGGTTCAAATGTTGAGCCTGTGCCTGAAAAAGTACACTGGAGAAGTGGGGAAATAAAACCCAACTTGTACATAGGGAAGTGGGTCTCTATAGAAGCTGTGTGGATGTGTTATCATGCATCTGACCACACAGTTGGTCTTACAGGTCCTTCCTATCTTTATATTGGATGGTAACAGAGCTAGCAATTTAGTATTTTGTAGTTTTTAAATGGAAAAAATTTAAATAAATTCCCAGAGTAGTTTATTAGACTGAAATATGTAATTTAATGGCATTTTCCACTTCAGTTATGAACACAATTACTGATAAATAACTGACAAGAACAGGCAGAATGCACATGTGAACACTTCTTCACATGGATCTGCAATCAGTCCATAGGTAGCAAAGTACTTGGCTTTGGAGATAAGTATATCTTGGTTTGACTACTGACTTCAGTTTTCTGAAGTGCAAGGCAGGGTGTGGATAAGAGATTCTGAACATATATAACCCAGAATCTGGCAGAGAAGGCTCCCCATAAATAAATAATAGCTATTATTATTACTGTCATTCCTATAAAATTTTCCAGTGATCCTACTAAGAATCAGATGCTTAGTATGCTGCCATGATAAAATCAGACGTACATAATCTCTGCCAACTCCTGTCTGTCGATAACACCTGATCTGCTCCTCCAGCTTCATAACCATGTTTCTTAAATCATTCTTTTCTTCAGTCAGTTGGCTGATATGTCCTGTCAGCTCAGTATTTTGTCTTAGTAGTCTTTCAGTTAATGAGCCACAAGAAGTACTTGGGGACCTTAAGGTAGGCTAAAAGACAAAATGGCAAAAGATCATATAAGCACAAACTTTTACAAATAATGCATATAAAATGTGAAGTCACTGAGAACAACAGATTTCATGAAGAAATAGTGCTTGAGCTGCATCTTAAATAATAAGTAGGATTCTACTAGGCAGGAAAGAAGGGCATATTAAGCAGAAGGAAGAGCACATGTAAAGGCACAAAGGCTTAAGCGTGAGTGTGTTGCTTTTAAGGAGCTAAAACACACCTGTTAAGATTAAAGGTTGCTTTCATTTTATGGATAATAGACCTAAATGTAGGTAGTGAAGAGCCATGAAAGGCTTTAGGCTGTAGCATGCCATAAACAAAATTTACGTGTGAGAAAGATTCCTTTGATAGTACTGCGCAAAGTAGAGTAAATTAGAGGAGAAAGATCCTGATGTCAGGCAGACACATCAGGAAGTTACTACCAACAGTCCAGGTGAGAAATGCTGAAGGCCTGAATGCAGGCAATGACTAAAGGCACTTAGGAGGTAGAGGGCACAGGACTTAGTGACTGCTTGGATGTGCAAGTAAGAATGAAGGAAAGGGTCTAGGGTGACTTTCAACTCTCTAAACTGGGTGATATCATGACCAAAAATGTGGGTTTGGGATAGGAAGGAGAAAAGGAAGACGATGCTCAGTTTGGATTGTGCCTGTGAGATTCCTAACGGGGTCACTATGGGGTATGTTTCCCCAAGGAAAGATGTCTCATAACTAAGTGAAAATATAAACCTGGACCACAGGACAAAGGTTTCAGAATAGAACCATAGTCCACAAGGAGATAAGCTCCATAAAGGTGAGATTTTTATCAGATTTGTTCACTATAGCCCCAGAACCCAGTATAGTACCTGGCACACAGTAGGTGCCCAATGTAAGTATTTGTTCAATAATTAAGTCTACTGAGAATTCAGGCTGTGGGAATGAATGAGCTTTCAGTTAGAGGAAAAAAATGGATGAGCATAAGAAGAACTCATGAAGGTGACTGATGAAAGAAATGGAAGAAATGAGAGAATATTAACACAAAAGGAAAGGAAAGAGAGGGTATTTAAAATGGAAGAGGTCAAAAGTGTCAGATGCTACAAAGAAGCCAAGAATTACAGGGACTGAAAAGATTCACCAGATTAGTCAATTGTCAACACACTGGTAGCATCCTGAGGGTGGTTTCATGGAGTGGTGAGGGTAAAAGACAGACTATACTTTCAAGAAACTTTTCATAATATAATAAGAATTATAATTATTCAATAATGATCATTTTGTTTCCCCTCAAACTTTCACTACCTTCTATTGGGGAAAGGCAAACATTATTATTTTAAATAAATGAAAAGATATAATTAAAACTCTTTAGAACATACAGTGCCAGTTTCAAATGATTCATATAATTTCCATTAAATCTTTGCTCTCGATACTATACAAGTGTTTTTAGAAAGTTTTACCTCTTCGCCTGGCTGGCCGGTTAATTTCTGTAGTTGTAAAACAATCCCATCAATGTTTTCCTGAACCCAAACAAAATCTTCATCATCTGCTGTTTCAAACTGTAGTCTTAAAAAAAAAAGGGCAAAAAGTCAAAACAGATCATCTCAAGGCGCAGTGTTGACTAACACAAACATTACACATCAGGCAACACTGCTTCACCTCTTACTTCTCCTTTACATTAAGTGTTCTCTTTCCCTGAGTCAGGATGTTAACGATATTTTTTTTCAGGTATATGAGTTTTGTTAAAGAATATCACCTCCTAATGTAAACATGAATTAACTTTAAAATTTGAATTTCCCACCCCTGGCTAGCTAAGAGTGAGGAACAGATTCTGTCCAGCTTGTCTAAGAATGCCATTTCCAAAGGTCAGGCAGAAAATTCTAACCTATTGGAGGCTTTCTGGGCTAGATGCTGTAGTTTTGAAGCCACACGTTGAAGTTTTTGTCTGATCATTTCTAATTCATGATTATAGCCAGCTCCTCCTCCATTCATCTCAATCATTTTAGGATAACTTGATTCCTTTGTCTCTCCTATTTTCTGTTGAAGAACCCAATTTCTGGTTCGATCATTGGTTAAACTCCAAGTGGTTGGCTGGCAATTTTGGACAGAAAAGGAAAGAGCAATCATTATAAAATAAATAGCACATCACATTCTTTCTTAAGGGAACACAGTTATTGTTTTTATTCCAAATAAACTTCTATAGATTTCATTTTTAAATGATTTATACATAGCTATTTAAATAATTTAATCCAATATCAAAATTATATATGATCACATGGCTACAGTATTCTTTTAAAAAATATTTTAAAACAAAATGTCAATTTACCTCATTAAGATTCTGATACAGAATTCTTCTACTTTCTCGTTTTTCTTCTCGTTCTAGTTCCTGCTTTTGGAATTCCTGCATAATTCCTTGCAGTCGTTTCCCTTCAAGGTCTAACTTGTAAACTTGTTGCCTTTTCTCTTCCAGTTGGCGCTGAAGATCTTCCACTTTGGACTGAAGCTCATACATTTTTTTCTGTCCCTCAGTGTTGGCCTCTTGTTCTGTCTGCAATGTCTTCCTGTGAACCTGCCTATCCTTTTCCATTTGCTGTCTTGTTTGCAAAGAATCCAGTTTATATTTCTCAGTCTCATTTAACAATTCTACTATGCGACTGTGTTTCTCCTCTAGCTGTTTCTGAAGCTCTTTAAGGAGGTCCTCAGAGGGTAAGGATGGCCGAGACTGCCCACTATCATCACTGCTCTGTAGTTGTGCATGTAATTCCCGTTCCCTATCCAGGGTACTGCTCATTTCCCGAATTCGAACTTTCTCAGATTCAAGAAGTACTTGAAGCTCCAAGTTTCGACCTCGTTCTTCGGATAACTGGGCATCATGTAGCACTCTTTGTGATTCTATTTTCTGCTGTGATTCATTTAGTTGTTGTTTCTGTTGTTCCAAAAGTTGATTTAGCTGAATATTCCTTTGTTTCTGACCCTCAAGTGAAAATTTCAGATCCTTGTAGGAGAAAGTTGAATTTAAGAATTTATGTTAATATTATGGAGAATACTTTCAATAATATTAAGTATACAATTGTGCCTTTATTAATACTAAGTTGATAGTATCTGGTAAAAGAACTGATTATCCAATTTACTAACTTGTATTTTCAGTGGTTAGAGTGTAATTATTTGGACAGCCAGTTGATTTTCATCAAAGAATATCAACAAAATAGAGCTAAGCTACGTAATATTTTCTCTCCCAACATTAATCATATCTGGTTAAGAAATATGAAGCAGAGTACATTTCTTCTAGGATTAATAACCTTTAAAAATGAAAGTATTTCTGGGCTTCCGTGGTGGCGCAGTGGTTAAGAATCTGTCTGCCAATGCAGGGGACACGAGTTTGAGCCCTGGTCCCAGAAGATCCCACATGCCGCAGAGCAACTAGGCCCGTGCGCCACAACTACTGAGCCTGCACTCTACAGCCCACAAGCCACAACTACTGAGCCCGTGCACCTAGAGCCCGTGCTCCGCAACAAGAGAGGCCACTGCAATGAGAAGCCCATGCACCGCAACGAAGAGTAGCCCCTGCTCCCCGCAACTAGAGAAAACCCACGCACAGCAACGAAGACCCAATGCAGACAAAAATAAAAACAAAATAAAATAAAGTTAAAAAAAAAAAAGAAAATAAAAGTATTTCTGATATAATGTGATGGGAGTTCCTGAAAACCCTTGAATTTTCCAATACCATACCACATAACTAAAAATAATAGGGCTTATGAGGAGAGCAGGTTTAGGGACAAACTACTTAAAACCTATAAAAATTTGTAATGATTAAAAAAATAGTAATCAATACCTGAGGAAATAACATGTCCTTGCTAGGTAGAAAGCTCACTGTGCCTGGAGGCTACCATCCATGGTGGACATTAAAAAAAACCCAAAAAACCCAAAAAAGTAACAGGGCAGAAAATCTGGATTCTGGATACACAGTTTTTTAGCACAGAGCTAGCGAGTACCAGGATTATGTGGATAGAAGAAGAGCTCCGAGCCAGGGGGAACTGCTAAAGTGGCATTGCCTGCAGTACAACCTGCTTTGAGCTGTGAGCTGTGCAAGGCTCGGGTGTGCCTCTCTGGGAGAGAGCCCAGCGTCTTAAAATATAGTAGCAAGGGCTCCTGCTGCCAGAAAAGTATCGCTGCTCTCCTTCCCTAGGAGAAAACAGGAACCTAAACTACTTCTGCATTAAAAAGACACAATTGCCATATTTATCAAATTATATATGCACTAATTCAAATTCCTAAAACACATGCTGTAGCAGAACAGTCTCTATGCATCCTTGGATGCAGCAAAACAAAAAAAGATCATACCATTAGCAATTCCTGATAATACTTTAGATAACATTATAATATTCAACACATCGTGAACGACTTATTATACCTAATAATGAGTCTAAGGTCAACATTATAGGAAGAGGAATGTCTCTCTTCTATCACTGTGGGTTTTTTCACAGATATTTAAAGACAAAGATAACAATACCTCAAGTTCTTCTTTATCCCGCTCTTCACTGCGTCCCAGCTTGGCTTTCTCTTTCTCCAAAGCCCACTGAAGCTCTCTGGACTTTTTCTGTTCACTTGCTAATGTGTCATTAAGCAAATGTACTTCATCCGTTTTATCTTTAACTTCCAACCTAAATCACAGAGACAAATGAACTTTCATAAAACTACTTTGACCAAGTATATTATTGACAGAGAACAGCTTCCACTGAAAAGTGGCGGCATATTATAAACTAGGTGGCGCTTCCCTGGTGACTCAGTGGTTAAGAATCAGCCTGCCAGTGCAGGGGACATGGGTTCGATCCCTGGTCCGGGAAGATCCCACATGCCACGAAGCAACTAAGCCCGTGCGCCACAACTACTGAGCCTGCGCTCTAGAGCCCGTGAGCCACAACTGAGCTCACGTGCCACAACTACTGAAGCCCATGTGCCTAGAGCCCGTGCTGCACAACAAGAGAAGCCACCGCAATGAGAAGCCCGCGCACCACAAGGAAGAGCAGCCCCCACTCGCTGCAACTAGAGTAAGCCTGTGTGCAGCAACAAAGACCCAATGCAGCCAAAAATAAATAACTTAATTAAAAAAAATAATAATAATAAAAAATAAACTCGCTAATAGGAAAATATAAACCTGCTAATAGGAAAATATAAATCATGTAAAGATTAAAGATTTTTTGACTGGGGTTCAGTCAAATTAACTGTTTCTAGTAATATAACTATTAGTTATTATTTACCATTGTAAACAATTTATTGTTACAAAATAATATGAATAAAAATTTCCTTTAACTTCTACTGAACAGAAGAACCATTGTTTGTGTGTGAAAAAGTTCAAAATAATGACTATACTTGTAATGTGTCCTTGGCAAGCAGAATATCTCAGTATTTACACCAACAAATTTATCCTTTTTACAAGCATTATCTTCAAAAAATTTTGCATATTTTAGCTAACTAAACCATGAATTCCATTGGGATCATAAATATCACTACAAATTACTTGGTGGTAAAATGAAGGTCAAATTTATGTATCTTAATCTTATACAACAAGTCTCAAACAGAACTGAAGCCACGTAGAGAATACGCCAAAATACCTAATCATGAGTTTATCATTTGGAAAAATTTTGGGTGCTTCCTTTCCACTGTAGTTTTTCCTATAAGTAACAGTTTTATGTTATTTAAATATTATATACAATGTTACATTTTTGTAAGATATGCACAATGTCTGTGACAAAATTATGCCAAGTCCTTCACTAATACAGGTTTATAATTAGGAAGACTGGCACACCTGAATGCCTCTAATTCCTTTAGGTGCTTATGCTGTGCCTTGAGTGTTGTTTCTAGTTCCAGTTTAGCTTGTGCAAGTTCACTTTTCAGTTCAGCAACCACCATTTTCTCAGAACTCAGTTGTTCCTGAAGCTCTGTTGCTCTGTCTTTCACACTGCTGAGTTCCACTTGCATCTCCAGCATTTGAGACTGCTTCTGCTGCATATTATATTCCAAGAGTTCTAAATGAAAAATTATTAATATTTAAAATATGATCTAGTAACTCATATTTGGCTTATATTTTGTTGATAATAACTGACTTGTTATTTAAGAGATTACTATAAAGTAAATGTTAAAAGATTACAGCCCCCAAAGTCAGCTATTTATATAAATACATGCATATGCATATTTTCCTCATAGTGCTATATTGTCAAGATTTCAGAACTTTGTATAAATATATAAGGATGATAAAAACTTAACAATTCATTACTGGATACAAGACGAAATAAAAAAAAAAACTTGAGGTGTTCACATAATACTATAAATAGGAACTTGTATTTGTTCATTCAGAATTTTGATAGCTCACACTAAAAAATTCCAATGGTTTTTGATAGCCGAAGTACTTGCAGGAGTCACCCCATAACTCTGACTACAATGATTAGCACTGCTTGCTTGTTTTGTTCAGCCCTCCTTCGCAGACAGTCCCTAGGAATTTCATTATAACAAAAGTGGGAAGTCCAAGCGCCAATTTGGATTACGGTTTTTTCTTTAAAAACATACCGAACCCTTGCTACATGTCTGTCACAATGAAAACAAAGTGAAATATTTAAATCCCTAAGGATAATAAATGAAAAAAATGTAATGAAATATGTACATCAGGATCCATTTTTATAAAAAATATAAACTTATGTACATATGCACAATGAAATGTGTCTGGAGACATATTTCCTGGGTTTTAACAGTCATTAGTTTAGGATTTAGGAGATTCCAGGGGTGATTTTAACTCTGTTCTTCTGTTTCTCTATTCTACTCTGAATGTATTTTTAACTTAAAAAATTTTATCAAAGTTCATTACTTCCTATTACAATTCATATTACTGATGTCATGAGACAGGAATTACATTGGCTTTAGAGTATTCATGCTAAGTGAGACTTTTAAAACTATTTCTTAGAGAGTAGAGTCTAAGGATTTACATTTATAAATATGTATCTATGTGATACTAACTAAGCTTTCAACAGGGTCCTATTTAGTTAAGTAAAATACTAATAAATTCTCCAAAAATAATCTGCAATTAATCCTATTTCTAAATATAAGGGATATATTTAATTTGTAACCTCATTATACCTGTTTTCTCTAAAATATTTAAAGATATTTAAATTCTTCAGCTTTTCAATGACAAATGTGAGACTGGTATAACTTTCAAAATTGGCAAAAGTACAGGTGTTTCTACCTTTATATTAAACAGAAATGAAGACAAAGACATGTATGTGTCTTCACTAGATATGATGAAAAATTTCACTTTAATCTCTAATGATTTCCAGCTGCAGCTCAATTTAAGATTCCTCTATTGAAAAGTGAAAAGATTTGAACAAGCATACCACAAAAGCAAAAATCCAGCTAGCCAATAATCATACCACAAATAAGCCAATTCAGTTATTAGAGAAATGTAAATTAAAACCACAACAACAATCCACCACATACCCACCAGATTGGCAACGAAAGGCTGACAACATCAACTTTTGGCAAAAATGTGAAGCAACAGAACTTTTATGTACTGCTAGAAAGTGCACAAATTGGTATGACCACTTTGGAAAACAGTCTGGCATTGTCTAATAAATTTGATGATATGTATTCTATGATCTAGCAATTCTACTCCTGGGTATGTATCCAGAAGACTCATGCATGTATGCATCAGAAACATGGCATAACAATGTGTAGAAGAGACTGAATTTAATAGCTAAAAAGTAGAAACAACTTAAATGTTCAACTGCAGAATGGATATATAAATTGTGAAATATTCACACAAGGGAATTCTATACAGTAACAAAAACGAATAAACTAGAGATAAATGTGGTAACTTAGAAGAATGTTATAGAGAGGTGAAAGAGACAAGACGCAAATATATACAGAGTGATAAAGTTCAAGAGCAAGAAAAACCTTAAACTTACGTGGTTTAGGAATATATAAATAGGCAGTTAAAAAATCAGGACAATGGTTACCTCCAGGGTACCACAGAGGAAGATGTGTTCTATATTACTACAGAGTAGCAGAAGGGGAATTCTGGAATACTTGACATGGATGAGGTTTCCACAGGTATTCATTTAATAGTTTTTATACTGTATATTTTTGCATTTTTTGTATGTATGTTACAGTTCGCACACACAAAAAAGGTATTAAAAAGAAATCGTTACTTCCATTGAGAATTTCTTTTTCTTTTAGGTTATCCACACATAGAGCTTCAAAACAAAGAAAGATAATGAACTTAATGGGTGAAACAACCTGGTCAAAGCAATGCTTATTCATTTTAAATTAAATATATCTGTTTATATGTCAGAAAATTGCTGTCTGTTGGATTAAAGTATTCTGTAAGAGTTAACCATCATTCTCTTTCCACACATAGCTAACTAAAGCCAATTTCAACCTCTACAGGAGATAAAAGCAAAGTCCTTTGATATTTTAAAGCATGTCCTTACCAGCCTGTCTGGTGCACACAGCATTTTTTCTCTTGTGACTGAGCAATAACCCCCTTACCTCCACTACTACCTCCTCCTCCCAAATTCAAGAAGTGCTGCTTTTAAGATGCAGCAATAAGCTTAGATGGCACAGCATAACTGAGCATTTTTTATTTCATTCCCAAAGCTGAGAATGAGTTTTGGCCTGGTCAGAGAACCCTAATGTAAACAAATATTTTTCAACTCTAAAAAAAATTTTTTTTTAATTATATATATGTGTGTATACATATATATATAGACAGACACACACACACACACACACACACACACACACACGTATCTCTTAAGACAAATTGGACACCCCTTTAATACCTAGAGTAATTAATGTAGATTAACTTTCTGATGTGAGAATGAGAAGAAAATGTGACTAAGAAAAAATGTGTTTTAACTGAATAATAATAAAGTGAAACCGTTTCACCTATTTGTGTCACCACATGAGCCTGTCATATAGCATACCTTGGCTTGGTTGCTCATTCTCTTGTTCTCTTTTCAGAGTCATTTTCTTACCATTCATCTGAGCATGCAGTGCTTGAATTTCAGCTAACAAACTCCTTCTATCTGCTTTCTGGAGGCATTCCATGGCTGCTCGATATTCAATACCCTGTAAAAAAAAAAAAAAATCAAGAGAGATGTAAAAACAATAAAATTAACAACCAGGAAGTCTGAAGAATGACATGCTAAAATTTTGGGAAGATGTTACTAACGTTCTCTTCCTGCTCACTGGGATCTACTTTTTAGATAATAGTTTCCACATTTATTTCAAAATTCTTTAAACACACAATAAAACATGATGAATAATATAATAAACACCCATGCACTTAGCCTAAGAAACAGCCCTTATACAGCTGAAGTCTCCTGTGTACAACTCCCTGAATACATCCTCCTCTGCACCATCTGCTCAAGAAATAACCAAATTCTAAGTCTGGTGTTATTTTCATGTACTCTGTACATACACACACATATCCTAAAAAATAAACAGTTCTGTTTTAAAACTTTATATAAACGGCATCATACTGTATTCATTTTTGTTTAATTTGCCTTTTTCACCGAACATGTTGGTGAACCATCCTGCCTGACACATACAGCTCTAATTCACACTCATTTTCAATGTTATATAGTATTCCACAGTATGAATTATATAGCACATTTTATTTGAGCATCTTTTCATATATTTATTGGATACTCTCTATTTCTTCCATGAGCACATATCTATATTACTTGTCCAGCTTTCCACTGGTTGTTTTATTCTCATTAGATATTTGGTCTGTAGATTTATTTTCTTGTGGTATTTCTGTCTGGCTTTAGAATCGGAACAATATTGTCCTCATAAAATGAGCTGGGAAGTGTTCCCTTCTTTATTTTGCAAGAGTTTGTGAAGAACTGGTATTAATTCTTCTTTCAACATTTGGTAGGATTCACTAGTGAAGCTGTCTGATATTGAACTTTACTTTGTGAGAAGTTTTAAAATTACTAATTTAACTCTTTGTTATACATTCAGATTTTCTATTTTTTCATGACTTAGTTTTAGTAGTTTGCATACTTTTAGGAATTTGTCCATTTAATGCCACTGTAAATAATTATTTTTAAAATTAAATTTTGGACTTATCTGGTGGTCCAACAGTTAAGACTCCATGCTTCCACTGCAGGGGGTGTGGGTTTGATCCCTGGTCCGGGAACTATGATCCCATATGCCGTGTGGCGTGGCCAAAAGTAAATAAATACATAAAATTACATTTTGTTTGTTGTTGAGAAATAAGATTTTTACATCTTGATCTTACATCCAACAACATAACCAAACTTTCCTATTGATTTAAAAAATCTACATGTGTAGATTCTCTTTGGTTTTCTATATAAGTGGATGAGGGGTCTTCCCTATTCCTACCCTTATTTAATTTCTCTTGCTTTTCTTTTCTAGCTAGATCTTTAGGACAAGGTTGAGCAAACTACTTAACCCTTTGTTAAGGAATGTTTTTAACATTTAACTATCAGATATGATGCTTGTTGTAGTTTTTGCAAGATATACCTGTTATATATTTCATGAAATTCCTTTTTATTTTTAGTTTGTTATTTGTTTTAAGGTGTTTTAAAATATGAAATGCATTCATTCATTTGTTCACTGTATCTCTTGAGATAATCACTGGGGTTTTTTACCCTTTAATTTGTTAAAGTGATGAGTCACATGAATTTTTCTTAATGGTATGCTACCTTTGCATCCCTGGATAAGTATACGGTGACTGTGTCTCTAAAAAATATGCATTGGTGGATTTGGCTTGTTAATATTTTGTTTAGGATTTCTCCATCTATGGTTCATGAATAAAATAGGCCCATAAAGTTTCTTTCCTGTATTATCTTTGTCTGATTTTGGTAACAGGGTTATACTAGCTTTCTAATAAAAAGACACGGCGTTTCTCCAATCATCTTACAATGGGAGCACAGATACATAAATACATACACATACACACACACACACACACACACACACACACACACACACACACCTTTAACTGTTCCTTTGTTGATGGACATTTAGGCTGCTTCCATATCTTGGTAACTGTAAATAATGCTGCTATGAACTTTGGAGTGCATATATCTTTCTGAATTAGTGTTTTTTTTTGGATATATACCCAGGAGTGGAATGCTGGATCTGAATGAGCTTTCATAAGCAAATATCTGCCCATTTCACCAAAGTTTTTGAATTGATGTAAAATTATTCATAGTATTCTATTACTTTTATATCTCAGCCGTATCTTTAGTTATAATCCCGTTTTTAAATTTTTAAAAAAGTGTGCTTTATCATTTTCCTTAACCTATTCTCCAGAAAAGTTTCTATTTTATTAACCTTTCAAAGAATCAACTTTCAAACGTGTTTATGCTCTCTACTGTACAAGTGTATGCATTTCACTAATTTCTTTTTTCCTTATTACAGTTGAGCCTCATTATTTGTGAATTACATATTTAAGAATTTGCCTACTCATTAAAATTTATCTGTAACCCTTAATTCAATACTTGCGGTGCTCTTAAGTTTACCCTCCTACATGTGCACACAACAGCAAAAAATTTAAATTGCCACATGTGCATGTTCCTAGCTGAAGTCGAACAAAGTGACACTCTGCCGCCTTCTTTCATCTCTTATACCATAAACAAGTGTCCTGTTTGCCATCTATTTAGTGCTGTATTTTTGATACTTTTGTGCTTTTTATTGGTGATTTTGCTGTTTAAAATGGTCCCCAAGCATAGATATGAAGTACTATCTATTATCCCAAAGCATAAGAAGGCTGAAAGATACATTACAGAGAAAATGCATGTGTTAGAAAATCTTTGTTTAGGTTTAAGTTATAATGCTGTTGGCCATGAGTTCAATGTTAATGAGTCAACAATACATAGTAAATAGGG
Organism: Delphinapterus leucas; assembly: GCF_059928025.1. Lineage (NCBI taxonomy): Eukaryota > Metazoa > Chordata > Mammalia > Artiodactyla > Monodontidae > Delphinapterus > Delphinapterus leucas. The sequence goes on along the minus strand of NC_143137.1, from coordinate 55,522,540 downwards.
TGTCTTTAAACAGAAACACACATAAAACAAGATTCTGTATTGACTGGTTGACAAAAATGTCATCACCAGGTGCTCACAGAAGCCTACCCCCACCCCCCATCTTGTTTCCCCTGGTGGCAATAGCTCAACATTCACAGCAGCTTTACAGAATCTAACTACTGCAAATAATGAGAACTGATGGTATTTTATTCCTTCTATTTTCTTTGGACTTATTTTGTTACTCTTTTTCTAACTTCCCAAGTTGGATGATTAGCTCATTAATTTGTAGTCTTGCTTATTTTCTAACATAAGACAAAACATTTAAGGTAATCATTTTTCTCCTAAATATTCTTAGTGGTTCCTGTTAAAATTTTAACCTTCAGACTTACTCTAAAACTAATCAATAGCTCATTTTCTCATTACTATTGAAAAGCATTCTTTGTTTTAAGGTTTGATTTAAATTTTCATTTTGATACCTGTTCTTGTATTCTCTGTTCCAAACAGTTTAATAATTCAACTGCATCTCTAGTACCTAGAGCTGTCAGCTCAGTCTGAAATGCAGCTAGTAAAACACCGTGCTCCTTTAAGAAAACCTGCTGAAGAGCAAGCAGAAGTTCACCTCGCCAGTCAGAGGAGCTCTCATGAGATTGAGAACTATCATAAACCTATAAAAAACAAAAGTTAGTTTTCAAATAAGCATGTTTAAGAACTGTTTAAAAATGATACCTGCTTACTAACCAAAATCAGTATTAGAAGCCTAAAAGGATACAGATTTATTTTCAAGTGTGCAACTTGGGGCATTTAAACAGTATATAGAAATTCATGTGAAAATACATCATAAAAGACAACAATTTATTTTGTAAAGTGACTTATTATTGATAAAAATCATATAAAGCTCTTTAGATGCGTAATATTCTTTGAGTACCTTGGCTTCCCTTTGCATTTGCATTTTGGTAATCAAATCCTTAAGAGATGAGATTGTACTGAGGTAAGCTCTTCTCTCTTCTAGCCAAGATTCTGAAGCTTGCTGAACAGAATGGTCTTCTCCGTCACTACAGGGAGACTCAGTAAGAGAGAGCACCTGCATGCCTTCATTATGGACAGCTCTCAGTAATCCCTAGAAACCATAACCCAAAAGCCAGAATTAGGACATTTTTTCAAAGACTGCAAAGTCAGACACGAAAAGAGAAACAAATTTTAACATAGTTTTATCCCAGTTAGACTGATTTAGAAAAGCCACTGCAGAAAGGAAACACCAGCCTCCATTACTGAATGTCTTCTTCCTATGGAGGGGTAAGCCAATCCCAGAAGACAGCCTATGACTTTGTGTAGCTCTCATCTCTAAGTTCCACATTTACCTAATGTGCTCTTCCTGGATTTAATTATTAGACACTAATTTGACCAAAAGAAATATGTAGGAGATAAGTTCTAGTCTTTGTGAGACTGCTTTAATAATTTTGGCAAACAAAAATATTAGGAATAGAAATTTAAAAAAAATCTTTATACAAATAACTATTAAATATACTGTACTTTATTATCTGCAGAATACAGAAATAAAACTAGAGCCCCAAGGTTCCTTCTAGCTATGCAATTCTCTCTTCAGAGAGATCTTACTATAGTATAGATCTTCTGTACTAACTTCTAATAAACTGCTATGTTCAATATAGAAAGTTTTACTAAAAGATGTCTGCCTTTTAGTACCTTTATTTTCTTTGGAAATGAATCTGTTGAACTTTCACCTTCTTCGCCTCGGCCTTCTGATGCTGTGTCAAATCCCTGACTTTGTGTAAGATAAATTCCCTGACCCCAGTCTGATCCAGAATCTAAAATAAAGAAAACCATTGACTATTAAAGAGAAACAAACTCTTTTTAAACAAGTACTACACAACTTCTAGAAATTTATATAACTTACCACTGGAACATATTTCTCTACTTTGGTAAGCATCGGAATGTGTTAATTCAGGAACTGAGGAGCCCTAATCAGAAAAAAAAAAAAAGATAACATTTTTTTGCTTTAATAAAAACAGGATCCAATGAATAGTTTTATTCTTTTGTAATGCTGTCAAAAAAGAAAAAAACAAATATGTCACACCTTTCACAATAAACGAAATATCCATGGTTTACAGTCAGTCTTTAATTTTTTTCTTCATGGATATTACCATAATAATAAGAGACATTAATAAATTAAGGAATGATAACATTGGGTTCTAAATCTGCACAGGAGCTTTGTGGAACATTATTATTTGACTCTACACAATGCAAAGATTTTAAATTGTAATGTTATCATAAAGAAGAGATTGCCCCAAATTTCTTTGTCTCTTTAAAAACATAAAATTCTGGGGAAAAAATCAAAAAATGTTGAAAAAACACATTATGAAAACCAAATACCTCTTTAGATCTCAGACACTGTATCACTGACTTCAAGGTACCACATTCCTCTGTCAGTAACTGAATAGCAACATAGTGATCTCTCTTTAAGGTTTCAGTTTCTGAAATATGTCTGGATTCCATATCCAGAATCTCAGCAGCATGTAGTTCTTGCATCTGCTCAATTTTTTCAGTAAACTGATTAATTACTTCAGTGACTTCCTCTGATGAACATTCACTCCGTAAATCAATTTGGATTCCTGCATTTCTAACAAGAATTTGTGGAGTCTGATTGCTGCTGTTGACCTTGAGAGTACCATCTGTCTGTGATGCAGAGCTTTTACCCACTTCTATAGGAAGTGGCTCTAACGTGCAGAACTTTCTGTTTTCTTGTACCTTGGTATTATCTTCTTTTTCTAAGAAGTAGGATAATTTCTCTTCTGCCTTTTTGAGTTGATCCCTAACTTGGCTTAAGTCTTTCTGGAGGAATGCCATATTTGTTTCTTTTACCTAAAACATAATGAATAGAACAGTAGAACATTCAGTTAAAAATATCACATGCAGAATTTAGGGTAGAGAGGAGAGTGTAATTCACGCTAATATGTTCATTTTCCTCAGAATAACAGGAAAAACATTTCAGAAACACTCACAGTTTTCATCTACATTCACATATATGTATAGTCACAGATTACCACAGAAGTGAAATCATTTGATCAGCCTCTACTTTTGGTTCTCAGGGGATATACAGTACTCTTTAACATGTCTTTCTCCTCTTTCATTAACAGACTAGAGATTAAAAGCATCCCCCTAAAAAAGATTCCAAGGAAAACCAAAGAAGAAAGATGACAGTAACGAAATTATATAATACCTTTTCATCAAATTTACAAAAGTTTTTTCCTAGCTGTTAAGTTATAGATCTGGGTTTGTTTTCATATAAGAGAATATACACTTTGAAATAAAATTAAGATAGGTAGAAATTGGAGCTATGTTACTTATTTTACCAAAAGCTCTTCTTGAAGTTTTTCTGCCTTCTCTTTATAACTGGCAAGTTCTTCTTTGGTAGCTGCTGACTCAGCTGTAAGTGTCTCAAATCGACCAAAAAATTCATTTTCTTCACTGGTATGAATCAGCTCAGTAGTTGTCTAAATGGCAGTGGAAAACATGAACACATTATTTTCAAAAAACAAAGCCAAGTTCAAGGTACTTTTGCATTCCAATAAAACTTTTTCAGGAAAGACTGCTTATCAGATAAAAGGGGTTAAAATGATCCATGTTCTTTCAACAAATAGGGAAACTCTTCACAACCATCATTTTATATTCTTTCTTTTATTTCTTTATTTTTTTGGCTGCATCGGGTCTTCACTGAGGCACACGGGATCTTCGCTGAGGCATGCGGGACCTTTCGGTGCGGCATGCGGACTTCTCTCTAGTTGTGGCGTGCAGGTTTTTTTCTTTTTTTCTCTTCTCTAGCTGTGGTGTGCAGGCTCCAGGGTGCGTGGGCTCTGTAGTTGTGGTGCACAGGTTTAGTCGCCTCACGGCATGTAGGATTTTAGTTCCCCGACCAGGGATTGAACCCACACCACCTGCATTGGAAGGTGGGTTCTTTACCACTGGCCCACCGGGGAAGTCCCCATTTTATATTCTTGAGACAGTAAGAAAAGAATGATATTTCTGGGAATGAAAGGTAAATCATGTCATTAGAACATATCCTAAAATTTTATAATTAATGAAAATAGTTTGTTTACCCATTCAAAAAAGTTTCATATTTATATCACTTTCCTCAAAAGATACCACGTGTTACTTTAGAAGTTTTATATATATGGAAAGTCACATTACTATTTTATTTTATTTATTTATTTTTAAATATTTATTTATTTATTTAATTTTTGGCTGCGTCGGGTCTTAGTTGGGGCAGGCGGGATCTTCGTTGCAGCATGCGGGATCTTTTGTTGAGGCGCATGGGCTTCTCTCTAATTGTGGTACGTGGGCTCAGTAGTTGCAGCGTGCAGGCTCCAGAGCACATGGGCTCTGTAGTTGTGGCTCATGTGCTCAGTAGTTGCGACGTGTGGGCTTAGCTGCCCTGTGGCATGTGGGATCCTGGTTCCCCGACCAGGGTTCGAACCCATGTCCCCTGAATTGGAAGGCGGATTCTTAACCACTGGACCACCAGGGAAGTCCCATCACATTACTATTTTAAATATCATTTACAGTAATTTATATAGTTCCAGTGAGCTAGGAGGAAAAAGCCTAGTAAATGGAAAGAATTGTTATCCTTTGCAAAATAAATATTTATAGAATCCTAATATATCAGTTAATTTCTGGTGTTCAGATAGGACTATACATTAACTTCTCAAAATTATAAATATATAAAGTGAGAATTTGAAAATTAAAGTCCTTTCACACCTGTCCTATCCTATGCTAAGAAATAACTGTGATTTCAGATCTTTACATAAGTAGACTTAAAGGGGTGAAAGGATGAAATCTATTATGAGGTATAAAATCTGCAAAAGTGAATGACTTAAGACTCATACATTAGTTCACTAGAACACTAATATATTTTGACATTTTCATTACTTAAAAGGAATGATGACCACTTAACATGCATGTTAGAGGAAAAAGGAAAAAACCCACACAAGTTCCAGAGGACATTTGCTATACTTAACATTTCCAAGTTTCTTCTGACTGCTCTACTTAATGACTATGGTAGTGAAATAAATATTGTGATTTTAAGACCACAAAATATAGCTTGTATCCATTGTTCTGGTGATAATAATGACTGTATGGAATGGTTCTATTTTTTATAAAAACCCTTTATATATGAATCGCTAGATGTAAAGAACACTGTATTTAATAAATCAGCAGTAAGTTTAAGGAACAGGGAAAAGACAGTTAGTTTCTTGGGGTATTTAAGTGGAAAAAAATCAAATACAAACTAACCTTGAGAACTTCAAAATCTCCTAGAGGGCTTCTTTTCCTTTCTTTGCTTCCCTGTTTTTTCTCACTGTCCTCCAATAGCTTCTGTAGTTCTAGTAGCTTCTTTTCTTTTTCCAAAGCATTTTTTTCTGCAGTTTCTACCTGCATTTCAACCACCTGGCTTTCTAATTCTGATATTCTCAAGGTCAGTGCTGACACATTTGACTCCACCTCATTTTCCGTTAGTTGGTTTAAATTCTGTGCATTTGTTCCTCCAGGTTCTGGTGAAACTGCTTGTTTATCTTGACAGAATTTTGCATATTCTTTAACTGCTTCGAGTTGGACCTGACTCACAAGAGCAGCAGCCACCTTTTCCTCAAGTATATTTTGCAGGTTTGCCATCTTCTTTTTCAGTGCTTCTTTTTCAGACTGGCCTTGCTCCTGCAGGTCCTTTATTTGTTTATGACATTGGGTAAGTTCTAAGTCCTTTGCACTCACAGTGCTCTCAAGTTGTAGCACCTGTGTTTGCAAACTGCTTATGGAAACTTTGCTGTTTTCTTCAAAAGATTTGAGGTAAGTCGGATTTTCTAGGGGTTTACGCGCACCCTCAGTAAGGACTACTTCTAGTCCAGGTTTGTTTCTGCTCAGATCATCTACAGCCATGTTAACACTTTTCTCTGGTATACTATGGATTTCTTCCATATTTTCACGTTCTCTCTTTAAGCTACATAATTCTTGTGTTAGCTGGTTCATTTTTAAATTGGTTTCTTTAAGTACACTTTTTGTCAAGGCCATTTCTTCATTAGTGGTTTCTACTTGCTGTTCCAAAGCCAGTTTTTCAGCTATTACTATATCCAACTGATGTTTTAAACTATCTGCTTCTTCTGGGAGAGAATTAGTAACCACCGATGTCTTCTGTTCAATATTTGCCAATTCCTGTTGAAGCTTTTCAATCACTTCATTGAGCTGCTCAATTTCTTCTTCTCTATTTTTCTTCAAACGTTCTTGATCACTCATCAAACATTCTATCTGGGTTTCAAGATCCCTTATTAGTTCATTTTTTTCTTCAATAACCTATTAGTTAACAAAAAAGTAACATATACAATAAATATGTATTTATATTTAGGGAATTTTATTTTATTTTAGGGCAGGATCTTAAAGTGTTGATCACACACTCAAAAATAATTTACTTCTCAGACAACCTAAATTAATTTTAATATAGACCAACAGTCCTCCATCACATCAAACAAGGACCTTATTTAGAACATCATTCAGAAAGTCATTAAACGTAAAGTAATTTAGGCATTTAATAGATGATTTCCTATAAGTAAAATAGTCAATATCAATACAATCTAATTAAAAAGGATGCAGTATTGAAACATAACAGTCTATAACAGGATAAAGTACTGAAATAAAAGTCTAAAACAGTGCTCAAATGTCATTATCTTATTTAACTCACACAAAATAGAAGAATTTTTAATAGATTTGGTTAGAGTCATATGATGAAATCTGAGTCACCAGAGACTCCCTATAAAACATCAAAAATCTTTGACAATGTTAGGAAGGAATAAACATATACATAGCTTGTTAAACCAGTATGTCTTATTAAATTAAAATTAATGGGTAAAAGAGAATTAAAGTTTTACTTGGTTTTTACATTCACAAAGAAACTGAAAAATAACCATCTTGCCCTTTAAAATTCTAGCTTAGCCACTATGGAAAACAGTATGGAGGTTCCTTAAAAAACTGAAAACAGAGCTACTATATGATCCAGCAATCCTACTCCCGGGCATGTATCCACAAAAGACAAAAACTCTAATTTGAAAAGATACATGCACCCCAATGTTCATAGCAGCACAAATTACTATACATAAAATAGATAAAGAACAAAGATTTACTTTATAACACAGGGAACTCTGTTTAATATTTTGTAATAACCTATAATGGAAAATAATCTGGAAAAAAAAAAAACCTAGATCACTTTGCTGTACACCTGAAACTAACACAATATTGTAAATCAACTATACTTCAATAAAAAATAAAAAAATTCTAGTTTAAATAATTTCATGTAATAATTTTAAATTAGTATACCTTGTTATCTGTTGTAATTTTAAGTTGATGCTGAAGTTTTGTAATTTGCTCATTCAATTGGTCAATTTCTACCTCTTTTTCCTGCATTATTTGAGCAAATTTCCCAAATAGTACATGTTGGTCCTGGGTAGAGATAGGATCAGCTTGCTTTATGGCAAATCCCAGTTTCTCCATTTCATCCTAGGAACAAAAATAACCATCCCAGTTGGATAGGGCATTACACGTGATTTTTGGAACATTCTGTCAATTAACTCTTACCAAGCTATAGCATCTAAAACATACAAATGAAAAAAAAATCAGAGCTATTATATAATTATTGTAAATCAATAATTCTTAAAATGTTTTGATAAAGGTCTCCAAAATTTTTCATTTCTGATGAATTCAAATGTTTATGTTGGCTTGAAGATAAATTCCATGCAAATCCATCTGCAGCTAATGTTCCTCTTTTAAGTATTATTTAGCGGCTGGATTTACCAAATGCTTAGTACTACAACTACTACACAAGACAAAAACAATGAATTATTTAGAGGCAAAGTTTCCCTTAAGTAATTACCTTAAATAATTTGTTTTCTTGTTCAAGTTCTTGTAGGCGGGTAGTAGATTCCTTTTTCTGTATTTCTAATTGCATATGTAGTTGCTGGACTTCTTCATTCTTATTTTCCAGTTCTTCTCTGAACTGTTCTAACTGTTCTTCTAAGTTTGTGATCTTTGATACCAAAATTATCAAAAGGAAAGAGAAAAAACTGTTCATACAAATGTTTATTTGTAAAGAGAGAATGAAAAGTGCTGTATTGGCTCTATAGTATATATGCTTAAAACACGTGAGCCATGAGAATAAAGGAAAGGGGTTTCTCTAAGCCAGATGTAACTGTGTGGTTTCTAGACATTTTCAAACTAAACACCTTTAAACCATCCTGCCCAAAGCAAAGACGAGACCTTCAGAGGAAGGATACAAGGAGCCATTTCCTACCTAAAATTATCCTCTGATAAAGCATAAAAGAGTCATGGGAGGAAGGAAAAGAGTCTGCATTTTAGATCTTACTTTATGTTAAATTAACTGCTATTAAAAATGCTCAAGAAAGCTGTAGAATTAGGTCAGTTGTTTTAGCCACCAAGTGAGATTAGCTCAATTTAGTCCATATTAATACTTAACCCAATGAAAGGTTTGGCAGCCACATGCCTTATTTGAGCAGAAGGAAGCAGAGGTAGATGCTAAGAGCAAGAGACCCTTAGGTCTGAAATAACAGAAACTTAAAGAGTAAGTTAGTAAAACCATTTTAGGAGAAAATTAGAGTGTTCCTATACGTAGGACAACTGAAATTCAGCTCATTTCTGAGCACAGATTACCACTAATGGTAAAGCAACTGCTCTTTGATGGCTATGTAGAGACTGAAACTAATGATGAATATTAAGAGTTTGGTTTAATATTTGGGTTTGGTTGAGGAGAGGAACAGTCATTTAGCTCAATGCTTTGTAGCTTTGTAATACATTTTTAATGAATGGATTTTCAATGTGTATTTACCTATGATCAAAATTGCTGCATTAAAAGCAACCTAAGACACAAGAGCAGCATTTAGTGGCAGCTGGCTCAGAAAGTACATATAAATCATTTATTACCTTAGAACTTGAAAGGGGGCATATTCTGATTACACACCAATACGTAATCAGAATCATATCTTAGCATTAGCAAGACAAAAGACCTTCAGAATCATTTAGCCTAATATTTCATTAATAGAAATCATACTGATATTAGTAACAATAGCCATCATTTATAGACAATTTACTGTTGGGCACTGCATAAGATGCTTTATATGTATTATTTTTAAAAAAACCCTATAACAACTTTATGAGATCTTTACTAGGATTATCTCCGTTTCAGAGATGAGGAAGGGGGTCACTGAGAGAGGAGCACCTTGACCTGCAGTCACAAGGCTAGTATGTGGAAGCCAGTTTTTGAACCTCAGGAGTTTACCTCTGGAAGCTTACATTCTTAACTATCATTTATCCTGCTTCTAATAACTAATGTCTAAGACATATTTAAATAATTTTCTTTAACACTGATATTAAACTCAGTAGGCACACCTTAAATATAGTTAGTAGTTGTGCATATATAATTATCAGGTTAGTGTGCTGAAAATTGTGATGATTATATCTTCTTCAAAGTTACCTAATATAATGGTATTTACACTTATCCCTATCTTCTATGACTACGTTTGATGACAAGGTATTATTTCAACATATACATAGATATTTAAGTTCAAAATTACTGCCCTTGCCCTGCCTCACCTGATACTTATTTTCTTTTTTGATAAAACAGTTTATGGTCAAATTCTTAGCCTTAATATTCAAAGAGTGGTCCCTGGAGCAGAAGTGGCCTCACCTGGGAACATGTTAGAAGCACAGACTCTCAAGCCCCACCCCAGACCTACTGAATCAGATTCTTCATTTTAACAAGATCCCCACGGGATTCATATGCACATTAAAGTTTGAGAAGCACTGGTCTAAAGCACTGACGTTCCCATCATAAGTAGCTGAACTTGAGGCATCAAAACAGAGACTTCAATTCCCAAAATGACACTGTAAGGCATTCTCTTCTCTTACTCAGCCAGACTTCAGTTGCAGTCCCTGGCTGTCTTATTACTGAGTCTATGACAACCAAAAACCAGAAAAATATTATTAAGGTCTAAAAATAGAATGGTAGCTTTCTGGTTTAACCTTGTTCTATTTAGCTACCAAATGATATCTAGACTGTTTGGATTACATTAATTTGCACGTATTTGTGTTTTAAGTATTCTTCTCTTTCAAATGTGTGTGTGTGTGTGTGTGTATGTGTGTGTATGTATGTATATGTGTGTATACATATCCTAGTTAGATAGGAGATTCCTTGAAGATCGGTACTGGTTTTACAATTGGACAGTGGTGTTCTACACATAGGAGTTCAATAAATGTTGAATGACAGTCTATAACACTTCTCACCAACAGCGCAAAACATGCCCGGATGTTTTGGCAGTATAGCATCACAGGGCTCCAGAATCAGAGAAATCGAGGAGGAATTCTTGTTTAACCACTTGCTGTGTGACTATGAGCAAGTTCCTTAACCTCTCTTAAGATCTGGTTTACTCATGTATAAAGTGGAAATATCAATAGAACCTATCCTCAGGGAGACTGCAAGGGTTAATGACATAAGATGTTTAAAATACTTAGCACTTTCTAGCACAGACTTCAACAAAGTTAACTATTATTATTTACTATTGCCATTTGTAAGCTAGATCTCTTTAACTCAATAAAGAGCTAAAACCACCTTCACAGAGCTAAAACCTAACTGAAGGCATCTTTTTCTTAAAGAAATCCTTCCTTCTATTTCTCTCCACATTATTCTCCTTCTCTTATACATCCTGAAATTCCTATCTTCTAAGGTTTTCTTCTCTTTCTATTCATTTTGAATTTCTAAATACTGTAATAAACTTTAAAACAAAGTTTTACACAAACAGGCTATGAGAGTAGTAGGAAGTATCTCAGATATAATGACACACAGGCATCTTATGTTTATACTATCAGATATCTGAAAACATTTGCCTAGTACAGGAGAGAATGCTTAAGAAGTTATTTTCATTAAAAGATATATGTTTCAATTTTACATTCCTATCTTTCAGTCTCCAGTTACTGAGTGAGTGGGTTCTGACAGAATACTTGTCACTGTTATTCAAACGTGAATAACAATGACAAGTATTAGTAGACCAACGTTAGCCATCAGTTTAATTCCTTACTCATTCAACATGGCTGCCTCTGTTTCATCTGTAAAAACTGGGAGCTGGTTGACAGAAGCTCTCTAAGGCCTCTTGTAGTTCCAACTATGAGTCTAAGTAAATGGGAGGCAGTTACTGGATACTTACTTCAAGAAAGTAAGGTGTTAAGTAGCGTTAAATAAAATTCAAATGACAATAAAAATATAAAATTAGTAAACTTAATCAGTTATCCATAATCAATTATCATTGCCTTTGCGACCAGTTTTGGAGTTCCATCTTTTTAGAAAGCAGACAATTTATTTGATTATTTAGTGTAAGGTAAATCTTTAAATGTTAATTCTTTCCGAAAGACACAGAAGTGGTTACGTATCAACAAAAATGTTCTCTGTCTCTCACATAAAAGCCAAAAAACAAAATAAATACGAATCTCTTAGATAAACATTAGTCAGTACTACGTGAAAATAAGAAAATAACCATTCTCATGGAAATGATCATTTCCATTAGTCATTTATATAGATGACTTTTTTCTCCTCCAAACTACAAGCTCTCCAAGCTATAGTTTTAGCTGACATCTAAATCATTCTTCTATTTTTCAAAGCACTCATTAACATTAATATACTGTTTACATTCAATAAATATTTCTTAAAATACATCAAATGTCCTGAGAAAATTATATGGAAAGAGATAAAAATGTAATTAAAAATTTTGAAACATTTAAAATATGATATAGCTAGACGACACAGAGTACAATATGCTTTAGAAAAACTAATGGTAGACAAAGGTTTAAATAATTAGGAACTGGAAATTACTGCTGTTTTAAAAGTGCATTTTCTGGTTTTTTTTTTTTTGGAAAGGGAGGGAGTAGAAAAACATAAAAGAACTTTATAGAATAACTTTATTATTAATCTTTTGTTTTAAGAACATGTTTAGCACACTGTAAAAAGGCACTGTTATCTCCCAGGGCAATACAACTTAAAAAAAACCAAAACCCACAGCAAAGTAGCAGTAATTCAAAGCCTATGGTAAGGTCAAGAGGAAGATACTGCCTTGGGCCCAAACCCTACTATCTCTCTGCACTCTCCTCTTCACTGAATTCATACCTACCAAACCAGCCACCTTTTCTGTCCTCAAAACTTCCTCCCGTGTCCAAGCGTTTTTACTTCCCCCTCTTCTTCATTCCAGTTTATTTGTTCAAATGTTTACTGTCTTCCAAGTTCAACTTAGGCAATAAGCTAAGAAACTCTAAACTTTAGTTTTAGACCATAAACTTCATTCTAATCAAATGATATTTTCTAAAATAATTCAAGCCACACTTTGTCATTAAAAATAAACTTACCTCTTTTTCCTTTCTGTCTATGGCATCTCGCTCAGCCTGCAATTGTATTTCTAGAGACAATTCCGCTTTAGCTTCTACAGATCCAAACTGTCTTCGGTCCTCTACCTTTAAATATATAAGAATTTTCTCAAAATTTCAGACATTAAATCCTGACTATCCATTTTAATTGGAGAAGTAGCAATTCTATTTCTCTAATTAGAAGTAGATAATCTACATTAGTGAATGATCAAAAGTTACAACATTCAGTCTTGAATGCATTTTATACAAATTAAGACAGGAATTGCTTGACAATCTTAAAATTCATTTCTCAGACAAAATGAAGGCTATCCCCTCAACTGCTCCCCTCCCAATTTCCTTATCCTGCTCTTCTTTCATTCATCTTTGCTTTCTGTAGCATAACAGGAACAGATCTCATTGCTTCTTAGTTTGGGGTAAAGCATCAGCCTAAACTGGTGCTTACAGCTTTTTCACTTTGCTATTATTTTAGAATCACAAACTTACTGCTGGTTAAAAGGGCAATTAATTCTTCTGGTTTAATTAATCTTTCTTTATCAGGACTCATATGCAAGGAACATTTGGAGATAAGAATAAACAGAAATGGTTATGATGTCAATGAAGACATCAAGATATATACACTATGCAATAATATCAACAAAGCACCATCAGTGATTTTTTTAATTAAACTGATGTTCGTGGCTTCCCTGGTGGCACCGTGGTTGAGAGTCCGCCTGCCGATGCAGGGGACACGGGTTTGTGCCCCGGTCCGGGAGGATCCCACATGCTGCGGAGTAGCTAGCCCGGTGAGCCACAACTACTGAGCCTGCGCGTCCGGAACCTGTGCTCCGCAACGGGATAAGCCACAACAGTGAGAGGCCCACGTACCGCAAAAAATCAAAAACAAAAACAAAAACTGATGTTCATGTAACTAAGAGTAATCCGTACTAAAACACTTGATAAAATTAACCAAAAGAAAATGTCACACCTTTTGAAAACTGTCCGTACTCATGAGTAAGGCTTGCTCCAATTCCCTTACTCTGAACTCCAGTTTCTCAATTTCTTCATTACGCTCCTGTATATCCCTCTGAAGCTGCTCTTTAGAGAGCAAAAGCTCACTGCACTTGTCTGTTTTTTCTTTCAGATGATTTGTTAACTGTTCAACCTGGAAATATAATAAGCAAAAACTGTAATGTTAAAAAAATGTAAGCATGTTAATAATATATCTATCCTCATTTCAAAAAGGATTTTTAGACGCTATGCTAATTTTATTTTTGATAAGGATAGCGCTATTGTCTCCCACTACAGAAACGTTTTCTGAGTTGATACATCTAAGCAGTACTAGTAAAAGAGAAATAATATTGCTTTCACCAAACCTTTTAAAAAAGTTCTCTTAAGACTAACAGTTTCTCTAGCTAGGAGGAGCAACAATACATTTTTGAATAATGTTGAATTACAAGCTCTAATGGCACAGCCACACCAAAACCTAATAAAGAAAACAAGTTTACACAGTACTGACTTAACATTTATATGTAAGATAAGATGACCTAAAAAACTTTCATGGATTATGTTTTTCTTTCCACAAATTGTTATATCGATACATATAATAATACAATGGTTCTAAATACCACAGGGATGGAAGGAAATTGGGGACCTTTAGTACAGTCACTTGGAAAGCTTTGCAGCCTACAGATTCCACCAGCCCAGAACAGAGGTGAGAATACCAGGTGCTGAGAGAGATTTGTGCACCCTGAAAGTTTCCCTAAGTGATTCTGATATGCAGCACCATTCAAGTGAATGGCTCTGTGATGGAAGGATACAGGAAGGATCAATAAGATAGCTTGTGAAATTAGTTCTAATCAAGTGAAGAGAGAAAGCTTATTTAAAAAAAAGAAACGTGATGGTAAGAAAAAAAGGAATTCTACCTTATTTCAGTGAGATACTTTCAGGAAATTATCTAAAAATGGCACTTATTCCTCAAAACATTAGAAGAAATGCAAGCTTACCTACAATTACAGGTTCAAGGATGACAGTAATAAAGCCTGAGGAGAAACTTTAACAATAAAAGGTGGACTAAGTTTGAAGTGAGGTCAAAGGAAAAGACAGTAAAGGAGGTATAGCAAAATGGCACAATATTACTGTTACAGTTAGATTTTTTTTTTTTTGATCCTGAAAAAATCAGAAGCTGGGGACTCAGATCTGGCAAAGTAAGGAGAAAACAAACGGATCAATGATTTGGAAGAAAATCAAATACACACATCCTTGTTAGTTTCTTGAAGTTTCATGAATGAGGCAGCTCACTCTTTTTAAATATAAGAAAACAAATAGTAGGAAATGACAGGAAGTTCTAGAGCTTAAATATTCTTTTGAGTGTCAACGAACACACAGCTACTTTTCAAAATCTAAAAAGGTCAGGAACAAGATGAATAACTATAAACTCTGTGGGGATTGATAACTTTTCTACTGCTCCAATAGATAAGGCTGTTCTACATCAGTTTCCTTCTATTAAATGAGAATGTAAATAACATTTTACTACAATGAGTTTATCGGTATTTTATACTTCTTTGGAATTTTTAGGGTTTCAAGAACCTTCTCATATTGAAGTAATGTTTAAGTTTCTGATTTTGAAGATTTATATACAATAGAAAGAAGTCCTTTTAAGTTTTTTATTATATGCATCTTATTTTACACATATTATACAAATTATTGTATGGTAGACAGTATCAGTAAAATTCTTACCTCTCTAGTTTGATGTTCACTGATAGGCTGGAATCGAGGTACGACCTTAAGTTGCTGTTCTAGTTTCTGTATTTCCTGTTGGAATACATCTCTCTCGTGTTCTCTATCAATGGCTTGCTCCTGAAGTTTAATAATAATAGTAACTGAAGAAATAACATTTATTGAAGCTATTATTTCCCTTACTTCCCTTTAATTGTAGGCACAGTTTTGTTTGAAGACGAACAACTGATGATCACGGGAATACCCCAAAACAAAAAGGTTTAAAAAGATAACATTTGTTGTATGGTACATAACCTATTACGGCTCTTCAACAAAAATTTAAGCATTTAAATGTTATCTGAAGCACAACACTTTTAAAAATTCAAGTAATGTTAAACACAGAATGAAATAAATATGTTCTTCTTAAAATGAATTTACTTTTTTGGAAGAAAGGAGGAATTCCACTATTAATTTAGTCATTAAACAAAAAAAAAGTATAACAAATTGTGTTGTAAATCAATTTCTTTCATTTTAATCCAGGTTTTACACCTAAAATTATAAAATGTGTAAGAATCTTATTCTATGATCTGTGAAGATAACACACGGCTTAAATGAAATCCCAAGGAAGAAAATCCATGTGAAATTAGAGACTTAACATCTTTTTGGAAGAGAGTAATGACAGCATGACAACTGTTCCAGTCCTTTGCTTCCAGGGCACACTTGTTACCTGTGTATCTTTTATGGGTTAAACATTGGTGGCCAATTAGCTTTTAGGATCCTAACTTGCTTTGGCTATTGGTTAAGAAAAAGACTAGGACAAACTTCTTAACTATGAATTTGGAAAGGCTAACTGGTAGGGCTTACTCATAATCTGCCTGTACTGCTTTTAATTCTGAAAGCTGCACAATAAAAATTACTAGAATTTTCAATCGAAATAGTACTTTTCAATTAATTAGTAGATGACACATATAGATGGAAATATTAGAATTTAAGAGTCCCTCCATAATTTAAAATCCACAACCTAGAAGAGCAGCAAGTAGCATTCCACTGAGAAAATTAACATTAATGTTGAGAATACTTACATCTAAAAATTTTCTCATTTTTTCTAACTGCTTTTCCAGTGCTTGGTTTTGCTGTCTTAAATCCATTAGTTCGGCATTTTTTTCCTGTTCCAGCTCTATAAGTCTACTGACTTGTTCCTCGACATCTATTTCTAGAGCTTTCACTTGTTTTTGAAGGTCATCGCGTACTTTTTCAGCTTGACACTGTACCTCTAGTTTTTCCTTCATCAGTTTTTCTGTCTCCTGTAGTAATTCTGTTTATAAGTGAAAAAACACACTACATTAAATCACAATTAATGATGTTATGATAGTGAAACCACCCATAACTGTATTCAAATTTTAACTTCATGAAATAAAGGAGATGAGTTTTACTTCAAACACATGTAAAAAAGGAAAATATTCTTATGGAAATGTCAAAATAACATATTCCTATATAAGTAAGCAAGCTAGTATCAATAAAATTGTACAGAATTAACAGAAAGAATATGTCCTATCACTAAAAACAATATTTTTGTGAAAAGAGCATAGTAAATGACCCCCTCAAAATCCACTTTCACTACAAGGAAAAGAGCAAAGTCTAACCAAATTCAAGCACAGAAAGAACTCACCTCAGGCAAAAATCAATTCATTTAAACCCATAAAGTCATTTTTATATGCATACACAGTACACACAGAGATCAAATACTTTAAACCTTTAACCAAGGCAAGTAAGAGTTACAGAAAAGAAATAGAACTAGAATCAGAATTTCCTGTTAGCCTTACTCCTTATTAGAGCCACATTCCTGACTTAGTCTTGCATGCTCACATGTATGTGTATCACGGGAAAATTGACAAGTACGAGAGGTGTGGTGTGGTGCTTAAGAGCAAAGACTGTGGGTTCACATCCTAACTGCCACTTGTCTCTGCGACACTTAACATGATGTCCTTCAATTTCCTTATATGTAAACTGGGGACAGTAACAGTACTGATCTCTAAGAGTGACTGTGGAATCAAATGAGTTAATATATGTGAAGAACAGTGCCTAGACTATGGTAAGCACTACATATAAGTGTTAGCCATTATTATTAATATTAATCATATAATAATAAATTACATATAGCAAAGTAGAACAATTCTCTAATGAAGAAAATGGAAGGAATATAACTCTAGAGCCTTTACACTAACTGGTCTGTCAATACTGTACTCAGGATTAGAAATCTACAGAAAACAGCTTTCCTTTTAAAACAATACTGATTTAGATGTTAATATAAAAGTTAATCAACCAGAAAGTCTCTTTATTAAATTTCACTGATCCTATTGATACCATCATCTTACATACTTCCTGATTTAGAACAGAGTATTTTGAAAACTCATAGGCTGTAAGAGTTTAATATATTTGTTAAAGAAAAAAACTTTTAATAAACCAACGTTTTCTTTAAAAAACTGAAATGGTCTTAAGCTCTGTGGAATAATAGATATAAGAAGATGATGGTCACTATGAATCTCAGCTGTTAATTCCAAATATAAATATGTATTTCTATTGTAGGAAGAGTTTTTCTGTTGTTAAAGAGAAAAACTGTAAGTATGAAACAAAACAGCAAAATTAGAGATACGTTAGTTGGTTGAAAAATCAAGGGTCACCCAATGGCCATGCAATTGTATAAACACACCTGCTCCAGGTGCTGCATCGACTGCAGCATCTACTAGTCCTATTAGGAAAGAAAAAACACACACACAGAACAAAAATATGATAATTTACATGTCTTCTATTTCCTAAAATAGAATAATACACATACACAAAAGAATTAGAAGTAAAAGTTGAAACCACTGATTATTACCATTGGTAACATTTTCAGATGTATCAGTATTTCTTAAACATTTTTCATGTATCATACATATACTTTCCACATTAAAAATTCCAACCCTAAACCTGTGCTAAACAAATTTGAGCAACCAGAAAAACTTCACCAAATTACAAAAATGTATGTTGTATCTCTAAATTGATAAAATTCAATTAGTAAAACTACACATTTATAATCTGACTGCATGTGTAATATAAAAGTGAGAAGATATGATTAAAAGGATTTAAAGTTCCACTGTTACAAAGACATTCATTTTTTTTTACCACTGAACAAACTTTAAGATGTTACCTAATGTCTCATTTAAGAAAAAATTAAAGGTTATTTGTAAACTTATTTATTCTTTGAAGTCCTGCTTATATTAAACTAGATGTCAGCCTGCTTCTAACAGCCAGTGACCTGTTCAATCTATTATCTTGCAGGCTGAAATCCACCTCACCTGCTCACTACTAGTGCAGGTCAGTGCTCTTATTTAGTTAATGCAAGTATACATTTTGCTGCCTTTCTGCAATTAAAAGAACTAAATCTGGGCTTCTCTGGTGGTGCAGTGGTTGAGAGTCCGCCTGCCGATGCAGGGGACACGGGTTCATGCCTTGGTCCGGGAAGATCCCACATGCCGCGGAGCGGCTGGGCCCATGAGCCATGGCCGCTGAGCCTGCGCGTCTGGAGCCTGTGCTCCGCAAAGGGAGAGGCCACAACAGTAAGAGGCCCGCATATCACAAAAAAAAGAACTAAATCTTACACAGTTTAAAAAAATCCTGTCTCATTATATGCAGCTTTCTCTTTAGGCAGAGGTTTGAGGATAAATGAAGAATTATCTTTTTCTGTCAAAATATGCCAACGGAGAAAGAAAACAAATTTGATTCCACATGGTTGGCTAATAAGACAATTACCAATAAGGTAGATTTTCTCATTATTTTTCAATCCCTATATAAAATATATAAATAATGGCACTGAAAGGGGGAAAAAAGTCATCTTGAACTTTTCAGGAATGTTTCATATAAAGTCTAAAAATACATACGCTGTTCAACTGGGCCTGCCTCAGCTTTCATAGCTTCCTTCTGCCTCGACAGTAATTCTCTTTCTTCTTGGATCTGCTGTTGCTCTGCTTCTAATTCTTGTAATCTATTACCTGCACATAACAACTCCTGCTCAAGACGATCTATTATATCAATTTTTTCCTGAATTTGCCTTTCAAAAAGCGCTTTTTCATCTGCATAGCCATCAATGACACCTACAAAATAAAATTAACAAGGAATGTAATTATTATTTCAAATTTTACCATTATATTTATATAAATAATAAAAGGTGTTCTGTTAGCAAATTTTAAATCATTCCAACCTATTAAGTCTTGAATGAATTTGCTGATGACAGCAGTAACTATGGTATGCTCAATACAGCCTTTTCTTATTAAATATGTGTCTAAATAAGAAATTCCTCTGAATTTTCTGTTATGCTAATGTATCACATCATGTAGGTATAACACACTTTATTAAACGGATATAAATAGATAGATTCCTGGAAAGCTTAATATAAATCAGATGCTTGGGAACTGAATCACATTTTAAATATACTTGAGAAAGCTGGTATTTTAAGTGATTCTAGAAGGCCAACACCCACAACAGCATGGTAGGATATAAACAGCATGGAGCTTTACAGGCTTAAAGCCTGGAATCACGATTTAGTGGTGACTGAACAATTTATTAGCATCTCTTTGCTCCAGTTTCCTCATCTTTAAATTGTAACAGTTGTCTTATGGTGGGATTATGGTAACAATTCACTATCGTTCATTTCTGCATTTTCTAAAATTTTAAATACTTTCTATAATTCTACTAAGTACTTTTTAAAATTAAAAAAATATATATAGTTTTAAAAACTGCTTAGAGGAATTCTGAAGACAAACTATAACTACTTTTCAATGGGCATTTGAAATTAAAAGTAGACTGGTGGCTTCCAAACCTGGCTTGCACCACAATTTATTTTTAGACTTGAAATTTCTCCACCCTCAGTTGCCAATGGCAGGGTGCTCACCCTCAGCCTTACTGAGCTCCACAGCCAGCTGTTCTCTGGCCCTGCACTCCTCATGAAGGCGCTCTCGCAGTTCTTCTTGGCACTTAAGGGACTCTGTCACTTCTTGTTTCTGTCTAAATGACTCACGCATCAATTCTGTCTGTGTAACTTTCGCATGTTCCAGCTAAACAAAGAGGGAAAGTAGACGTGAAGGAAGACAAAGTGTTAAGAATACCAGTGTCATTCCCTATTAAAGCTTAAAAAAAAAAAAAAGAAATTTAACTGAAAATAAAGATATACTGTTGAATTGTAGTCATTTAATATTTCTAGTGCATGCTAGTACTAGTAGGTAGGGTAAATCAGTAGATAAGTAGATTAGCTGTGTACAACTTTCCATAAGATATGTATTCTAACTTTATTGAACAAAAAAAGCTTCTTTTGAAAATAAACCACTTTACATCACTAGATCTATATGCTATCATATGAAAAGACATATAAAATTAATAATACACAGGCTCTTTTTGTATTTGGTAAAGAATTTTATGTAACTATGTGTTCTATGATAAGCTTTATGTTTTCTGTATTTAACGCTTATTGACTGCGACTCCTGCTGTACACTGTAGGGAACTAATAATAAATGATTAATGCAATGCCATCAATGAATAAAATCATAGTGGCACAACAAAATGAAGTTTAACCCATATTTTAACTAAAAGCTTTATACTTCTGTCCATTTGTGAAACATCTACAAGACTCTGAATATTCAGTTTATTTTCAAAACCTTAGAATATAGAGGCATTATCTATAAACACAGCCTCCTTAAAATGCTGTTATTGGCATATACTGACCACATTCTTAAACAATTTTTAAGATGACAGTCAAGTACAGGCTCAAGGCCAAAGCGCTCAAAAACAGTGATCACTGTTAGCTGCATGAAATTGCAGAAAAGCACTATCTCTGCTTTAGTTTTCTGGGCTTCTTACTGCTAGCACCTGCTTTATCTGTTTTTATTAAAACAACTACATGGGGAAAAACTGAACACAAATGTTTCTGGTATTTAATATTAAAACCATTACATTTAAAAAAAAATTACCATAGCATTTTAAAATTTATCATAGCAAATAGATTTTAGAGTTACTAAGTAAAGCTTTTTGTGGTACCATTTTGTGGTTGGATAAATCAGTATCTCACATATCTATTGTGCAATTATTCTTGTTTTAATATGATGTTTTAAATATCATTCACAACCCATTACTTGAAAATAATATGCATACACATTTAAGATTCATAATGGAAAATTAAGCACGTATTTTAATCACAAAATATTTCCTAAAATATCTGTAATAATATGTTGTTACCTCAACAAAGATAAAACTTTACTTTATATATATTTTTACTTTTGACTGGCAAAAGACTATTTTCCTTTAAATGTGGATAACCAGTATACATTAATTTTTAAAATTAAAAAATGACCATAAAATATGAACTAATTTATAAAAAGCCCTGCTCCTGAACTTAGTCACAGCCTATATTTAAAAAATAAATCAATTGTTTTCACATGTACATATGTAATTTTTTTCCTGTACATTGTAATATGGTTGCCTGAAATATATGAAATCTCTAAAAGAGTTCATAGCTCTAACTAATTAGGATATGAGTTTTTTTTTCCTTTTTCAAATTTACTGTACAAATACAACAATGCACTTACAACAAAATAAACACTTGCTTTAGATAAGAAAAATAAGTCGGCTTCTATATTCTATTTTCTGACAAGATCTAAACCTGCTTTAAGATGCATTTAAATATTACTATGAAACCACAAGAAATAACTTCAGTTTTACAAAGCAAAACAAAAAAGCTGGGACTCAAATAGAGTAGATCTAGGAAACAAATTTCACTTATTATAGAAGATGGCACCCACATTTATTGGAATAAGAGATTCCTTCAAATATTTATTTAAATACATTATACTTAAAAAACCTCTTCCATCCAGTTAAGGTACAGTTTATTCCTAATATTTATATAATACCTATAACCTAATACTGAATAATGTGAAATATATAAAAATATCATATTCAATATTTTCACATAATTTAATAAACTTACTACATTAAAAGTATGTATCATTAGTAAATAATCTGTCATTTTAATATAAAAGCTTTAGGGGAGGTAACAAAACTATTCTGAAAGCATCTGTCTTGTTAAATACTAGCTAGTACATATAAATAAAGCCATAAAAGTCACAAAAAGTGGCAAATAACATACTAACTTGTAGTGAATCATTCAAAACATTTAAGTGTCAAATGAACCTGAAATACTAACTATGCTAAATACCCTTAACACTGCTTATAACATACATTTCACATAAAAAGCAGAAAAAGGAATTTCCTCATAGGATTAGTAGGCATATTAAAAATAAGCTCCTTAGGGAGTTAGCAAGAAAACTGAAATAAGAATCCAGGTTTCCTTTCCGGAACTACAGGCAATATGCCATATGATTGTAAACATTTCCTAATTGGCTCAATGACAATTCACTTAGCTGTTTTAGGTATGACAATGCCTATTCCTTCAAATATAATCATTCCATTTTTACTCAGCATTGGCATCATAAACATATAGAAGTAAGATTCTTAAGAACAAGCAGGATCTTTTTAAACAGCTTGCCTGGTATGGGAGAACTGAAATATTATCTCATTCTGCTTTCTGGAATGAAAAACGTAGCCAAGTTGGGGCTTGTGGACAAAATTTAACCCTTCAATACATTAATCATTACAGGATTAACACACCAAACAAAAAGAAAACAAGATTCTATTCCATTTACCCTTACCAAAGACACTTAAAGTTCATTTCTCATTACAGTTTTAAACTAAATGTATAAAAAACTGAAAGCATAAAGCAAAACTATAAAAAACCAAATTTTTATACTTACTGAATAAGGAGGGGTAGGCAGGGAAATTTTGGAAATAAGTTTTAATATATGCCCATTTCTTTTATGAATAAAATGAAAAATAGAAGTATTAACAATTACTGAGTTATTTTCATCCAAATGTTCACATAGAGGAAAAGGATGTGGTAAAGGCACCCGAGATTCAACCTCATAAATGTCTTCATCTTGTTCTTCCAACCACGAGCCACTAAGTTTGACAGTTGCCAAATGGGTCCTGTAAGAATCCATTCTAGAAGTTGTAGCTGCTAATTTTCCTCACTTGCTGTACCAGTATTCCACTACACTAAAAAAGTTCTGTTTAGTTCATCCAGATATACCACAGCAGTATGAAAATTTCTCCTTAGCACTATCAAACATTATAAAATTAATTCATACAACTAAACAACAAAAGAAAAAACCCAGAAATCTAAGAAGAACTAGGTCTCCATCAGCCTTCATCAAAAAAAAGAACAAAAGCAAACAAAACTAAAAGCAAGCAAACACGTTTTTAATTAGAATAATTACTAAATTGTTGAAGAATGGAAGAATAAAAATATAAATATCTAATTAGCTAAGCAATAAAACTGCCTCCGGTATCAAAATATGTCTGTGGAAATAAAAGCCTTCCAAGCAGAACCTGGTAGGGAAAGGCAAGTTTTAATTCTCCATAGTAGCAGCCTTAAAAAACGTAGTTGCAACATTATTTCCCTTGTTCTTGCTGCTTCACAAAGTGCTCTTCTGAACTGAGCTATTCAAATAGCCTCTCATGCCGAGCCAAAGAATTCTAGTCAGTGAGGAAAGGTCAGAACAGAGGGTGTGATTTAATGTCTTTACCTATAGGTACACTGACAGGTGGAATCTGAATTCATACACCCACAAAAAAGCCTGCCTAACAGGATCCAAGTTCCACGTCAGAGCTCTGAAAAGGATATCTAGATAAGTTTATAATGCTTCTAAGATAAGCTAGTGTTTTTCCATTCCATTAAAAAATTGTTTTAATTTAAAAATGTGAAAACAAGTAGGTTTGAGTCCACATTACCAATTAGTTCTTCAACTATATCCAATAATCATAACTATTTCTGGAAGACTAATTATTTCCTTTTGATACTTCCTTAAAATAATACTCATTCTTTTGAGTAGTCATTAAAACTAAACATAGTTTACATAACTAAACATAGTTTATAACATCGGTTATGAACTATTTACACACTGAATTGGTTACAGAGTAATTCTTAAGGAAAAAAAAAACCTCTTTTTAAAAGCTGCACTGTGTATAATAATTGGTAATTATACCACTTAAGGTATCCTATGAACTCTGACTAAAAATTAAAAGCACAAGTGGTGTATAATGGCCTTTTGGTAGCTCCAGAAACCTCGGCAATAGTGAATAAAACAGCTTCTCAGAATTTAAAAGATGAACAACATACTTTTTAATATTAAAAATCCTCAATAGTGAAAGTTGTTTTAAATAAATGAAAAATCTTTCATTGTGGTGTCTTTTCTCTACCCAGTAACTAAATATCCTTAACTCACAAAACCTTTATTTACTATGGAAAAACCCACACTAAAGCAAGCACATCAACAAAATCAATTTTATAGCCACTTTCACTATACAAAATATCTTTAGAGGAGTCAATACTCAAACCCTTCACTGTAAGTTAACAATTAGGGCACAGAAAATAAGATTTTCTACGGAAAGCTCAGAATCTACAGGGATATGGTTTGGGGTAGCGGAGGGGCAGCTGCTTCCTAGAATTCTGGACTAGGCAATGACAAATTTCTGTTTATTATGGTTTCTTATGTGACGCCTCCAGTTAGTCTGTGAAACCATCATAACATCTACACAAGACGGAGATCTAACCCCACCACTGGTGCAGCTAAATCTGACTTTACTGGGGCTTCAGCAGATACAAAATCATCAACATCCTAGATGTTCACTTTATGAACTGGCTGGACCTATGTTCAACATATCAAACACCTCTCAAAATACTCTTTCCCAGCTCCCTCTGAGAATAAGTTTATTTTCATAACCTGGTGTTCAATTTCTCCTATTTGAAGCAAAAACAAAACCCTAAAAGTAAGACATATCCCTTTATAAATAGAAACATTTAGGTCAAGCCAAGAACTAACTACAAAGAAAAGAGAAACTAGGAGGAAAAGACTCAAAAACGCCGCAGATTAAGATGACTTAGGGGGGGCTTCCCTGGTGGCGCAGTGGTTGAGAATCTGCCTGCTAATGCAGGGGACACAGGTTCGAGCCCTGGTCTGGGAAGATCCCACATGCCGCGGAGCAACTAGGCCCGTAAGCCACAACTACTGAGCCTGCGCATCTGGAGCCTGTGCTCCGCAACGAGAGGCCGCGACAGTGAGAGGCCCGCGCGTCGCGATGAAGAGTGGCCCCCGCTTGCCACAACTAGAGAAAGCCCTCGCACAGAAACGAAGATCCAACACAGCCCAAAATAAATAAATAAATTTTAAAATAAATAAATAAATACTCCTGTTCTCTGTTTTTTAAAAAAAAAAAAGATGACTTAGAATGGGGCAAATAGCCCCATTAACAGTACGTTAACTGATGGCATACTATATTAAATGTTCAGAAAGGTGACCCTGAATTAAAATAATTCAAATTATAGTCTATTTTTTCCCTACTTTTGAAAGCATGTAAAACCTGTGTTTATCCATGTAAAACAAAAATTTATAAGTAAGGTGTACCCCCTTATAACCAGGAATATAAGTCAAGGTTAAGAAACTAACCACAAAGAAAACAGAGTAAAATTAAAGGAGGAAAAGACTCAAAACAGCAGTAAAGATGATTTAAGATAGGGGCAAATAGCTCTCCCCAAAACAGCATATTAACTGATGGTATATTATATATATTGATGTCCAGATAGATTACTTTGAATTGGAATAATTCAAATTATATATATATTTTTAATTTTAGAAAGCACATAAAACCCTTTGCAATCAAAAACAGTTAAAATAATTTCAATTTTTAAGAGAACACCCTTTTACTTATCCAGACCAGCTCATTATCCCCTGGTTTCAGATAATCAAGATTTTAATGTATATTTGAAGGCTATTAATTTGCGGTATAGAGTTATGTTTTTAGCTTTACTGTAATCGTACAATATCAAGCTATTTAACCTTTTCCCCAGAAATATCTCCCCCAACTTGTAAACCACTTCTGTTGCTCTTTTGTATTTTGATTTTTTTTTTTTTTAAGTTACTCAATAGACTGAATCCTGGCTACAATACCCTGACAGAGCCCTGATGCTTATAATACACACACTGGTAGCAACACCTAATGGCAAATGTATTTCAACACTTTATTAACGTTTATGTTTTATTTTTAAAAATAAATTTATTTGCTTTTTACTTATTTATTTTTGGCTGCGCTGGGTTTTCATTGCTGCGAGTGGGGGGCTACTCTTCGTTGCGGTGCGCGGGCTTCTCATTGCAGTGGCTTCTCTTGTTGTGGAGCACAGGCTATAGGCACATGGGCTTCAGTAGCTGTGGCACGTGGGCTCAGCAGTTGTGACTCATGGGCTCTAGAGCACAGGCTCAGTAGTTGTGGCCCACGGGCTTAGCTGCTCTGCGGCATGTGGGATCTTCCTGGACCAAGGCTCGAACCTGTGTCCCCTGCGTTGGCAGGCGGATTCTTAACCACTGTGCCACCATGGAAGCCCACAGTTTATGTTTTAAAATACAACAATGACAAAACAAAATCTTAACTTACAGTACTACTGTTTCATCCTCATAAAAAGGTTCCTTTTTCGAGAAAATATAGAAAAGTACCTTAAGTTCCATTATTCTAAAAAATGATTATTAATAAATTCATGAGAGTTGCCTATAATAAAAATCATTTCTTTGGGAGTAAATTCCTCATTCACTGTTTTCTTCTAACGCCTGAAAGAATCCCTTGGTAAATAATCTCCTATGGCTGTAAACAGTAACTCAGGATTCTGGAAAACTTTAATTGCTAAAACACTACTTCCACATAACAGACTGATTCCTATTTCTACCTGACCCAAGAATCAAGAATCTGAAACAGGGACTTCCCTGGTGGCGCAGTGGTTAAGAATCTGCCTGCCAACGCAGGGGACGTGGGTTCGAGCCCTGGTCCAGGAAGATCCCACATGCCACAGAGCAACTAAGCCCATGCGCCACAACTACTGAGCCTGCACTCTAGAGCCCGCAAGCCACAACTACTGAGCCTGTGCGCCACAACTACTGAAGCCCACGCACCTAGGGCTCGTGCTCTGCAACAAGAGGAGCCACTGCAATGAGCCCGCGCACCACAACAAAGTGTAGCCTCCCCCCACTCGAGAAAAGCCCGCACGCTATAAAGCAGCCAAAAAAAAAAAAGAAAGAAAAAGAAAGAAAAGGAATCTAAAACCACACTCTCAGAGATAAAACTTCTCTGCAGAACCACAAAGACACTACTAAATAAAGATCATGTTAAAGAGATTAACTTTCTAAGGGCTTGAGACTAGACTTTCAGCAATTTTACTCCTATTCCAACAAAAGCCATCCCAACCAATAAGAAACTGCAATAGGTTGAATACAAGCCTGAATATATTCAATATTTATAGCAGCCTGTCTCAGCAAAAGAGAAGTAAAATCCATCACAGTAAATACATTATTATATGGATTTGGACATGCCATGGGGCAAATCACTTATGAAATCAAATACATAAAGTAAAATACTCATAAAAGATATTATGAAACCAGGCTATAAAGGCAGATACCCTGATACTTAGTAAAGAAAACGCTTACTAATTCTTTTATTAAAGCAAGATGCATCTATGCAACCTAAAGCAGCCCCTAAACTTAAAACTAAGTACAAGACTTAATCATGATTTCCCACTAAAATTATATAACATATAAAACCAAACCAGTTAAAAAAAAAAAAAAAAAGGAAAGAACCTTGATTATTTGACAGTATTTACTTAGACTACAGGGCCTTTTCAATGAAACTCCTCCCCAACCCCAAACAAAAGCCCACAATCACTGGCAATAATTTCTCTCACCAATCTTAAAGGAGGCAGAGTCTCTCTGATCCAAAGGCCACACCTTCCACTTGTGTTCCAGATTCCACCCTCACCTACCCCAAAGATCTGGCTCCACAAAGCCCATCCCCTCTGATGTGCATCTTCAACTTTTCCATTGCTACTCAATATAAACACCTGAATCTTAAAAAAAAGCATTCTCCCCCTTTCAAGCTAATGGTCTCCTGTTTTCTTCACGGCCAGGTATCATGAAATTGCTATCTCTATTTCTTCAACTCTATTTCTGTAAGTGTCTGAATTTTGAATTTCTCCTCTATCAACTCCATGAAACTGTTCTCATCAAGGTCATTGATGACACCTATACTGAAATATCCAAGGGACACTAAACCCTCAGCATCTGTTACCTTTCCATGGTATCTGACACTTACGGAAAATCACTCCTCATCTGGCTTTTATGACACTTGATATTGATTCTCTTGATTTTCCTCTCTCACTCTCAATATCTTTTGTAGACTTATCTACCTTTATTCTCTTTTAAATCTCAGCACTCTACCAGGACAAAAAGTTAGCTCTGTACACTCTCGAAAACCATGGTTTCAAACGTCTTTAGAATGATGACAACTTCCAATCTAGTTTCCCAAACTCTAGACTCTAGGGAATATCTTCTCCCTCTACGCATTTCAAACTCAGATTACCTAAAACTGAACTCGTTATTCACTTCTTTTGCATCCCCCAACTCAGTAAGGGAAATACACCAACAACTTAGTTGGTCAAGGATTCACGTGTGGTTTCCTCTCCCCTTCCTTATCCCCTACATTCAATGTCACACCAACTTCTATCAAATTCAACTTCTACAAGTTTTAAAATCACTTCCCTCTTGCGCTAACTTGATTTCTATCCCTTTTCACTGGAATATTTTAAGAGTCTCCTGTTTCTGCATATTCAGCATCTCTCCTCACTATTTTCCTGCCCATATATTCACCCCACTGCTGTCAGAGGAATTCTCTCTAAAACACAAATTTGATATTATTATTTTCTACCAAAAATATTTCAATGACTCCCCATACTTTTCAGCATAAAGTTAAAACTCCTTAACTAAGCCCTCAAGGGACTATGTGCTAACCACTGCTATCCTTCTACCCTCTGTTCCCCACATTCCACCCTGGATGTTTATAACACAAAACTACCCAGTATCCTCAAACACATCATGCTGGTTTATACCAACATGCTATGCCATTTGCCACAAATTTTCTTCTTGACCCACCTGCTTAGTTTCTACTTGTCTTGTAAGTCTTTACTAAAAAGACTCATTTTCCCTCTCATTTTCTCTTGAATTATGCTTTCACCTCCATTACTTCACTGAAACTGCTCTTGTAAAGTAACCAATGACAACCCCCCCACACACACCTCCCAGATTTCAAAATCTACTCCTCAGGCTATAACATGACCTGTCAGCAGTAACTGACAGAATGATTCACTCCTTTCATTTTCAAAGGGCAGAAAAAGTGGCAGTTAAGAGCACGGACCCTGATGCCAGACTGCCTGGATTCAAATTCTAACTTACACCTAATTTATAGGCCTGGGCAAGTTCTCCAACTGGTTTCTTTGCTTCTGTCCTGCACCCCTCCATCCCCCCAGTCTATATTTAACAAGGTGGTCAAAGTGATCCTTTTGGTAAATATAAGTTAGATCAGTTGCTGAAAAATCTCTAATGACCCGGAGCTGGAAACAATTTGTATGTCCTTTGGATAAACAAACGGGTGCATCCATTCAATGGAATACTCCTCAGCTCTAAAAAGAAACAAATACTTAACACACATAGATGAATCTTATAAGTATTTTGTTAAGACAATGAAACCAGACCCAAAATAATGCATAATGTATGATTTCATTAATGACACTCTCGAAAACACAAAACTATAGGGACAGAAAGCAGCTAGTAATTTTCAAGGGCAGGAGGTAGAGGAGGGGCTGACTATAAAAGAACAGAGCAGCACCAGGGAATTTTGGGGTGATGGAAATGTTCTGTATTATGTTTGTGGTGGTAGACACATAACTCTATGCATCTGTCACAACCAAAAGAACTGTCTACACACAAATGAAATTTACCGTACATAAATTTAAAAAAAAATTAACCAAAGTGTGGGGGAACCCAAAATGGAATAAAAACCATAATAAATAATTCTTATTGTATTATAAGTGAATAACAAAACCACACTAAAGGCATGGGGAGAAAAGAGTTAACCTAGGATACTTTGAAAAACAGTATTTTGATTGTATACTGTACGGCTAAAGACTAAAAACTACTGTACATAAATACTGTACTCTAGTTAGTAAATTTGTTTTTCACAGGGATATAGGTTAGCAACTGTAAAATTACTTTATGGGTATATATGGGTATGAAATTACTTTATGGGTATAAATGGTTAACAAATGAATAAAACTGCTGTAGATTATGAGAGCCTGGTTTCTCGCCTTTGGATAACAAAGTTACAAAGGAAAGGGGAAAGGGGAGAAAGAATGCTGTGGTACTAGATGGGGATTGGAGGTATCGATATGAAATTATATTTCTATTATATATGCAGATAGATACAGAAATAAATATATATGCAAGGGTTAATATACTACATATATTTTCAAACTGTCTGCTGAGAGGACCATAACACCTTAGTTAACAATAAGCACATATAGCACCCAGGTCTTGGTTTCTAAGTATCTTTCTCCAATAAAGGGAACTTGAATTCCTTGGAGAAGTAGTTGATTCTAGGGCTGGGGCAGGGAAAATACAAGATGGGCCTGGAGTCTCTGATAGTGCAAATGCTCAAAAGAGTAAGCACTTTGAAAGTGCACAAGTGCCAACCTGAAAGAGTTCTTACTGACAAAGCTGGAACAAAACAAACTACTGTAGTATTGGATTATAAACCACTGAAAAAAATTAATAGCTGTGAGTTCATATGAAACTTGATTACTTAAGTAAATAAATGTGAGTGAAGAAACAGCTCTTGGGACTTCCCTGGTGGTGCAGTGATTAAGACTCCGCCCACCAACGCAGGGGACACGGGTTCAAGCCCTGGTCCGGGAAGATGCCACATGTCGCGGAGCAACTAAGCCCGTGTGCCACAACTACTGAGCCTGAGCTCTAGAGCCCATGTGCCTAGAGCCCGTGCTCCACAACAAGAGAAGCCACTGCAATGAGAAGCCCATGCACTGCAACGAAGAGGAGCCCCCACTTGCCACAAAAAGAGAAAGCCCGCGCGCAGCAAAAAATAAAAATAAGTAAATAAATAAATAATAGAAAAAAGAAACAGCTCTTACAGAATAATTCCAATCAATAAATGAAGGAATAATGAATGAATGATGATAGAAAATCACCATTGGAACACCACAGTAGTAACTGTGCAGGCAAGATCTACCAATGGATGCTAAGATTAGTGGATGGAAGTTTAAAGAGAAACAGGAAATGTGCATAGTATCAAACAGTGGAGAAACCCAGCTGACACCACAAGTAATCGAGATTAACAGCACCTGTAATAAGACATGTGCCTTTCGATTTGACACACAGAGAAGGGCTCATAACTTCAATGGTATTCTTGTCAAAAATGAATAAGCTTCATGTAATCATGAGAAAATAGACAAAATCACACCGAGGGATATTTTACAAAATAACTGGCCAGTCCTTTTCAAGTGTCAAGGTCATGAAAGGCAAAGAAAGACTCAGGAACTAACAGAGTCTGGAGAAGATGAAGAAGACATGACAACTAAATGCAATGTGCAATCCTGGAATAGATCTTAGAACAGAAAAAGGACATTAGTGGGAAAACTGGTAAAATCCAGTCTGTAGTTTATAGTACTGTACCACTTTTAATTTCTAAGTTATGATAACTATAGTGTGGTTACACAAGATGTGAACATTAGGGAAAGCTGAGTGAAGAGTACATGGGAACTCTTGGTGCTAGTTTTGCAACTTTTCTGTAAGTCTGAAATTACTTCAAAATGACAAGTTAAAAAATTGTACCCAATGACTACATCTCTTTAAGAATTAAATTCCAAGTTCCATGTGATCTGGTTCCCAGGTATCACTATGACCTTGTCTCCCACACTTTGCCCACTCTTCTTGCTCCAGCTACACTGGGCTCTTTGTCAACCACACAAAGAACTAGCACGTGACCACCTCAATGACCACCTCAGGGCCTCGTACTCACTATTCCTTTGCCTGAAACATTCTTCCCCAACTTACCTATGTGGCTGTCTCCCATACTTCCTTAAGGTAGATGCTTGACTATCACATTATGAGAGAGGTCTTCCTTAATTTCCCTACATAAAATGTCCTCTTCCCCCATCATGCTCTACCTCCCCCTATTTTATTTTCCTTCGCAGTAGGTATCAACCATCTGGCATACTATGTTTATTTATTATCAGTCCCCACCATTATATTGTAACCTCGGTGAGAGTAGGGACTTTGTACATTTTGTTCAGTGCTGTGCCTCCAGTATCTAGAAGAGCAATTGTTACATACCAGGTGTTCAATAAATTTGATGAATGAGTGACTCATCTCAAAGCATCGAGTCCTCCAATAAGCTTTACTTGTTCCTACCTTACCCTAAACTGTCAGATGCTGCTCTCTTTTCTACTCTCAGGGTATCCTGTGCAGAGTTATTTACCTGAATTTCTCTTTCACTGCAAGCAAAAAGATATAGCAGTGTCAGTTCTGTTTTAGATTTTTTTTTTATGACAAGTGAAAAAGAATCAAGATAAAAGGGAAATATTCCATTATGAAGAAGAACCAAATAATGACTCATTAAAAAGAAAATGGAATACTAGTCATTTCACAAAGAGGACCACACATTATTTTGCATCAATCTGACTGTTAAAAATATTCATCATGTTCAAAATAATTTTAGTTATTAATGAGAATATTCTGAAGAAGTCAATGTCTTTAAACATCTCTCCATGGAAGAGTAGTAACTGAACTAAGTTTAAAGAAAATCTTACAGAGCTCCTATTCCCACTGCCTTAAAAATATAATTCATCTAGGGCTTCACTGGTGGCGCAGTGGTTGAGAGTCCGCCTGCCGATGCAGGGGACATGGGTTCGTGCCCCGGTCTGGGAAGATCCCGCATGCCGCGGAGCGACTAGGCCCGTGAGCCATGGCCACTGAGCCTGCGCGTCTGGAGCCCGTGCTCTGCAACGGGAGAGGCCACAACAGTGAGAGGCCCCCGTACCGCAAAAAACAAACAAACAAAAATATAATTCATCTAAGAAAAATGATTTTTATATCAAGTGTCAACAACTACTTCAACCTTTTATATAACAGATATTAGTAGAACACTTCAAAATTCCGCTAGAATAATGTGAATATTATAATAATAATTTCTAGGTCAGTGGTTCTCAAACTTTAGTCTGTATCAGTATCACCTAAAGGACTTGTTAAAACACAGGTTTTGGGGCCCCATCATTCGGTAGGTCTGGGGTGGGGACTGAGAGTTTACATTCAGAACAAGTCTTTAGTGGTGCTTCTGTTGCTGCTTTAGAGACCACACTTTGAGAACTACTTACTGCTCTGGGCAAAATTTCTGTGATCTATTCAGTGATATTTGAACTAAAACAATACAGTAAAATCTACATAACATATTGCTGCTTTAGTATTTAACAAATGGAGAACCATCAGGCTCCTACTGTACCTCACTACCTGGACACATAAGCAGATTTGATAAGCTGTAATCTTAGCCTGGAAGACTGACTGTTTCAGGTGGATCTCCCGCACTTGTCTGTTGACAGTGTTAATGGATTATGGGGAAAGTTTCTCTTCAGTAGCCTGTAGGAACAAGTCCAACCACTGATCGCTTCTGATTTATATACCCTTTTTCCATGGGGCGTGTCAAATGACAAATATATTACATTAACTAGATTGTCAATAAATTACAATGAGTATCAGGTAGTAGCAACAGTATTAACAGAGCTCAAGATCCAGGTCAAAAGTATTTAACAGTGGTCAAAAAAGGAAAAGTATTAACAGCTGTTTTCATGGTATAAAAGATAAAAACAAATTAAATACCAACGTGGCTGAAATAAGCAAAAAAGAAAAAAAAAGCAAGATCATGTGGAAATTCAGTACAGAATCAGCTGTATGACTTTCACAGGATAAAAGGAATAATTATGATGCATATTCAAGCATTAAAAGTGCTGAAAAGCAACAGTTGAAAATGCCAGAATTGGCTCAGTTTACTAAGGAGAGTAGCATCCAATAGTCATTGCTACTGCAGAAACAGAATAATTTCTTAAAGAAAAAAAAGTAGCATCAATGGAGGCCAGACATCAGAAATAGCAAGAGATCAAAGATACTCTTTCAACTTCTCAACTTTTGTTTAAAATGCACATGGGATCTAGAATACTCTGAATAAAGATATCAGTGAAAAAATGTTAATAATACTGGCCCTGTAGCTTAGGACAATGAAGCACTCATTTGATTAACATGAGAGTTGTGATTCTACAGTTAAATTAAATATTTTTAAAATAAGTGAAATTACTTCATTTTAAAACAGCAAACAATTTTTAAAATTCTGCATAGAGTACTTAAGAGACAATTACTATACAGGGTATAAAAATTTTATAGACAGAGAAAATTGCAAGTTAAGGTATAAATATAATGGTATATACTCTCAAAAGTTCTATGAAAACAATACTTCAATGTAGAAACTGTCCCTCACTCTAGTTTCCTACCAAGGTAGTAAAGTGAGGTATTCTAATCATATTTGTGAAAAGAATGTAAAAATCACGGGAAGGAATGGTAGGCTTGATCTGTTATATTTAATAGTACTGCTATGACATACTTGAGCACATGGTTTGCTTTAGAGATTCCTTATACCATTCCTTCAAATAAATAATATATATTATAATGGAATATTTCATACAATGGTAAAGTTAAAATCTCTTTTGGTATCAAAAAAAGTAATGTGTAAGAGTCTAGAAAAATCTGAAAATTAAAACACTGAATTTTAGAATTTAAAGACTCCATCAGCAATTGGTTGTCACAAAGACAACCAATTATTAAAGAGGAAACAAACTAGATTTCTGTGAGACAGTAAAGAGAAAACATTTAGTCCTCGTTCCCTGGCTTAAAAGAAAACTTATTTCCAACTCAGTATATATTAGCAACGTAAGGAGGTTACCTGACTACTAGTTTCACTTATGGCTTCTAGGAGTTTTTCAACTGCCGCTTGTAGTCGAGAGCTAATGTTCAGCATAAGTTCTTCATTTTCAGGGTCTATTTCATTTCCAGTAAAGCCACTTCTCATGAGCTGCTGTGACAGCTCCGTTCCTTCCTCAGTTACTTTGGACCACATGCTACTGTCACTCCTTGGTATATCACTTCCAGAATAAGAGGGTTTAGATTCATCTGTAACCAGAATAACACTATTTTAAAGGTATAAATCAATTATAATAATTATAGTAAAAAAAAAGGTTACAAAATAAAAGCAAATTAAAACTTGAAATCATTGGAACTATAAGGTATCTTAGTTAACACTGCAACAAAACAAATAAAATAGGCAAATACAGAATGTAATATTATTTGATAACCTACCAGGTATAAGAAGGGGAAGAATAATGCCATGCTAGCTAATAGCGCTTGGCAGAAATTAATATTTGGGATAATTAGTATTTTTTCTTTAATAAAAAATTTAAAACACCTTTCAACAGATATTTACTAAATGCTCATCGCGTAGGGTTTACTAAGTAATGGAGACACATAGGTGGCAAGATTTGGTTCCTATCCGCAAGGACATTGCACATGGGGTAATGAAAAACAAATATCTAAGCAACAACATGAAAAGAAAACGTTGTGCAATGGGATATTCCAGGTGTATGGAACGACAGAAGTGCTTGATTTTGCATGGAGCAGACCCTTTGATTTCTAAGAACTATACTGGGCAGCATCACCTGCTCGGCTAGACAGTAAAAGGGACTAAAATCTTTTTGCAACTTGCTACTTTTGTAATAGCTATCCTGGGAAAAGGTTAGACTAATAAGCAGTTCTAATTTTAACTATGGACTTGTGTTTCCACACTAGTCTTTTTTTCTTATGTAAAGAAAACTGAGTTTACATGGGCAGAAGATAAAGCTTTAGAAGTGTTTTCTCTAAACTGAAATAAAAGCATGTTATTTATCACTGCCAGGGAATACAGTACTTATCTGTGGGCAGCATGCTACAATTGAACAATGAAATTTCCTGAAGAGGAATCACCTATTCTTTTACTACAAGTAGTACATATTTCTTATCAGTAACTGTACAAAGTTAACAAATTAAAGTCACAAGAAATTGTAATTTCCAAAGTACATGGAATAAACATTCAGTTTGATACAATCACCCAGGAGAATAAGAGCTATTTATTAAAAAGTCTTGCTAAAGTAGCTGGTGTCATATGGAAGTCTCTCAATCTCATGTAGTAATGATATCAGATGCGGTTTCAGATACAAGATCTGAACTCAGCACAATTCAACATTTTATTTATTTATTTTTGGCTGCCTTGGGCCTCTGTTGCTGCGCGCGGGCTTTCTCTAGCTGCAGCAAGCAGGGGCTACTCTTTGTTGCAATGCGTGGGCTTCTCACTGTGGTGGTTTCTCTTGTTGTGGAGCAAGGGCTCTAGGCTCCTGGGCTTCAGTAGTTGTGGCGCATGGGCTTAGTTGCTCCGCAGCATGTGGGATCTTCCCGGACCATGGCTTGAACCTGTGTACCCTGCATTGGCAGGTGGATTCTTAACCATTGTGCCACCAGGGAAGTCCCAGCACAATTCAACATTCACTAAGCACCTCCTCTGTGTAAGTCACTGGCTGAAGAATCCAAAACTGCATTCTAGAAAATGACATCGTGTGGACCTTTTTTCTTTTTTAAGGTCTTTATTGAATTTGTTACAATATTGCTTCTGTTTTATGTTTTGGTTTTTTGGCCAGTGAGGCATGTGGGATCTTAGCTCCCCGACAGGGATCGAACCCACATCCCCTGCATTGGAAGGCAAAGTCAACCACTGGACCACCAAGGAAGTCCCTAGAGAAAATGACTTTAAATGTTTGCTAATACATAGGTTTGTCTAATTCTTAGTGTAGCAGCAAATACAATTTCATTTTGCATTTTTATTTTCAAAACTGAAAAACAACAACTAGACTGGTATTTACTTACATTATTCTACATATTCAAAACTGAATGTCTTGATAATAGAGATTAACAGTTTATAAATATTCATGAGTTCAAAATGATCTTAGAATTCAAAATGAGTTCAGATATAGTACAATGTATATTACAAAGCCAGTAAATAAAATTAATGTGGTCTAGAAAATAAATGATATTTTTGATGAAGTTATGGAAGAAATATTAGTTTACAACTGGTGTTAAAAAAACTAAAATTACCTATGTAATATAGCACCTTTATCTAAGGAATTAAATGCATTCTAGGGACACTTCCTTTTAATGGATACAGAGAATCTGACAAATCTGAGGAAAGATGATAGTCTGATATGATGGGCAATCAAGGCAGCTTTGTGGTGTGCAAGTATGTGGCGAAGCAAGGATGAGGTAGGGGAGAGAGCAGAAAAAAGGTCGCTAGAAAGTAGGCTGGATCCAAGTTGTGAATGGTCTTAAATTTTTCAGGAACCTGGGTTTTTTTGTTATAAATAATGGGGAAGTAAATCGTTTTTTGAGAAGGAAGATAATATCAAATGTGTGAATCAGGAAGCAAACTGCAGCAATGCAGAGGAAGGGTTGGAGAAGGAGAAGAGTCTGGTTAGAATACTATTTCAATTGCCCAGATAAGAAATGTTAAAGACGGATGGGGGCTGGTCACAGGTTGGAAAAAACTGAATGTATAAGACAAGAGAGAAAGAAAAGTAGTAAAAGATGACTCTGGGTTTCCAGCTTAGATGATTCTTAGAGGACAGAAGAGTCATTAAGAGAAATACTAAAAAATTAGGAGAAAGTATACAGAGTAAGCATGAAAAATGATTAGTCTGAAGTGTTAATGGGTTACGTGGAGGAGAGAAGTCAACTTCTGGAAATATGGGTCTGTAGAGACTTAGGAGTCACTGTAGAAAGGTGACAGTTGAACCCTGGAAGTAGACACGTTTGCCTTAGGAGCAATATTTAGTGAGAAGAGGACAAACACGGTTGGAGCATAAGCCAACAGAAGAACCTGTGTAAAAAAAAAAAGTGAGAGAAAGGAAAGAGATGTTCCAGGAGACAAGAAGAGGATGTTTCAGAAAGAGAGAGACTTCAATAATGTTATTTGTCTAAAAAGTCAAACGGGACAAGGACTGAGAAGATGCTACTGGATGTGACAATCAGAAGGTCACTGCTGTCCTTAGAACAGCTTTGGTACTATAGAAACAGAAACCAAAGCTGGTGGAAGCAAGAGATGGTCTAATCTCACATAGAGTTTGTTGCAGTTTACCTTAAGGGGGGAGCAAAGCTGAGAAAAAACAATTTTTTTTTAAAATTATGAAGGTATCAGCATGTTTTAGGGTACAGAGAAGGAATCCATGGTGAGGAAAAAACCTGAAGATACTATATATTGCATGGGAGCAAATCTCAAACACAAAATACAAAGGATATATAAAACAAAATGGCTTATAAAAAGCTACTGAAGGGCTTCCCTGGTGACGCAGTGGTTGAGAGTCCGCCTACTGATACAGAGGACATGGGTTCGTGCCCTGGTCCGGGAAGATCCCACATGCCGCGGGGAGGCTGGGCCCGTGAGCCATGGCCGCTGAGCCTGCGCGTCCGGAGCCTGCGCTCCGCAACGGGAGAGGCCACAGCAGTGAGAGGCCCGTGTACCGCAAAAAAAAAAAAAAAAAAAAAAAAAGCCACTGAATGTTAATTTTTTAAATGGCTAATAAAAAAATAGACATTAAAGTACCTAGAAAATATGAAGATGTGAACCAGCTTAATGTATTTTACTGATAACATTTTGAAGATATAAACAAACGAATAAAAATAATCAAATATGTTCCAATGAAGATAACAGAACTTTGTTTACTCCAGTGAAATAAAGGAATGAGAACAACATCAAACTTGTACTGTATTTATTATAACTAGTCTTTGGCAAGAAAAAGATAAATTGGCAGGGCAATTTCATAAAATGCCAATAGAAATCTCAGAATGACCAGTTTGGTGAACAGAATCATGATTTCAGATTGGCCAACCACTCAGATCTGTGTCTTAAACGTGGTAGATGATGGTTATTCAAAAGGTCTTCAGTCACTTTTTTAATGGATTTTACCATGTTCATTCCATACAGATAGCAACAAGCTTCTCAGTTTAAGCAGGGCGGGTGATAGGATAGAGCATTCCCCTGCCCCAGTGGCCTGAAGATCTCTGGCGTTCCAAACGGAAACCACTGACTCTTGTGTGACTGTTACACTTAACAGATGAGTAAACTGAAGTGAGGCCCCAGGAGGCTAAGAGACTTGCTCAAGGTCACAGTGAGCTAAAACAAGGATCTCCTCATACTAATCCAGTATTCTTGCTGTAACAACACACTGCTCCAAAAAAATCTGCAGCAAGTAAGATTTAGTCCCTGGTCTTCTAAGGGGGAGGTATATGTATTTTACTACTGAACCATCACAGTGTACACCTAAAGGACCTCTTCTTTCAACACATCCTAGGGGAACTCATTTTTATGAACTAGTCTAATATTCACTCAAGTTCAAGCGATTTCACATTGGCTCAAAATTTCCCTTCAATTTCATAAACTAGGTTGCTTTTACGAGGAAGCAAACATTAGCAAGTCAATTATTTATTTTTTTAGAGAGTTAACAAGTCCACACATGTTTAAACTCTAAACAAGTTCAGACTTGAGGGCTGCAAACAGATTACAAGTGCTACTGCTCACAACAAAAGGTCATATATAAAAATTGAAAAGCAAGAGTTCCTTCATAATCAGATTAAAACTGAGCTTTCTGTTATATTAAATAAGACATAAAAGAAATATTTCAAAAGTTCATTTTAGTTTTTACAATAATACTTTCATTAAAAATCTGAAGAAACATCAGAAAAATTCTTATGTATGGAACATGGTGTCAGTATTTTAAAGATATTATCTTCTTCAGTTTTAAATTATAAATTCTATTAATTCAATATTTCCTTCAAGATGCAAAGTGAATCTAAGTGCCCCCAAATGATACTAGTGATCTTCCTAATTTTGTTACTAAGACTAGCACATCACTGGCAAACACAAAAATATAAAAACTAATTAAATGGAAATTACACATAACACCAGCAAATTTCTTAACTCTGCTTTACTAGTGTTCGTACTATATTTCTTAGCAGAGGATTTAATTTTTCCTTTTGTATCTTAATATTATTCTTTCAGTATCTATTAACAGTTAAATAATTAAATATTTATTTCAAAAGGCTTAATTGATTCAAATACATAAAGTGGTATTAAGTAAAACATTAAGTACCATGGTTTTATTTTCCCTTGAATCGGAATTTCAGTGCCTCCTTCACTGGACTGAGAATTGGTGTAAAGCAGAGAGCAAAAAGACATTGTTCAATACAACTGTATAACTGAACTGATTAAATTACTTATAATTGAAAAACTATTATTGGATATCTTAAAATAGGACATAGACATATTTAATCTATACTGGGAGACTTAGATGCATAACCATGCATAAGAAAGTAGCCTAGTAGATCAGATGTCCTTCCAAGTCTGCCTTCTCACAGAAAAGGAATATAACATAATCCTCTATGCTACATGTAAAAGAATGAAATTAGAACACTCCCTAACACCATACACAAAAATAAACTCAAAATGCATTAAAGACCTAAATGTAAGGCCAGATACTATAAGACTCGTAGAGGAAAAACAGGCGAAACACTCTTTGACATAAATTAAACATAATCACATAATCACAGCAAGATCCTTTTTGACCCACCTCCTAGAATAATGAAAATAAAAACAAAAATAAACAAATGGGACCATATGAAACTTAAAAGCTTTTGCACAGCAAAGGAAACTATAAACAAGATGAAAAGACAACCCTCAGAATGGGAGAAAATATTTGCAAACAAAGCAACTAACAAAGGATTAATCTCCAAAATATACAAGCAGCTCATGCAGCTTGGTATCAAAAAAACAAACAACCCTATCAAAATATGCGCAGAAGACCTAAATAGACATTTCTCCAAAGAAGACATACAGATGGCCAACAAACACATGAAAAGATGCTCAGCATCACTAATTATTAGAGAAATGCAAATCAAAACTACAATGAGGTTATCACCTCATACCGGTCAGAATGGCCATCATCACAAAATCTACAAACAATAAAAGCTAGAGAGGGTGTGAAGAAAAGGGAAACCTCTTGCACTGTTGGTGGAAATGTAAATTGATACAGCCATTTTGGAGAAACAATATGGGAGTTCCTTAAAAAAACTAAAAATAGAACTACCATGTGACCCACCAATCCCACTACTGTGCATATACCCAGAGAAAACCATAACTCAAAAAGACACATACACCCCAATGTTCACAGCAGCACTATTTACAATAGCCAGGACATGGAAACAACCTAAATGTCCATCACCAGAGGAATGGAAAAAGAAGATGTGGTACATATATACAACGGAATATTACACAGCCATAAAAAGGAACGAAATTGGGTCATTTGTAGAGACGTGGATGGACCTAGAGTCTATCATACAGAGTGAAGTGAGAAAGACTATCATATATTAATGCATATATGTGGAATCTGAAAAACTTGGTATAGACAATCTTATTTACAAAGCAAAAAACAGAGACACAGACGTAGAGAACAAATGCATGGATACCAAGAGCGGGGGGTGGGGGGGGATGAATTGGGAGAGTGGGATTGACATATATACACTATTGATACTATGTATAAAACAGATAACTAATGAGAACCTACTGTACAGCACAGGAACTCTACTCAATGCTCTGTGGTGACCTAAATGGGAAGGAAATCCCAAAAAGAGGGGATACAGGTATAGCTGATTCACTTTGCTGTATAGTAGAAACTAACACATTATAAAGCAGCTATACTCCAATAAAAATTAAAAATAAATAAATAAAATAAAAGTAACACAACAACAACAACAAATTACCAATTTATTCCTTTTTATAACTATGGGAACACTGCTCTGAAAGTGAGTTTGCTGTCTTTTAAGATACATTGTTTGGGGCTTCCCTGGTGGCGCAGTGGTTAAGACTCCGCCTGCTGGGCTTCCCTGGTGGCACAGTGGTTGAGAGTCCGCCTGCCGATGCAGGGGACACGGGTTCGTGCCTCGGTCCGGGATGATCCCACATGCCGCGGAGCGGCTGGGCCCGTGAGCCATGGCCGCTGAGCCTGCGCGTCCGGAGCCTGTGCTCCGCAGTGGGAGAGGCCACAACAGTGAGAGGCCCGCGTACTGCAAAAAACAAACAAACAAAAGAATCCGCCTGCCAATGCAGGGGACATGGGTTCGAGCCCTGGTTCGGGAAGATCCCACATGCTGCGGAACAACTAAGCCCATGCGCCACAACTACTGAGCCTGCACTCTAGAGCCCGCGAGCCACAACTACTGAGCCCGTGTGCCACAACTACTGAAGCCCGCGTGCCTAGAGCCCATGCTCTGCAACAAGAGAAGCCACCACAATGAGAAGCCCGTACACTGCAATGAAGAGTAGCCCCCACTCTCTACAACTAGAGAAAGCCTGCGCACAGCAACGAAGACCCAATGCAGCCATAAATAAACAAGTAAATAAATTTATTAAAAAAAAAAAATATGTTGTTTGCCGAATACTTCAGCAACCACTTGGAGAAGTGTCTAGGAGAACTGCTAACAAAAAAAGCACAAAATATTCTTGTAATGTACAGAACATTCCTCAGAGTGTCTTTTGAATATGGTGTAGGTCTTACCTGCAGCACAGCAAAATGCCCCCTTTCCCAAATGGTTAAGTGAAACTAGTTTATGAGATAATTGTTTTTAAAAAAACATAATTTGATAAATACTTTTACAATGAGATCAAGAAAATATTACTTAATTCTTTTCTATACATCAAGATTCATATGCAGAAAACAAATAGCCCTCGACTGAGAACTTAACCAAGAGTGAAGTTAATTAAAAAAAAATACTTCTACGAAGTTTCAAAAGAGTGAGTTTAAAAGTCTAAAGTTACAGTATTATTTCGGCTCTTACTTTACTAAAAGCAGTTTTTAAAATTATCTTTGAATTCAACTAAGTTTTTAAAATCAATTTTACTTAAAATTCCAAATCAAGCTTTTCTCTGCACTTAGAAACATATTACTGGCCAACCTGTAATTAAGTAAACTTTCTCTAAGTGGGATAATTTCTTCTCCTTGCTCCACATGAAACTTAACAAACAGAATGTTCTCAAAAA
The DNA here is from genome assembly GCF_059928025.1 of Delphinapterus leucas. NCBI lineage: Eukaryota > Metazoa > Chordata > Mammalia > Artiodactyla > Monodontidae > Delphinapterus > Delphinapterus leucas. The sequence continues at coordinate 55,479,160 of NC_143137.1, read as the reverse complement.
TTGCATAAACTGGCATTTTTATTTTTAGATGACTGGCTTCCAACTGGGGAGAAGTTCTTGGGTATGGAATGGTAGTGAAGGAAGGCCTTGATCTTCTGGTCCAAGCGTCCAGATCCTATCTTTCTCCACCTGACAAAAACTCTTCCCTTTAGAGAGTGGTTTCAGAATGTTGGTTATACCTCACAGATATTGGTAAGAGACCTGAGTGGTGATATGGAATTTTTCTTTTATTGGTGGGGAAATTAAACAGCCTTTGGTTTACGTAGCAGAGTAATAACCCTGAGTATATGTAATGACAACTCTAAGACACCCATTTGCAAATGCTAAACAATAACGGTGTCTTAAGAAGAGTGGCTCTAGTGTATTTGTGTTTGGAGGTCTTTTTATTGGAAAATACTTTAATATTCTCTCTTCTGTATTTTCAACACTAGTAAAGTGCCCTGAACTCAGCAAGATTTACTGAAGATAGTGACAAGAGTTTCAACAGCATATAAAACTTTTACCTCCTGTGTGTTCCTCATGGACACACGACTTTATTGGTGTCTCTGCTTCTGACCTCCAAATCAGGCTGGTCAATGACTGGCCTTTACTAGATCTATCTAGAATACCAAGGACATGGCGACCAATTGTTTCTTCAACAGCTGCTGTTGTCTTTACAACTTCTAAGAGGATCTTCAGAAGTCTGCTATTAGCTTTCTGGAGTGTATACCTGTACAGATAAGGAAACATTTATTAAAATATTTAATCTTTTTAAAGCAAACACTTACGTTCCACAAAAAAATACACTACAAAATATTTGACTTAAAAAATAAAATGTCATATGATCCTATTACAATAATATGCAATAGCACTTACAATGAAGTGCTTTCTATATTTATTTTATAATTATAAATTTTGTTTTCTTCTGAAAATTTTTCATCAGTGAACTATAATATTTTTTGAAAATGTGCAGCATTTTACTGACCTGAAAGAAATCAAATAACTAAAATTTTAAGCCAGTAGAGTTTGCAAATTAGAAGAAAATTTTAGGGAGATGCAAAATTTCAGTTTTAAAAAGTGTGGCAGTACCTAAGCACATGCAAGTTATTGAGCTGGTAATACCACTGATGGTTACTCTTATATATTTTACATTTAATCTTCTTTTATGTTAAATAATATATTTTAAAATAAATTCAAAAATTCCACCAGAAAAAAATATGCTTGTATTTCTGTAACTTAATGGTGATGATCTACATGGTTAAATTACAAAAACAGGCAGAGACCTGTTTTTAAAAAGGTCTATAGTACAATTTCATTATCTGCTAACACCAGAGGTAATATACCCCAAGCAGTTGATTATTTTATCTGCTCCAGAGACAGAAACTTCTCAAGTTACATATACCACACTCATTTCAGCCAGGAGAAGGAACCTATTTTCAACCAAATGGAATTAATAGTGCATCTCTCGTTTTTTACAGGTAATACATTCTTATTTTAAAAATTTTAAAAAATGCTCCTAACCACCCACCAAAATATCTTAGTACTCACAAATAATCACGGTTAACATTTTAATGCCTAGGCTTCTAGACATTTTCCCTCCTCTTCCTCTCTCATAAATACAGACATTTTAAAAACAAAAATGGGATTATCCTGGACAAAGTGTTTTCATAAGCTTTCATTTTTCCTTAACACAAACATCTTCATGTGTCAAGAAATATACTTCCATAAATGGTGACTCAGAAGGTTAACTGATTAACCTTTTGAATAACTAAACAACTCTCTTGTCCTAACAGCTTAATTCAACAAAGGTACTACAGTGGCAAACTATATATTTAATACATGGAGACAAAATAAGAAACTTTCATGTTAAAGGTCCTCTGACTTAAGACAGTTTCTCAACTTCACACTATGGGAGATTCACTGACAAGCTGGTTAAAGGATATCTGTTTTCACAGGCACGTGACATAACTATTTTAAGACAAAGTAATAAATGGAGCGGTCTTCCTTCAGTATTTGTCAAGTGAAAAAGACAGTCTATTTTTACACCTAGATCAAGTTCTCTGGTTACATAAGCAAGGAGATTAAAAATAAAACTCTAAATAATTTAGTTATTAGTAGGAAGTAAGTAAAGGGTTTTATTTCTATAGCTTTTTCTGAGGTTTTGTTCAAGCCCCAAACACCCCCGGACTAGGATAATTTGAAAATATTTCTACATAAGAGAAGTGATTAAAATTAATATGATGGTAAAAAGAAATAAAGAGGAATACTCATTTATCAACACTCACTACATAAATTCCTAAAAATTAAACACTGTATAATTTTAAAAATATACTAATTAGAGATAAATAATATAAAATAAACATTTTGTTTATTTTATATTGCCATGGTAACTCTAATTTTCATACACTGTCTTTCTTGTTTGAGTTCCATACTGACTGTGTTCCATACTGATGATCCAATGGGGAAGCCAAAATCTTAGGGGCCAAATTCCTCCATGCAAGCTGAGGAAGGAGGTTAGGAGGACACAGAGGGTTGACAGTCACAGATTGGAAAAGGAGGAAATTAAGTTAGTAGATATTAGTTTTAATTTAAAATTAGAGAAATTATTTTCATTTGACCAAAACAAATTTTAAAATACTGTGCTTACAGGCCTACTGGAGAACGGACTTGAGGATATGGGGAGGGGGAAGGGTGAGCTGTGACAGGGCGAGAGAGAGTCATGGACATATACACACTAAGAAACGTAAGGTAGATAGCTAGTGGGAAGCAGCCGCATGGCACAGGGATATCGGCTTGGTGCTTTGTGACCGCCTGGAGGGGTGGGATAGGGAGGGTGGGAGGGAGGGAGAGGCAAGAGGGAAGAGATATGGGAACATATGTATATGTATAACTGATTCACTTCGCTATAAAGCAGAAACTAACACACCATTGTAAAGCAATTATACCCCAATAAAGATGTTAAAAAAAAATACCGTGCTTAAAACTCCTAATATTAATGTAGGGTAACTACTCTCATTTTCATATTAATCTCTATAAAATCAAAGTAAGGGAAAGTTTTGTTAACATCGGATCATTAATTTATTCCTCTAAAAATGTGGGATGTGGATTAAAAGGTCTCATCTGTTATAAAGTAAATGCATGAAAGAAGTTAAATGCAGACTATCACTAAAATCATTTTTTTTCTCGTCATGAACAAACCAGGGGGTGGCTTATACTGAATGCATGTCCAAACAGTGAAGGAATAAACTCACAAGCACAACTTTGTTTTTTAGGATAAAAAATGGCATATGAGCAGAATAAAATTTATCAAGAAAGGTTCAATACCCAAAGAATGCTTTATCATTCACTGAGTGAAGTATATGATCAATATCCAATAAAATTACTTTATATACAAAAGATTTTTTTGATTTGTCTATTTAATCATCAAATACTGATTTTTTACATAGAGTACAATGTACAAATAAAATAAATGTACAAAATAAAAATAAGGACAAATAAAGTTTATAATATTGAGACAACTATTTTAACTCACTTTACATTGAAAAAATATGCATTCTGTATACCTTTCAGTGGACAGAATTTCAGGAGGCACCTCTTCAGGTTTTCTGTCCAATTCCCTTTCTTTAAAGGTCTGCTCCTCAATTTCTCCTTGGTTTTCATTTGCATTCTGTTTAAGTTTGTGAAAAGATAGAGAGGACAAAATAGAAAGAAAACCTGTCATCTTGGAAATAGCATGTCATTCTTCTATACTGTTATGACATGAAACAGAAGAAACCTCTGCGTGCAAAACAGATACTGTTTGAAAGAGTATTTAACTATATTTTATCAAGAGATTAGCATTATCAAAAAAGATAAAAACAGTCTGGTGCACAGATGAAAAAAATTTTAATGGGTTCAAGCTAAGGCATGCTATAATGCAACAATAAAGTTTGTTAGGTTACTCTGCTCCTTGGTGAAACAACAGCTGTTGCTAAACCACTGTCAGATTCAAATTACCTTAAATGGAATGTAAGGCATCTTGACCCCACCTACCTTAAATGTAAACAATCACAAATATGTTAAGATCATACCTATAAAAAATACATTTCACACAAACAACAAAGACACACAGATCCTACTGCATTGTGGATCCACTGCTCCTAGGTGGGTCAAAGTCCATACTACCTGTGTTTGCGTACTGCTGTTGCGCAGCTCACAACACAGCTTCTCTCTTCCAGCTAGAGACAGCTGCTTTAGTGCTTCCAGCTCCTCTAAAAGCACCCTCTCTCTCTCTGAAACCAGGTTTTCATTATCTATTGAGGATCTCTAAATAAGAAAAAAGGTCATGAGAGAATATTGTTTGCGATAGAAGGAAAAAGCAGGAATATTAAGCAGACTTCTTTTAACCCCCTGGAACCAACAGGCCCTGGTTCTACGCTGCTTCATCTTCCATGATTAGGGGTTAAAAGCATATATAAAGTTCAATGCAAAATTTGAAACTTAAAAAAAAGTTAATTAGGCCTAAATATTAAGCAATTTTTGCAGCTCAGTTAATATTATTTTTATATGCAAGTTTTGCATTGAAAATTCAGAAGTTTAAATTCACAAAATGCAATGAAGAAAAGCATAATTAATTTTTCCAAATGATATCTTATGTTCAACTCCCAATTTTCCTATTATTCTATATCTGAAACTATATTTCAAGAGTTCTCTATTTGTTATCTCTTGTACCTTAACTTTTCAAAATAAATTGAATAAATTTGTTTTTATAAGAACTTTTACATAAATATTTGCTTTTCTACGATGATTTTGTGAGTATATTATATACAGCAATTGAAAAGAATCCAGCTCCCAAATACCAAGGAATATGTAAATTTAGTCAAGAAAGTGGTAAGAACATTATGTAAATCTGCATTTCTCAAATCAAGAAGAGATGTTTCCCTGGAGAAAGTTCCAGAAACATACTACTTCAGATTTCCATTCATGATTAAAAAGATAGAATAAAGAGAGATAAAGGTAAACCTTGGAGGTGCTAATTGGTGTACTCACAAAACTATAAATAAACATGGGAAAACTGAATATCAACTGCACCTCAGCACAAAGGATTTCCAAAACTGTCAAAGTACTTTTGCCATGTATGGTCAATGGAATGTTTAAAAACAAACAGCCTTGTAACCACTTTTTCAATGCCTAAAAAGGCAGATATGTCAAACAGTAGAGAGATAGTGCACTCCAAGGTTGAGTTAGGTGTCCCTAACAAGATATTAGGCTGTTGTGCTGGTGGAGTCTGTTCCTGATGTTAAATATTTGTATTTATTCATATCACGGAAATAATTCTGACTTAAAAAAATAAAAAAGCTATATAAAGAACAATGCTATTTTAATTGGGGAGGAGAGGGACTCTGGGTCCCATACCTGGGCTAATTGTTTATTCAGCCTCTTGATCTCTTCTTGCAGCTGTTCCTGGTCTTCTCGCTGTCTCTCCATCTGCCGCATGTGTGCCTGCCTTAAAAGTTCCGTTGCCTGTTGATGTTCTTGGTATTGTCGTACAAGTTCCTGCCTCATATCTTCTAACTGTTCTTCATTTAACATTAGTTGTCTAGAAGCATCTATACTTGATACCAAAATCTCATCATGGAGCTGTAACAGTAAAAAAATTAATTAATTAATTAATTAATTAAAATTTCAACCATAAAACATTTTGTGGAAATCTGTCAGCACTGATATTTTAAATACAAACAAAAGTAATTCTAATACTGCCCCACAAAGCACCTCATTTTAAAATTCCCATTATTAAAACTAAAACATAAATAATTTTAAAAATTTGTCTTAATTATAATTTCAAATCAATGTGAAGTTAGTTTATTATCATTATACATGTTGTTCTCCAAAAGCAAAGTAACTATCAGTTATTTCAGATGTAATCTAAGGGAGGAGAAGAATTAAGAAAGACATTCAAGATTTCTTATACTCTTAATGAATAACTCCATTATTTCTCTTGACATTTTATAAGGAAATAATATAAATGGAATACTTATATTTTAAAATTAAATTTATAAAAAGAGAAATTTTATCTCTTTAATTTATATTATGCAGTGGTCATCAGAGTACTACAGAGAAATGCTTGATCAGAAACAAACTTCAATAATTTCTATTTGGAAATAAAAGCCTTATATTCCACTTTCTCATTCTCATAAGAAGTCCACTCCTTAATGGGTTTCAACAAGTACCTCAATTCCTGAAGAGCTACTACTTAAACAAATCATTCTGCCTTGAACAGTTGCTTGCAAATTAAAGAGGTTTACATGATTACCTCACAACTTTGCACTTCATAAAGAGTTGACAATTTTAATTGAATATGCCTCTAAAAAGATGTAACCTATCATGAACATGAATAAAAAATCTGAGGCTTCCCTGGTGGCGCAGTGGTTGAGAGTCTGCCTGCCGATGCGGGGGACACGGGTTCGTGCCCCGGTCCGGGAAGATCCCACATGCCGTGGAGCGGCTGGGCCCGTGAGCCATGGCCGCTGAGTCTGAGCGACCGGAGCCTGTGCTCCGCAACGGGAGAGGCCACAACAGTGAGAGGCCCACGTATCACAAAAAAAAAAAAAAAAAAAAATTGTATTAAGATAATTTTAAAAGAAGCAGAATTTACTACATTCTGTCAAAGGCCCAAACGTTGAGGTATAGACACAGGATAGATCCTCCATTAATGAATAAGTAAAGAAGAAGAGTATTAGTATAAATAGAGTAGAATGCTTTAAATTATCTTCTCAAATGGGTAGCTCTTTCCTTGTGATATTATCCTATTAAATTAAGCAAATCTTTTAATCACACATATTGCCAAATTGTAGTATAACTGATCTTGAATTGACTGAAACAAAATTAATGTAGGTATAACTTACAATGAGGTTTTACCATGCACAATGTGAACAGGACAAATAGGAATACTATGAATCTGACTAGTTTTATTTAATAATAATACTAAGTCATTTATTCTTACACTTTAAAAATCCCAATTTGAGACTGAACTGAATACTTATCTTCTCCATTAAGCAGTATTACTGTTAATATTTTTATAGTGAGGAAAATCACACTTTTTTTTTTTTTTTTTTTTTTTGCGGTACACGGGCCTCTCACTGTTGTGGCCTCTCCCATTGCGGAGCACAGGCTCTGGACGCGCAGGCTCAGCGGCCATGGCTCACGGGCCCAGCCGCTCTGCGCAGCATGTGGGGTCTTCCCGGACCGGGGCACGAACCCGTGTCCCCTGCGTTGGCAGGCGGACTCTCAACCACTGTGCCACCAGGGAAGCCCCCACACTTTTTTTTATAAGTTTTTATACTGAAGGAAGCATACTTACAGATTCTCTGACCATAAATGTTTTATCTTTGGAGAACATTTCTTCTGAAATAGTCAGTTCACGGTCCTTTGATTCTAGTATATCATCAAGATTACCCTTGTTTGATAACAGAACTTCCTTTCCATCTTCTCCTAACTCTTTACTAAGTGGTTTAAATTCTTCTCTAAATTTCTTGTCTGTTGCCTCGAAAATCTGAAAACCAAAGTGACCTTGTGATAATTTCATTTCATTTAAATAATGTTCTTCCTGACAGAGAGCAGATGCTTGTTTTGAAGATGGAGCATCTTCTTTTTCCCCAGATATTCTAGATAGTTCACTTTGCTGAGCAAATGCTATACTCATTGACACAATGACCTAAAGAAATTAAGCAAACAAAAAACGATTAGATCTATAAATACTACCAGGAATTTAAAAAGCAAGTTACCTCTCAAAATTACTCGAATTAGTAAAAAGATGGCCTCATGCTTTTAAATTAAAAGAAATCCTAGGATAAAGTGATAAGGAGATAAAGAGTCTCTATTTTACAATGAATCTACTGTCAAAGTATTTTACTGCCTGCCTTTTAAAAATAAATAATTGTAAAAATTTTTTTCTTACCGTAACAGCAATAAATGTTTGGTATAGAAATTTAAATATCTTTAAGTCAAGAAATACATTTCTATATAATTTTAAATGGCTTTAAAGTTTCAAATTATACATATGTACTATAAATTTATTTGATCAATTCTCTATGTTGACATTCAGACTGAATCCATTCTTAACACTAAACACCACTGTTAATAAATCTTTTAAACCATATCATTGGGCATATTCTTTCTGATTTCCTTGCAGTAAATCCCCAGAAGTACAGCACAAGTGTAACAGGGAAGAGCCAATTTTGACTCCACCTTTCAATCTGTTTCTTTTACTTTAACCTTTGCTTTTTGTTGCTTTTGTCATTATAATCATACATAATGGCCTGCCTCAGGGAACCCTGCCCTCTGCCTGAATGTGATACTGAAGTGCCTTTGTTCAGCTCACAGGGAGACAATCTGACCCTGCCCGACTGTGAATGGCTGCAGAAAAGAAGAAATTAACACATCCCTTCCCTGAGGCTGGCCATTCCAGGAGATATCTGTAAGACTTTTTACTTTACTTCCCCACCTCTTCCCACTCTCTGTTCTTAAAAGAAACTGGCATCCTAACCCCAATAAGATGGTTTTTTGGAGACAATAGTCTGCCATCTTCTCGGTCTGCCGGCTTTCCGAATAAAGTTGTATTTCTTGCCTCAACACCTCGTCTCCCGATTTACTGGCCTGTTGTGCAGTGAGCAGAGCGAGCTTGGACTCAGTAACACTAGGTTTCTGTGATTAGTGAAACCTAGCGAGGCCCTGCGCAGCTCCCAGGCACGGAGACCTTTTTTTCTCCCCGGTTTCTTGTAGGCAAGACTCCAGCCTCCATGACCCTCCCTGAGTTCCAAAGGGTAGATTCCAACAGTTGCTCATCAAGGGAGGAGCAGCCAAGAAACCACCTGAGGCCAGATTAAAGGGACCAGAGAAGGTCATCAAGATTAGGAGACCAACCACCTCAGACGGGAGGGCAAGCCCTGGGTACACCCTGATTTTGTCAGAGACCCCACCCTTAAACTACTGCTTTAAAACTCCTCATCAAATTCTCCCGGGGTGGGACACAGTTTTCGAGGGCAGGAGCCTGCTGTGTCCCCCTGTGCCTGGCAAAGCAATAAAGCTATCCTTTTCTATCAATACTTCATCCCAAACTCTGTCTCCGAGATTTGATTCAGCACCAGTGTACAGAGAAGCTGTGCTTTCGGCATCATTGGTAAGGATGATGATACAATTCAATCTAATCTATTTTACTTTCCACTTCAACTGTGATCCTGAATTCCTGCTTATTTTAGTTCCATCTACCACAGGTACTTAGAAATTCTGACTAGCAGCCTTGGCTCTGACAAGTCTAAGCCTCTGAGAATCAACTGTATGGATAACTTTATTTTGAGTTCCATCTCCACATATAATTTGCAGTGGGGGAAGCCTGACAGCCATAGTCTAAGATATAAGATACAGCATGCCTAGGATTTGAAACTTTCGTGCCTACTGACCTTCAACCTTTTCTGTTTTGCCTGTGGGTCCTGGCCATATAACTGAACTATCACTTTAATGTCCTGTCTTTTTTTTTTTTTTAATTGGGGTATAACTGCTTTACAATGTTGTGTTAGTTTCTGCTGTACAGCGAAGTGAATCAGCTATATGTATACATATATCCCCTCTTTGTTGGATTTCCTTCCCATTTAGGTCACCACAGAGCACTGAATAGAGTTCCCTGCGCTATAAAGCAGGGTCTCACTAGTTATCTGTTTTATATGTAGTAGTGTACATATGTCAATCCCAATCTCCCAATCCATCCCACCCGGCCTTACCCGCCTTGGTGTCCATATGTTTGTTCTCTACGTCTGTGCCTCTATTTCTGCTTTGCAAATAGGTTCATCTGTACCATTTTTTTAGTTTCCACATATATGTTAATGTCCTGTCTTGACCCTGATTTGCATATCTGGGGTCCTGATTCCCACCTGGTTCCTGCTAGCCTTCCTTCCTTCCTTCCTTCCTCCCAGTTGCTATGTCTTCTAGCAGGTGAATGGAGTCCTACTTCAATAAAATAATGCTGATGATGAAGGACAAGTACAACAAGAATAAAGGCAGCAACAATCATTTATCCATCCCTTGTATTATTTCATTTAAACCCTACAGTAAGCAGCTACATAGCACAGGGAGATCAGCTCCATGTTTTGTGACCACCTACAGGGGTGCGATAGGGAAGGTGGGAAGGAGATGCAAGAGGGAGGGGATATGGGGATGTATGTATACATATAGCTGATTCACTTTGTTATACAACAGAAACTAACACAACACTGTAAAGCAATTATACTCCAATAAAAATGTTAAAAAAATTTTAAAAAGTAAAAATGAAAATAAAAATCCTACAAGGTAGGTACAATTATTACCCCAATTTAATCAGATGAGGAAACTAAGGAGAAAGATTAAGTAGATTAAGAGACTGAGTGATCTGCTTGTCTCTTTGACCCTGAAAACAAAGAGCAAATAAATGGTGAAAGGGGGGTTGATATTTTGCAGTCTTACCTAGGCCCACCTTCTAAAATGTAACATTACACTACTACTTCCACATCAGAACAAATCCGCCTGGAAGATCTGTGACAATTGAATTAGGAAGAATAATTATAATAACAGTAGTCAGTGCTGAGAAAACTGAAGCACAGCAAGATTAGGAGCCATATCAATGGTAACATATGTAACAAATGTTAGAGATTTGAATCAAACTGTGTCTAATTATAGAGCTCAAGCACCTTAAACACTACATATTATACTGTTTCTGCCCAGACAAACCACTACTACATCTCACCTACTAAACTGGACTTCCTGGATGCCTGTGCCAGCTTACCCAGAACCAGGGTTTGGTGGTAATGTTCTGGACACTGTCATCTGGAAAATATGCCCATTACAGCAAAATGTCAAAGACAGAGATGAAAGAATTAGTGAACTAGGCAATACAGCTTAGCAAAACATACCTTCAATCACTAGTGGTCAAGGCCTTAAAACTGGCCTCTATTTTAATCTCTTGCCTTGAACCTGATCTGCCTGTCTCTCAATACTAAGAATGCAACATGGAAAGACAAAAAGATTAAAAATATGAAAGAGAAGCAAAGAGATATGAAGAACAGAGTGAGAATATTCAACCAACATCTAATCAAGAGTTCCAGGAGGACACACTAGAGAACAATGGAAAGAAAATATTTCATGAGATAATGACTGAGAATACAGAATACACCACTCCTAAGATTCAAGAAGGCCAATGGATCATAGAAGAACAAATAAAGAGAACACCAAAAACAAAAAGAAGACCTTAAGGTTTCCAGAAAAAAAATGTCTTCCCTATGAGGTAACAACAGTTAAAACGACAAACACTTTCTCAGCATAAACAAGAAAAGTCAGAAAACAATGGAATGTTATCTTTATAGTTTTGACATAAAAATAACTGTCAGGGCTTCCCTGGTGGCGCAGTGGTTGAGAGTCCGCCTGCCGTTGCAGGGGACATGGGTTCGTGCCCCGGTCTGGGAAGATCCCACATGCCGCAGAGCGGCTGGGCCTGTGAGCTATGGCCGCTGAGCCTGCGCGTCTGGAGCCTGTGCTCCACAGTGGGAGAGGCCACAACAGTGAGAGGCCCACGTACCGCAAAAATAAATAAATAAATAACTGTCAACCCAGATTCAAATGGTGAACAAAACTATCTTTCATAAATAAAAACAAAATAAAGATATAAAATGAAGACAAAAACAGAGTCTACTCTGAATAGACCATCAATAAAAGAACTTCTAAAGGATGTCCCTTAAAAAGCAGAAAAGTGATCCTAGAAGTTAAGGCCTAAGAAAGGATTAGAACATTAAAAATTTTTTTGTAAATATGTGGATAAATCTAAACACTGATAGGTATAAAGCAATAATAACTGCATCTAAATTGTGGAATAAAAAAACACTACATAGAGATTTGTAATTCCAGTCAGCATAAAGTAAGCTTGCTATGGCCTCTCTCCCACCAACTGCAACTGAAAACTCTGAACAAAATACAAAAGCAAACTACCTGAGAATTCTGAAAAGTAAACAAAAGCAGGGAAATAGCAGAGGGAGTCAAAACTTGGAGAAAAAGAAGAAGAAAAAAAAATCTTGAAGAAGAAATCTGTATAGAGAGGGTGAAACAGAACTTGTGGTCTGAACATAACTGGGTTGTCTTAGTTTAAAAAAAAAATTCACAATCTCCACAGGATTTTAAGACCTAGAGTCTACAGAACCAAATATTCAAAATGTTCAACATACAATTCAGAATTAGATGACATATACTTTGTCGTATGTCGAAATTGTTGCCAGGAGATCCACTCTAAAAAAACCCAAACAAACGCTAAAGGACGTTTTTCAGGCTGAAGGGAAATAACACCAAAGGGAAACAAAGTGTGAAAAACAGCAGAATACACATTCTTTTCAAGTATGCATGGAGTATCCAAGCAGACAGAACATATTTGGGGCGACAAATTTAAATGAACTGAAATCATACAAGGTATGCCCAACCATGAAGAAATTAAAAATTATTATATTAATCAAATCAATCAATAGGAAGATATCTGAAAATCCCAAAGATATGGATATCAAACAACCCATTTCTAAATAACCTATGAATCAAAAAGGAGGTCAAAAGAGAAATAAAAGATCTGGATTGAATGAAAATTTGTGGAATGCAGCTTAAAGAAAAACTTAAAGGGAAACTTATACCATTAAATGCATATATTGGAAAAGAAGAAAGGTCTTTTAGGAAACTAGAAAAAGAAGAGCAAATTAAACCCAAAACAAACAGAAACAAGCAAAAAATAAAGAACAACCAATGAAAATAAAACAAAAACAGTTTTAAAAAACCCAAAAGCTGGATCCTTTGAAATACCAATATAATCAATAAACTTCTAGCTACACTGACAAGGAAAAAGGTGAGAAAGTACAGGTGACATTCAGATCCCACAGCCATTAAATGATAAAGGGATACTATAAACAGCTCTACCAACAATAAATTCAACAGCTTAGATGAAATGGACCAATTCCTTGAGTGACACAAACTACCAAAGCTCACTCTAAAATAAATACAGCACCTGAAAATAACAAAATCTATTAAAGAAACTGAATTCAGTTAAAAAAAAAAACTTCCAACAAGGTAAACTCTAGGCCCAGTAAGATTCATTATCTAATTCTACAAAATATTTTAAGTCTGAAATAATACCAGTATGACATAAATTCTTCCTGAAAATAGAAAAGGGAATATATTTCAGCATTTTATAAGACCAGCATTATCCTAATATCAAAACCAAAGACATTATAAGAAAATAAAGCTAGGGATAATGTTCCTCATGAAAACAAAATACAGACAAATATTCTTTTTTTCTCAGCCATACCATGTAGTTTGTGGGATACTAGTTCCCTACCAGGGACTGAACCTGGGAATTCCCCAGTCTTGGCAAAGTATTATTAAATATTGTAGAACCCAACAATATAAAATGGAGGAGACTGGCTCCAAAGGGACATGAAAACACTTTGGAGGTGATGGAAATGTTTTAAATCTTGATTGTGGTGTTGGTTTCATACATGCAAACATTTGTTAAAATTCACTAAATTTTGCACTTATAATTAGGGAATGTAAATTTCATGTAAATTACACCTCAATAAGGATGATTACAAGCAAACAACAAAAACCTGACCATATGTTAAGTCACAAAACAAACTTTTGAAATTCTGAAAAACTGGTATCATAAAGATCACTTTCTTTTGTATATTCATTTAGATTAGCAATGGATAACAAATAATGAAAAGAACTGTGTGGTTTGAAATAAACAAAAAACCAGACTCAACTACCTTGTAATTCTCTCCTTTCTATTCACCACCATACCATCTAACCAAATTTCACCTGTGTTTACAATTAACTCTGCCTACTCTGTGCGGGTGTAGCTGAACTTAATTGAGGAGAAAAATAATAAACCAAGCTGACTGGTCTCCTTTCAAATTCAAAACCACTACCCTTGAAATGAGCCATTAGTGATACTGGGTGATTCTACTCAATTTCCCTGGTCTTTTCCATTTCTTATTCCTCCTCTTAGCCCTTTGTTTTCTTGTTTTCTCCTTAAAGCTCCAACATCTTCTCTTCCTTTCTCATTCTCAGGTGCCGACTTTGCTTTTTATTTTACTGAGAAAACAGAAGAAATCAGAGAAGAACTTCCACAGTCTCCAAATACTGCATCTGAAAACATACCTGAATCATGAGTCAAATATTCTTACCTTCCTTCCTGTTTTAATGGATTAAACTACCATGCTCCTATCTAATGGCAACTTTTCAGGGGACTGCATCTCTTCTCATCTACTCAAGGACATTGCTCCAGCAACTGTTCCTCTCTCTTTAATCAGCTATTTTTTTCCCTTTCTCCTCAATCACTTCTATTAGCATAGAAATACAATGTGATATCCTTGATCTTAAACAAACCAGCAACAACCAAAATCCACTACTTGACTCCCTACATCACCCTTTAGCTACCACTGTACTTCTCCTCTTTCAAGTAATTCTTCTCCTTCTTCATTCTTCTCCTTCACTCTCTCTCAAATCCAATGTAATCAGTTTGTCTTTACCATCCCATCAAATGTGTTCTTGTGAAAGTCACCAATGATTTCACATTGTAAAGTCCAATGATTTATTTGCACTTCTAATCTTTCTTGATTTATCAGAAACATCTGACAGTTTAATAATTCTCTTCTTCATACTCTTATTATTGGCTTCTGTGATGCAGTTGTTTGTCCTTTCCATATTTAATTTATCACTCCTTCACCTCCTTTGTTCTTCCTCATTTCTCTGACCTCTAAACATCGGCATTGGGCTTCCCTGGTGGCACAGTGGTTAAGAATCCTCCTGCCAATGCAGGGGACACAGGTTTGAGCCCTGGTCCAGGAAGATTCCACGTGCTGTGGAGCAACTAAGCCCATGCGCCATAACTACTGAGCCTGAGATCTAGAGCCCATGCTCCGCAACAAGAGAAGCCACCGCAACGAGAAGCCCGTGCACCACAACGATGAGTAGCCCCCACTCACTGCAACTAGAGGAAGCCTGTGTGCAGCAACGAAGACCCAATGCAGCTAAAAATAAATAAATAAATTTAAAAAAAAAAAAAAGAAAAGCATTAAACATCAGCATTCTCTAGGCTCAGTTCCCAGGTCCCTGCTCTATTTACACTCACTATATTAATTTTTTTCAATATTTTTCACTGCAACCATGGTAAACATATACATACAACAACAATAAAAAAACATTTTATATTGTGACCCAAAGCATACATACATAGGTACTTGTGTGTATATGTTTTATATAATTGAACTTTTCCATTAATATTAAAATCCTGGTCCCAAACCAATAAATTGATTTCATGACTTAAAAAGAAGTTATATCTCATAGCTTGAAAAACACTAGATACTAACTAGATACTAACTACTGTATTTACATGTCTAGTTTTATCTTAGTTCCTGAACTCTAGATTTATATATCCAATCACTTCCTTAACACTTATATTTACACATTTAATAAGTGTTTTGCATATAACGGGAAAGCTGAATCCTTAAGTCGCCCACTCCTCTCCAGAAACTACTCCTTTGCGTTCTTTTTCATCCTAAGTCCAACACCTAAGTAAACAGTAACTCCATTCTTCCATTTGCTTAGGTCAAATTATCTGCAGTATTATCTTCCCTTGAAGGGCAAGTCCTTGCCCCTCTTTCCCTGTATTTCTTCTTCTTGTATCTAGTTAACATCTGCTGAGGAGATAAATCTGTACCAGGACTTCACAATATTTCTCCAAATGGAACCCATGAATACAGAGGTGGCAAGACTGAATCAAACCATCCTCCAACTTGGCAAAGCTGGTAGTTGGGCAGGTGACCTTCACACTCTTGCCAGTTTTCCTTGGACACCTCTTGAAGACATCCACTGGAGAACTGTTGACTTTTTCTTTTGCATCCCACTTTCTTAAAAGGTGCTCAATCTGTTATCTTCACGATTCACTCTCTCACTTCCATCTGGAATCTCCCCTAATGCCACTTCAAAAGTGAGGTCTTCTGTGATTACCCTATATAAAATAACATCATCTCACTCCCCATGGAATTTCCTTGTCCTATTACCCTGGTTCATTTTTTTCTTCATAGTATTTACTACCGTCTGTATATTGTCTATTTGCACCAACTAGAATGTAAGGTCTATAGGAGTAATGATTTCATCTCTTTTTCCTCTGTTATACCCTAGCATTCAAAATACTGCCTGGCAGTGAAATGCTAATGAATGTCTATTTTTTCAGTAGTACCTACACAAATCACAGGCTGAATCTAATGTTATCTATGTTGGGAATCACTACCTCTACTGGCTTCTTCTATATACCCTGTGCTTTTAAAACAATGTTTCTCAGTCTTTTTCTAATATCGTATGTGAGGGTTATAGGGTAGAGCATAATCCTATCTGTACTGGTGACTAATATAAACCATCTATACTATTCTAGGATCAAGCTGGGCCATCACATGTTGTCTCTTGGATCACAGTACCTTGGCTGCCTTTGGAACAGTTTTCACTGACCTGTACTTTGATAATCTGCTATCAGCTTGGATAAATGATGCGTCACAAAACAGATTTATATCATCACCATTATCATAGTAGTAAGACTACTTTTAAAATGTCACTTATGAGTCTTTACTATCTTCTAGGTGCTTTATATGTATTAGTTCATTGAATCTTCACAAGAATTACTATTATTTCTATTATTCTCCTCTTTTAACATAGAGGGAGCCGAGATTGAAAGCTTAAGTAACTTTCCTAAGATCACAAATCTAGTAAAGCAGAACAAGAATTTAAAGCATGGTAAATCCTATACCAAACCTCATGTTCTTAACTACTATACTATGATGCTCTGCTATAAACATTTCACTTGAGAAATTTATGTAAAAGGTTAAGTACAAAAGAAAACCTGCAAGTCTCTAAAAGAACTAGATAGTGAGAGCTATATAAAAGTGATGGTGCCTCACTTTTTACTGTGAACTAAATATTCAATTCAGATATAGAAGTGAGTAGGTCTTTATGGCCCACATATTTCCTTGAGTCTTGACCTCCTCATCTAATTTATGTTTAAACTAATTCCTTATGTATTTCCTGTAAATTCTGTCACTCCTTCCACTTTAAAATGCATATACTCCACTATGATTGTTACATTGTAACAGTTTAAATATTATAAAAAACAAGCAGACAAACTCAGAATTCACCTGTTCCAAAATAAGAACCCAATTAGGTATAAGTATTTTAAAAGAGAATACAGAGACAAAAGAAATGGAATCATAACGGTATACTAGGTGATATGCTCGGTGCTCAGGAGATTACAAGAATAGCTCTGGGCATAGCAGCCAACAGCATCTACAGTCATTAACATCACAGCAACTTCTCTGGGAGGACGTAGGCAAAGGTAATACATAGAAGACCAAGCACTTTTCTCACTTCCTACCATATCCCCCACCTTTAAGGAAGGCCAAACTCTTTCCTATGGTACTACTCACAAGGTTAACAAATTTGTAACTCTGAAAAGTTTCTAATTGCTATTCTACATCAAGAGAAGAATGCGTTACTCAAAAGAAAAACTCACAGAACATTCCATTCAAAGGCAATTGTGGTTAATACCAGTATTTGACAACTTAAATGAGCTATGTATAAAATTTACAACAAAAAATAAAGTGCATTACCACCAATAAAACGTATATTTTTTGAAGGCTAAAAGGGAATACAGACCACAATAACCTTCCAAATAAACTATAAACTTACCTTAGCTACTTCTTCTTCTAATCGTTCTTGGTACTGTTTTTCCAGCAACTTAACCATATTTGTTTCCTGTTTCACTCCAAATTCACCAGAAAACTAAATTAAAAAGCAAAATATGACATGTTTATTTACACTAATTATACACCACTTATTTTTAAACTTCTCTCAAATATCTTCAGAAGATTACTATTTTTTAGAAAGCTTCTGAAAAATTTTAATAAATTTCTGCTCCCTTTATTAAAAACAATAATTCTAGTGAATAATTCTAATGTACAATTCTACTAAATAATTGCACTTACTACAGTGAACTTAACAAAGATGCAAAGTGAGAAATATATTTATAATTACTAACACACAGTTCTAGAGTGGGGAAAAGATACTTCTTAAATATAATTAATAAGATGTGCATGTATTTAATTTTAAATAATGTTAACAGTGGCTATCTTTGCTCATGACATTATAAACAAATTTCTTTTCTTCTTGGTACTTATTAATAGTATCCAGTTTTCTACAAATAGAAATTACTTTTATAAACAGAAAAAAGAAGAATGGTTATTTAAATGTAAACATGTTCTTGGCAAGAAAGTACTTCTTTACCAATTATCTGAATGTCATCCAAACAGATATTCCATGTGGGATGAATGTGGAAGAATTGAGAATGTGGCCAATGTCTCTCTTCTATATCCAGAATGAGACACAGCAATGATCTTTTTCTGTAGGACTTAAGAACTAAAAATTTACTGAGTGAAGATCAGGGTTTTACAGTTATGTTTGAGAAAAGTGGCCACAAACTGGGAATATATACAGTGCTGAGGAGAGGCAAAAGGTGGTTTAGCTAGATGAGATATACTGTAAAAGATGAGGGGCTTTTCTATAGCATATGTCCTGTGCTGAAGAAAGCCTCATCCAATGTCCCAGCCCTAGCATACTGAATTTTGGGAATTCCTAAATACTATTCCAGAGGCAGCCTAGTTCAAATCCCCATGGTAGGAAGGAAAGCTGTTTCTCTTTTCTGAAACTAATTTGTTATAAAGTTCAGGGCACTGAAACTAATTTGTAATACACCCCATGTTATATAAAACAAGACAAATTTTAAACTAGAATGTATTTAGGGGGAAAAAGCACCTCTCAATTTTAACTTTCTTGTGTTTTTCCTATGCTATGAAAGTACATCAAATTTCTTCACTTATATATTCTTCTGGGTCTTTTACATAATGTATTATCCTCATATTTACTATACTTAATTCTTAGCAACTATTTATTGGATAATTATTAAACCACAAACATAAAAATGATAGTAACAAAAATAAAATCAGTGTATATAACAGTTTAAAGATATAATACCTCTGCTGCACCATCGATGTTCTGTTTTAGACAACTTCCAGGGTATACTGTTTTCTGTACATTAGATTCAGTAATTACCATTGAATCAATGGAAAAGCTAAAAATAAATAAAAGAGGATGAAAGAATTAGTGTTGTGTGTAAATTTTACTGTTAGTCCAAATTTACAGCATGCATAAAATGTGTATTGGGGCAATGGAAACAAGAATGACAGGTCAAGAGTTACAGGTATTATAACTTAAGTCATATTTTTTGACTGATTAAAAATAAAGCAGCAGAATTAAATGATAGAATATTTTAACAGATTATCCCTGAATTTTATGCCATTGTATAAAGTCTACTACAAAAGCATGACATGGAGCTGTTTATAAGTATTAACTTTTTTTTTTTTTTTTTTTGGTACGCGGGCCTCTCACTGTTGTGGCCTCTCCCGTTGCGGAGCACAGGCTCCGGACGTGCAGGCTCAGCGGCCATGGCTCACGGGCCCAGCCGCTCCGCGGCATGTGGGATCTTCCCAGACCGGGGCACGAACCTGTGTCCCCTGCATTGGCAGATGGACTCTCAACCACTGCGCCACCAGGGAAGCCCTAACATTTTTTTAAAGTTACCTATGCTATTATTGAGTAAAAACAGTTTGTAAAATCTCAGTTTTATTAAAAATTTACACACACACACACAGAAAAAAGTCTGGAAGAATACACATCAAAAGCAACACTGATGGGCTTCCCTGGTGGCACAGTGGTTAAGAATCCACCTGCCAACGCAGGGGACACAAGCTCAATCCCTGGTCCAGGAGGATCCCACATGCTGTGGAGCAGCTATGCCCGTGTGCCACAACTACTGAGCCTGCTCTCTAGAGCCAGCGAGCCACAACTACTGAGCCCACGTGTCACAACTACTGAAGCCCGCGTTCCTAGAGCCCATGCTCTGCGATAAGAGAAGCCACTGCAATGAGAAGCCCACACACCGCAACAGAGTAGCCCCCGCTCACTGCAACTAGAGAAAGCCCACGCACAGCAACAAAGACCCAATGCAGCCAATAAATAAATAAATAAATAAATAAGACCTTCATTTAAAAAAAAAAAGTAACACTGATTACCTCTAGTGGAATAGGTGGGCAGTGACAATGAGAAAGATTCTTAATTTATACATAACCACTTCTGGAATTTTTTGTTTTTAATCTATTTAATCTATCTTTTGGTATTCATGTCCTTATTCTGGATTGTATTGTATTTGGTCATTTCCAAATGTTCACTCTTACAAATAAAGCTACAGTGCAAATCTTCATAAATATATCTTTGCACACATCTGTAGATGTTTCTACATAAAAAAAATCCTATAATTTCTAACATTTAAAATTTTAATATAATGCCATATTTGAAAAACTTACATTAATTTAACTCCATAACAGTACCATTTAAGTATTTTCTCAAAACTTCAACAACACAGAGTCATAACAGTCTTAAAACTTTCTTAGAACATGTATGTCTTTATTTTTGAGATTACACATTCTTTCAAATGCTACTGGTCATGAAAGTTTCTTCTGTTGTGACTTGCCTATACATCTTCTATATTCATGTTACATGACCATACAAACTCATTTTTCTTGTCTTTATTCTCTGCCCTTTCCTGGTTCTTCTTTCTCATCATTTTGTCTGTTTCCTGAGAGTTTCTTGCATACACTATTATGATCCTTTGTTTCATGTCTTCTTATTTTCATAGCCCATGGAAAATCCTCCTGATTATTTATCCAGCTATAAAGACCCAAACTTCAAAAAAAAAAAAAATGCTGCTTAGTCCACAAGGACTTCAATTCCGTAATTTTATAGCATTTGAAAGTGTTTACCCCAAATTCAAAAAAAATAGTCCGGCTAAAACCAAATTCACTGTTCCCATCGTACAAATTAAGGTCCTACCCTCCACCTGATTTCTCTATTTATATTAATACATCATAAACCTCCATATTCTCTAGCTCAAACAACAGAGGTCATCTTTCCTCTGCTTTGCTCCCAAGATTCCTTCTATCTCAATGTCTCATAGTCAACCCTTCATTTCCATTCCCCCTGGAGCCACTCCAAAAAATATCATTGAAGAAATGTCAAGTGATGGGCACTGAAAAATGCCACAAAGACATGGGTTTATGTTCCAGCACTTTGGCTGTATCGTCATGTTATATTCCTCAATCATTACTTTAAAAAAATTACTGTTTTGTGAAAAAGTATTATTTCTATGATTGGACTGAAGTCCCCTGAGGTAAAGGACCATTTTATATACATCTAAAGTTTCCTCCATGACATCTAGCCAAGTCTATTCCCAGTCATGGCTTCTTTTAATCCTCACGATCTCACGGTAGTTTTTATTCCCTAATATTACTTAGACATGTTTATATATCAGCCCAAGACCACATAGCCAGTCAAAGGTCAAATCAGGAGTCCAATGTAGGTCTGTATGACTCTAAAGCTCATGGTTGTTCCAATTCCATACTATATCGCCAAGAGGTTTCTAGTATGACATCACCAAATACTTGTTAAATGAATGATAATTACTTTTCTTAAACTAGTTCAAGTCTATCTTAGGAGAACAGTATATTCTTTATTCAAAAAGTGCTATAGTTGTGTCCAAATATGTGATGACATTTAACAAGAAATAACTTTAAATACATGTTCGTAGGAGTGAACATGGCAGTCAATAAGCCTCATTTTTGCAGGGTGGGAGAAAACTAATGGTTTTAGTTGAAAGGTATTAATACATTTCCAGTGATTATTAGAGAAACTCTAAAACAGCATGATGAGCTGGCAAAAAGCCCAAGTGCAAGAACAGCAAAGTAGGTCTACACTTCCAAAAAACTTCCTTTTCTTCATGCTTTGGAGAGAAAACATCACTAATTAAAGGAAGGAAACTTGAAATACTGTAAGTGGTTATGAAAGAGTTCTTGCTATATACCTATTTTCTTTCTTATCAAAAAACCTAAAGTAATAGTTTCCAAATATCAATCTATGGACTGCCTGCTTCAGAATTATCTTGTTACAAATACAAATGACCAGAATCCATCTCTAAGCTACTGACTCTAACTCTTCAAATGTAAAATCCAGTAACCTGTAATTTCAATAATAACAATGAAAAAATAATAATTTCAAACACTAATAATTTCAAAAACCTCCAGTGTTTTTAATGCATGGTAAAGTTTGGGAACCACTGACCTCAAATAAAATGGAAGCTTTATAAGGCTGTGCCAATGCTGGATAAACAATTCCAAAGCCTACATACAGACCCTGAATAAAAGATGGAGAAACAGAATGCTTCCGAAGAAGTGTGGAAATTCAGTATTTTGTCTCCAAAAAAACCCAAAACAAAACAAAAAACCCCCTTGTCTTTAGGTTCCAATAACAAGTGCCTATAGAGACATCACTCTTAGAGCAGTAGAGCCAGTCAAAGTTAGGTTAAATCTCTGAGGACTTTATAGAGCTAGTTACATACTACAGCACACTTCCCTACTAAATTATAAACTGTTCATTCATTTAACAAATATTTATTGAGCACCTACTATGCATAGGGAATTATTATAGGGTTTGGGATACAGTGAATAAATAAACAAAAATCCCCTTACAAAGCTTGAACTCCTTCACAGGGGACAGATAACAAAAACAAATAAATAAACCTCCCCTCCAAATATAATATAGACTTGTTTTTATTTTATATAAATATATAGTTTTATATATATAAAACAGTTAATATAGAAAAATGAAGCAGGAAATTGATATACAGAGTTATAAGGGATGATTTTAATTTCAATAGGGTGATCAGGATAGGCCTCATGAGAACATGACATTTGAGTAAAGACCCAAAGGAGGTAAGTGTGTTGGGCATGGAAATACCTAGAGAAATATCATTCCAGGTAGAGGAACAGCAATGAGAGAGAAATTCATAAGGCAGGAGCATACTGATGGTTTGAGTATCTCGAGAAGATTCTGTGGCTTTACAATAGTAAGTGACAAGCAAGTCCGCAGGAGATAAATTCAGAGAGATAAACAGGGACCCATTATATAGGTCCAAGTAAGGCACAGTAAGGACAGAGGAGCACTAGAACAGCATGATTTGTCTTAAATTTTAAAAGCAAAGTTTTCGAACTGTGTTGAGAACAAACTTTAGGGAAGAGTTAGAGTAGAAGCAAGGAGATCCATTGTTGCAGTAATCCAAGTGAGACATGATGATGGCAGGGACCAGGGGATGAGAAGTGGTACAGTTTAGATTTATTTTGGAAGTAGAGATAACAGCATTTCTTGATAGACTGGAAGTGAGGTTTGAAAGAGGAGTCACGAGAGATGGAATTAGATGGCTGCAGAGGAGCAAATTTTGAGGGGAAGATGGAGTTGTATTTTGGACATGGTGAATCTGAGCATTAGACAACCAAGTGAAGAAATTCCAGTATGACTGCCCATATCAAAGTAGCAAAGACTGGGCATACAATAAACAAGTAACATGCACACCGCCTGATTTAACTTAGCATATTCATAACAACAAGCATCTTTATAAAATAAAGGTGTAAGTAAAATTCCTATTATAAAATGTATTTGGTTTACATTAACATTTACGTCACACATTTCAGAGATGAAGAATTATCTTCTGTTCTTATTTCTTGGCAATGCTATAGCCCATCTCTTTCAAGCAAATTTGCTTAAGTTACACTTTTTTCTTAAAACAACCATACTATGATTGTTACTAAGCTACAAATACTATTGAATGAAATTATAAGTAGATGGATACCTTGGCTGAACTGTAAACTCATTAACAGCTTGTAGCCTTTCCTGCAAAGAATGAATCTCTGCCCCATAGTTTTCTTCAGTTTCTTTCAGTTGCTGCTGCAAAGACGATACGAGGTTTTCTAATTCTTGAACTTGCCCTTCAAGTTGTTTAATTTTTTCAGTATCTTGCAGAGCAGATAACTTTCTTTTATGACAAACATCTGAGTTACATGAATGGAAGAAAATGCACATTTCAATACAAATTTCTTAGTGAAATACCACAATCACTGTTTTGAATGTGCAGAAAATATTAATTCTTCTTTGAAAAATGTTTTTTAGTAGTAATAACTCAGGAATCAATTTAAACTCATTTAGACTCATGATAACAAGAAAACATGAATAGTGTAATTCAAGATCATTTCTTCTATATTCATGGCTGCAGTACCCCTAAAACTACCAATTTTATGTCTTTAAATTGAAAATAATGTATAACCAGAGAATGTAAGAAGTGGGAAGACATGAGTAGTCTAAATCTTTCATTTTAAGGATGAGAAAACTGAGACCAAAGAGGGTTACAGTGAAATGCCCAATGCACTACGTTGTCTCAAATTTTAAAGTAAAAAATCAAATTACTGAACATTTGGTATAAAAACACCACATTACGGTATATAATCAAAATTTACCAGTGTCTTGAAAATTTGTCATCTGAGGATGGGTTGACAAAAAGTCTGTTTCCTCTTTTGGTAGGTTTTTTTCTGCAAATTCAAGTTTCACATCACCTGTCTGCTGTCTTTGAATCTATTGAAAATAACAGAAGAAAAGCAGTGACATAAATATATGACCTAGGATTGTGAAAACTATATAAAAGCAACTTTACCTTTAAAATGTTTTTTCCAAAATCACCTAAAATTGTGACACTCTAATACAAATATTTTCCCTTCCAAGTTATTCCACGCTCTCTTTTGACACAGTGAATCACATCCCATTCCCTTCACAGCATTGATATTATATTAGTAAACATAATGTTCTTTCATAACCAGAAGGAATTTCATTTTACTATAAAAATAGGAGCGGCACAGAATTTGGTATAAAGTTCATAATGATATTTAAAGTATGACTTGATCTCTGAAATTTCAACTCATACACAGTAAATTTTATATTATCAATACTTAATAACATACCTATTTCTGCTATTAATCTCTGGATATACCTCACATACAACAAGGTAACTGACAAATGTATGCTGTTCTTTATAAAAAAGGAAGGAAAACAGCAAAAACAGATAAACCTCAGCTTATTTCCTTAATTATTAAAACTAGGCAGCAATATGTCAGATGTGTATTAATTTAGTCATTCCTCAAATATTTAATAATCGGTCTACTATGTGGCCAGTATTGTGACAAGGGAGAGTAAGAATATAAAAAGAGTAAAAAAAAAAAAAAAAGTGTATCTGCCCTCACAGAATTCATCAACTAATTGGGGAAGTAAAATTAAACAATTAGAGAAGCATTAAACTATAATGTTTGACTAAAGGGCAATAACAGAAGAAAGACTGATGTGGGTCTGAGTAATTATGGAGGAAGTCAAATTTTATTTGGGCCTCCAACATTTTGGGCAATGATTAGGAAAGTTTACATGGAAGAAAGAATAAGAACATTTGTGAAAGAATGACCTGCTATAAGTAGTGAAGACAATGATCTTGAGGGACGGAGGAAATTGCGCCACATAAATAAGACAGGTAGGTATAAAGAGCACCGTAAAAGCAAGGGATGAGTTTGGACTTACTATACTAGATGAACAAAGGATACTGTAGAAGGAGGTGAGCAACAGGATAAAAGCTATTTCCCATGAAAGCTATTTCAGTTGGTACTACTCTTATCACGTCTTCTACCTCACTCCTACCCGCTGTGTACATTTCAACCAAGGATCTTACCTCCTACTTCCTAGAGAAAATAAAGCCCATCAGGTAAATACTTCAGTTTACAGCTCAACCTTTCTATACTGTCACTTAATTCATTCAGTAAACATATAGTAAGCCTTTACCATGTGCTAAACAAAGCACTGTGCTAAGAAGAGGAAATGGAAATAAAGAGAAGACTTCCTGACTCTGAAGAATGGAACAGGAAAGAAAGGAAGGTAATCAAGTATTTAAAATAATGGAGAAAGGTAGGTGCAAAAAAATAAAAAGTACAGATATTAAGAGAATGGAGGGAGAAATTTCTAGTCTAGGAGGATAGGTAAAGAAGATGACACAAAGGGTAATCTGGGACGAAGTTAGAGAGTGGCATGGACATATATATACTACCAAATGTACTAGCTAGTGGGAAGCAGCCGCATAGCACAGGGAGATCAGCTGGGTGATTTGTGACAACCTAGAGGGGTGGGATAGGAAGGGTGGGAGGGAGATGCAAGAGGAAGGAGATACGGGGATATATGTATATGTATAGCTGATTCACTTTGTTATAAAGCAGAAATTAACACACCATTGTAAAGCAATTATACTCCAATAAAGATGTTTAAAAATAAAAAAGGTGACACAAAAGAAATAACATTTGAACCAACTGGAATTATAAGTAGGAATACACTAAGCAAATCGGAGGGGGAAGGACAGTGTTAGACAGAAAAAACAGCATGCAAAAAAGCCCCAGGGGTCTGAAAGATATGGGTGTATTTTGGAAACTCTAAGTATTTCAATATGGCTAAAATGAGGAAGAGGATTAGTAGATGAGGCTAACAGGTTAAGCAGTGATGTACTGCCGACTGACTCATCCCAACCAACGTCTGGGATGCCTCTACAGTTGTAGCCAACTTGCTGGGATAAAATGTGAAATTCACTTTTTTATCTATTGTGCAGAAAAGAGTTAACACAGAAGTTGTGAGATTTCTATCTCTTTAAAAAGGCCTGCTTACAAGTCTGCCCCTTGGCTGGCATCTGGAAACTTAGCTGGTAAACGGTTCCCTACACTAATATAAAAGTTTCCCTAAACTGTAAGGGAGTCTCATGTACAAGCAATATGGTTTATGCTGAACACATGTTTTCTTTCTGGAAGTCTGAATTTGGTATGTTCTGGCAGAGGATGCCCATTTGGCTGACACCTGATAAAAAAGAACTATGGTTTCCTAGGCTTAGGTAAGCTTCCTTAGTAGTCAAAACTTAGCATGTATCGTCACAACTGCAAGAGGAATGAAGTGTGTCTTCCCGTGACTCCACTAGGAGAGAATTTTAGAAGTTTGTGCCTATTTCCTCCAGACTTTGCCCCATGCTCCTTTTCAAACCTTTATGGGGCTGATTTTGCTTTGTATCCTTTTGCTGTAATAAATCTTAGCCTTGAGTACCACTATTATGTTGAATCCTGTGAGTTCTTCTGGTGAACCACTGAACTGAGGAGTGGTCTTAGGGACCCTCAGCACACCCATACTCTGCCTTATTATACAGACATGTAAGGTGTAAGTTTCACTGATACAGGGAATGAAAAAAATAATGAGTTGTCTTGGTCTTGTTCCTCTCTTTTTACTTCCATATCAACTGACTACCAAATTCTTTAGGTCCTTCCTTAAAATATCTTATGAATCGTCCCTTCTTATTTCCTACCTCCCACTGCCACCAGATTAATCTCCCTAAAAGTTCAACTTCATGATGTCTAGACCATGATCACAAATCTCCAACAGCTTTTTTTTTTTTTTTTTGCATTACGCGGGCCTCTCTCACTGTTGGGCCTCTCCCGTTGTGGAGCACAGGATCCGGACACGCAGGCCCAGCGGCCACGGCTCACGGGCCCAGCCACTCCACGGCATGTGGGATCTTCCCGGACCGGGGCACGAACCCGTGTCCCCTGCATCAGCAGGTGGACTCTCAACCACTGCGCCACCAGGGAAGCCCCTCCAACAGCTTTTTAATGTCCACAAAAGTGTCACCTAGCATTCAAAGGTTGGTACAGTCTAACCTCTCTAATCTTAAAGTCCATTACTCTTTGAGCAATATGTCCCTAATATATCGCACTTACACCTCCAAGACTTTGATCATATCACCTCTTCCACCTGGAATGCTATTCCCCTTCCTCTTCCTTACGTAAACCTACACATCTTTCATGGTCCAATTCAAGTTCCACTTCCTCCAAGAATTCTTCCTTAATTATTTGCACCTATACTCATCTACATATTTGCTTAATTCCAAAAGTACTTGGCTTTTATTTTATTTTTTATTTTTTTGGCTGCACCTTGCAGCACGTGGATTGGAGTTCCCCGACCAGGGATCGAACCCATGCCCCTTGCAGTGGAAACACGGAGTCTTAACACCACTGGACCGCCAGGGAAGTCCCAAAAGTACTTCGCTTTTGTATACTAATTAAATGTTGCCTTGGATAACTATTTTATATACATATATATACATATACACACATCATATTTCTTGAATTAGCCTATGAAGTCCATCAATTTATCAATTCCTTCTGTCTAGTAACTATTTACACTGTATACTGCTTTATTCCCAGTACACAGTACAACCTAGCATATAATTAGCAAATAAAAATTACTGGCTGAATAACTGAATGAGAACAAGGTATACATCTTTCATTTCTTTTGTACTCCCTTCAGAGTATATTTCAGTATGATGTGAGATCAGGAGTTAGGGGAGAGAATTGTCTAGGATGATATGATCCTCAAGTTTCTGGTTGAATGTCACTCTTCAAAACTGAGAAGGGAGAGAAGCTGGTTTAAGGGGAAGAAATTAATAAATTCAATTTCAATGTTGATTGAGACATACATAAAGGATACTCGAGTACAGACAACCAATTAGATATACGACTCTGTAGCTCAGGAGTAAGAACTGACTAGACACAGAGATCTGGAAGCCATGGAAGTGAATGAAGGCAGCATACAGCATAATTAGCAGATCAAGCACAGATTCTTGGTGACTATAAATGGGTGGGCAAAACCCACAATGAAGGCTTAAAAAGCCACAGAATTGAAGCCACAGAAGCTAAGGGAAGAAAATATTCTAAGAAAGTAGCTAATACTACAAAATAAAAAAATAACAGCATTAAAAAGAAAACTAGTTCAAGATAACACTGAGCATGTGTTTACACCTACAGTTGCAAAGTAGAAGTTTGACTTTAATTCTAGGCTATAGAAGTATTCTTTTGGGTACCAAACAGTTTTTCTTGTTTTTTTTTCCTTCCTAATTGTTTCCCAATTAGGGGAAAAAAAAATCCTTTTTATTTTTAATACTTCCCAACACTTAAAAAAGCAAAAGACCTCACATAAAATTGATAAACTGAAGGAATAAACAACACTGGGCCCTGTTCCTACGTGACAACAACATGTGAAGCTGAGCAGTCTCTGCCCCCTTTAGATGAGGTATGTTTTCTCCAGGTTTCACTTTTCCAGCTTTCACTTGGCCTTCTTCACTTACTTTATGAGCTGAGCTCACGTAGGCATTTATGTTCATGATCTCTGACATATATCTCTCCTCCCTCCCCATGACTCAATTAAAATCATAATGAATCTTTAAAAGGTATAAATCCATAATAAACCAAAAAATAAAAGAGACTAAGAAAGATTTCAACAGAACAGGTGTGGCAGAAAGAAAAAAGGGGAGTAGAAATGGAATGTATGACTCGAGGGAAGTTATAACATTAGGTAGCATCCACTGAGGGGACTATGAGAGAATAAATGACAACATAAAAGAATTGTCAAGTGATCCTGAGCGTCCAGCTGCAGTCAGAGACCATGATTATGCAGTGTCACCAAACCACATCACCATCTAATTTTCTTAGCAGCCCTCAGAAACCCAAGTATGAGTGAAGAAGAAGGGTTCTCAGAGGCAGGATAAGGGCAGCAGAAAAAGAAGAAATCTAGACTACTAAGGGTACTGGTAAGAAAACGGTATGATGATTCTGAATAGGGTTCAATATCTAGCTATGAATGGAAGGAGAAAGAAAACTAGTAATTGTAGAGAAATGTGGAATTAAAGAAGGGCTTTGAATCTATCCACCATCCACCTGTCCTCCTACATAGTTATCTGTAAGATACTGGGATAGGTTTATAGATTTTAGGAAAGGCTGGATAAGGTTGTGCTTTAATTGCACAGAAAGAGGAAGAGAGAGGGAAAGGAGAAAGGGGGTAAAATAGAATGGGAAAAAGAAGGAGGGGAAGAGAAAGAGGAAGAACTAATATACATCATTTTTCTGATGTAGTTAATAAATTATATGATGCCATCTATACTCTCTTAGTTTTCTATGTGCACATTTCTAAAACAACTGCTTGAAAGAAATTTTATATAACACACCATGTGAAACCAGCTATATTCTAAACAACTAATCACATTTTTCTCTAAAACAGACTCACTGCTTTAAAAAATGTTATATGTAAAATTAAATGCAACTGTTTCACAAAGTTTACAATTTGACATTTTATATACATTTTAACTTTATCATGACTTCAAAAACTCTCTAAAGGGGTAAAGAGTATTCAAATTGCAGAAATTCCTTCAGCTCACTGATACTATATATATATATATGTCACTTTTCCCTAATTTTCTTTTCATGTTCACTTATTTTAGAAATTCTTGGTTGATGAAATAGCTTACAAAATAGCAGGTAATACAATAAATGCAAACATCATTATACATTTTCCATTTTACAGACCTTACTTAATCGTGACTGAAGTACCAAGAGTTTGTTGTATTCTTCTGTTACTTTGTTGAGAAGAGTTTGCACATTTTCCTGAAAATCTAAATGATAAACAATTATAATAATTTCACTCTACAATAAAAGTCTGCTTCTTTCAATAAGTATTATTCATCAATTCATAACTTCAGAAAATTGCCTGCTAGAAGTAAAATTCATAGATTTAGTAACCAACAATTAAAACCTCAATAATGTGGAACACCTGCTACAAAGATTAACTTGACAATTTCACATTAAAATACATTAATTTCTTTTGGCATTCATTAATTTGTACATATTTGTTCATTCTTCATACAAATGGACAGGGGTAGGAAACATTTTATCTGTGAAGGAATATCAAAAAAATTAATCGAGGTTATAATTTGTAAAAATGAACTAATATAGGATTCCTATTAAGAAAGATAACTGAATGTCTTATTCTTTAAAAAAAAAATAAAACCCCAACAGACTTATTCAATAAAATACCACAACTTTTAAATGTTTGGATCTATGGTATAAAATTAAGAATTACAGTGAGAAAAGATGGAAGTAGAGGAACAGAGGATAAAGAGACAAGGAAACTTGTAGACAGCTTTGGTTCTCTTTATATCACAATTACCGCATTGTAAAACTAAAAATGTACATTAAAGATTTAAGATTTCACGAACCTGAAAAAACAAGATGTTAAGATAACTCAAATTGGCTAAGTGATAAAATCATTAATTAACAGAGAAAGTTTATCAATTCATTTAAGAAAATTACTCTGTTCAATAATGTGGTAAAGCCTTTATTACCTTGAACTTCATATTTATAATCTTGCAATTCTAGTTCTTGATTTTCAGAAGTGTGAACACCGGAAGTCTCTTTCTCTTTCTCGTCTACATTTACTTCACATTTTAAAGCAGAAGTATAATGTTCACCAAGGACACTGCAAAAAGTCTGTTGACAACAAAATTAGGTATTTTATGAAATTAAAATTTTGATTTCTGCCACTAAAGATCATTAAACACTATTTTTCTATATGCAAAAGACAGTCAAAATGACACAGAAAAATCAGTAAGAAAACACTCTTCTGTATACCAAATCAATCTGCAAAAGAAATAACCAAGTCTAAATCTTTCTCTCTCCACATATAGAATGTGAAATTCTTCTTACACCAGGAAAATATTGATAGTCTTCATTATCTATAATATATATCAAATATATCTATCAAATTATAACTTTTTGCTTCTTCCTCATAATGAATATATCTTGTACTTTAATCTACCACTTTCTGGCTTGGATCCTATTCTGATGTTATCTCTGTAAGGTCGACTACCCTTGTGAAAAACACAAAAAGATGAGGACAGAAGTTCAAAAAGTAGTCTATAAATTCTATAGAAATTACAATATATGAAGTAGGAGATCACATTCATAGGCTTTAACATAAGAGAATACTATTCTGTGGTTTACACATGGAAAAAAAATATTTGACACATCATTCTGGTTTTTCTCCTGAGCAACAGATAATTTTATCATCACTTACAAATAACATATGCCACATAATCATCTGATAAGCCCTCTAAATAAGTTTCACCTGTGCCCCTCATGCAACTGGAAATAACAATCAACAACTCCTAGACTTAACCAATTTGCTTATTGTTGCTATTTCTTGAGATTTGCCTAAAAGTTAAACTATACTATTAATAATTGACTTGATTAAATTTTCAACACAGTTCCTAAGGTAGAATTTTATCATAAATTGATAAATTGATTCAGGTTGGTAGAAACCTGATCATCCAATTTACAGGTGAGGCAACAGACCCAGAAAGATGAAGTAACTAGTCCATAGTAACATCAATGATTAGTGACAAAACCAGGTTTCATGATGAACTCCAGGGGACCTCTCCATTACAAGCTGATTCATATTTCAACTTCAGATTAGGGGGTCAAGTAAAACCATTAATAGAAGAAAAGAAAATATAAAGTCAGCTTATAAATAAACTACTGTGACTTGGGCCCTCTTTCCATATTTACAGACTATCAACAATGGATATGAAAGGACAATCAATGCCTGAACCCTTCGGCAGAGGTGGAGGCTGAATGAATGTGGTTATTTCTGACTTTCTTTTGCTTTTTTGAATACTGTTTTTGAACTATTCTGTAGGTAATCAGAATCAGTAAGGGAGCTTTACCTTCCCAACTAATACCATCCTCCTCCCTCTTCGATTCACAAATACACAGGCTAGGATGGAGATCTGTGACAAAGCCTAGGCATGTATTTTAAATTTTGAACTATTTCAAATATGCAGAAAAAATAGTTCATCTATTACCTAGCTGTAACAAATACTAATATTTTGTCATATTATATCCATATTTTTAAAAAGAAATAGAACATTACATACAGATTTGAAGATTTCTGAATTAAGTACTGCTTACCTCTTTCATTCACCTGTCTCTCTGCCCAGAGGTGATTACTCTAACATGCATGTTTTTATACTTTTTCTTTTGAGATTTGCTGATATTAGTACACCTAGCAAACACTGCAATATGGTGTTCCATTGTACAGATATAACACAATTTGTTTATTCATTTGCCTGTAGATAAAAATCTGAGTTGTTTCTAATTTTTGACTTAACATAGACATTCTTGCAATGAACATATCTGGTTGTGCACAAATGTGAGCCTAAGTAGAAGTAAATGCCTGGGCTGTGTGATGTACATATCTTCAACAATATACCTTGCCAATCTGCTTCTCAAGGTAGTACACCCCCACCAGCAGTGTAGAAGCACTCCTATTTCACCTGATCTTCACAAATATAATTATACTTGGCATAATTAGTTTTTAGATTTGGCAATCTACAGTGTGAAATCTTATCTCACTAATCTTGGGCAAGATCCCCAGGTAAGTCATCAAATCACTCAACCACCAAAGTGGGCAGGGGTAGGAGACAGACCTGCTTAAGGCTCTATTGGTCTGTTTTTTTTAAATTAGGCATAACTTTTGTGTATTCTACTGCTGAGATAATTTACCTAGGTTTCTTTTGTTTCGAACTGATTATCAGGAAAACATTTTCTTTTTTTTTGCGGTACGCGGGCCTCTCACTGTTGTGGCCTCTCCTGTTGCGGAGCACAGGCTCCGGACGCGCAGGCTCAGCAGCCATTGCTCACGGGCCTAGCCGCTCCGCTGCATGCGGGATCTTCCCGGACCGGGGGTCAAACCCGCGTCCCCTGCATCGGCAGGCGGACGCTCAACCACTGCGCCACCAGGGAAGCCCCAGGAAAACATTTAAATGCTCATTTTAAACTTAAAAACTCAGCAATATTTTCTAAATACAGTTCCGAGGTAAGATAGTAGGGAAAACTAACTCAGATGATTCTGCCTATCAAATTTGTAGTAACTTAAAATTTAGCATTTCTTGTCTGAAAGTACTTTAAAAATATACATATCTTTATTGGAGTATAATTGCTTCACACTGTTGTGTTAGTTTCTGTTGTACAACAAAGCGAATCAGCTATAACATATACATGTATCCCCATATACCCTCCCTCTTGAGCCTCCCTCCCACCCTCCCTATCCCACCCCTCTAGGTCATCACAAAGCACCGAGCTGATCTCCCTGTGCTACGCAGCAGCTTCCCACTAGCCCATCCATTTTACATCTGTAGTGTATATATGTCAGTGCTACTCTCTCACTGAGTCCCAGCTTCCCCTTCCCTGTGTCCTCAAGTCCGTTCTATACGTCTGCGTCTTTATTCCTGCCCTGCCACTAAGTTCATCAGTAATGTTTTTTTAGATTCCATATATGTGCATTAGCATAGGGTATTTGTTTTTCTCTTTCTGACTTACTTCACTCTGTATGACACTCTAAGTCCATCCACCTCATTACAAATAACTCAATTTTGTTTTTTTTATGGCTGGGTAATATTCCACTGTATATATGTGCCATATCTTCTTTATCCATTTATCTGTTGATGGACAGTTAGGTTGCTTCCATGTCCTGGATATTGTAAATAGTGCTGCAGTGAACACTGTGGTTCATGTATCTTTCTGAATTATGGTAAAAGTACTTTTTAACTAATACCTTACCTGTGTAAAATGAGAACATTCTTCAGACACTGCCCTGTGAAGTTTTCCAATGAGCATTTGTAAAGGCTTCACTTCATCACCTAATAGAATAGATATTGCATTAAAATGTTCAGTTTACATACTTAGAAACTATTTTCATATTAAATCTATGTCAACTGGAAGCTTCCTGGCAATAAGATTAGTTTTAAATTCTTTATTTCTTTCAATGTTATTTTGTGCTGCTCAGTGTTAACCAGCTAAGATAATCTGTAGGATTTTCAATTTATATCCCACAAAATGGTACAAAGAAGTGACTTACAATTTTTTTTTACTACAACCCAATACTAGAAATACATCATACAGCATAACCTATTACATATATACATCCATATAAAACTGAAACAAAAATTTCACAAATCAACATTTACTCTTTCTACATGCTATGCACGCCAATGTGTTCTGTTCTACTTTATCACTGGACTGACTTCATCGCCCATTAACGGACTCATTAATTAACTTGTAGCCTGAAACACTACAGATTCTATCTGAAGAGGATACCAATACAAACAATATATGCTTAAAATCTTATTCAACTGACAAAGAACTGCTGAAGTGAAAAAGTACAGTATTCTTATTTAAGCCACACTTTAAATTCTACTCTGTTCAACAAAACAATTCCAAACGTATGAGCCACCTCACTCCCAAAGGCAGATCTGTCCAGAGTGGGGGCCTAAAGATACCTTGAACAGAGGAAGTTTAATTTAATTAATTAAATAAGTATTAAAGGTAAAAGTTAACTGCAACTAGTCTTCCACTTACGGTTCCTTAAATATTGCTTCTTACACAGTACCATCTTAGTCTTTGGCTCACTCTACAGTCTCCCAGGGCATCTCATTCTTGTCCTTGGCCTCAAATGATCTTTTGATTTACAAATCTTTATCTTGTGCCTAATCCTCCCTCTTAGGTTTCAGCTTTCTATTTTCAACTGCCTAATAGATATCTCTCCTTTTTTAATTAATTAATTAATTTGTGGGGTTTTTTTTAAAAAAACATCTTTATTGGAGTATAATTGCTTTACAACGTTGTGTTAGTTTCTGCTGTACAACAAAGTGAATCAGCTATACGTATACATATATCCCCATATCTCCTCCCTCTTGCATCTCCCTCCCACCCCTCTAGGTGGTCACAAAGCACCGAGATGATCGCCCTGTACCATGCTGCTGTTTCCCACTAGCTATCTATTTTACATTTGGTAGTGTATATGTGTCCATGCCACTCTCTCACTTCATCCCAGCTTACCCTTACCCCTCCCCATGTCCTCAAGTCCATTCTCTACATCTGCGTCATTATTCTTGTCCTGCCCCTTCGATATCTCTTTTTCAAAGTCAACAGGTAATTTTAACTCAATGTTCCAAGCTTAATTTACTATTTTTTCCACAAATCTGGTCCTTATCCTCCTCATGACTGGAGTCGCCCTCATTCCAACTACTCAAGCTAGAAACTTAGGGATCATTCTCAACTCCTTCCCCTTTTACTGTTAATATTAACTGCAGACTACAGCCTACCTCTTTTTTTTTTTTTTTAAACATCTTTATTGGGGTATAATTGCTTTACAATGGTGTATTAGTTTCTGCTTTAGAACAAAGTGAATCAGTTATACATATACATATGTTCCCATATCTCTTCCCTCTTGCGTCTCCCTCCCTCCCATTCTCCCTATCCCACCCCTCCAGGCGGTCACAAAGCACCGAGCTGATATCCAGCCTACCTCTTTAACTCTTAAACTTTCCTTCCTTCTCCAATCCCCAATGACATTTTAGTTCAACATCTTAATGTTAACAGAATTACTGCCAAAGTTGCTTAACTGGTCTTCCCATCACTTATCACCTCCCCCAATTTGCCTCAATGCTGTCATCTTAAAAATCTTACGATGTTACTCCCACTATTGAAAATCCTGCATTAGGTCTTATCACCATTGGCATAAAGATTAAAAATGCTTCACTTAGGGTATATGAAGTCTTTTCTTACCAAGCTCCTGCCAATCTTTCCATCTTTATCCCTCAGTACTTTTTCGCACACCTTGAATTCTCAACTCTCCAAAATGGATGCAGTCTCTCATATCTCCACATTTAAAACTCAAGAGCTTTCGCTAAAATTCCAACCTCCCTACTCCTGCCTACTGCCTCACTCTTCCAGGAAGTACTAGACTTTTCTCCTCTCTCCTTCCATTCTTTCTGTTCATTCTTCTAGTATAGAAATTTTCCTATTGTTTTCTAAGAGTTTATTTTATATTGCTTTCCCACAGGACTGCTGACTTCTTGGGGAAAATAACTCAGCGATTTTTAGATTTCTCAAGCATGTAAACGAGTATCCTATAGATTATATGAACAAATGAGTCCAGGACTGGAATACCCAGTCATGTTCCTCTATGGGGTCTAAGTCAAGAACAGAATCATGGAGTGGTGGGCTCTAAGTGATACTTATTTGTTTCATAATACTTATAATTTTGTTAGAAATCATTTACCTGTTTCTTGTGTTTTTATATTCTGTAGCTCTAGCTGGTGTATTTTCTGAAGTTCCTTGATCTTATCCTCTTGAGCAGAAATAAGCTCCTGCTTAAGACTGCAAAGAGCTTTATCTTTTTCCTTTTTCATATATTCACGAACCTGATCCACATGAGTTGAATAAACCAGAGAGAGGCAAATACGTTGAGCTTCCATCTGTAGCCTTAAATCATTCTTAAAGTAAATTAATGTGTAGGTTAGAATATTTTTAAATGACAAATCAAGTAATTTAACTTTTTTTTTTGCATATACTGATTACAAGGGAGGAAATACATGAAATTATAGTTTAAAATTTCATGTAAGAGAAGTGACGTCTAATTTAAATTTTTTCTCACTTATTCTGTTGCACTGACCTACCTATCTTTTTTCAAGGAAAATAGCACAATATTTTCATTACTTCAACTTCATAGTAAATTTTGATATTTGGTATAGCTAGGATGGCCTGATCTTTCATTTTTGTTCAAAAATAACATTTTAAAACAAGTATAGAGAAATGCAAATAATAATGTAATAAACACTATGTACACACATCCCAAATTAACAAATACAATTGTTTTATCTTTTTTTTTCATTTCTCTCCTCCCTACATATTTTTTTGGTTTAGAAAGAAAACATAGATAAAATTTAATCTACTACGTTCTCATTCCTCCTTCTCCAGAGGCCATCATTATCATAAATTTGATCATAAATTTGCTGCAAGTACAGTTCATTTCTTATACTCTCACTTCTCAATCCATCTATAAACAATGCATTATATTTTGTTTTTAAGAATTTACATAAATGGTGCAAAATGGTATTTATTTTGCAAATTACTCTTCTCATTCAATATACTTCTAAGATCTATCCATGGAGATACAGATGAATTTAACTGTGGTATTATATATATGAATATAGCACAATTTGTCCATTTCCTTTTTGGAGATCAACTGGATTATTTCTAAATTTTTTGATATTTCAAAAAATGCTGCAATAAATTCATATACATATGCCCTGTACAAATATGCTAGTGTTTCTCTAGTGTAGTGGTTCTCAAACTTTAGCACACATCAAAATCACCTGGAGTGCTTATTAAAACAGATTGCTGGGCCCCTCTCCCAGAGCGTCTAGCTCAGAAGGTCTGGTGTGGGCCCCAGAATTTGATTTATAACCTGTTTTCAAGTGATGCTGATGCTGCTGGTCAGGGACTACACTGAGTGCCACCTAGAAATGTAAATGCTGCATCACAGATTATGTATATTAACTGCATTAGATTTTAACACATTTTTATATTTACACCAATTTACACTGATATTTAACAGTGTAGGTGAATACTCATCTCCCCACATTCTCATCACACTTTTTATTGTGAAACTTATTTTGCCAATCTGACAGGTATAAAATGCTATTTTATTGTTATATCAATTTATAATGTTGAAGTATCTTTTCATGTTTATAAGCCAATTAGTTTAGTCCCAAGAGCAGAAGTATTTTTGTGGCTTCAGCATTATTTCTAAGCATATTTAGATTGCTCTTAGGTGTTATTATGTAAGTTGTTGCTCAATTTCTTCCGTGAGCTTCCTTCCACAGACACACACCTCACTCCTCTCCCCATCACTAAGGGGGTTTGTCTTGGTAGTGATGAGTGGGGCAGGGACAGCTTATGGGTTTGCCTCTGTTTACTTTATGGAAGTTAATGTCAAGGAGATGGTATCTGAATGTCACTGAAAATGTCTTTAGTTAGAAAAAATAAAATTCTTACTGAGAAGATTTGACCATTTTGATGGCTTCAAATTTAGGTCCTCCCCCAGTAATGTTTTTTAAGAAAATTTAAATGATCTCTGGCATTTTTAGAAGTGATTACATTAAAACCAATTATGATTTTGAAAACTATTTCAGATACTTAACAAAGCATTAATAGTTATGCAGTTAGAACATCTTAACTCTATTTAGGTTATTAAAATGTAAAATATCCTAATATCTGATATAAGATCACAAATGTGAGTACATTTATTAGAAGTAAAAAGAAAAAACTTTCCAGTGGCTTCCTACTGTATACAGAATAAAATCTCAACTTCTTACGCAGTCTGTAAGGCTCTACAAGATCTGGTCTTTTGCTTCTTCAAACTCTTTTTCTTCCACTCTCCTTCCCTCAAACTCAACTAAATACGTCTTTATTCTGTTCCTCAAACTCATCTCTGTCATCACAATTGCTCTAATTTCCATGTGGTAGACTCCTCGCTGCCATTCAGATGGCAGCTCAGATGTTAATTCCTCCTAGACACCTTTCCTGACCACCCTATTTAATGCTGCCACCACCACTACCCACCATTCTCTATCACATTATCTGTTTTATTTTCCTTATAAAACATCACTTTTCTTAACTATTCTACTTGTTTCCTCATTTATTGCCTGCCTCCCTCACTAGAATATATGTTCTTTGAGAGCAGGAACCTTCTTTCTCTTGTTCACCACTATTCCTACCTGGCAAGAGACTCAATAAATACTTGTTATAGAAATGAAGAAACACATAAAGCTCTAGTTAGCACCATTATACAAGATGTCCAGTGGAATTTTCATGTCATTTCTATTTTCAGTATCCAGCAAATATAAATCATCAGGAGTGACCTAGTATTACTCATTATATGCACTGTTTAACTGTATTTAGAATTAATACATTTCCTCCCCACTTCAGGTAAAACAAGACTCTGAGAAAACGCTAGGATTTAAAACAAGATTTTTTTCTCAGGGAAATATAGTTTCATAACTACTGAACAACTATATAGAGCACTAAAAAGTCTGAGAGTTAATTTTCAGTTGTGGAACCTTGAAAACACCAATACAAAATGAGACTGAAACCAATCTTTGGGATTGCAACAAAATATTACAAAATAACTTTTCTAAAGCTCAGACTCTTGTGATTTAAACTCTTGCCTTTTCAAAGAAAATGTGTTCTATGTTCTATTTCCTGAGCAGATTAACTAAAAGATTAACTAAAAGAGCAGCAACAACGTTTAAGGCAACAATGTTTAAGAATTAAAAAGATAAAAGAAATGATAAATGATAGGCTTAAGTGAGAATTACATTACAGGGTTACTTTCATTCTCTTGTAAGGTTAATTTATGTTTTATGACGATGAAAATTTTTAGTATGAAATGTACGCTGTAGCATATACATGTAAGTAAACATACCTGTTCTGATTTAAGTACACTGAGCTCCTGCTGAAGTTTATCATTTTCACCTGGTTCAGTTGTCCCACGTGATGATTCATTTGTCACTGACGACAAGTGATCAAAAAACCATTCTTGCTTGTTTTCTTTTCCAAGAGTCATATTTTCAATAGGAATTTCATTTAACTCCATTATTTTTGATTCTTCACCAAAATCTTTACTTATTTTAGGAACACACCCTCCAGAATCCCTGCTTGTCAAAACTCCATCTTTTAAAGAGCTTAAATGGACAGCACACACATTTACATCTTCTGTCCTATTATGGTTAATTATGATTTCTAGCTCTCTACATCTCAATAAAACTTGCTCTTTTTCTTGCTTTAAAGATTTAACTTCTTCCCTTAGAAAACTAATCTCGCTATGTTTCTGTTTTAATTGTTCAGAAAGATCAGACAGTCTCTCTGACAGTTCTAATTTTTCTCGCTTGGTTACCTCAAGCTTTTCCATAAGTTCTGTTGTATCTTTCTCAACAACCTCACCAATTTCCAATGGTTCTGCTGTAAAAGTTTTGTCATCATCAAAGACTGAACTTTTTATTTTCACTATAGTTGGGTTTATTCTTTGCAAATGATGAAGCTCTTCACTAAGTGCTTTAAGCTTACTTTTATATTCAACTTCTTGTTTATTTTTACTGTCTTCTAAATCGGTTTTTACCTTGAGAAGGCAAGCATAATCCTCCTGTAACTCTTGATAATTAACTTCAAAATTTTTTTCGGCAAATGAAAAAGTGTTCCTTTGCTTTTCAATCTCTTCAGTTAGCTGAATACATTGTTTTTTGAGGTTCTCATTTTCCTCTGTAAGTATTTCTATTTCTTTTTGCCAGCTACAGTCTTTGGATCTGTACTTAATGGAGTCTATGAAAATTAATCTTTCTTCTTGGTTAACAGGAGTATATATTTGCCACATGTCTTCAAGGGCCTTCTTTTCATCTTTAAGAATGCTATTCTCTGCTTCAAGTTGTGCAAGTTTTTCTTGAAGGTCATCCTCTTTTTCCTTCATTTGTTTCTCCAATAATTCAGTTTTAAGTTGTAATTCTTGAACTTCTTGTTCAAGTGTACCCTTTTCCTTTTCTTCTTGTCTGAGTATTTCAATTTCTTTTTGAAGTTCATTGATATGAAGGGTCATTTCTTCTGATTTTGAATTCACAAGGGATTGCTGTAAATCTTTCAGCTTTGAAATTTCCAAAATTAACTGGTTCTGCTTAGTTATCAAATTGTCTTTTTCAAACTGCATGGTTTCTATCTTTTGACTCATTTCATTCTGTAAGCCATCTATCTGCTGTTTATAGTGAATGCCTAAGTTATCTTTAAGCTTTTCAATATTTATTTGATGTTCAATTTCCAAAT
The DNA here is from genome assembly GCF_059928025.1 of Delphinapterus leucas. Lineage (NCBI taxonomy): Eukaryota > Metazoa > Chordata > Mammalia > Artiodactyla > Monodontidae > Delphinapterus > Delphinapterus leucas. Next base: position 55,437,503 of record NC_143137.1, on the reverse strand, counting down.
CTTCCTTCAGTTTGGAAAGTTCTTCTTCATGACTAAACAGGAGCTGTGTCCTCAGCCTCTCTAGCTCAGCTTCTTGTGATTCAGCCATTCTGTCTAATACAGCATTTTTTTCTCTTTCTAACATTTCAAGCTTTATCTTATAATGTGTAACTTCTGCTTCATGTTTTAATTCTAGTTCCTTCCTGGATTCAGATGCAGAAATAATCTCCGCTTTCAAATCTTTCACTGTACTAAGGGACTTGTGTGCTTCATTGAGTTTACTTTCTTGTTCAGCTATAGTCTGTCTAGCCCTCTGAATTTGGTCCCTTGAAAAGCTCAATTCTTCAAAAAGGTCTTCAAGTTGTCTCTGTAGAACAGACTTTTCTCCTGAAATTACTCCTAGTTCTTCCTTGAGTTTTTCCTTTTGAGAGTTAGTATCTTGCAATTTTATATTCAGTTCATTTATTGCCATATTCATTAACTTTATTTGATCTTCATTAACTGTAATATTTGGACACGATCTTAAAGCATTCTCCATTTCTCCCTTATGTTGTGTTTTAAGTTCATCTATCTGTGACATGTGTTGTTTTATTAATTCTTGTTTCATCTGTACTATCTGCTGCCCATACATCTCATCCAGCTCTGCCCGGAGTTGTTCTAACTTTCTTTGTGTTTCTTGTTCCATTCTTTGTAGAATATCAGTTTCAAATTGACTATCTTTATGATTTTTCTTCTGAAGTTCTTCAACTGTCCCCATTAATTGTTTTATTTCCTCAGAACACTGTCTTTCCTTTTGCTTGGAATTAGTCAGCTCTAATTTCATATTTTTTATCTCTTGGTTCTTTTGTACAACCTGTTCTTGTAATTCTTCCAGTAATTTATCAGCAGTTGTGACTTTATCCTTTAGCTCAAGAGTTTTTTTTTCTTCTTCTATTATTTTTGTATTTAATTCTTCAATGACTGCTTCCTTTTCCTGTATTTCTTTATTTGAGCTTTCTACTTTTTTATCCTGTTCCTTTATAAAGAAAAAATGAAAATATAAAAATGGCATTTTTAGTTCCTGGTTACTTATACCCCTTAACCCCATTACCAAAAGACTGACAGAAGACTGCTTTTTACATTATCCTACAAAAAGTAGCTGCTGAGCCTGCCCCTTAATTTTTCTTACATCAGTGAGACACAGGACTTGTGTAGTCAATACTATCTATGAGCAGTGTTGGCCTTCTTGGTGGGAAGAAATTTTTCTTACATTGCTATGACTAAATTTTTTAGTTTAAAAATTCAGTGGGATTAAAATGTGTCTAAACCATTATACGTTCTTCTTTCTTATTAACTGATTAACATTCTATGTATTTAGTATTTGCAATAGCTAGAGCACTACATACTCTTTACATTTCCAGAAGATAGTCCTAAAAATATATCAGAGTTCCTCCCATATAGTATTTTAGTGACCTGAAGGTTTGGTGGGCAAGTGTTATGAAAGGAGTGAAACAACAAACACAGGTTCCTGTAAGTCAGCCTTAACTTCACTCCTGGGGCTAAATGAATTAAAAGTTCAGGGATATGCCATGCTTAAGTGGTGGAATCACAAGTGATATGCAAGACAATTATACCATTTATGGCATATCAATTTGATTCTAGATTTTTGGTGTGAACAGAAATTTGAAAGCAGGACAGATTTTTCCCCCCACTTCTGATTTGGGACTCTATTTTGGAACTGTGGATAAATCAAAACCCAGAACATATGCCGAGGTATGTCCCTATGTCCCTAATCATTCACAGAAGTGTTAGAGCATAAGAGAGTCGAGTAGAAGCCCTGGTGACAAAGTTTTGTCTCTGTTACTTAGTTGCCTGAGTAGTTAAGGGCTGTAGTCCCAAGGACCAAAAAAAAAGTAAAATCCACAGAACAGAACAGAATATATGTAAAGTAATTAAAATCACCTTCAGGAGACAAAAGTCCAAGGCCAAGAGGACTTAAAGGCACCTCAAATGAATGTATTAACATACCTAAAAAAAAGAATGACAGGGCCTAGGAAAAAAGAAAGCCTCAGAGAGAAATATTGGCAGTCCCCATTTAAGTACAGTTCAGAAAAGAGAATCAAGGAAGGTACCATGAGACTTTGAGAATTCTAATCCCTCTGGGAAAACCATACCAAATGTAGAAAGCAAGGTAGGGGTCTATTGTAAACAGAATTAAGAATTTCAGTCCAAAGGCATGACCATTCCTACTGTGAGATGGATATATGAGGTTATCACAGCCTAATGCCACTGAACATTTGATTCCTCTAACATCCCTTGATCTCATGCTCACTTGAGCAAAATCCTATCAGTTTTCGTCTTGGTATCACATATCCCATCAATGTCACCATATGTTACTAGCAAGTACTAAGCCTTCAGACTTTAATTTCTGGACTAAAATATGACATTTAAATCAGTTTAATCTCTTTAAATCTTGGTGTTTTCACCTGTAAAATAAAGATGATATTATTTTCTCTATCTCACAGAATATGTTTGAATCTAAAATAAATATATTAAGGTATTAATTCTCACTGTGCGACATACACACATAATATATTTATATACTAGAAAAAAATCTGTAAGGCATTTGGAGTCTCTAAGAAAGTAAAATCAGTTCACGGCAGTCAACTTCAGTTAAACTGTTAAGTAATTAGTCTTGAAAATGTTAATGTTGTTATAAAATCTTTAATATTTATTTATATATCCTGGTTTTTCATGGGGGGGAACCCTCATAAAATAAAAAGTATCAATTCAAAACTGTCCAACACTTGATATTACCGCAAACAACAATTCTTCATTCAATTATTAAATAGTACAAATTCATGGTTCACTTTTCTTACTACCATTTATTCCACAGTACATGGTTTTAAACCACTTATATGGTGTTGCAAAAAAAGATAGCTCTGTGGTTAAGGATACAATCCCTCTATTTTTTGGAAACAGACCTGAGAGAGTAAGGAATAATATAGTTCCTGCCTGTGATGACTGTACCATGGGAAGTTCAGAGGATTAGGACAGTAAGAATGAACCTGAAACAGTTAATGCAGTTGCCTCAGAAACCAAGACAGTTCCAACTATCATCCTAATGCCCTAGTCCTTCAGTTGCTTTAATGGAACTACTACCCAGGGATTCATTCAAAGAGAAAAAAAGGAAAAAATATGTATGTAATGAAAAAGGGACCGATAACAAAAGTATTCTTGCTAACATTCAAATAAACAAAGGTTATTCCCCCTACGAAAATGAATTACTTGAATTTTAAATAATCTCAAATTATACTGCCTACTGAATACAATATAATAAGTATGATAAAACCCGACTGCCCAGGCTCTTCTAACCTAGGCCTAGACTGACTTTCTACTCTTACCTCCTGGAAAGACTCATTTCCAAAGACTATTATTTTCTTATTAAACTACTTTTTGATGTCTATATACACTTCTAACATGTTTCAGCCTGGGTCTTTATGCATACTCCACCCTCCCTAAAATGTCCTCCCCATCTCATCAGTTCAGATTCATAATTTATTCACTTATTTACCAAATTAGTATTGAGTAGCTGCTATGTGCCATATATTATACCAATTAGGGAGAAAACAAAGTACAGTTAAAAGGGGATTGTTCCAATATACAGACTTACCTCAAATACCACCTTCCAGCTAAAGCCTACCCTGAATCACTTCCCTTATGAAGCCAGACTTACTAGGAATTTTCAAAACACTTTTTAACCATACTTAGCCTTGTTTTGTGGTGTCTTGCATACATGCTTACTAAACCATGAGTTCCAGTGAAGAAAAAAGCACATTTAAACATCATTATCTCTTCCAAGAGCATGATGCAAAACAAGTGTTCTGTAAACATCTACAAAATGATTTTTAAATTACCTTGGTTGTAAAGCATGTCCATTTCATAATTTCAATATCTTAATATTGTACATTTCCTATTTTCCTTAGAGACAGTCTCTGGAATCATACTACCTAGATTTGAAATCTGGCTCTACCAATTTATTACCTGTATATCTGGGCAATTTACTTCATCTTGCTTTGCTCTGATGTCCTCATCTGTAAAATGGGGGTGACAATGGTATCTCTACCTCATAAGGTTGGTGTGATGATTCAATGAGTTAGTATGTGTATGATGCTTTGAATATTGCCTGGTAGCAAGTAAACAAAAATAAATGCTACCTAATACTTTTATTATTATCCAAACAATAGTCTTGTTTTGACAATTTCTCAACATCTTGCAGAAGAACCTCCTAAGTTTATAGAAAATACTGTATTGTATGTATAGTCTGCACTCATTATTCAAAGATTTCATATCTGTGAATTTGCTTACTTGCTTAAATTTATATATAACCCTGAGATCAATACTCACAGTCATTTGCAAAAGTGCACAGAGTGGTAAAAAATTTGAGTTGCTGGGACTTTCCTGGTGGTGCAGTGGTTAAGAATCCGTCTGCCAATGCAGGGGACACAGCTTCAAGCCCTGGTCCGGAAGATCCCACGTGCTGCAGAACAACTAAGCCCGTGCGCCGTAACTACTGAGCCTGCGCTCTAGAGCCTGCGAGCCACAACTACTGAGCCCACGTGCCTAGAGCCCATGCTCCACATCAAGAGAAGCCACCGCAATGAGAAGCCCACACACCACAACAAAGAGTAGCCCCTGCTCGCCACAACTAGAGAAAGCCCATGCGCAGCAACGAAGACCCAAAGCAGCCAAAAATAAATAATTAAAAAAATTGAGTTTCGTGGCACGCATGATTCCAACTGGCATCAAGCAAGGTGAGCACACTGCTTTTTTGTTTAAGCTCTCATATGGAGAGGACAAGGATGGAGACCATGAGAATGGAGATGGTAGGGGGTAGCAGAGCATACTGCAAGAAATTCTGGCTCTGGGTCAGTCCAATAGGGTTGGAATCCCGATTCTGGCAACTACTTGGGGGGAAGGCACCCTTAGGCAAGTCAGTTAACACTTCTAACCCTCATTTCTCTTTTGAAAATTAAACAAAATATAATCTACCAGGATGTTTTCTTAGGATTTAATATTATAATCTATATGATATGCACAACACTGTAAATCAAATATACTTCAATAAAATTAAAAAATAAAATATAGTGGAAAGAGCAAAATAAAATCTGTATGATATGTATGTGTGTGTGCACATATGTATGTGTATATATATCCCCTGGGAGCACTGAATAAGTGTTCCAGGCAACTTTATAACACATAACTATCATGAATAAAGAGAATCTGTATTTTTTTCTAATTAAAATCCATGAAACTTCATTTTGCCATGAAAATATTTTCAGAATTTCATAACCATGGCTAAAATGAGTAGAAACATCTCTAGATGTAAAAGAAAAAAACGATAGAAATTCTGGTTATAAATGTAGATTCTCTGGAGAACTCAATTTAACATAGGTCGATCACTTTCAAAGAACTCAGTAATGAGTATTATCCTTCCCCTGCCAAATATTTATTTATTTATTTAGGCTGCGCCAAGTCTTAGTTGCGGCACTCGAGATCTTCGTTGCGGCATGTTTAGCTGCGGCATGTGGGCTGTCAGTTGCGCCATGCATGTGGGACCTAGATCAAACACGGGCCACCTGCATTGGGAGCGTGGATTCTTACCCACTGGACCACCAGGGAAGTCCCAATGAGTATAATCTTAAAACCTATTACTGGAAGACTCCCAACTGCTTTTGAAATAAATTATCTTACATGCTTAAAGAACTTTTCTTAATTATGAAACTTTCTGATTAATGTGTGTAACAAAAAGATAAACACTAGGATAAAAAACTTTAAAATTAATTGTAAAGCTGATGCACATTGGCTGACTTCCTTAAACATACCATTTCATATGCTCTAATTTTCTCTTGCAAGAAACTAATTTGCATTTTGAAGTCTTCTTTCTTTTTGTGATAATCTTCTAACAGATGGTCTTGTTCTTCCAGCTGTTGCTGATGAGTGAGGATCTGTTGTTTGGCTTGTAGTAAATCTGCAGCTGTGCTACTATGAGTGCTGTTTCTCAGAGTTTCACTAGCCTGTAACTTGAAAATAGAAAGAAACCCCAAAGTATTAAATTCTTAAGTGAGTACACTACGGAAGAGACATTCTTTGGGGGGTGTTACTCAGCTCATAGTTGCTCTCTGGGAACTGTACTGGATTCACAGGCTTGAGACCCCAGCAAACATGCTGCCATAGCTGATCAGATGAGTATGATTACATTACCTAAGCTGACAAATTCCTCCCTTATCTAAAATTATTTTCTGTTACTTGCCAACAGAAACCTTAATTAATACAATCAGATTCCTATGGCTCTAATTAAACGTAAGTGGAATATATTCAGTCTAGTGACCGTTTCAGAACCTAACTAAAATGAAATCATACCAGGGTTGACAAAGGTTGGATGTTAACTACAGGTTAATTTCTGCAAAAATCCACCTTATCAGACTTACAAGATTTTAAAATACAGATGAGGAAGAAGTACAAAGAAAATAATAGCACAAAACCACTCAAGAAGTATGAATTAAATTCCTGGTTAACATAACAAGTATTTACTAGTTTTTTCAAAATAATACATAATAAGCAAATGGCTTTTAAATATTTATTTGTTCTGGAAAATATAAGAAAATTTTTTAAAATTCGTTCCTAAAAATTTAATAAATTTTGTTCTATTAGTAATACTTACATGCTGGAATTGAATCTGTAATTTTTGACTCTGTTCTGTCAACTCTAAAAATTCTCTCATTGTCTCATCCTTTTCTCTTCTCGCTTGTTGTAAATTAGCAGTGAGTTGGGTTATGATGCCATCTCTCTGTTTAATGGCAGCTTCAAATTCTTGCAACTAAAATACATCAGTGAAAATTAAGTGTGCTATATTTAATTTTTTTTAACAAAATTAAATATCAGTACAGCTAACTTCTTCAAAAATATGATATTCAAAATGCATTGGCAGAATTTTCACAATCTGTAAGCATATTTGAAAGCTATTATCTTGCGGGAATTAGTTTTACTTCCAAATCAACTTTTAAAAAACCATCTGAACTAGGGAACAAAATACATTAGATTTGACTTATCCAAATATCTACTTCTAGAAGGACAAGTGTCTTTATATTTAGGGATGCTCCAATGTTTGTAGGCATTACCATCATAGGCATGTTTAAGCCTTACTTGTTTCTAAAGAAGATGAAACTGAAATATATTCTGTCATCCTTATCAATGTCTTATTTCACCTTGTTTTCATAACTGACTGCCACAAACAACAGATGTTATTTTAACCACAAGAAGTTACTTACAAAGACTGGCTGACATTTTTAATGAGTTTAAGTCAATATATTGACGGATGTGGTATGCAACATAATTTTCTCTCAGGCTGCTTACAAAAACATCTATCCCTACTGAAGTGATGTCAGTCTAGCTATCTCATAAAGTTAAAAAAAAGATCTCATTATATTAGCCTTGTTAATGGACTAGTTTTAAGTGATGTTGTTTATGATATGTATAAGGACAAATATTATGAGGTGACTTGAAGTTACCATTTTAAAAAACCCATCTTTAAAGAATGTACCTATACTATCATTCAAATTACCTATTTTTGTTTTGTAACAAACCAAAAGCCACATAAGGTAAACACACCTGCTTCAGTCCTTCAGTCCCACAGGTGGCCCTCATTTCTTCTAGTTCTCTGTTTAGCTCTTCAATCTCATGTTGTTTCCCAGCCAATTCATTTTCCATCATCTCTAGGTGGGTCTGATTGTACTGTGCTCCATGTTCAGAATAAGAATCATCAACAACAAATTCTTCTTCCTAAACCAATCCAGATTTTTAATAATTCAGTACTAGCAACATTCCCTCAGGAAAAGGGACTCAAAATCTGAATCCTACAGCAAAGTCTAATTTTAAACATCACTCATCACCTGGGAGTTTACTGGCATGACAACCTACTTTGTTGCTAATGTGATATATATACCTCAAGAGCAAAAACAAGATATCTGCAAATTCAGTTACAATTGAGTTTTATACCAAAAGGTGGATAATTTTGTTTTGTTACACATTAAAAGCATTTAGAAATCACACAATGAAAGAAGTACATATAGGGAAAAGCTTTGTTAGTAACCAAATGGTTTTAAATAGAATAAAACATTAGTATAATGAGTAGTTTTAAATACTGTACCCTTAATAAATTTGTAGGCTTTCCTGTTCTCGTCACAAAACTGCAACCATTTACCTGTATAAAAACAATTTCCTGAAATATTATGGTTTTAGAATTTTATTTAAAGCTAACAATTATATTTGTGCTAACTGTACTCATGCTTTTCTTATGCCTAAGGAAAATGCCTCATTGGCAAAAACAGATATAGTGATTAAATTTAAACATCTAAAAGACATTATGACCATTTCAAATGCCAAAGAATTCCTCATACATTTGAGTGCTTACAATGCAAAAGACACTGTGCTATACACATTTTCATTTAAGTGAATTAAGATTCTAAGTACAGTTTCTCTTTTGTCTTCAGAAGAATAACTATAAACCTCTACTTACAAGATCCTCCTCTACAAAACACTGCCTTAAAATCATTTAAATAATTGTTTTTTGATTAAGCCCTATTCATTTTAAAGTAAAACTGTTTACTGATGTAAATCTATTGAAGGTTGGCAAGCAGGTGAAGAAGTAGGAGGAGATGTCAAGAGCTGAGGAAAACTCCTCCAAGAACTTTCCCCTGAGTGTACTATGATAGCCATGCCAACTCTGACAGATGTGGAGATTTTCCAGAATACAGATGTCTCTATCACAGACATTTTGTGGTAGGACGCAGGAGGTTGGCAGAATATGTCTCTGGGGTTGACCTGGTGGGAGATTAATTTCAGATCAATTAATCTACTCAATAATACCTTCCTTCCCCCTAACAGCAAACAAGTGAATTTCATTCCTATTTATGTTTAATTTCTCACAATTCTGTTAACAGAATCCAAGATAATGAAGTTTTTACTGTTGAAATACACAGAATAGAATAACTTAGAATTAGGATTAGGTTGATATGGATCACACCACTTTAAAAAGTGAAGATCCTAATTAAGAGTTCTTTCCAGAGTTTGATTCCTTTTTTTTCCCCCAAGGATAATTTCAAAAACCAAAGCTTAAAGTTAAAAAAAAATTTCACCTTTATGGCAACACATTATTAGAATTCGTGAAAACTATTAAAACACAGCAATACTAACTCTATTAAGATTATTAATAAAGTCACTTGCAATAACTTTCAAATTAAATTCTAAATTTCAATTAGCTTTTTTTTTTTTTTTTCCAATTAGCTTTTCTTGATTTTGAAATGAAGCACTTTGATAAACATCTACTAAACTTCTCCTTTAGGGTAACAGTATAATGAAATGGATTTTATGAATATTTTCAAATATCATATTAAGCAAAGGATATTCCTTTAAGTAGTGATGATATCACTTACATAAATTAGTTATCTATTTATAATAATTGAATCTAACACATTAAATAGCCAACATTCAGCTTAACTGTTCTCTAAGTTGAGCACATTTCACACTTCAGCAAGTCATATGTATTGGCTTCTTAAAATACTACATGACTGTTTTTCAAAACTTAATTGTTATTATAATAAATATTAAAATCTTGTCAATATTAACAGTTCTTAAAAATTTAATATCATGTAAATAGGTAATAAGATTATACACCAGAACTAAACTATATTTCAAAGTTAGAAAAGAAACAACAGATTAGGATCATTAATAGTTAGCAATAAATGATTATATTTTTTAATCTAGATAATTACTTCACTGATACCTAACAGGTAGAGCATTTATCTCATCTTCTTACACTAGCGTTTTAACACAATACTTGATAAATCATAATATGAAGGCACATTAATAGCTTGAAACATGAAGATTAGATGAACAGACTCCTCCAACTGATGAAACCTTAACTTTACTTAATATCGTTCTTTACTGTGGCATTTTTCAAAGTCATTTAACCTTTAGGCTATACTAATATAGTCTTTTTGAATTCATAATTTACTCAATCTGTGTAGACAACTTGAAGATTTGGGAAAGTACAAATAAGGTACATTCTAAATTTTAAAATGTTCTGTAGAGTAAGTATCATCTCCTAAAAATACTGCTATTCAGAAAGAATCAGAGGAAAGATGACTCTTATTTTAAAAATCATAAAATGTTCTTCACACAAAAACTTTTCCTTTCAGTGGACATCAGTTCAAAAACACAGAAGAACAACTCACTATTTATGATTAACACCTTATCCTTATTACATTTAATTTGGCAGTATGTACAAAAATATTAATAATGGATGTTTTAATAAAAAATAAGAAGAATCTAATAGTTCATAAAGTTCATAAAAATTACAGGAGTTCAGTGTGCCTAGCTGACTCCTGGAATTAGAGCCAAGAAACTAATGAAGTTAAGATCATTCATTCAAAGTCAAAGTTAAGTATCAAGCACCATGTTGTACACCTTCAATATATAAGCTGAGACAGGGAGGGAGAAAATGAAAATAAGGTGAAGTTAAAAAGAAGAAAGAAAGAAACCCAAGTCAAAGTTGAAAAGCTAAGTTTACGTTACTTAATGGCTGGCTATAGGCTATGTCTCCAACTCCAGCCAGTCACTTCATAAATGTCGTGAGTCCTGTTAAGTGACTTGGTTAAGAAGTTCTGAATAATCAGTTGAAGTCCATAAAAAGACTGTATGCCCTGTCATCATTTCATCTTTCTATACATAGCAAAGCATATTTATTTACTTGTCTTATCTCTGTATGTTGCCTGTAGCATTTCCAACTTTCCCCAAATAACCCTGCTCTAATGGTATCGATAAAAATATTTTATGTAAATATGGTATTTTAGATATGAAATGTCCCTTCACCAAGAACTGAAAAGATTATGTATAATTTAAATTAACTCGTAAGAAGGGTATTTTTTATTTAGTCTGATTTCTCTAGTATACATAATTGGATATATTTTTATACAGAACAGATTTTCGGGAGATCACAGGATAAAATTATCTGACTAATCCTTTCTAGACCTGAATCCATTTTTTAATCCAAGGGGTATACTAGCCACAGAAGTCAAGAACATTAAGCACATACCGTATCTATCAAAATAAAATTTCTAAACTAATTGCTAATTAAACATAGAATCAGAATCTGAAATCCTTCTGAGAATAAATTGTTGAAAGAATTCTCATCACTCATTTGTTTCATATAAACTTAGTGTGAAGAAAAGCATACATCTAGTGAAGCACAGTAAAAAAAACCACAAGCTTTGCTGATTGTTTTTTATATATCAAACATCATACTAAAATTACCAAATAACCCTCAAAACTACCCTGTGATATAGATATTATTTCCCCTATTTTACAGGTAAGGAAACTGTATTTCAGAGTTTAAGTGATGTGTCCAAATTCATCCTGCTCAGAGGTGAATAAGCTGAAATTTGAAAATAGGACTTTCTGGCTCCAAAGCCCCTTCTCTTTTACATCACCTTATTTCCCTATGTACCAGAAAAATGACAGTGATATTTAGACAAAATACAAGATAATTATGTGTCTTATGATTAAAACCATGTAATTTTGAAATTTTAAGAATATTCAATTGCAAACCAGAGCAGCCAAGACTGTTATACTTCATAAATCTGTTATTTGTAGTGAAGTTATATGTGTTGCCTAGAAAGGAATTTCATTTTAGAGGTCCCTTAAGAGTTCTAATATGAAGAGTATTACAGTGTGAGATTTACTCCTTGTTTATTTTTTTATTTTTATTGAAATATAGTTGACGTAGCATGTTGTGTATTCTTTGGTTTATAAATCTGACCTACTGAAGATTTTTCTGCCTCCTAAGAATGTGAATATGGCTTAAAAGTCCCCTGAAATTCTAGCTCAGTCAAACCAGTCCAATGTCATTAAATCAAGTAGCTAAAGACCCAAAACTAGTCCAGAGTATCATGGATTGAAGCAGTACCCATTTTAGCAATCTTCATGAGACATCAAATATTTCACAGACTATCAATTTTATACTATTTTCTATACACAGAGTAAATTATGTAAATTTCTCAAAGTATAATCCATTATGAATCTAGGCCCAAAATGGATAATATTAGAAGGATTATGATTCAAATCTGGTCAAATCTGTCAAAGATTATTTCATAACTATCTTTCAACGTAACCTTCAAAATCACTAATTTTTTCAACTTATAAATCAGCTAATCAATTGAATTTTTGTGACCAGTGTTAGAAAGAGAAAGTATCAGAGGACTGGTCACATAGTAAAGTATCTTTTCCTGAAAGTTTGGTTTAAAAAAATATGTATGTATGAATATGTATATATTACTCATGTGCACAATTATTCATGTATACAACTATACACATATATGTAATACACATGTAAATATATAAAATTACCTACACATATATGTGTAAAATATATTTCTTATTGTTAAATCATGGACAACATGCTTTGTTTTTTAATTCGTATTACTTTTTTAAAAAAATAAATTTATTTGTTTATTTATTTTTGGCTGCATTGGGTCTTCACTGCTGCGCACAGGCTTCCTCTAGTTGCAGCACGTGGGCTTCTCATTGCGGTGGCTTCTCTTTGTGGCACAGTATGGGCTCTAGGCACGTGGGCTTCAGTAGTTGTGGCACGCGGGCTCAGTAGTTGTGGCTCGCGGGCTCTAGAGCACAGGCTCAGTAGTTGTGGCGCATGGGCTTAGTTGCTCCATGACATGTGGGATCTTCCCAGACATGGGCTTGAACCCGTGTGCATTGTCAGGACAGCTTCTTAACCACTGAACCACCAGGGAAGACCTGGACCACATGCTTTAACTTTTATCTGTAGGACTTATATTTAAAATTATGTGTACCTCATTTTGAAACACATCATATTTACTAGGTATCACAATAAAAATTTAAAATATAAATTTTAACCAAATTTCACAGGCATGTATTAGATGGTCTGATCTGTAGCCACCTGGATTATAAAAAAAATTCACTTTGGTATAAAGAAAAAAAATGCATTTGTGGAATCCTGGGCTGCCCAAAAGTCACCAGTAGTTCAAGTGCCAAACCATCGTAAACTTCAATCAAAAAAGACAAGCTCTAAGAATTAAGGTATTATGGAAGAGAAAAGCAATGTTTTCATATCTAAGCCCCAAATTTAAAGTCACAAGTGCAGATTCTCTGAATTGCAAGCTGTAATTTTAAACTGAGATACTTCCCATAAAGGCAAATTTATGTAGCCTAAACTGGGAACTAATTTATTTATTTAACCTTGGTTAATTATTTCCCTGACCAGATCACTAATAAGTATATTCCCAGCTTTTAAACACATTAAACTTTTGAAGTGTAAAAGTTTTCACTCCCATTAGCAATCCAAAACAGTAATAAGTTCATTTAAGTACATGAAGCTTTTTTTTCTTTCCTAATAGACACCTACAATAAATCAAAACTTATAGAATACACTGAATTGTTGAACCATTCAAAGTAAAGTTTTCCATGTCCTCAAATACTGGACCAAAAAAAATGACAATCATATCTAAAAGAATAAGAAAAAGATAAAATGACATACACTTTTATTAACACAAAAAGAAGGTATTTCCTAAAGTGTCCAATGCCCACGTTAGCTTTTATCACCTAAATTAAAAATCACTACTGCAACATTAATTTCAATAAATGAATTTATGTAATTAACTAGAATTCAAGCAGTTGTAAAAAGCATTACACAAAATAAAATACCCTATAATATGAAATGTTTACTGTGTTAAATATGGATACCTTATATCATGTATCCTAGAAACCCAATTTCAAACACTTTCCTAGAAACTAAAACAAGGCCTCAATCTAATTAAGGACCAACTTATTCAAACAGATTTAAGACTTTAGTTAATAATCTGAAAAAAAGATATGTCAGAAAAATATAAACTTCAGGTTTTCTAGGTCATTTACATTACATCATACTGTGCTATATTCTTATTATATTTATAAAAACATAAAGCATGTGAGTTGCAAGTAACAGAGTACTAATAATCAACAGTAATTTCAAAAACATATGAAATGTCAATCACAGTGTTACTTATCCTTACCTCTGAACTATAATCATCTGCTGTGGTTGAAATTTCACTTTCCGGCTAAAACAGAAAGTAAAAACTGATTATATTAAAGCCCTTCTACTGCGTCCCCTCTCCAAATATTGTACTTTATTAGCCCATTATTATTGGTAACTTATGATAGAAAACTCAAAAAATATTACTAAAAAACAGGCAAAAAATTATTAAAATTCTTTTAAAATTCCACTCTGATTATGAATCACAATGGCTAAATAACACATCTAAAATTTATCACTAGGCAGTTTTCTAAATATAAAAGTATCAAGAAGTACTTTCACACAGGGTCTTTTATACACTACAAATCATTTGTAAGACAAAAGCACCAAAAAAGATATCATCCCTCTAATTCTTACATCTCTTTTAAATAAAATAAAATCTTAAACTGTTACTCCAAAAAGTTCAATTTCTTTAAAATGAAGAATCATCAAATTTTGGTGCTAGAAAAGTAGCAACAACTTGAAGAAAATTACCAACCTCTCTTGTTATTAACACTGTTGCAGCTTACAAAAAACTTTCAAAGACATTCTTGCTTCATCCTTACATCCCTGGGATTTGGGTATGAAGTGAGTGGCTTTTCTAAACTTCCCTCAGCTTAGAAGTACTAGGAAGAGTCAAAGAGGAAACCTAAATTTTCACTGCTTTCACTGTTCACATGCTCTCATCAAATCTAAGAATCTAATTTTACAAGTGAGAAAAGAGACCCAGATATTTCATTTTTTCACTCAACAAATATGAACCATATATGAACCCAATATAGAAGCAACTACATAAAACAAATACTAATGGACATAAAGGGAGAAACTGATGGAAATATAATAATAATAGGAGACGTTAACACCCCTCTGACATCAATGGACAGATCTTCCAGACAGAAAATCAATAAAGCAACAGAGATCGTAAATGACACAATAGAACAGTTAGACTTAACTGATATTTTCAGGACATGACATCCCCCCAAAACAGACTACATTCTTTTCAAGCGCACATGGAATATTCTCTGGGATAGACCACATACTAGGACACATGACAAGCCTAAACAAATTTAAAAGAATAGAAATTATTTCAAGCATCTTTTTTGATCACAACAGCATGAAAGTAGAAATCAACTGCAGAGAGAAAAATGAGAAAAAATGATTACAGGGAAACTAAACAATATGCTACTAAAAAACTAATGGCTCAACAATGAAATTAAAAAAATACCTTGAGACAAATGACAATGAAAACACAACCATACAAAAGCTATGAAATGCAGCAAAAGCAGTCCTAAGAGGGAAGTTCACAGTGACACAGGACTTGCTCAAAAAACAAGAAATTTTTCAAATCAACAACCTAACCTACCACCTAAAAGAATTAGAAGAAGAAAAAGCAAAACCTAAAGTCAGCAGAAGGAAGGAAATAATAAAGATCAGAGAGGAAATAAATAAAACAGAAATTTAAAAAACAATAGAGGACTTCCCTGGTGGTGCAGTGGTTGAGAGTCCACCTGCCGATGCAGGGGATACGGGTTCGTGCCCCGGTCCAGGAAGATCCCACACGCTGTGGAGCGGCTGGGCCCGTGGGCCATGGCTGCTGAGCCTGCGCATGTGGAACCTGTGCTCCGCAATGGGAGAGGCTACAACAGTGAGAGGCCTGCATACACCCCCCCAAATAAAACAAAATAAAACAAAATAAAACATAGAAATAATCACCAAATAAAAATCACCAAATCAAATAAAAACCAAGAGCTGGTGTTTTGAAAGGAAAAAATCAACAAACCTCTGGCAGGGATCACCAAGAAGAAAAGAGGACCAAAATAAAATAAGAAATGAAAGAGGAGAAATAACAACCAATACCACAGAAATACAAAAATCCATAAGAGAATACTATTAACAATTATGTGCCAACAAGTTGGACAACCTAGAAGAAATGGACCAGTTTCTAGAAACATACAGCCCACCAAAACTGAATCAAGAAGAAATAGAGGATTTGAACAGACTGATCACTAGAAGTGAAACAGAATCTGTAATTTTAAAAAACTCCCTTCAAACAAAAGTCCAGAACTGGATGGCTTCACTGGGAGATTACTAAACATACAAAGAAGAACTTATATCAATCCTGCTCAAATTCTTCCAAAAGATTAAAGGGGAGGGAAAACTCCCAAAGTCATTGTATGAAGCCACTATCACCTTGATACCCAAACCAGACAAAGATACCACAAAAAAAGAAAATTACCATACAATATTTTTGATGAATATAGATGTGAAAATCCTCCACAAAATATTAGCAAACCAAATCCACCAACACATTAAAAAGGATCATATGGGCTTTCCTGGTGGCGCAGTGGTTGAGAGTCGGCCTGCTGATGCAGGGGACACGGGTTTGTGCCCCGGTCCGGGAAGATCCCACATGCTGTGGAGCGGCTGGGCCCGTGAGCAATGGTTGCTGAACCTGTGCGTCCGGAGCCTGTGCTCCGCAACAGGAGAGGTCACAACAGTGAGAGGCCCGTGTACCGCAAAACAAACAAACAAAGAAAAGGATCATACACCATGATTATGCTGGATTCATCTGAGGTTCACAAGGATGGTTCAACATATGCAAATCAATCAATGTGATACACATCAACAGAAGAAAAGACAAAAACCACGTGATCATCTCAATAGCTGCAGAAAAAGCATTTGATAAAATTCAACATCCATTCTTTTTTAAGAATTAAAAAAATTTTTATTTTATATTGGAATATAGTTGATTAACAATGTTGTGTTAGTTTCAGGTGTACAGCAAAGTGATTCAGTTATACATACACATGTATCTATTCTTTTTCAAGTTCTTTTCCCATTTAGGTTATTACAGACTACTAAGCAGAATTTGCTGTACTATACAGTAGGTCCTTGTTGGTTATCTTATTTTATTATCATTCCACTTTTGTGTTCATGTTATTGAATACAATTAAACATAATGTTTACATCTATAAAATTATCCTGTGTATACACATAAAGAAACATTAAAAAATTCTAATAGGGTTATATATTTTAAATACAGCAGTGTGTACATGTTAATCTCAAACTCCCAATCTATCCCTCCCCCCACCCTTCCCCCTGGTAACCATAAATTCATTCTCTAAGTCTGTGAGTCTGTTTCTGTTTTGTAAATAAGTTCATTTGTATCATTTTTTTAGATTCCACATATAAACAATATCATATGATATTTGTCTTTCTCTGTCTGACTTACTTCACTCTGTATGAAAGACTCTAGGTCCATCCATCATTCTTCTTAGTGGCTGAGTAATATTCCATTGTATATATATGTACCACATCTTCTTTATCCATTCAGCTGTCAATGGATATTTACACTGTTTCCATGTCTTAGCTATTGTAAACAGCACTGCAATGAACACTGGGGTGCATGTATCCTTTTGAACCATGGTTTTCTCCAGATATATGCTCAGGAGTGGGATTACTGGATCATATGTTAGCTCTATTTTTAGTTTTTTAAGGAACCTCCATACTGTTCTTCATAGTGGCTATACCAATTTATATTCCCACCAGTATAGGAGGGTTCCCTTTTCTCCACACCCTCTCCAGCATTTACTGTTTGTAGACTTTGTAATGATGGCCATTCTGACTGGTGTGAGGTGGTATCTCATTGTAGTTTTGATGTGCATTTCTCTAATAATTAGCGATGTTGAGCATCTTTTCACGTGCCTCTTGGCCATCTGTATATCTTCTTTGGTGAAATGCCTATATAGGTCTCCTGCCCATTTTTTGATTGGGTTGTTTGTTTTTCTGATATTAAGCCATATGAGCTGTTTGTAAGTTTTGGAGATTAATCCATTGTCGGTCACATCACTTGCAAATATTTTCTCCTATTCTGTGCGTTGTCTTTTCATTTTGTTGACGGTTTCCTTTGCTGTGCAAAAGCTTTTGGGTTTAATTAGGTGTTTTTTTTTCTTTTTATTTCCATTACTCTAGGAGACGGATCGAAAAAGATATTGCTGCAATTTATGCCAAAGAGTGTTCTGCCTATGTTTTCCTCTAAGAGTTTTATACTATTCGGTCTTATGTTTAGGTCTTTAATCCATTTTGAGTTTATTTTTGCGAGATATCCATTCATGATAAAAACTCTTACTAAAGTTGGTATAGAGGGAACATATCTCAACATAATAAAAGTTATTTATCACAAACTCACAGCCAACATAATACTCATATGATTACCATATGATCCAGCAATTCCACTCCTGGGCATGTATCTGGAGAAAACTCTAATTGGAAAAGATACGTGCACCCCAATGTTCACAGCAGTACTATTTACAATAGCTAAGACACAGAAACAACCTAAGTGTCCATCGACAGATGAATGGATGAAGAAGATGTGAGATAGATATATATATATATATATATATATATATATAATGGAATATTGCTCAGCCATAAAAAAAAGAAATAATGCCATTTGCAGCAACATGCATGGACTCAGAGATTATCATAGTAAGTGAAATAAGTCAAACAGAGAAAGACAAACATCATATGATATAAAAAAAATGACACAAATGAACTTATTTACAAAACAGAAACAAACTCACAGACGTAGAAAACAAACTTATGGTTACCAAAGAGGAAAGGCAGGGAGTGATAAATTAGAACTTTGGGATTAGCAGATACAATCTACTATATATAAAATAGATAAACAACAAGATCCTACTGTATAGCACATGGAACTATATTCTATATCTTGTAATAAACCCTTGTAATAATGGAAAAGAATCTAAATAAGTACATATACATATATATGGATGCATATATATACATAAGTATATGTATATATACTTATAATTGAATCACTTTGCTGTACACCAGAAACTAACACAACATTGTAAATCAACTATATTTCAATTTAAAAACATTAAAAATTTTTTAAAAAGCTGATTCATGGGCCCCACCCAGACCTGCTGAATCAGAATCTACATTTTAAAAAAGATCCCACATGTGATCTGTATATACATGGAAGTCTGAGAAGTATTCCTCCAAAATGGAGAAAGATAATAAAGTACCTGTACAATGAGCCCCCAAAAATTAACAGAAACAAAAAACAAAAAAAACCCAACCAAACAAACAAAAAAAGCAAAAACCGAAAAAAAACCAAACAGGAAGCATCACCGTCTCCTTTCTCATCTATACTTACGGGAATTTTATTCAGCACTCAAGATCAAGTTCCAAGTCAACCTCCTCTCTGATGTAGTTATGATGCCAGGAACAGAAATAAGCTTACTCCTATTCTGAAATCCTGTAGCAGTGGTTCCTAACTTATGTGGCCCTCTTTTAAATCTAAAACACTTTCATGGGACTTCCCAGGTGGTCCAGTGGTTAAGAATCCACCTGCCAATGCAGGGGACATCGGTTCGATCTCTGGTCTGGGAAGATACCACATGCCACGGGCAACTGAGCCAATGTGCCACAACTACTGAGCTTGCGCACCGCAACTACTGAAGCCAGTGTGCTCTAGAGCCTGTGTGCCGCACCTACTGAGCCCACACGCTGCAACTACTGAAGTCTGCACACTCTGGGGCGCACGTGCCACAACTACTGAGCCTGCATGCTGCAACTACTGAGCCTGCATGCTGCAACTACTGAAGCCCGTGCACCTAGAGCCTGTGCTCAGCAACAAGAGAAGCCACCGCAATGAGAAGCCTGTGCACTGCAACAAAGAGTAGCCTCCACTCGCCACAACTAGAGAAAGCCTGTGTGCAGCAATGAAGACCCAGCGCGGCCAAAAAAAAAGCCAAAAAAAACCCACTTTCATGATGCAAGTCCTTATGGTTCGCTCACTTATTTATTCTTTTAAATGGCTATTGATTAAATGCATATTGTGTACTAAGAACTGTGCTACTGAGGATAAAATGGTGAACAAGACACTCTGCACTTGAAATGCTAAAATTCCAGTGAAAGCCCAAGTATTGATTTGTTAGGCAGAAAATGAAAATAAAAACATCTTCAAATCAAATCAAGCACCATGGTTACTATATTGTATTATACAAAAGATCTAGATTTCAACAAAAAATTACAAATACAGGGCTTCCCTGGTGGCACAGTGGTTAAGAATCCACCTGCCAATGCAGGGGACACGGGTTCAAGCCCTGGTCCGGGAAGATCCCAAATGCCGTGGAGCAACTAAGCCCGTGTGCCACAACTACTGAGCCTGCACTCTAGAGCCCACGTGCCACAACTACTGAAGCCCGCGTGCCTAGAGCATGTGCTATGCAACAAAAGAAGCCACCGCAATGAGAAGCCTGCACACCACAATGAAGAGTAGCCCCTGTTCTTTGCAACTAGAGAAAGCTCACTTGCAGCAAAGAAGACCAATGCAGCCAAAAATAAATAAATAAATATTTTTAAAATTACAAATACACAAAGAAAAAGGAAAGTATGGCCCATACACAAGAAAAACAGTAGTCAGTAGAAACTGTCCCTGAGGAAACATAGATATTGGACTTAACAGACAAAGATTTTAAATTAGCTATTTTTTAAAAAGTCAAATAAATGAAGGAAATAATGTCTAAAAAACTAAAGAAAATTATAAGAACAATGCCTCGCCAAATAGGGAATATAAAAAAAGAAAGAATTTATAAAAGAACCAAAGAGAAATTCTGGAGTTAAAAGTAAAGTAACAGAAATGTAAAATTCACTAGAGAGGCTTAACAGGAGATCTGAGGAGGAAGAAGAATCAGAGCAAACTTCAATATAGTTCAACTGAAATTATCCAGTCTGAGAAAAAGAAAAAAGAATTTAAAAAAAATGAACAGATCATCAAAGACCTGTGCAACAAACATACTAATTTAACATATGAATAAGGGAGACTCAGAAGGAGAGGAAAGGGTCAGAAAGAATATTCAAAGATATGATGGCTGAAAACTTCCCAAAGTTGATGAAAAACATTAATCTATGTATCCAAAATGTTCAAAAAACTCTAAGAAGGAAAAACTCAGATCCACTTTTATGATGAATAGCAAATCTCTATGGCATTTCTGACTCTTGACTAAAGCTCAAATCCCTATATATCTAAATCCTATTTCCACCTAAATATGCCAGGGCACAATCCAAATGATAATTTTTTGCCTTGTATAACACTCTTCCTCCTAAGCATCCCATTGTTCTCTACTCCTGGTCTTGGTAGCTCCACCATCCCACCCACCACCCAATCCACTCTTAACTTCTCCCTCATCTCCTTATTCTTGAAATTTCCATCATTAACGGGAGGAAGAAAATTAGCCATTATTGTGGAAAACTTTCTATGGGCCAGGTACAGCCTCCCTCTGTTCACCATTACCACCATCCTATCCTGATCACTTTGAGATCCATTTAAAACTAAACTACTTAAGGTTTCCAAATCACATCACACTGTTTCATGTCTTTGAGAATGCTGATTCTTTAGCATGGAGGTTGTCTGCCCTACTTCTTTGCCTCTAGCTAACTCTAACTTACACCTCAAGACTTGGTTCTCTTCCTGGAAACTTTCCCAAATAACACAAGACTGATTTGGGCATTCCCCCAAATCATGGTACTTTAGGGCACCATGTGCATTGTTGCTAGCATGGCTCTAATCAAGGTACACAGCCTATCTTACTTACATCCACCTTCCCCACTAGAGTGACTTTCAAGGATAGAGACTGTCATATTTATCTTTGTATCCTTGGTGCTCAATCTTTGGTGTAATACAGCTGCTCAGTAAGTGTTTGTTAAATCAAGCTCACAAAAATCGCATAGGGTGCTAATGAGTGTTGTCATTACAACAACTTTACACTTAGAATGCTAGTATTTAAAATTCTGGAGGAATACTTACTTCAACAGAGAAGACCTGGTCATGTTTAACTATTTCTCCACTGTGTAGAGTTCTCATTATTGTGGATTCAGGAGTCACAGCTGATCCTAATTTCTGAGAACTATTTGTGCACATCTCATCACTCTGTGATTGCTCAATATTCACAGCATGGTATGCTGACATGTCATGTTTACTACTTGAAGTTTTCCTCTTTTTTTTCTGCTTCTTAGGATTCTGCCCATCAGACTGAGCTTTCCTTTGTCGAAACTGGGCAAGCTACAGAAAAAAAAAATCATCGTTATTGTCAAAGATAATTTTTCTTTATCAGCACTAAGAAAAAAGTAGATTTGGAGTCACTTTCTTTAAAAGATCAACCCATCACTAAAATGATGGCAAAATAATGGACCATGGTTACTGTGTTTAACACAAAAATGACTACTAATTGCAAAGAAACTAGGTATTTCTGAATGACTGCTGTTCAAATGTTGAGAAGAACCAAAAATATTATGTCTAAAGAAAATATCATGTCTATTCTACCCCAGAGTCGGGGAGAATAAAAAACAGGCATTCTCATTCACTGTTCAGTGAGAGTATAATCTCTGGATATGAGATTATATGAAAACATAGGAGCTCTAAATGCATTTGCTTTGTGGAATTTCTGCAACTTCCACTTACGTATATTAGTAAATGTAATTATTTCATGCAAAAAGCTTTAGCTATACAAATGATCATTGCAGACTTGTTTATAATGGGAAAAATTATAAATATTTTCAGTATCAAACAGTAGAGCCTCCTAGCCCTTAATCATTTGCATACCATCATCAGGATTTTTGCCATATCCTAGTGTCACCTAAACTTACCAGTTACTTAATATGTTTTAACTAGTGTACTTTTCTTATTTAAATTTATTTTAAAGGATACTGTTGGGCTTCCCTGGTGGCGCAGTGGTTGAGAGTCCGCTGGCCGATGCAGGAGACGCGGGCTTGTGCCCCGGTCCGGGAAGATCCCACATGCCGCGGAGCGGCTGGGCCCGTGAGCCATGGCCGCTGAGCCTGCGCGTCCGGAGCCTGCGCTCCACAACGGGAGAGGCCATAACAGTGAGAGGCCCGCATACCGCAAAAAAAAAAGGATACTTTCTATCCTTGACATAAATTAAAAGTATCACTTGTCATTTTTTTAAAAATAAAAACAAAAATGAATACAATGAAAAATAAAACTGTATTATTAAAATTTTAGCTAGATATATTGCTGATGGTCCTAAGAGAAACAGGCAAGTGTTAGAGGGGTGCTAAGGATCTTTAAGTATCAGACTTTTGGCTTATAAGGAACCTGGTTAAAGAAACCTGGAAAAGTAGTAACTTTTTTTTTTTTTACAATACTATCCACTGTTATTTAATATTGGATCATGATATCACCTAAAATATCTCATCACTACCTGTATCAGAAGTTATGGATAACATATTTTGGGCAACACTAGATTAATTCAATTAAAATAATACTAATGCAAACCATTATTAATATTAAAAATATTAATGTAAACCATTATTAATAGTAAATGTTTATACACAACATTAGGTATAATATTGCAATATAACCTTTTTTTTTTTTTTTTTTTTGGCGGTACGCGGGCCTCTCACTGTTGTGGCCTCTCCCGCTGCAGAGCACAGGCTCCGGACGCGCAGGCTCAGCGGCCATGGCTCACGGGCTCAGCCGCTCCGCGGCATGTGAGATCTTCCCGGACCGGGGCACGAACCCGTGTCCCCTGCATCGGCAGGTGGACTCTCACCCACTGCACCACCAGGGAAGCCCCCTGCAATATAACCTTTTTTAGTAAAAGGAAAATTAAGTGCATCTCTTTTAACAAAGATAAGGCAGGCCTCAGGCTCACAGCCTTCAACAATTATACCTATTTTAAATTTTAATAACATTATACACAGAGGCATGGATTAAATTCTGGAAGAATATAACCATAACAACTTTGGTCTGTCTCTAGATTTGGGATTACAGTTATTTTTCCTTATGCTCACTTGAAATTTCCTTTTTGGTGCATAAATTTTCCAAATTTTATATGAAGCAACTACCAATTCCTAAATTTAATTTGAACTCAGTCATTCTGAGAGAAACAAAAGCATAAGAACAGGTGTAAGCCCTTTGTGCCTTAAAAAGAGGAAACAGAGGAAATATACAAACATATTAATATATAAATTAGACCAATTACAAAGATGGCCAGTAAATGTCTTATGATATAAAGGATTAAAGCAATCTTGATGATGTTGATATCATTAACTATCAAAATATGTGACAAATACTAGAATCTATAGAATAACTACAGCATATGTTATACTTTTGTCTGCTGTAAATGAAGAAAAGTTTATAGATATGTATTGCTTACTTAACAAATGTGTCTAATTAATAAATCAGAAATATCTAATCACTGACCTTGCAATATAAAAATATATCACATTTAAATTTCTTCCCCAGTTCATCAGCAACTAGTCAGTTATTCTACTATCTGCTTAAGGAACAGATGCAAGACCAGTTGCCTCTATTTGTACATTATTAGCTGCTGGAATGCATTTAAACTACTTTGGAGAGCAAATTCATTCTTAAAAATAAACCAACTGAAACACTATTATATATTATCTGTAAATAGAATCAAAAGTCTAGGGACATCATTTTAAAATGATCTCTCAGAAAGAATGCAAAAGCAAAAAAATGCTAATGACATTCTTAAGGTTTAAAAATATATTCAGACAGCAGAGGATATCATGGCAATGATGAAGATTTTGTTTAAAATTCCAACTCTGTTAGGATATATAAGTTATATTTAATATTTATTTATATGTACAAATACATAACAAAAGAGAAAACTAAAATCCTGTACTATAAAAAGACTGATTAAAAAAAAACAAACAAAAAACCCGCTGCCTGAGACAACAGTATCCATTATTAAATGAACCCAATGAAAAGGTTAATAATAGATATGGAATAAAAAGTAGAATGGGGGGCTTCCCTGGTGGCGCAGTGGTTGAGAGTCCGCCTGCCAATGCAGGTTACACAGGTTCGTGTCCCGGTTTGGGAGGATCCTACATGCCGCGGAGCGGCTGGGCCCGTGAGCCGTGGCCGCTGAGCCTGCGTGTCTGGAGCTTGTGCTCCGCAATGGGAGAGGCCCCAACAGTGAGAGGCCCACATACCACAAAAAAAAAAAAGGAGAATAGGGGCTTCCTTGGTGGCGCAGTGGTTAAGAAATCGCCTGACAATGCAGGGGACAAGGGTTCGAGCCCCGGTCCAGGAAGATCCCACATGCCGCAAAGCAACTAAGCCCATGAGCCACAACTACTAAGCCTGCGCTCTAGAGCCCACGAGCCACAACTATGAAGCCTGTGTGCCACAACTACTGAAGCCCGCAGGCCTAGAGCCTGTGCTGTGCAACAAGAGAAGGCACTGCAATGAGAAGCCCACACACCACAGTGAAGAGTAGCCCCTGCTCGCTGCAACTAGAGAAAGCCCGCGCGCAGCAAAGGCCCAACGCAGCTATAAAAAAATAAAAAAATAAAAATAAAAAAGGAGAATAGTTCTATTACAGTATGTAGAACTAATCACTTCTAAGGACATAAAATTACCAAGACATTGTTTCAGGCCTATGTTATTGATTACATGAAGTCATATTATTTTTTTCAGAACAATTAACCAGAAGGTAAGCTCCATGAATGTAAGAACTTTTGTTCACTGCTATATATTCAAAATCTAGAACAGTACTCAATAAATACATGATAAGTGAAAAAAAGATAACATACCTTTTATAGAAAAGTTAACATTAAGCAATAATTTTAAGCACTGTTCCACAGAACCTAAGAACTAAGATGATAAACTGGCATATCTAATTCCACTATCTAAAAAAGTTCCATGGTCTCAGAATTCAAAGTGGCAATTAAATGAATTAAAACATAAAATATTCCCTCTCACCATAATCTCTCTACCCCACTAGGCAAAACAAATAAACAGAAAAACTAAACAAATGACAAAATTAAATTCTCAGAAAAACAAAAATAATAGCTTTTTAGGAAGAGTTCTGTTTTGTAAAAACATGAGAAAAGGAACAAGAGCACATCATAAATCACATCATAAATAGCTATCTATTTTTATTTTAAATTTGAAAAATGGCAAGTTGGCAGATAAGCAAAAACCAGAAACTCTATTCAATTAGCTAATCATTTGATACTGCAATGGTACACTTTAAATTACTGGAAAAACATTTATTCTAAAACATGCTGGAAATTCAGACTACAGACATCTGTGTTTGTCATTTGGAAGCCAATTATAAAAATGTTAACATATGCAGGCACGGAAATAGCTGCAAGATTTACTGGAAAGATATCATGTCCATATACACTTGTCTTTCAAAACTAATTCAGATCTCAAGCAAATGTCTTACCCGGACCAGAACACGAATAATTAAATAAAAATGACTAATAATTTATTTCATAAACTCAATATTTATTTATAAATGATCATTCTCAATAAAACAAGGAATTTTTTTAATGCTGTAAAAAAAATGCCAAGTTTTTATAATGTCACTTCAATAAAAGTACTAACTGGAATCTGTTTTGTTTCTTGAGAGTTCATCAGGTGTTTATGTGCCAGGCACAAAGCTAGACATGAGTCGAAATACACTGTCTTAACAGTAGGATCTTTTAGTCTAGGCCAGCCGATTATTTTATTCAGTTGTGAGAAACAAGGTAAAAGTTAGTGTACAATTTTGTAAACTCAACAGTCCTATGTATCTTTAAGGAGGTAGTATGGGAACTTCTCTTGTCCTGATTTTCTCAAAAAAGGCTTTCTGTAAGAGGTGTGGTTGCAGAGTTTTACAGCTGTGAAGGAAATAACTTGGCATATGACAGACAGTAGTGAGTAGTTCATTTATTTAAAAAATATTTATTGTGTTTATGGAATAAATTATCATGTGTTTCCCCTGTGCAGGGTAGGTAGTAATGAAACAGATACAAACCCTACTCCTCTGAATTGTAATCCAGGTAGGAAGAAAAAAATTAAACAAATATGGACAAATACAGAAATATATCATTTCAAGAGACAAAAAGTACTTTGAAGAAAAAGTATAGGTACTAAAGAAAGTCTAAAACAGAAAGACTTAATTTGAATGGGAATGTAAGGGAGAAGTCATGAAATATTGAGAAAAGAATGTGGAAGCTGAGATTTGAAGACAAATATGAGTTACTTGCCCAAAAGTAGCAAAATAGAACAGGAACATCTGACTCCAAATCCAGTATTCTTTCCATTATACCAATTTGCATTCCATGCATTCTGAGCTCTTTTCCTTCATTTGTCATTAAACTTAAAACCACTAACATTAAATCTAGAACACAAAGTTTAAAGGCATGAACAAATGAAATCACCAAAACAAATACTTTTTTGACAACACTAGGGAAAAAACACACACACAACACACACATACACCAAGAAACTATAAAATATTTTTAAAATGTTATCTACTTTCTCTAGTCTTCAAAAGCAGCTGTAAGTAGCTATGTTTTTACTGTAGAAAATTTAAGAAATCCTAATTAATTCTAATTATGTAACTATTTGTACCTGTCCCTGCAGCCTTTACCTTTGTGATATTCCCTAATGAATGTTGAACAAGAATGCTGTACAAGCTATTACAACAAAACTTCAGGGACCTAACTATGAAAACACAGAAGAATAACACAGTTGACCCAAACACAATTTGTATGTAGAGCTGAAGTAGGGCAACTGAAAACAAAGAAGACAAAAGCAACGCTTTAAAGATGCTCTGAAGAATATTTTCCAACGATATGACAAAATACAAACTGTTGGAAAATAACAGTGCCAAATAGACCCGATGAAATCAGATATGGAAAAGACCACAGGACTTTACCTTATGGAGACAGCAGTCTTATTTATATCCTACAACCTCATTCAATGCAGAATTTTTCTTAAAGTTTTGGAACACTTTCACGTCTAAGAAGAAAATGGATTCTGGAACTGAAAAAGTTACCTTAATTTTGCAAATTTTAACACATTTCATTGTCTGGCACATAGTAAGCCCAAATATTTTTTGAGTGAAAATAATGTTTCAAAAAGAATATGGATTACATATATTAGAGTACTGGACTGCTGTGTTTACAGAGACTCTAATAAACTAGCTATGTGACACTGGACAAGCCACTTAACCTAAAGAGAACTCAGTTTTTTCAACTGTACAATGAAGAGGAGGATTAGAAGGATCTCTTAAAACTTCTTTCAGTTTTACCATATGATCCAGCAAGTCCACTCCTAGGTGATATATCTGAAGAAAACAAAAACACTAATTCAAAAAGATACATGCACCCCAATGTTCACCGTAGCATTATTTACAATAGCCAACATATGGAAGCAACCTAAGCGTCCATCAACAGATGAATGAATAAAGAAAATGTGGTATACATACAATGGAATATTACTCAGCCATAAAAAGAACGAACTTCTGCCATTTGTATCAACATGGATGGACCAGAAGGTTTTATGCTTACTGAAATAAGTCAGACAGAGAAAGACAAATACTGTATGTTTTCACTTATATGTGGAATCTAAGAAACAGAACAAACAAATGAATATAACAAAACAGAAACAGACTCAGATATAGAGAACACACTAGTGGTTACCAGTGGGGCAAGAGGCAAGATACAGTGGTAGGGGATTAAGAGGTACAAACTACTATGTATAAAATATTATAAGTAAGGTACAAGGATATACTGTACAGCACAGGGAATATAGCCTATATTTTATAATAACTTTAAATGGAGTTTAACCTATAAAAATATTAAATCTCTATGTTGTACACTTGAAAATAATATAATATTGTAGATCAACTATATGTCAATCAATAAATAAAATTTCTTCCAGCTTTTAATGCTTAAATTGGAAAAGTTTTTTTCAACTGTTTCTTTCCCTTTTTCTTCCCCGTACTCTCAATTACGTAGAAGAAAAACTAGAATTCTACATTATAAAAGTTTCTTTTTAACTGTTGCTTGAAAAAACAGTTCAATAAACAGTATCTATTATGAAATGATACCAAATGAAAAAAGATACAGAATAAAAAGTGGAATGATTACAGTATAGTGTTTAGAACAAATCAGTTCTAAGTATATAAAATTATCAAAATACTGTTTTAGGCTCATGTTACTATAAGAAGTATATGAAGTCAAATTATTATTGCAGAACAAATAACTAGAAGATATGCTCCAGGAGGGCAGGGATTTTTAATCAAAATCAAAGCCTATTTAATACTCTTAAGTCTCGAATAGTGCCTGCATATAGGTTCTCAATAAAAATTTGCTGAGTGAAAAAAAAGATAATTTTTTTTTTATAGAAAAGAGGAACCATAAGCAATAATTTTAGGCTTATTCCTCAGAGCTTCAGAATACCTGTATAGTTTCTAAAAAAAAATCCTAAAATGATAAATCAGGTCCATGGTTACATTACTATACAACCATACTATGTAATATTATGTACCTGTCAAAGATAATGTTTTCAAAAAAATTTTAATGTGGGAAAATGCTCTCAACATAAAGCTGGGGGAGAAAAGAGACCAAAACTGCATGCAGAGTATGATTCAAGCTAAGTTTAAAAATATACATAGAAACAAAGAATGAAAAAACTGTTAATAGTGATTACTTGTAGGTTATGAGACTATGGGTAATTGTTTTCTCTTCTGAAAGATTTTCACTGCCTCCCTCCCTCCCCCAAAGATCTGTAAAGAATATTCACTAATAAAACTATGGGCCCATATGTTAATATCACTATTTTTAAAAGGATATAATACAACTACACATCTACCAAAAATCTCATCCCAAAAGACAGAAATAAGGCAGAAGTCCCAGGAATTATGCTGTCTTGGAGCCTGGCCTCTTTCATCAGCCTCTCCAGACACCCTCTCCAGACATCCCATAAGCATAACTGCTAACAGCGACAGATTATTACACCTCACTGTTCAGATGCCACCAACTTCTGTTTCATTTCACTGTCACCTCATTTACTGCTAACACTGAACGGTGAGAACAATGGCACTTTGCCCCAACCTTATCTAGTTTCTGCATAGTATAAAGCTTAATCGCATCAAAAATAAACAAATAAATAGCAGTTCATGTAAAGGAGAATCCTAAAACAAGGTATATCTGTAACAGATGCTATCACCCTCAGCAGCAAAAAATACATGCCAGCTTATCATCTGAGGTTTGTTCACTTATAAGCCACAGATAATAGAATATTATTCTCTCTTATACGCATATTTTTTTTTTGCAGGAAATATCGACTTAAAAAATAAAAGAACTGCTATATCTGGTCACTTCAATGGCCCATCCTGTCAGATATCCAGAGCCCATCAACAGCTCCAATGATCTGTCAGAGATCATTTGTGATGAAACTGGGTGTATAATGACATAAATATCAGTTGGCTTTGGTTTTGCTTCCTCTTCCTATCTCATTCCACAACACAACACACTCACTACTCCCCGAGGACTGAGGGACCATGGGATTATGATCTCTGCACACCTCTAGGCCTTGGGCATATGCATCGGAAAATGGGCAAAAGTTAACACAGCACCAGTGTTTGTAACAGAAAAACTGGAAACAACCCAAATGCTCATTGATATGAGAATGCTAAATGAGGTAAATTCCTATAATGGAATTGTATGCAGGTGTGAACATCTTTACATAATACTGAACAAAAAGAAAATCATTAAATACTGCTTATAATATGATACCATTAAGTTCAAAAACAGCAAAACTAATATATTATGTAAACATATGTGGTACAGAAAAGCAAGGCACTGATAAAGAAAATTAAGAATTGTAGTTACCTTAGGTAGAGAGGGGGTGGGATTAGATTGGGAAAGGTTTCAAATGTATTTGAATGTGTATATTTCTTAAACTGGGTGACAGGCATAGAGGTCATTTTTTAAAAATCATTTTTCTTATCTATATATTTTATGTGTATTCTTTTGCAGGTGAAACATATTTAAGTATTTTTAAAGTATGTATTTAGAACTTCCTGCTGAGGAAACTGGCCAGTGCTCATAGCTCCTACCATACAGGACACCCCAGCTGCTCCTCCCAGTCTAGTCTGATGAGAAAAGAGGCAGTTGATTAGATTCTTCTCTTGGAATTAGGGAACAAAGAGTTAGAAAAGATATCCAGAAAGTAACAGAGGGGAGATGAATCTTATTGAAGGATTTGAAAATCAGTGCATGATGCAATAATCATATAAATATCCCTAAACTCACCCATAAAGTACATTTATGTTATCAACCTACTAGTCATGTTGCAGACTAAAATACTTTTTGTGTATTCAGCACAGCCAGTTTTCCTTCTGACGAAATCATCCTTGCTTCTTTAGTTGCACACCAAGTAAAGTAGCTGGCATATAAGAGTTCATGATGTATAATCACCTAGTTTTGCAGAATCACACAAATTAGCTATGTCAGTGGGTCCCAAACTTTACTGCACATTGAGGATCTTTAAAATATAGTGAGTCATGGGCTTCCCTGGTGGCGCAGTGGTTGAGAGTCCGCCCGCTGATGCAGGGGACACGGGTTCGTGCCCCGGTCCAGGAAGGTCCCACATGCCGCAGAGTGGCTGGGCCCGTGAGCCATGGCCGCTGAGCCTGAGCATCCGGAGCCTGTGCTCCGCAACGGTAGAGGCCACAACAGTGAGAGGCCCGCGTACCGCAAAAAAAAAAAAAAAAAAAAAGTGAGTCCTGGATCACACCTCAGACTTTCTGATTTGGGGTTGGAGTGTGACTTAGGCTTTGAAATTGTTTAAAGCTTTCCAGAGGCTTCCAATGTGCAGCAAAGTTTGGGAACCACTAAGCTAGATGCTTACTCTATGAATTGATTTTCTTGCACTATTTAAATAATTTTTCTCTCCCCCTTTTTTTTTTTAAGTGTCTACAGTGGGAAACAATTCCATTGAATAGAACAAATTTGGGGATTCATCCTTAATTTTTGGTCATGTGCAAACTGATGTACAAGCAAAAGAAGCTGATCTGCAAAGAGAGGAGCATCAGATATTGTGAAAGTGAAATAAGGGATGATAGAGAGAATGGCATTGGTTCCAAATGGCTGTTCTGTTTCCCATGAGGCCCAACTATACTTCTCTTAGCTTCCTTTGAAATCTCTCTATCTTTACTATAACGCTCTTTTTCTCTCCTTCACTTAACTAATCAGTTTTTTGGGAACAAAGTGCCCTGCTAGAAGTAGGGTGCTTACATTTAGCTATTTGAATCAGTCAATATTTTATATTAAAAAAACCCCCAACAACTCATGGTTTCACTGCTTCATCTGTATAGCAATAACATATACCTGCCACCTGGTGGCAGCATACCTACCTGAATATGGGATATCTTTTTTGGAAAACAGTAACCCTTTTCAAACGTTAAACATGTCAAATATACATTCTTTGACAGTTTTTGGCTACTTTTAGGATAAAATCCATACTGTCTCAACTAACACATATGGCTCCTCATTATCTGATCCCAGCCTATTTCCCCAATCTAGTTTTCCAGCATGAGAATAATGATGATGATGGCTAATACTTCTTGAAAAGTTTTTATAATCTGACAATCTTCTAAGAGCTTTATATGTATTAGCTGAATCCTCACAACAACCCCAAGGCAGGTACTATTATTTTTCTCATTTTCCAGGTGGCAAACAGAAGTACTGAGAAGTTTAAGCAACTTGCCTAAAGTCACAAAGCTAATAAACTGCAGAGCCAGAATTTGATCCCAGACGGTCTCGTCTAGTCCAAGCTCATAACCACTACTATTATACTGCTTTTCACAAAAAAATCTTTGAAAAAGTAGGTAGCATTCACCACCCTTTCCTGATTCACATTCATTCTCCATCCCACAGTAATCTGAATTCTTCGCTTCCCTTTCTCACCAACTGTTGCTAAAGCTCAAGGTCACTTTTCAAGTCTCCATCATACTTGATTTCTCATTTTTGACAAGTGGCCATTCCGTACTTGAAACTCTTCCCTTAGTCTCACAGGCATCATCATCTCCTAGCTTTGTAAATAGTTTGTATCCAGTATTCTTTGCAGATACTTCTCCACCTGTTTTTTAAACATGGGTGTTTCCACAGAATTCAACTCTCAGTATCCCATTTAGTCGTCATCTTGAGTGAACTCCCCACTCCCAGAGCGTCAGCCAGTATCTTTAAACCAAATATTTATCTCTAGCATGGCCTTCTAAAGGAACAGACTCATATTCAGTTTTACACTGGGCCACTCTTCTAGGATATCCTCTGACTCAATGTATCCAAAACAAAAGTCATCTTCATCTTACTAAAATATTTGTTACCCTCCAAAAATGCCCACATTTCCTATCTCAGAGACCCATTTCACTCAAATCCACTTTTCCCCCAAATTTGTCCATGTTCCCCTATCTCAGAGACCAGCACCTACATACCTTAAGTTGCTCAAGTCAGAAAACTAGAGTCTTCTCTTATCTTAGTCTGTTTGGGCTGCTATAACAAAATATCATAGACTGGGTGGCATAGAAACATCAGAAATCTATTTCTCACAGTTCTGGAGGCTGTAAGTCCAAGAACAGGGAACCAGCAGATCTGGTGTCTGGTGAGAGCCCACTTTCTAGTTCACAGATGGCCATCATTTTGCTATAGCCTCACATGGTGGAAGGGGGCAAGGAATCTCTCTTTTGTAAGGGCAGTAATCCCATTTATGAGGGCTCTGCCCTCATGACTTAGTCATTTCCCAAAGATGCCACCTCCTAATACAATCACCTTGGGTGGTATGATCGCTACGTATGATTTCTAGGGGGAAATGAACATTCAGATCATAGCATCTCTCCTACCCTTTACAACAATTATCAAGGCCTCTCAATCCTACCTCCTAAACAGTGATCAAAGATCACTGTTTAGCCAGTGTAGGGCTGAAGTTAAGAACACAATCTCTTGGGTCAGAGTGGGTTTGAATCCTTGTTCTGCCACCATGACTTTGTGCAAATCACTTAACCTCTCTAGTTTTCCCACCTATGAAATAGGGATAGAAACAGTATCCACAGCTCTTAGAATAGTTATAAGGATTAAATAAGAAAATGAATGTAAAACGCTTAGCATAATGCCTAGCATTAGAAAGTGCTCAAAAATCGGTAGCTACTATCATCACAAATCCATACTCTTCTATCTTCCACTGTCAACCTTCCCACTGTCCAAGTGAAAGACAATGAGGTAGAAACAGAAGTGGGGATAAATCAAGAAATATTTAGAAGGTAAAATCAGCAGAATGTGGTGATTGGTTGGCTCTGAAAGGTAAAGGAGAGTGACTCCCGGAAACCAAATAGAAGGTGAGATAATGTGGGCCTATTGGGTTGTGGTGTTAGAATGGGAAGAAAAAGGCTAAGTAGAAGACAAATTTTGAATAAAAAACAGTTAATGGGATTGGGTTATGAGTACACAGGAAGATAATTGCAGAATAATTCAAAGGGTTTTAGTTTTCAACTGAGATGCTTTCTCAATAGGTATAAACTACTAAGCCTCAAAAATATGATGGCATATAAGATAGAAAACAAGAACATTAAAATTTTATTTATTTATTTATTTTTGGCTGCATTGGGTCTTCTTTGCTGCACGTGGGCTTTCTCTAGTTGTGGTGAGCCAGAGCTACTCTTCCTTGCGGTGCCCGGGCTTCTCACTGCAGTGGCTTCTCTTGTTGCGGAGCATGGGCTCTAGGTGTGCAGGCTTCAGTAGCTGCAGCACGCTGGCTCAGTAGTTGCGGCACGTGGGCCCTGGAGCATGCGAGTTTCAGTAGTTGTAGCATGTGGGCTCAGCAGTTGTGGTGCGTGGGCTCTAGGGCACACAGGCTTCAGTAGTTATGGCACACGGGCTCAGTAGTTGTGGCTCACGGGCTCTAGAGCGCAGGCTCAGTAGTTGTGGCACACAGGCTTAGCTGCTCTGTGGCACGTGGGATCTTCCTGGACCAGGGATCGAACCCGTGTCCCCTGCATTGGCAGGCAGATTCTTAACCACTGTGCCACTGGGGAAGTCCCAAACA